>NC_136069.1:1238027950-1239227950 GCF_964261635.1 Lissotriton helveticus
AGGTGTTAAGAAACAATATACAAAATATTTAAAAAAATAAAACAATTTTACCAATTAATTAATGAATTTTTCTAGTTAATAAAAAATAACTACGAATAAAAAATATTAATTCCCAATTAAATAAATTAATTATGTTTTAAAAACATTATTTGCAAATTAATAATGAATTAATACATTAATTATCCCTAACAAAAAATGTATAAATAATTAAATATTTACAATTAAATTACTTCCCACCCAATACCCCTATAAACCCACAACACGCTCCGGGACTAAAACATAACATTTAATAAAAATTAACATTAGTTACCAATTAAAAAACTAATTTATCAATTAAAATAATTAATTGCCAATTAATAAATAATTACAAAATATATTATACATAAAAAACATTTAATTAATTACAATTACATTACTTCCCACCCTATTCCCCTATAAACCCACAACCCGCTCTGGTACTAAAACATAACATTTACAGAAAATTAACATTAATTACCAATTAAATATTTAATTTATGTATTCAATTAATTAATTGCCAATTAATAAATAATTACAAAATAAATTATACATAAAAAATTAATTAATTACAATTAAATTACTTCCCACCCTATTCCCCTATAAACCCACAACCCGCTCTGGTACTAAAACATAACATTTAATAAAAATTAACATTAATTACCAATTAAATAATTAATTTATCAATTAAAATAATTAATTGCCAATTAATAATTAAATAAAAAATTAATTAATTACAATTAAATTACTTCCCACCCTATTCCCCTATAAACCCACAACCCGCTCCGGTACTAAAACATATAATTTACTTAAAAATAAAAAAAAATTAGTAAAATATATTTTTATTCAAAAATTTTCAGAAAGGGAAGAGGAGGAGGAAAGAAGAAAGAAAATCATACAGGCGACAATTCCACCAAAAAACCCTCACAGGGGAAGCTTCAATAAGCACTCGAGGATATAAGCTTGGAATGTCCAAATGAGAAGGCAAGCATGATATCCAAGTCCAGATACAAGTCCAGTGCATGCTTGGGAGTTCCCAGGCTCAAACCCAAACCAGCCCGAGGGCCGGTAGAAGAAGGGTGCAGTAAATAATACAGAAGCCCTGTATCCCCAAAAGGCTGAGTAGCGTCGCAACAGTTAACAAACCCCTAACCCAACTGTTTCCCTCGCATTCCCACCCCCCCAGTGGTGACAACACAGACATTCTCGCTCCATATTGAGTTGCACAGGCATGCAATCCGATTAAACTTGGAACAGGTGGAGTGCACGGAGCGTAGGCGGGCACACCGCAGATGGCAGGCCACGCGACAAGAAACGGACCAGTGGACCCCAACGAAACAGAAAGTTTTTAAAATTGCCCATGAAGATGTCCGCCATTCTCTCCATGCTCAGTAAGCTCCAGAGTCTCGCATGCCACAATGAGGTAGCTGGGGCATGAGGTTTCTTCAATGCTGCCGCTAATGTAAGCTTAGCTGCCCCTAAGCAAAGCCACAGAATGCGTTTATCCGCTTTAGTCTGATGCTCCAACATCAGATCTCGGAGACCCAACAGGACATGAGCTATAGAGTCCGAGATCGGATATCCCAAGATATCCTTGATGTGGGAAAGAATTTCAGCCCAGAAGGGGCGAATGACCGGACAGGCCCACCAGATGTGGTGAAAGTCCCCCAATAGGCCACAACCCCTCCAGCATCTATCCGAAGAAGCTGGGAATATACGGTGGAGCTTGGACGGGTAAAGATACCAATCGTGCATGGTCTTCAAGTGGGCTTCCCTAAGGTTCACCGAGTGATTGTGCGTCACGATGTCACTCCAGAGGCGTTTCCATTCGTCATCAGAGACGTCACGACCCAAAAGGACCTCCCACTGTTCCATATAGCGGGGCGCGGGGAGACCGTAGTGGCCAGAAGCAGCCCGTACAAAAGGAGATCGTCCCCCTCATTGTGGAAGTGCGAAGAAGAAAGGACTCGAAGGGGGAGAGTGGCCAGGTAGCGGCCTCAGCAATGCCCGCCACCATAGCCCAGTGGAGAAGCTGGGCATGGCGAAAGCGCTCAGTGACCGGAACCCCATAATCACGCATGCAGTTGTGAAATGTGAGTGGAGCAGCCCCGTGAAACAAGTGCGTAAGCGCCCTACAGCCTCCCTCCCGCCACAGCCTAAAAGGTCCCTCCTGCACAGCCGGTGGGAAGGCCGTGTTGAAGTGAATGGGGGTGAAGGGAGACGGAAACGTGGTCCATCGATCGTCGCCAGCGACTGTGTCCCACACCTTCAGAACCGTGCTAGTGGGGGTGCTAATGTAGGCATTTTCCGGTCGGTCCGCTCTGGGCTTCCAGATCAAGTCCCAAATCGACCTCCCAGCCACGCTCCTATCCATATGCAGCCAGTGTTTCTCTGAGAGCTGCTGGGACCATTCCACAACCACCCGTAGCTGCGCAGCTTTATAGTATAGGAGCATGTCAGGGAATCCCACTCCACCCTCCTTTCTCGGTCGTCGCAGCGTTGTGAAGGGGATACGAGCCCGGCCACCCTGCCAGACATATTTCAGCATCAAAGTCCGTAAGCGGCGGAAAAAGTCCATGTCTAGAGCGATAGGAAGGGCCTGGAAAAGATAAAGAAACTTAGGCAGGAGGACCATCTTAAGGGCATGAACCCTGCCAAGCCACAAAAGAAATTTCGGTTTCCACCGGTCCAAGTCATTCCGCACCGCAGCCAGCATAGGGGCAAAGTTGGCCGCAAATAAGACCCAATAGTAGGCGTCAGGTGTACCCCCAGATATAATAGGGAGGTAGTAGCCCACGGTAAGGCCGTGAGCAAGCTCACTTGCTCCACTTCCGCCGGAGGGAGAGTTAGGTTCAGTATGTATGACTTGTCAAAGTTGACCTTGAACCCCGCCACCGCCTCAAAGCGGGAAAGCACCTCGCGGACATGCGGCAGGGAGTGAGCCGGGTCTCCCAATGACAATAGCACATCGTCCGCAAAAAGGGAAATTTTGTGCTGTTCCCCCGTAAAAGGAAGGCCTTTGATCTGTTCCTCCTCTCGTATCGCAAGGGCCAGGGGTTCGATACTCAAGGCAAAGAGGAGGGGGGAGAGGGGGCATCCCTGCCTCGTACCCCGAGAGTGAGGGAAGCAAGCAGATCGGTGTCCGTTAATCAGCACCCGCGAAGTAGGGCTGTTATAATTAGCACGGATCATCGTGAGGAACTGGCGCGAAAAACCAAAGGCGGTCAGGGTGCGAAATAGGAATCCCCAGTCGACGCGGTCGAACGCCTTCTCCGCATCCAGCCCCACTAGTACCGCCGGAATGCGGAATCTGGTGGCTTTCGCTATCAGGTGTATCACCCGCCGCAAGTTGTCATGCGTCTGCCGCCCCTTAATGAATCCGGACTGGTCCGGATGTATAATGGCCGGCATCAGACCCTGTAACCGGCGGGCAATGATAGAGGAGTATAATTTAGCGTCCACATTCAAGAGGGCTATCGGGCGGTATGACGCGCATCTGGAGGGGTCCTTCCCCTGTTTGGGGATCACGGTAATCACGGCCTCGGCCATAGTACCAGAGGTCTTCCCAGTGGTCGCCATTTCGTTGAAGAGGGAGAGCAAACAGTCAGCCAATTCAGACGCAAACGATTGGTAGAAATAAGCAGTATAACCATCCGGGCCGGGAGCCTTATTAGGCTTCAGGGCCTTAATTGCCTCCAGTACCTCCTCCCTGGAGAAGGGGGCCGTGAGCCGTTCGTTTCGTTCTTTAGAGACCTGCGGGATGGGGAGGCCAGATAGAAATGCGTCCTGCGCACTCTGATCTAGGGGATCACCCTTATAGAGTGCCGCATAAAATCGGCCAAAGATGTCCGCCTTATCTTCATCCCGATGCCGTACGGAGCCCCCGGAGTCCTGAATCCCCCCTATATATTCCCTATCCCTTTTTTCACGAAGCTGACGGGCCAAATGTCGTCCCACCTTGTTCCCCCGCGAGTACGATACTCGTCGCAGTCTCAGGAGAGTGAACTCAGCACGATTGTTGTAGTGGGCCTTCAACTTGCCCCTGACAGCCGTCAGCGGCCGGAGTGTCGTTCGAGAGGGGTTCAGCTTGTGCGCCCGCTCCAGGTCCACGAGCTCTGCCTCCAATTTCTCCCGCTCCTCCCTCCTCAAACGATTAAGAGCCGCATTGAGGGCTATGCAAGTGCCCCTCAAAGAAGCCTTACAGGCGTCCCTTGTGTTGAACACCGATGTATCCGAGGTCGGGTTGAGATTCAGGAACTCCCTGATAGCCTTCCTGAGTTCCCTACAGGAGGTATCATCTCGAACTAGTGCCGCCGGGAAGTACCATTTCCGAAAGCCATCTCCCCTCACCGACCACTGTAGCATGAGTACCAAGAGGCTATGATCTGAGACAGAGACTGGAAAGATCCTAGAATCGCGGACATCTCCCCTGAGCGCCTGGCTTAAAAAATATGATCTATGCGGGAGTAGGTGTGGTGCACGTGGGAGAAGAATGTATAGTCACGGGCCTGAGCATGCACAGTGCGCCAGCCATCTATCAGCCCCAGTCCTTCCACCCTGTCCTTCGTTGCAGTGGAGAAGACGCCAGAGTCCGTCCTCTGGGCACGGGAGCTGTCTAAGGTTTTGTCCCACACCATATTGAAATCACCCATGGCAAACAGATGACCCTCTACAAAGCCTCCCATCCTGTCCAATAAACCCTGAAGAAAGCTATTCTGTTGGGCATTGGGCACATACACCACCACAAACGTACACAAACGGCCATATAGCAACCCTTTGACCATCAACCACCTGCCCTCTTTGTCAGAACTCACTCCCAAAGGCTGAAATTGGAGGGATGCCCGGAAAAGAAGAGCCACCCCCCTGTGCTTAGTAGAGGCAGAAGATCTATAGACGAGGGGGAATTGCCTGTGTCGGAGCCGGAGCTCATCCTTACGTGCTAGGTGGGTCTCCTGGAGACCCACCACATCTAGATGATGGTCCAATAAATATTTCCATAACTTTTGGCGTTTCTGTGGGGAGTTGAGGCCCTTCACGTTCCATGTGCCAATTCTAAGAGGCATAAGGAAACCGCAAACCCCACTGCTTCACAGCCGCTAAAGCAACACATCCCCACTCCTCCCATATCGCACATGTCCAATCTCCCCCTGTCTCAACAGGCCCCTCTAGTGCACACCGGGTCAGATCCTCCCCCACCCGCCGTCCGTCCCCGCTCCCAGCCCCATGTATCCAACCCCCCGGCCCCCGATCAAGTATGGGGAGGACTCTATCCGAGTTCCACCCCTTGGAGCACAATATGCAGAGATGAACGTGTTCAAGAGCCAGCAAGTCATAACCTCCAAACGGGTAGTACCTCCAGCAAGCAACCAGCTGTCACCACCACCGCACACCCCACCCCAACTCCCGCCCCAACAAAACCTCTCCCCAACCCCCCCCCCCCGCCCGTCGCCCTCCCCCCCCCCCCCCCCCCCAACATACCAAGAACCCAAAAAAAAAAGTAATACAGTCCCGGAATAAACAAACCCTGAGGGTTACTTCCCAGGGGGAAGAGTCGGGAGTTCAACAAAGGATTTCCCAAGGCCGAAGACCGGGGTGTCTTCACAGAAAGTACAAACATACCCCCGGTACCTGATTACACGTGTCCCTCCGGCACCATAGGCCAGCTGCCCGAAGATCAGGCCGCCCCGGAGCTCTGCTGAGAGGACATCAGCGTCACAGAAGCCACGGATGCCACCGCGTTTCCTCTCTCCTGTAGGCTAGTTGTGCGATCAGGTCGTCTGCGACTCGCCTCTGAGCCCACTCTGTGCCATGATGAGGATCGACGCCTCCTCCGCGGTGACGGGCTGTGAGGGTCAGGTGCAGGAGTCTCGTCGTCAATACCCAGAAGCTCCTTTGCCTCCCGGAGAGACCGAATCTGTGCCAGCCTATTTTTCCAACGAAAAACTATGCGAAAAGGATGGCCCCACGAGTAGGAGATGTTGTGCTCTCGCAAGTAGGCTGTCACCGGCCGGAATTCGCGCCTCTTCTGGAGTGTCGTGGCAGCCAGGTCTTGATAGAGTTGAGGACGATGTTCACGGAACTGCAGGGAAGGAATGTCCCGTGCCTTTCGAAGGATTCGCTCCTTGAGCTGGAAGTCATGCACACACACAAGTATGTCAGGGGGAGGACCACCATTACGCCTGGGCAACCCAACCCTATGGACCCTATCCATCCTGATTTCTTGCAAGTCCTCTTCATCCAATATTTGTAGAAAGAGCGCCTGCACATAGCCTCGGAGGTCCCCTGCTTCGCCATCCCACGGCACCGCCCGTATGCGGATGTTGTTCCTGCGGGAACGATTCTCCAGATCCTCCGCGTGGGCCTGTAGGTCTATGTTCTGTTCCATAAGGCGGAGAACGTCCTGCTGCAATTGATGAATATCGTTGGCCATGCTAAGGTCGTGATCTTCCAGCGTGGCCACACGCTCTCCGATACCGTCGACGTCTCTCCGCACCTCGCGGAGATCCGACGCAAGTTGGGCGCGGAGTTCCGAGATATCCTCCTTTATCGAGGTGAAGAGTTCTGTCATGAAAGCTTTGGTGGCCGGGGCCTCATCATCGTTTCTCCGGGGCGAGGCACTAGGGCCAGGTGAGGCCGGTGGCTGAGAGCCTTTGGACGGACCCTCCTTACCGGGCTTCCCCTTGCGCTGCGAGGAGGCCATCACTGCTGCACCCCTCCGTCCGGGGGGAAGGCGGGAAAGCACAGTGTGGGAGAGCGGAGCTCCGTCGGGCCCCTGTAGCTAGTCACAAGCGGGGACGCTGCATCAGTGGCCCCCGGTGGCCCAATGGACCCGTGCCGGGCGAGGAAAATCCGGGCGCTGTAGGTCTGCACTACCCCGTGGCACCAGTACACAGACGAGTCGCACCAATGTAGGGGATTGCGCGGTGGCTCACAAGTCCCTGTCCCATCCGAAGCCAGCAGCGCAGGTCAAGTACCACAGGGCCCGGGATCCAATCGGGTCGCCTCACTCGCTCATCCCGCTGGGCCCGCTGCTAGACAGCGATCTGTTCCCTACTACGTAGCGCCTCGACTCTCAGGTCCGTCTCCCTTCCCCGCTGGCGGGGGTCAAGGCTTTGCCCCCAGAAGGCGATGGAGTCCAGGCCGCTCAGCCGGAGAGACCCTTGGAGGCCCCTCCCGTCCCCAGCTGGACCGCCTCAGTGTGCCCCGTCGGGCTCTTCATCAGTCCCGGCAGCCCTCCAGGTGCAAGGGGGAATCCGAGCCCGTGTCTCCGGGTGCACCACCTCCATGCACCTCGCAGGGACCCAGCTCAGGCAGGGCAACAGCCACGTCGTAGATGCAGGGGGCCCGACCCACGACCATCCGCGGCTCATCAGTCGTGCGATTCCTGGGGGCACCGGCCCGGGCAGAGCGCGAAGCCGGGTGCCTAGGCTTCCCCCACCGCAGGCCGCGCTTCTGCCACACCTCCTAGGCTCGTCAGTCAGGCCCAGGTGGGAGTCCGCTGTTCCGCCCCAGCTAGCGCCGCCAGCGCGATCACTGGCGGGCAGGTCCTCCGACCACAGCTAGGCCGAAATCCCCGGCCTCGCGTACCTCACAGGTCGGGAGGCGCCGTCGCGTCGTCTCCAAGGCCCGCCTCCACTCCAGTGTCGGTGTTCTCCACTGCGCCGGGTGCCGCCGACGCGGCCCCCTTCCGTCCGGCGACCCGAGCAGCTCACCTCAGGGTCGGCCGCGGCCCGCAGCCCCCACAGCGCGCCGGAGCACCCCACGGCCGCTCAGCAGCGTCGGTCGGCCTCTCCGCTCGGCTGCTCTGGGCCCAACGACAATTCCAATCAGTTCTACCCTGCGCTCGGTGCCAATCGCCTGCCACGACCCCCAGTGGATCCGGGGTCGCCCAGAAAGCCGTTTAGGAGACCGGGGCAAGCGCTAAACAAGGCTGTGAAGGTCTCGGCGCCGGAGGGACAGCGAAGCACGTCTTACTCCGCCGCCATCTTGGCCACGCCTTAAAAATAAATTTATTAATATATAAAAATAATACACATATAATATAAATTAATTTAAATACTTAACAAAAACATATAACACATACATAATAAAAAACATAAAAATAATACAAATATCGATATTAGTGACATCGAAATTAGTTACATCGATATATATGCTATCGATATTACTAACTTCGATATTACTTACATCGATATAAATAAATTCGATATTACTTACCTTAGGGTCGATATTTTGTCCTATGATATTCTTGACATCGATATTCTGTACCTTCGAAATTTCAAACCCGATATTTTGGTAGGTTGAAATTTTAAACTCGATATTTTGACTGTGTACCACGAATGTTATACCTAGTGGCCCTATGGGGCATAAACCCGGCCTGGTCAGGGTGTACAAGGCCCCCAACATACCAAGAACCCAAAAAAAAAAAAATACAGTCCCGGAATAAACAAACCCTGAGAGTTACTTCCCAGGGGGCAGAGTCAGGAGTTCAACAAAGGATTTCCCAAGGCCGAAGACCGGGGTGTCTTCGTACAAAGTACAAACATACCCCCGGTACCTGATTACACGTGTCCCTCCGGCACCATAGGCCAGCTGCCCGAAGATCAGGCCGCCCCGGAGCTCTGCGGAGAGGACATCAGCGTCACAGAAGCCACGGATGCCACCGCGTTTCCTCTCTCCTGTAGGCTAGTTGTGCGATCAGGTCGTCTGCGACTCGCCTCTGAGCCCACTCTGTGCCATGATGAGGATCGACGCCTCCTCCGCGGTGACGGGCTGAGAGGGTCAGGTGCAGGAGTCTCGTCGTCAATACCCAGAAGCTCCTTTGCCTCCCGGAGAGACCAAATCTGTGCCAGCCTATTTTTCCAACGAAAAACTATGCGAAAAGGATGGCCCCACGAGTAGGAGATGTTGTGCTCTCGCAAGTAGGCTGTCACCGGCCGGAATTCGCGCCTCTTCTGGAGTGTCGTGGCAGCCAGGTCTTGATAGAGTTGAGGACGATGTTCACGGAACTGCAGGGAAGGAATGTCCCGTGCCTTTCGAAGGATTCGCTCCTTGAGCTGGAAGTCATGCACACACACAAGTATGTCAGGGGGAGGACCACCATTACGCCTGGGCAACCCAACCCTATGGACCCTATCCATCCTGATTTCTTGCAAGTCCTCTTCATCCAATATTTGTAGAAAGAGCGCCTGCACATAGCCTCGGAGGTCCCCTGCTTCGCCATCCCACGGCACCGCCCGTATGCGGATGTTGTTCCTGCGGGAACGATTCTCCAGATCCTCCGCGTGGGCCTGTAGGTCTATGTTCTGTTCCATAAGGCGGAGAACGTCCTGCTGCGATTGATGGACATCGTTGGCCATGCTAAGGTCGTGATCTTCCAGCGTGGCCACACGCTCTCCGATACCGTCGACGTCTCTCCTCCCCTCGCGGAGATCCGACGCAAGTTGGGCGCGGAGTTCTGAGATATCCTCCTTTATCGAAGTGAAGAGTTCTGTCATGAAAGCTTTGGTGGCCGGGGCCTCATCATCGTTTCTCCGGGGCGAGGCACTAGGGCCAGGTGAGGCCGGTGGCTGAGAGCCTTTGGACGGACCCTCCTTACCGGGCTTCCACTTGCGCTGCGAGGAGGCCATCACTGCTGCACCCCTCCGTCCGGGGGGAAGGCGGGAAAGCACCGTGTGGGAGAGCGGAGCTCCGTCGGGCCCCTGTAGCTAGTCACAAGCGGGGACGCTGCACCAGTGGCCCCCGGTGGCCCAATGGACCCGTGCCGGGCGAGGAAAATCCGGGCGCTGTAGGTCTGCACTACCCCGTGGCACCAGTACACAGACTGTCGTGTATTTCTATAGGTTCTGAATCGATCCCCCTATTCCTGACCCTATTCTGGTTAAACTTACTAGCTAGTTAACTAACAGTCAGCCCATGAGGCAAGAAATCCCCCATGATGCAGATACCGTTATCTGACGCAGTCACACTACGGCACAGGAACGTGTTATCTGATTAGGTCATAACGCTTGAGATCTAATTAGACAAGCGATATTCCTCCAGCCCCTGATAAGGCATACGACGTTCTCATAACAAATCAAACCTATGACAACCTGGATAATCCGTGCGGCCATTGTTTTGATTTCACAGAGAACTTTAGTAAAGAATGTGCTAACGAGCAAGTCGTATGACATCTTTATTGACGTACCTATGTCCATCCTTACGTCAATCCCGGCACCTTTAAGGTATAAATTTTGCCGACCTTGCCCTATGCAAAACACACGCGTGGTGACAAGACGGAGCAGCCATACTTGCCGAAGCAGAGAGCCGAAGCAGACCCCGCAGGCAGCAGCCCCGCCTTCCTGACGCGCTGAGAGACGCGCTGCTATCTCAAGCCGAGAGACCCAGCACCGGCGCTTCTGGGCAGCCCTCGCAGGCAGCCTGGAATATCGAGAGCAGAGAAAGAGATACCATTCCTCATTCATCCTAAATTCCAGGTACAGAACTGAATAACCCCTCCTAGAGAATTCTTTAGTTATTCACTTGGCAAAAACAAACTTAACTTAAACTGTAACTTTCTATTCCCGCCCACGTATTAGACTTAGGTCAGGTACACGGGGTAGGCGTATTTAGAAACACCAGTTGAGTACGTTTAGTCAAATGTATATGTGTATGTAAATATATTTTAATCATTTTAAACATCATATGGCTCAGAAACCATATCAATGTTTTTACAGTATTATTTTATACTATTGCTTCTAATGTATGCACTTTACTTAACTATAAGTATCGCAATAATATCGATCCATTTCTCTTGTACGAGAAAAGAGACTGATCAATAAATAACATCTTTTATTGAACACGCCCGTCTCTTCCTTTTCTCTACATTCTGATGAGACTAAGAATGCACGTACTGACTGAGTAAAATAATTGCCTTGTGCTCACACGACTCTTGAGATTGACTCTTGATTAGGGGAGAGCAAAGTTGTCATGTTCTATGGTTGTCAGAAACTAAATCCCTTCTTGTCTAATCAGGGAAGTTAATCCTTCCTTGAACATTCGAGAAAGTTTCTAGCGAACTCTGAGCTTAGCTGGCAAACCCAAAAATTAAGTCTAGTATCGACAGTAGTAGACCTAGTTAACGTCTGGCCTAGGCCTTTACTGCTGTAGGTACTATTCCAATGCGCAGAGCCTATTGGGAAAATAGGAGCTACACTACATGGCGCCCAACGCGTTTGGAAAGGGCGATAAAACTAACGTAAGACATTTAGAGTAACTCAGTCGTGCTTTCTCACTCAGACCCCTTTTCCCAAATACTCCAAAGACGTCTGGAGTGGGTGAAAGGTTATTATATCCTCCAAAACCTCGCAGGAGGGAACTCCTATGTATGGTTTTTGGTCTAGTCAACGTTGAAGGATAAAACAGTTCCAGAATATTGTGCATCTAATCTCTGTTTCCATAAGAAACCTGATCTGCAAATAAAAATAATACCATCCTGTCAGTAAAATGGGAGACAGTGATGGAGAAAGAGAGGCAATTAGATTAGCTACTGAAATAGCAGATGCTGATGCTACCATGCAAGCAGCAGACGCGGATATAATACTCATTCCGGTCATTAAAAGAAGATCTATAACCTTAAAACTTATAGAAAATGGACTGACACCTAGAGGTGGCACAGTCATATTCGTAATCGAGGCACACGAATATCGGCAGACAGAGGTATACTATACATGGATACATTTTCCAGCAGCAAATGCTGTAACAAAGTACTTCCACTATTACAAAGTAGAGGAACCTCCTGAAACGTACACTCCTTTCGAGGAGGTGGAAGTACCACTCAAATTCCAAGAGCATTTGCTCTTATTTGATGGCGCCCTAAAACATAATAATCACATTACAAGGCTCGGTCCTTTAGGAAGACCAGGAGCAACGTGGCCGGTCTTAGCCGGATACACACCACATCCAGACATCGAAAGAATGCCTGCAGCAGAGCTGTTAATACAGCTAAAACAACTACTAAAAATTCACAGACAATTAGTTCAGTATGTAATGCGGACTTCAACAATTCAGCCAGCGATTAAACTTCCACAGCTGACCCCTCACCAGGGGAACACAAATAAAATTACACCACAGAACATCCAATCCTGCCTAGGTAAAGTTCCAGCTAAACGGGAACAGATACCATTCTGGTTGGCACAGAAAATTACCCAAATAGAGGCGGTGTTTCCTGACACCACCCCATTAGAAAAACACAGGATTCTGACTATATGTCTCCCAATGGGAATCGCACCACACATTGAGGACTGTGACACTTGGGGTACAGTCTTTGCTTCCATCTACACAAAAACGCACGGTGTTCCATCCATTTCGGTGATACCAGATGTGCTAAAACAAATTCAAGATGAATACGGTCCAGAACCTGCTTTAACTCTTGGTATGAAATTACTAAAAGACTTCAAGCAGGTCTCGGCTATATTACTAGCCAACATAAAGGGTGAAGCAGCAAACGTGGCGATCCGCCAGAGGTTAAAAGAGACAGATATAGCAGACCAACCAGCTGAAATTGCCAGAATCATAGAAAAATCCTATGAAGAACTAGGCAGAGATAGTCTAGGTGGAATACCAGTAAAACCGCAACTGACTACAAGTCCAGAAAAAATGTTTTTTAATAATAATAATAATTCACCAAAAAAGAACTGGGATGGAAACAAACAATCCAATCCAAAAGAAAAGAAATTCCAGTCCAGAGGAAGGTCTCCTAGGCGAAGAGAGAAATCTCCAAACCCGAGACAAAGGTCACCTCAGAGTGAACCCTCTGGGAATAGATATAACCTTAGAAATAGGGATAATATTAAAAAACCTGATAGATATCAAGACATTGATACACGTCCCTCTCAATCTTTTCAGAATTCCTCGCAGAAATCGGAAAGAAGAGGACGATCAGAAGAGCACGCCAAGTCCAAAGACAAGGAACCTGCTCAACTGAAAAAGAAATTACAATTTCCAAAAAAGAAGGTAGCCAGTATCAAGGTAGTTAACAATGCCGAGAATACTGAGGACACAACTGAAAAACGGAGAGTGGGCTCAGACAATGCTAGACAGCGCAGCAGAGGTGAGCATAGCTCGCAAAGTCCTTATGAATCATCTGGAGACAGTGGACACGAATGAATACCTTCAAGTGGAAACTGCAGATACCAGAGTTAGCAAGCCCCACAAAATATACGAGATAACATTACGTATAGAGGGAGATAAGACTAGGAAAATAAGGGGACTATTTTGGGATAACCTATCCAAAGGCTATGACATCCTTCTAGCTGAAAAAGACTGGCCACCAGAGTTTGTCAGGGAGTGCCCTCATGGCGAAGAAGTAATTATGCCTGCCTTCTCGAATCAAATACCGATTCATAAAAAATACACACTTGCTAGAAAGTGGGCAGTGGCCTTAGCACCTGCTTTATATAAAAATCATGTAGGATGGGATGAGGATTCTCCTCCTCACAAAATCCAGTTAAAATCACAACCAACTGCACAAAGGCAGTACCCAATTAAGCAAGAAGCTAAAAAACAAGTAAATGAAATACTAGATCAGCTAGAATACCAGGGGGTGATTGAAACTTGCACCTCACAAATGAACAATCCTTTGTTTCCGGTCTCCAAACCAGACAATTCGTACCGTCTAGTTTTGGATTACCGACACCTTAACACATGTTGCAAAACTTTTGCAGTGCAAAACTCACACAGTGCTGCACTAATGAATAACATAGTGCGCAAAAAATACAAAACAACCTTGGACATCTCCAACGGATTCTTTTGTCAAAACATAGCACCAGAGAGCAGATATTTAACTGCATTCTCAGTAAATGGCACTCAAAAACAATTCTGTCGGTTATCCCAGGGGTACAAGAACAGCCCGGGGGTATTCTCAGCGAGAGTAACAGAATTACTACAACTATATGATGATGAAGCATTATCTTATGTCGATGACATTTACTTAACAGATGATGACTTGGAGACTCACTTGAAAAGAGTGAACACCATAATACTTGGTTTCGCTGCAGAGGGTTACAAATTCAACTTCAAAAAGTCCAGAATTGCCCATCTGACGGTCCTATTCTTAGGATATGAGTTATCAAGTGAAGGCAAAAGCCTGGCAGACAATTTCCTAGAGAAATGTGCCGTAATCCAAGCTCCTAAAACACAAAAAAACCTACAGTCAATTCTAGGCTTCCTAAATTTCGGAAGAACATATATTGCAAATTACGCAGAAAGGGTCAAACCCCTTTATGATCTAATTAAACCAGACTTTAAAAGATCCAGTTGGACTCAAGCACACACAGAAATTTTGAGATCCTTACAAACAGACATGCTAATTAAAACAAAATTAGAAACCCGTGATAATACACGCAACCTTGTGATCCGAGTCATCCCAGGGAGATGCGGATTCACATACCTGACCTCTAATGAGGGAGAAAAGGTACCAATTGCATTCAAATCACACTTGTACACAAAAGCTGAACAGAGATTCAGCAACAAAGGACAAATTGTTCAAGCAGTTCAAACCGCAATAGCTAGAGAAAAAGACATAGCTGACGGTAGACATATCACAGTCAGAACAGCTGAATCATCCTTCGAGGCACTAACAACACCGTGTAATTTACCAACAACAACATTGAATCCGGAATGGATACAATGGGTGAATTCAATCACAACGGACAAAGTATACTACTACTTTGATCCTGAACTAGAAGAATTGGAAAATCTAAAATATGAAAAGACGTATCCTCTGCTAATCGACATTCTGCCTCTACGACACTACGCCTGTGTAATCTATACAGACGGACATGCTCAACCCTCCGTTTGGGGAGAACATGCATACAATCCCACATGTGAGATTACAAAAGAAGTGTGGCACGGAGGTAAACTAAGACCTCTATTAACAAAATCACACTCAGTAGAAACTAATTCAGAACTACAAACTGAAATATTAGCTTTGAAAATGGCGCTAGATAATGCGGATCGCGAATTCCCGACACTTATAGTGTCAGATTCATATTTCTGCGTCAAAGCATATAACAAGGATTTGCAGACCTGGATTCAGAACGATTACAAAGATGACACGGATGCACCAATAAAGCAGAGACTGCTCTGGGAACAGGTAGCTCTTTTGAAAAAAGAACTACCAAAGACTCACGTGACACACTCACTGAGTCACCAGCGTGATGGCGTTCACGTTGTAGGGAATTCATTGGCTGAAACAGCCGCAGCGGCAGCCAGTAAACCGGCTCCCGTAGATCGGAAAAAGCGTACATTAAAATACATTGACGGCGAAACATTGCTGGCAGTAAAAACGTCATCAAAAGGCGACTGCTCGGCGTTACCGATCAACTATCCACTCAATTACACATACATCATAGATGCAAACTCCATTCCTTTTGCTCGAATCCCTGGAGTGGGGGATAGAGTGATTCCAAACATGGACAGGAGAAACTTGTTAATCGCAGACGCACACATGGGCGAGGGTCACAGACACCTTAAATTAAAAGATTCTCTGGAAGATTTACAATCACGGTACTGGTGGCCAGGCATGAGCCTCCATCTTACCATCTTTGTAAAAAACTGCCCAAACTGCAACAGAGATCGCAGTGGGGAGAGAAGCAGTTTAATACCTCGTCGTATCAAGGCAGATAATATTACCAGTAAAAAGAATGGCTTGCGATTAACATATACAGGCTAGTTCCCACTTATAATGTAGATCCACAGCACTCGGCTGACGTCCGGACTGTTATACAAGATTTGCGAGTCTAAATGGCATATACGCTAAGAGCATGCTACGTTCGACCAATTTTTTCTTTTTCTCAGGCAATCCAGCCTGGGGGGGGGAAAGAATGGCCAAATGAGCACAGCCCAGCGGGAATCTTCTCACTTCCTTCCTGAGGGTATGGGATGGTGTAAAGAAAAAACCAAGACAGAAAGCAATCTATAATAGAAAGGATATTAGGTTCGGGAGCTGGGTGGGTCAAACATCTAATAAGTGTCCAACGTAGTCTAAATAACTTGCCAAGAAATTCTCTGAAGGGATTCAGTCCGTACGAATTATTATTCGGAACTAGGATGTTGATCTCTGACCTTGATAGTCAGACTTCAGTGGTAACAGAAAAAAGCTTTGATGTCAAAGACCGTTTGGCTATTTTGCAGGACTTAAACAAAACAAGAAAAGACCTGAGCAACATACAGTTGAAACAACAGCCAACAACCACTGAAGAATCACCACCTGTCCCAGCAAGACCTGTCTGGATTCCAAAAGTCGGGGATCTAGTCAGGGAGAAGATCGCGGTAAAGAAGGAATTTGGGCCTTCTTACAGAAAAGCAGTTCCTGTCTTGTCTGTCAACGGGACAAGATCAGTGGTACTACCACCACTTGCTGGAAAAAAGGAGAACCGAGTTGTATCCATCGACCTGGTAAAACCACAACATGTGGCCGATAACAAACAGTAGGCCAAGTGGACTCCCAATAAGTAGCAGAACACCAAGGTTTGCTACCAGTACAGAGGTCCTATCAAAGAGGCTCATCACATTCGAAACGCCTACAGAAGAACAACAAGGACTATGCAACAATGCAATAGAACTAAGACCTCTGAAAACCCAAATAAAGACATTTAGCAGAGACACACCAATCTATACAGAAGTACCAAGTGAAAATGCAAGAAACAAAAATCCTGAACCAATTGGAACAATTGACAGAACTGCATCCGGTTACTTCATCAACTTCGATGATTCCTCCGACGGTTTCAGCGAACAAAAGACACAGCCATCATCAAAATCCTTTAAAGACAAAGCGAAGGAACTTTTGAAACAACTAAAAGAAACATATCTGATTTCTCCATGGATTGAATTTTGGGTGGGTTTTGGTGCATTTATCCTCATACTTTGGCTCATCATGGTATTTACCTTGGGACGCTTCATTGAGGGAAAATATGCTAAAATGGACACAGCAAGTCAGAACATCAACTTGGTCCTCAAACCACACACATCTTCACACGTCGAGAAACGAGAACTTTCTTCAGAACTTTCTTCAGCCAACTTCACAGCAATTCCAATACCTGGTGGGGTAGCCTGGGACAACACTGACTATGAAATTTATGGTCCGGTCGAGATCCTGAAATATCCACACCAAATTAAGATCTCTTTGAGTGACTTTGCAAAACCAAACTCATTTGCTGATGATTGGGACTTTGAAAGTATTAACAATATGATGTCTGACTTAGTAATGTCTGCTAAATTTACAAAACATGATTATTTGCAGGGTTCTACAAATTATGACAGCATGTACTGCTATAACCATTATGGTAACCATTTCGTGCATAAATCAGCACAACATTAGAAATGTTTTAAGTTATAATCAATGGGAACATTGTGCTACACCTCCAAAAGGGAGCTCTAGAACCGTTTATGACAAATATTCATATTTTTCAGGTTTTAACATAACTAATGCTGAAACATTTTATTACAAATTGACAAACAAGACAGGGATGAAAACCATGATAACCAACACAAAATTGATTTATTCTGATTCGTTCTTTGAAAAAATGAATACTTTTGGATTTGATTATTGGGACAAAAATGTTGATTTGAAAAGTGTTTGGGGTACAAAAGAATGGCAAGTACAGGGTTTAGAAGCTTTGTTTAGAGCCTGCATGATCCCAGAACAAATGATATTTTTAAATGACACCGTTCAACAAACCACCTGTCTTGGCCTAGCAAAAATCAAAGATTTAAATAACCTGTCTATTCCAAAGCCAACAATGTTTAGCAATAACTCTGATATAGACATAAACCATATACTTAACCAAAACAGAACACATCCTGATTGGAAACAATGGTTGATCTGGCCCACAGATACAAATAACTGTCAAGATAGATTCCTGAATAAAACACAGGGTTTCAAAATGAACAGGGCAGACCCTAGATATCCTCAAAGACATCACCCAGGGATAATAACAACCTACAGTGTGGGCAAATTATGCCTTCAATGGCTACAAACTTCCACACTGCCTGAAATTAAGCAACACCTAACTTTACTTACTGATGGTGCTGACTTGCGTGATTTCATACTGGGACCACGCAAACAGCGTCATAAGCGTTTCATAGCAGCCTCTGTATATGCAGCATACAATGAGGCCTGGAAGGTTACTCAAATTGAGACAGCAGAGAGAATACGGGAAATTGACCGTATTAATTTGGAAAAATCACTTTCTGTAGTGGACAATGGGTTAATGACTCTGTCCTCCAGAATTTTTTCATTGGACAGCATTGTGTCTTCAGCAATCGATATATTATCGCAAGACTTACTGTTATTACAACATGGTCAGTCACAATTGCGTTCTATTGTACAGCTTGGCTGGACGTTACAAAATCTGCGTTCAGGCTACGTGCCTTGGCGTTTAATCAACACAACGTCACTATTCCAAATCTTTAACCTTACTGATAGACAAATCGGTATGGCGCAGAAGGGTGCTGATTATACAATCTTGAGCATTGAAAAACTAGAAAGATTACCGTTGACAATGTCAGAACGACCTGTCAGTGAATGGATAATCCACGGAATCATAAATATTCCAATCTCAACCTTCAGGTTTCAATACTGCCAAAAATATATACAGGCTGGCATGTACGAGAAATTGGGAAAGGGGTACCTTAAAAAACTTGGAACCTGCCCTATTCACATGCATGTGTCAGTAACAAAGGACAGAAAGTGTTTCTTAGTGGCAACAATTGTGCTATGTCACTAAGCGGCACGCTTCTGTGTAACGGTATTAGTTTGCACGGAGCCTGTGAAGGGAATTCATACAACCTTTCATGTCACCAGCAAGGCGCACCTGCAACTGAAATAGAACCATTCTTTCAAAGACTCTATAATGGGAGTTACATTCTTATTGTAGACCGCAGATGCTGTAGTCTTATGCCCGGGACTCCTTATCTCGTCACTACGACGGCGAAGGTCAAGTGCTGTGGACGTTCTTTGTTCCCCAGCTCCTTTCCAGACAGGGAGGCAAGGGCATGGCCCGGTCTGAAAATTACTTCTATTCGAATAGACACTTTAAGCAGAATGAAAACAGTGCTTCTTCAGACGCCTACAAGGCTCACGTCATCTAAAGAAACGTATGATCTACAAGTCGCAAGGACGACTGCAGAGATACATACATTATTATCAACCAATTCCCCCGTACATTTCGCGGAAATCCTGAGCGAAATCTTAAATATTTCTGATACCACTTGGGTCTCAAAGGTATTTAAGACAGTATTTTCGATGGCATTAACACCATTCAAAGCCATACTGGGTATCTTTCCAGATTTCGTCCATTCGATTTTTGGCGGACTTCCCCTGATCCTAGGACTAATTGCAGGAATCCTATTCCTGGTCCTTATTTTTCGTTATGGCAACCCATGTCACAGAACAAAATCTCACGACAATGGAAGATACGATCCTAGCCATTGGATACCGGGACCGGATATCAAAAATCCTGGGACTCTCCCGGCTTAGAGACCTAAACATGACTTGGTTTCTATCATTTCGACCAATGTGGCAAAGGTGTGTTTTACCTGTACTAAGGTGTCTGCTATGCGGAGAAGAATGCGTGTTAGACACCTGTCTGACGCTACAATCGGATGCGCCGGTGGATGCAGATACACTGTTGGTTCCTACCAAGGTTCACGCACTGTGCTGCCCTCAAAGGCTGCCAATTCTGATGACGGCATTCCTGGAATCTTCACCACTGCGATTGAAGAGTAGTGAAGTTCAAGATGAAAGCAGCATCGAACAGGTACGACCTTCTGTCAGCAATGCAAATCAGAATGTCAATGGAGACAATCATGCGCACGAATGCATGGTTACCCCTATTTCCGACTTAGAGGAACTTTCCCATGAAGCTGTTGACAGTTTTTTCGAAAGCCTGAATGATATGATGTTCTCTCCGGAACAGAAATAGAGACTTTTGAGTAAACTCGCACACGGCGTTCCCTGAATTCGGCCTTCAACTTTAAAAATAAAGTCACATGAACAATTACAATCCAGTTCACGGACAGCAACTTTTTTCAGCAAGCCCCTAAAATATTTTTCTATATATTTTTTCCCGGGACACTGATCTTCTGCTTAAAGTAAGAAACTATTCCTAGAGAACTAAGATTTCTATTTTTTTAGATACTTTATAGACTTTATATAGACTTTAGCTGCCCACTGGTATGTTCACAATATATTTTATGTGATGAAATGGTTTCGACTTTTTTTCTGTATAGCCATATTAAGAGCCATTTCATGTGTATTTCTCATATACCAACAAGCAATAATGCATAACAATGCGTGTTTACTTTTGCATTTAATTCATAGCTTAAGTGCATACAATATATATGACTGCAATTTTTCAGTATATTTGAAAATTTCAAAATGCATTTATGTATTTTGGGGTGGTAAGGTATACACTATACTCTATAGTATGTTGTACTATGTTATACTATGCATAGATTAGTAGATATGACCATAGTTAGCGTGGAGTGGGTGTCGTGTATTTCTATAGGTTCTGAATCGATCCCCCTATTCCTGACCCTATTCTGGTTAAACTTACTAGCTAGTTAACTAACAGTCAGCCCATGAGGCAAGAAATCCCCCATGATGCAGATACCGTTATCTGACGCAGTCACACTACGGCACAGGAACGTGTTATCTGATTAGGTCATAACGCTTGAGATCTAATTAGACAAGCGATATTCCTCCAGCCCCTGATAAGGCATACGACGTTCTCATAACAAATCAAACCTATGACAACCTGGATAATCCGTGCGGCCATTGTTTTGATTTCACAGAGAACTTTAGTAAAGAATGTGCTAACGAGCAAGTCGTATGACATCTTTATTGACGTACCTATGTCCATCCTTACGTCAATCCCGGCACCTTTAAGGTATAAATATTGCCGACCTTGCCCTATGCAAAACACACGCGTGGTGACAAGACGGAGCAGCCATACTTGCCGAAGCAGAGAGCCGAAGCAGACCCCGCAGGCAGCAGCCCCGCCTTCCTGACGCGCTGAGAGACGCGCTGCTATCTCAAGCCGAGAGACCCAGCACCGGCGCTTCTGGGCAGCCCTCGCAGGCAGCCTGGAATATCGAGAGCAGAGAAAGAGATACCATTCCTCATTCATCCTAAATTCCAGGTACAGAACTGAATAACCCCTCCTAGAGAATTCTTTAGTTATTCACTTGGCAAAAACAAACTTAACTTAAACTGTAACTTTCTATTCCCGCCCACGTATTAGACTTAGGTCAGGTACACGGGGTAGGCGTATTTAGAAACACCAGTTGAGTATGTTTAGTCAAATGTATATGTGTATGTAAATATATTTTAATCATTTTAAACATCATATGGCTCAGAAACCATATCAATGTTTTTACAGTATTATTTTATACTATTGCTTCTAATGTATGCACTTTACTTAACTATAAGTATCGCAATAATATCGATCCATTTCTCTTGTACGAGAAAAGAGACTGATCAATAAATAACATCTTTTATTGAACACGCCCGTCTCTTCCTTTTCTCTACATTCTGATGAGACTAAGAATGCACGTACTGACTGAGTAAAATAATTGCCTTGTGCTCACACGACTCTTGAGATTGACTCTTGATTAGGGGAGAGCAAAGTTGTCATGTTCTATGGTTGTCAGAAACTAAATCCCTTCTTGTCTAATCAGGGAAGTTAATCCTTCCTTGAACATTCGAGAAAGTTTCTAGCGAACTCTGAGCTTAGCTGGCAAACCCAAAAATTAAGTCTAGTATCGACAGTAGTAGACCTAGTTAACGTCTGGCCTAGGCCTTTACTGCTGTAGGTACTATTCCAATGCGCAGAGCCTATTGGGAAAATAGGAGCTACACTACATGGCGCCCAACGCGTTTGGAAAGGGCGATAAAACTAACGTAAGACATTTAGAGTAACTCAGTCGTGCTTTCTCACTCAGACCCCTTTTCCCAAATACTCCAAAGACGTCTGGAGTGGGTGAAAGGTTATTATATCCTCCAAAACCTCGCAGGAGGGAACTCCTATGTATGGTTTTTGGTCTAGTCAACGTTGAAGGATAAAACAGTTCCAGAATATTGTGCATCTAATCTCTGTTTCCATAAGAAACCTGATCTGCAAATAAAAATAATACCATCCTGTCAGTAAAATGGGAGACAGTGATGGAGAAAGAGAGGCAATTAGATTAGCTACTGAAATAGCAGATGCTGATGCTACCATGCAAGCAGCAGACGCGGATATAATACTCATTCCGGTCATTAAAAGAAGATCTATAACCTTAAAACTTATAGAAAATGGACTGACACCTAGAGGTGGCACAGTCATATTCGTAATCGAGGCACACGAATATCGGCAGACAGAGGTATACTATACATGGATACATTTTCCAGCAGCAAATGCTGTAACAAAGTACTTCCACTATTACAAAGTAGAGGAACCTCCTGAAACGTACACTCCTTTCGAGGAGGTGGAAGTACCACTCAAATTCCAAGAGCATTTGCTCTTATTTGATGGCGCCCTAAAACATAATAATCACATTACAAGGCTCGGTCCTTTAGGAAGACCAGGAGCAACGTGGCCGGTCTTAGCCGGATACACACCACATCCAGACATCGAAAGAATGCCTGCAGCAGAGCTGTTAATACAGCTAAAACAACTACTAAAAATTCACAGACAATTAGTTCAGTATGTAATGCGGACTTCAACAATTCAGCCAGCGATTAAACTTCCACAGCTGACCCCTCACCAGGGGAACACAAATAAAATTACACCACAGAACATCCAATCCTGCCTAGGTAAAGTTCCAGCTAAACGGGAACAGATACCATTCTGGTTGGCACAGAAAATTACCCAAATAGAGGCGGTGTTTCCTGACACCACCCCATTAGAAAAACACAGGATTCTGACTATATGTGTCCCAGTTAATCCTTCCTTGAACATTCGAGAAAGTTTCTAGCGAACTCTGAGCTTAGCTGGCAAACCCAAAAATTAAGTCTAGTATCGACAGTAGTAGACCTAGTTAACGTCTGGCCTAGGCCTTTACTGCTGTAGGTACTATTCCAATGCGCAGAGCCTATTGGGAAAATAGGAGCTACACTACAAGACGAGTCGCACCAATGTAGGGGATTGCGCGGTGGCTCACAAGTCCCTGTCCCATCCGAAGCCAGCAGCGCAGGTCAAGTACCACAGGGCCCGGGATCCAATCGGGTCGCCTCACTCGCTCATCCCGCTGGGCCCGCTGCTAGACAGCGATCTGTTCCCTACTGCGTAGCGCCTCGACTCTCAGGTCCGTCTCCCTTCCCCGCTGGCCGGGGTCAAGGCTTTGCCCCCAGAAGGCGATGGAGTCCAGGCCGCTCAGCGGGAGAGACCCTTGGAGGCCCCTCCCGTCCCCAGCTGGACCGCCTCAGTGTGCCCCGTCGGGCTCTTCGTCAGTCCCGGCAGCCCTCCAGGTGCAAGGGGGAATCCGAGCCCGTGTCTCCGGGTGCACCACCTCTACGCACCTCGCAGGGACCCAGCTCAGGCAGGGCTACAGCCACGTCGTAGATGCAGGGGGCCCGACCCACGACCATCCGCGGCTCATCAGTCGTGCGATTCCTGGGGGCACCGGCCCGGGCAGAGCGCGAGGCCGGGTGCCTAGGCTTCCCCCACCGCAGGCCGCGCTTCTGCCACACCTCCAAGGCTCGTCAGTCAGGCCCAGGTGGGAGTCCGCTGTTCCGCCCCAGCTAGCGCCGCCAGCGCGATCACTGGCGGGCAGGTCCTCCGACCACAGCTAGGCCGAAATCCCCGGCCTCGCGTACCTCACAGGTCGGGAGGCGCCGTCGCATCGTCCCCAAGGCCCCGCCTCCACTCCAGTGTCGGTGTTCTCCACTGCGCCGGGTGCCGCCGACGCGGCCCCCCTCCGTCCGGCGACCCGAGCAGCTCACCTCAGGGTCCGCCGCGGCCCGCAGCCCCCACAGCGGGGCCGGAGCACCCCACGGCCGCTCAGCAGCGTCGGTCGGCCTCTCCGCTCGGCCGCTCTGGGCCCGACGACAATTCCAATCAGTTCTACCCTGCGCTCGGTGCCAATCGCCTGCCACGACCCCCAGTGGATCCGGGGTCGCCCAGAAAGCCGTTTAGGAGACCGGGGCAAGCGCTAAACAAGGCTGTGAAGGTCCCGGCGCCGGAGGGACAGCGAAGCACGTCTTACTCCGCCGCCATCTTGGCCACGCCTTAAAAATAAATTTATTAATATATAAAAATAATACACATATAATATAAATTAATTTAAATACTTAACAAAAACATATAACACATACATAATAAAAAACATAAAAATAATACAAATATCGATATTAGTGACATCGAAATTAGTTACATCGATATATATGCTATCGATATTACTAACTTCGATATTACTTACATCTATATAAATAAATTCGATATTACTTACCTTAGGGTCGATATTCTGTCCTACGATATTCTTGACATCGATATTCTGTACCTTCGAAATTTCAAACCCGATATTTTGGTAGGTTGAAATTTTAAACTCGATATTTTGACTGTGTACTACGAATGTTATGCCTAGTGGCCCTATGGGGCATAAACCCGGCCTGGTCAGGGTGTACAAGGCCCGCAATATGGGGCAGAAGACGATTGGCCAATGCCTTGGCCAAATTTTGGCCTCAACATTTAATAAGGAGATCGGCCTATATGACGCATGTTGGTCCTCGGCCTGCCTGGTTTCTGAAACACCACTATTTCGGCATGTCTCCAGTCTACGGGCAGGCGGCCACGGTCACGTGCCTCCTCCAATGCCGCCATATAATGTACCCCCAACTGAGTGTGGTATTTCTGGAAGAACTCGCTGGGGAACCGGTTGGGTCCTGGGGCTTTCCCTGTATTCAATTCACTGAGGGCCTTCCCCAACTCCTCCGGCATCAGCAGTAGCTCGAGATCCTCACGGACCTCGTCCGTCACTGCCCAGGGCGGTAGGTCCGCTATAAGCTTGTCCACCATCTCCGCCGAGAGACATTCGTTCGGGTCATATTGATCCGCATAGTATAGTGCAAAGCTTTCGGCCAGCAGCTTTGGGTCTGTAAGCGGGTCCCCAGCGGCATCTAAAAGCCCTGACAAAGTCTGAGCCTGAGACGCGCCCTGACAAAGCCGGTGCAGCATCGTTCCAGACTTGTCCCCCCACTGATAAATTCTACTGCACGTCGCCAGACAAACCTGGCGGGCCTCATCCATGAGCAGCGACGAGTAGGATTGCTGAGCTAATAGAAGTTGTCCCACCATCTGACTCTCTCCACCCACACTACAGCGCCGCTCCAGGGTCTCTACCTCCGCCTCGACTCGCAACAAGTCTGCCTTACGAGTTCTACCGCAGCCGCACACCACGCAACATCCACTCCCCACAACGTGGGCTTCAGGGCCTCCCACACCGTCTCGGCTGTCGGGACCGATCCAACGTTTTCTACCAAGAACTGAGTAATAGCCTCCCCTATGTGCTTCCGATAGTCTTCGTTGTGCAGGTGCCATGTGGACAGACGCCACCGGAACGGCTGCCTCGCCCTACCCAGCTGTAACTCTATGCTTACCGGCGAGTGGTCTGAAAGCCCCCGCGGCAAGATGGCCGCCGAGCCCACTCTGCCAATAACAGATCTAGGGACAAATATATAATCCAATCTGGAAAACGAGTTATGAACTGCCGATACATAAGAATATTCCCGCCGAGTTGTGTGCAGATATTGCCATGTGTCCACCCAATCTAAATGTGTGACCATGCCACCCAATCTAGTAGCTGCTACCGGCCCCCGACCACCTCCCGGCCGCACCTGTCCACCAAACCATCCATGACATCATTCCAGTCCCTCCCACCACTGCTAATGACTCGGGGATGTCGGCCCAGAGTGTAAACAGCTTCTCTCAATGACCACTGCAAAGAGGGGGGGCATACACACTGCCAAACACAAAGATCTCATCCCCAATCGTACCCCTAATAAATATGTATCTGCCCTGTGGGTCTACCCACTGGTTGAGGTGGACGTACATGAGCCTGCGGTGTACTAATATGGCCACCACCCAGGAGCCTCTGGTAAACCCTGCATGAAAGACTTGTTGATAGCCAAAGCGCTGCAAGCAGAGGGTTTTATTACCCATTAGGTGTGTCTCCTGCAGCAGTAAAATATCTGCGCGCTCTCGTTTGGCCTGTCGCAACACTGCACCCCTCTTAATTTGATCCAACATACCCCGCACATTGCAGCTGAGGATTCGAAGGGATACTGTGTCACCACTCACATTAGCTTCTGCGCCCCCCCATCAATGAACCACAAAGGGGAACGCCCTTGTACTGTGCCCCATGTATGCAGACAAAACAGCTAAGGAGACTGTGGAGCAGGGGTTTGGGCGGACCGGAATACAGGCGGGGAGGCCGGATGAAGTGCGCTATGATCAGCGAGTTTTTATTAAAAGTTCAGGAACATGTCTTTTCAGAACAAGTGCTGTTTGGTGAGTCCCGGGTGGATGTGCAGGGCTGGGGTCGCCGGGATGAGGTTCTGGCGAGGCGGGGTCGTCTGGATGAGATCCTCTGCGGGCCGATGTCGTCTTGTCCAGGGAGAGGCACCGGTGTTCCTCGGAGGTATACAGGGGAGAGAAAAGTATAGGGCGGTTAGTCCTGGGCGAAAGGACTTCTGAGTACTGCTACCTACACCGGGGAGTGAGGGATTCGAAAACGAACGTGAGGAAGGGACGGTAGGGTAGGTTGGGAAAGGGAAGGCAAGAGAGGGAACGGGAAGAGGGTGTTGCGTGTGGGGGAACGGTGCTCAGGTCTTCTATACAATCTACAGTGCCAGTGATAGGATTGAATACAATATACAGTGATTCCGTGATCGTGCGGTCCTATATACACTATATAACAACTAAATACAAGGGAAACACGGAGAAAGGTTAAAGTACACTCACTTTTTTTTTTAAGTGTTTTTATTGCAGACAAATAGATGACATATAAACATTTGTTCGGAGTGCCATGGCATTCAGGTATGGTTCGCACTAGTCGTAAAGGAAACTTCACACAGCCTTTTAGCCCACATCCCGGAGGCCGGGCGGCAATAACTACAGAGTGCGAAACTAAAACTCACAAAAGGAGACCATGACATTTGCTCGGCAAAATTATCCCGCATCTGCTTTCCTTTTTCTTCTCAACCCCTAACCCCAACACTTGAATGGCACTAATGCTCGAACAATAGGGAGAGTGGTACCATGCTGAGCACGTGGCTCACCCCCCGCCTACCTGCCTCCTTGCGCAACTGCCTCATAGAACCATACCTATGTGTACTACCTACTAAGCTCGGGATAATCACTCTCAGCCATCTATCTCGAGTTTCACAACTGCGACCTGCAACGTCCAGTCCCCCTACGTATCAACATGAGAGCCCCCAATTACCCACCCATACCCTCCCCCCTACTAACTGCTGGTGTGGGCCCAATGTCAGTATTACTACACTCAACTGAAAGAGACCTGCAGGATCATTACTCATCTACTCTTGTATCGCCTGGAACTTCATTCAATGCTTCCCCACCCTCGTCCACTTCGGCCTCCTGGTAACTGCGTAGTGTGCGTACTAATTCTTCCCATGCTCGTGCCATGTCCAAAGTCCTCTCATTAGCCGTGCGGGCTGCCTGTCGAAGTCTAACTGCACCCTCACCTCGGGCCCATTTAAGTAATTCCTTCACCCACCGTCTGTGAGAAGGACCCTCACTCGACTTCCAATGCCAAGTTATTTCCCTCTGGGCTAAAATTAGTCCCAGATCAATGAATTTGCTAGTTATTTTGTTCCTTTTCGTATGAGGGAACCACAGCAATAAACAAGTGGCCTTATCATACTCCACCTGCCGATCTGTGATCTCAGTAAGAAGTGCGCCCACCTTCGACCAATAGTCCCCTAATCGCGGACAGTCCCACAACATATGATCTAGTTCCACGTCGGGCAGTAAGCATCTAGGGCATGCTGCATCCTGCGCCTGGAAATATCTCCGTATCTTCCCCGGTGTAAGGTAGGCTCTGTGCACTATAAAAAAATGCACTTGCCGGAACCGGGCATTCCTACACCCCTTCCATGTTCGTCTCAAAATATGCCCCCATGTTGTGTCCGGTATAGGTTTCCCCACGCTCGCCTCCCACTTTTGTTTTAGGACCGTCAATGGTTCCAGCCCCTCGTGCAGCATCCGAGAATGCAAGCACGTGACCGCCTTAACGGTGCCCGCCGCCATCACCACATATTGGCAAGCCATCGTGGTTTTTGGCTCCGCCTGCCCAGATTTCCAGTGCTTCCTGATCGCAGTTGTAACTGCCATGTGCAATAGGAAACTCCCGTTGGGGATGCCGAATTGATCCTGCATCGCCCGAAAGGGCAGCAACTCGCCTTCAGCGTATAGGTCTCCTACCATATGAAGTCCCATCCCTTCCCATTCCGCGAGCGGGGACCAGTCCCCACCCTGCGGCAGGGCTGTTAACATGCCCAACGGGATTTCTGGTGCGTAAGGGTGCACCACTCCCGCCCGCCTCTGACTTTTATTCCAGCACAACCTCAATGTCTTTTCCTCTAGGGTCAAGTCCCGCAGTGCAAGCTGTTGTTGCATAATGACATACGAGAGAACATGCCTCTGCACCCCCTTCCCTCGTGCATGGTATGGGCCCCTAAATTCCCTAGCAACATTCTGTGTCAGGATCTGCAGCTGCGCCGCTATATAGTAAAGTTCGAAGTTAGGAACTGCCAATCCCCCCTCTGACTTTGGTCTCAACAGCGTATTTAGTGCCACACGCCGCCGTCCATGCCCCACAGGAAGTCGATGGTTAGTGTCCGCAATTCCTTGAAGAAACGCGGAGGCACCCATATAGGCATCGTACGGAAGTAATAAAGCAGCCGGGGTAAAGCCACCATTTTCAGCAGCGCCACTCTCCTTACTACTGAGAGGGGGAGAGTCGCCCAAAACTCCATACTGCCCTTCAGGGCACGTAAACAGCGTCCCACATTCCCCTCCAACAAGTCTGCAGCACTATGGTAAATCCGGACCCCCAAATAGGTGAAGCAGGATGGTTCCCACAACAGATCAGTGGCCAATGGCGGTTGGGGCATATCCGCCCGTAGCGGGAAAATGCATGTCTTGGCCCAGTTCACTTTAAGGCCCGACAGCTTTCCAAAGTCCGAGAGCAAACCTACCGCTCCCTGCAATGCGTCTGTTGTAGGTCATCCGCATATTGAGAAATGTGGTGCAAAGTACCACCACACAAAGCCCGTGAAGGCCGTCCCCATACGCGCATGGGACGCCAAAGGCTCAATTACGAGCGCAAACAGCAGGGGCGAAAGCGAACATCCCTGTCTAGTTCCTCTCCGCACCGGGTACCCCGGAGAAACCACAGGACCCAAGCGCACCCTAGCAGTGGCGAGGGAATAGAAGACCCTCATCCAACATCGAAAGCGCTCTCCTAAACCAAACTTTTCCAACACCTTGTCGAGGTAATCCCACTCTAGGCTATCAAACGCCTTTTCTATGTCCACAGATAACACAGCCGGCAACAGATCCATATCCGAGGCACTCCCCATCACTCGTATCAGACGTCGGATGTTGTTCGAGGTGTTTCTAGTGGGAATAAACCCCGCTTGATCCTCATGGATTAGCGCAGTCGTGTGGGGAAGCAGTCTCGAGGCCAGTATGCGGCTTAAGATTTTATAGTCCACTGTCAGCATAGACAGGGGTCTATAGGCAGTCACATCACTACTCTCCCTCCCCGGTTTCAATAAAGGGACGACCAGCGCCTCCCTCATAGATTCCGGCAAATTGCCCAACTCTACCGCCTCATTATATATCTCCACCAGGTGTGGTGCCTGAAGGTCGATGTATTTTACATAGAATTCTATCGGGAGGCCATCCACTCCCGGCGTCTTGTTCCTAGCCATTTGCGTAATCGCTCCCCGAACTTCCGTCAAGGAGATGGCCTGGCCCAAACTCTCGGCTTCTTCCTCATCTAGTTGCCGGAGTGGAACTCCCGCCAAATAGTCCTCAATGTCCAGCCCGCTCGCTTCCTGGTGAATCTGGTAGAGCTTCTCATAGTAGCCCAAGAAACGCGAGATAATCGCCTTCTGGGAGTAGACCACTTCGCCCGTCTCCGTACGTACGCGCAAAACTGGGCACCCACCCACCGCCGGGTTCGCCATCCTCGCTAGTAATGTACCACCTTGTCCCCCTCGTTATGAACCTTTTCCAGGTATCGTTTGTAATCATAGCTCCGAAGCCTCTCTGTTTCCGTCGCTACCAGTTCTTTAGCCGCCAATAGCTGCTCTTGCAGTGTCCGCTGTTCTGGTCTCCGCTTCTCCATCTCCCGCAGCGCCTCCTCAGCTTTTTTTAAATCCACCAGTACCACTAGTCGTTCCCCGGAGTGCTTACATATGCACAACCCTCTCACCACCACCTTAAACGCGTCCCATTCTATAGCCCTGGTGGATGCCGTATGCCTATTCTCCACGAAATAGAGTTCAATACCTTCTCTAATGTCAGAACTAAAGACCTGATCCTCCAGAGTGTCTGGCTGCAATCGCCAAGTCAGGATCGCCGCCCTCTCACACTGCCACTGGAGGGACACCAATTGGGGATTATGATCTGATACGGTCCTAGCCAGATACTCCGAGTGCGTAGTTAGCTGCGCCACTGAGTTGCTACATAAGATGGCGTAAATCCTAACATGTAGTTTGTGCAGTGCCGAAAAGAACGAGTAGTCCCTTTCTGTTGGGTGGTGTCCCCGTCACACGTCGACCAATCCCCATCTATCCTGCCACTCTACTCTTTGCTTCGCTATTCTGCGGACCAGCGAGTCAGCCAATTGTGGATGTGATCTGTCCAGTGTGGTGTCAGTTATCGAGTTGAAATCTCCCCCTGGTATGACCTGGCCCACCAGACAATGTGCTAATGTCCCCGATAGTTTGTCCAAAAATCGGGGCTGTTCCGTGTTCGGTGCATAGATGCTACAGAGCACTACATCCCTTCCAAACAATCTCCCCTCCACCGCCACATATCAGCCCTCCGGGTCAATGACACTATTTAGGACCTGAAACGGAATCCCTGCCCTCACCCATATCAGGACCCCCCTGGCAAACGCAGAGTAGGCGGTGCCAAACACTTGCCCCCGCCATCGCTTCTGCAATGCAGCACATTCTTGCTTGGTAAGGTGTGAAGCAGCGCTATTTGGATTCCACGGCGCACCAGATATGCATGCACCTTGTGGCGCCTGGCCATAGTGTGCAGTCCACGCACGTTCCATGTAATACATTTCAGTTCAGGTAACGTTCCCATTGCAATAGTTCTTCAACAGCTCCCTCTCCAGCCTTTGCCAGCCCACCCCAGCCTGAACACCCCATAAAACCCCCATGACCCTCCCCCCCAGAACAGGACCCAATAACCAATCATCATCCCCCATCCAAACTACCATTCCAACACACACAATATAATCCTGTAGTAGTCACTACAGGGTGCCTTAAGGGCGAAGGGAATGTGGTTCAGCCCCGACAGGTGGCAGCTCCCACCGCAGCTCCCATCCCCCAACCCCACACAGTGGCAGATATAGTCATACAGATCAGGAATACTACCAGGGGCTCCATCCCCTCCAAGTGTAGTCCATCGTCGGGGACCCATAGAGAAGAACATACCGGCTATAGATCATCTGCCGACCTAGGTGTCACTTCCGGGCCCTGAGCGCTGTCTACATCCGACAGCTCAGCACCCGAATGTCGTTTGTCGTCGCCGGCGTCCGATCCTCTGTTCGACTCCTCCCTCTGGGACCCTGTTATCGCCGCCGTCGCCGCCAGTGTATCTTGTTTATCAGCTGCCAATCGTGCAAGCAGGAGGGCCTGTTGGGTCTTGTTTCTCTTCCGGATACGTTGAGATTGGCGCATCTGCGGTGTTTTCGGTTGTCCCCGGTCTCCCCGGCCACTTCGGTCCGTGCCCGCCCTGTAGGATTCCAGCCAAGTCCAGGCCTCTTCGGGTGTCAGGAAGAATTGAGTCGAACCATCCAGAATGACTCTCAATTTGGCTGGGAACAACAGCGAATATTGGATCCCCTCATCTCTGAGCTCTTTTTTGATGGACAGATAGGAGGCCCTGCGTCTCTGTATCTCCTGCGTATAATCCGGGAAGAGTGTGACTGTGCCATTCTCCACTTTAAAGGGCCCATTTGTGCGTGCATTTTGAACCAATAAGTCCCTGAAGTGAAGGACTCTAGCGACCACAGGGCGAGGCGGACGGCCCGGCGAGGGTGGTTTGGCTGGTACTCTATGCGCCCGCTCAAGTGTGAAGAAGGAGGAGAGGCCCTCGGGGGCAACCTGTGATCTGAACCAGCTTTCCAGAAATGCTACCATCTCCACTTTTTCAGGCAGGCCGACAACCCTGACGTTGTTGAGCCGATTTCGACTTTCCGCATCCTCGGCCTTCTTTTCTAGGGTTGCCAGGCGCTGTAGCGCATCTTCCAGCTTACGTTCCACTGTTACCACCGCTGGTTTCAGTTCTTGAACTACCAGTTCAGAGTCTTTCACCCTGTCAATCAGCTTCGAGTGGTCTGCTTTCAGGAGTCCCAGCCCTGTTGCAACCTGCGAGATGTCGTTGTGTAAGGATTCCTTAGTCGCTGTGATGGCCTCTAGTATTTTGTCCAGGCGATCATTCAATCTTCTTTCCGACGCCGTGCCCTCCGCATCCCCCCCGTCAACATCGGTGACATCGTGCTCTGTGGCACCCTCCGCCTTATTCTTCGGCTTCATTGCGGACAACAGGGCACTCCTCAACCCGTAGGGCGACAGTCGCCTGCACAATGTTGTTTCCCGCAATGAGTGTCCGTGCTACTGTGTGATGGGAGTGTCGCCAGGTAAGGCCCTGGTTCGCTGTCTTGCGCTTTCCAGCTGTCCACTGCCCCACTCAGGCCCTCCGCAAAACACTAAGCACCCCTAGCAAGGCATCCTCAAGTCTCCCCCTGGGGCAAGGGAGCACTGGGTACTTGCGCACTTCTCAACTCTGTGCTCCAGGCCAATCGACCACATCGGATGCAACATGTGCACTGGACTCCCTCAGTATGCTGGCCGCACACCTTGCTACCCCAGCGCAATCCCTTTGTGACAGAGTACAGGCTAAGATCAAGGGGAGGGCACAGCGGGTATTTCAGGGTAATAAGTCCAGGCACCACGCGTGCTCATCAGCCCACAACCCTCGGGACTGTCAACAGTGTAGTTGGACCGAAGGTGAGAGCAGGTCGATGGCCACAGCCTCACCGGACACCACTGCTGCCCCGCACCCGCAGCCCGTGCGGCGCCGCCGGTCCGCCCCCGTCCCCGCCGCCCTGGGGGACGGGGTTAGGTCCGCAGCCCCACACTCACCAGAGCCGCTGGGATGAGCCGTTTGCCAGCCGCCCGCTGTGCTCCCTGCCGCCAACTTCGTGCTCCGTGCTCCGCAAAGTCCCACATTCCACAGGGCACTCAGACCGCCCAGATGTCCTGTGAGCGGCAGTCCCCCGCCTGCGCTCCTTATGCTTCACAAGCACCCCAGGGGTCAGGACTCTGCAATCCGAGCGCCGGCCAAGTCCAGCCCTTTTCCGCTCAATTGTCGCAGGCGTTACAAGCCACACAGGGACCCTCCGGTCGCGGATCTGTGCAGGCTCCCTCCTCAGCCGGTCCCTCCTATGGCCGCCATCATGACTCTCCTCGCAATACTACGGTCTCAGGGCTATTGCCGTTTTCCGCCCATTCATTGCCACGGACCGTTCGGCGCGGGGGGGCTGGTCGCAGGCTGTACGCCGCTCCGCACCTTTGTTGCGACTCAAAGCCTGCCCTCTCCAAAGCCCACATCAGTCCCCTCAGCGCGAGTCGCTGCAGTCCTCAGGCCGACACCGCCATCTTGCTGGCTGGGCCACCGCTCTTCCTGCTCCCCGCTCAGCTCCAGCGGCATCACCGGGCCCCCTCTTGCTGCGATAATAATCCCGGAGCGTGCCCCCGGTGTTCAGGTTGAAGCTCCGCTATCACCAACCACAGTCAGGATTATAAATCAGGAGTATAAGCGGGATCGGGCGCGGAGCTATCGGCTCACGCCGCCGTCCCCATCGGCGCCCAAGCCACGACCTGTGTTAAAGTGTACTCACGTGCCACGCCGCAACTCTCCTGCGAGTTGCGGCCGCTCTCCAGCCACCTCCTGAGGACGCCACCAGTCTTCGGACCAGACGTCCTCCTCCTCGTCTCGGTTCTTCCGCTCCGCTCCTCTCACTGCCACTGGTTCTTCGCTTGCTGCTGTCTCCTGCCACGAGTCCGCTGCTTGGAACGCCTCTCCTTCCTTGCTGACGGCTTTTCTGTGTTCCGGGCAGGTATCCGGAAAAGCACTTCCGGGATCAAAGGCGGTCATTTCCGGTCCTTCGAATGCCGCCTTACTTCCGGGGTCAAGGGAGTTCGCTTCCGGTCTTTCGTGTTCGGCTGTTGCTGCCGGTTCCTGTAGGGGAAGAGAGAGAGGAGGAGTCCTGGTTGATAGGGACGCTGCATGACCGGTCTCGGAGGTCAGGGACCCCATGCTCGGACGCCGCCCCGGGGAGGTAAGGGGCGCTTCTTCTCCACAGAGACGCCTTTAGTGTCGTGTGACCCCCCCCCCCCTGTGCAACAACAAACTGCCCCCCCAACTCCCGGTTCCTTACCCCATACCTCAAGAACACTGAAGTACCTATCGCGGTGTAGGTTTTTCTTGTAGGGGTTGATGGAGGCGGATAACGGGAGAGATAATCTGCATTACCCTGTTCCAGCCCCTTCCGGTGTAATGTTTTGAACCGAAATGGCTGCAGAGAGAGAAACCACCGGAGTACTCGGTCATTGTGGCCCCTGTTGCGGGCCATCCGTTCTAGCGGGGCGTGGTCAGTGTACAAGAGAAACTCACGTCCCTCCAGGTAATACCGAAGGCTTTCTACTGCCCATTTAATAGCTAGTGCCTCTTTTTCGACAACTGCATAGTTCATTTCTCGTGGGAAGAGCTTCCTACTGAGGTATAGGATCGGCTTTTCGACCCCTTTCGGATCCTTCTGTGACAGGACAGCCTCCAAACCCTGATCGGACGCGTCAGTCTGCAGGATGAAGGGTTGTGTATTATCGGGACTGATTAGTACAGGTTCGGAAACTAGGGATTGCTTGAGCAGGTTAAATGCGTGTAACAGCAGGGGAGTGGGATGTTGTAGCCTCTCTTCTGTTCTTGTGGCCTTTTTTAACAAATCGGTCAATGGGGCCGCGTTTTGGGAAAAGTTGGGGATAAATCTCCTATAATAACCCAGCAAACCGAGGAAGGCACGGAGTTCCTTCCGGGTTTGAGGGAAGGGTATGGCTTGGATGGCCTTGATCTTGTTGTCCTGAGGACGAATGACCCCTTCTCCCAACAGGTATCCCAGATATTTCACACTCTGTGCCGCTAACGTGGTCTTGGAGGGGTTGATGGTGAAGCCCTGTTTCCCAAGGGAGGATATAACGGACTGCAAATGGTGTAGGTGTTGTTCCCAACTGTCACTATATATGACGATGTCGTCTAGTTAAGCCCCGGCGTATTGTGAATGGGGTTGCAACACCAGGTTCATGGCCCTCTGAAACGTAGCCGGGGCTCCGTGAAGCCCGTAGGGCATTACCTTGAATTGAAACAAGCCCTCTGGGGTTGAGAACGCAGTCTTCCGCTTGTCTTCTTCTTTTAGGGGGATCTGCCAATAACCCTTGCATAGGTCAAGGGTGCTTATATACTTGGCCTTGCCTATGCGCTCCACCATCTCGTCTACGCGGGGCAGGGGATAGGAGTCGAAAGCAGAGATCTTATTCCCCTCTCTGAAATCGATACAGAATCTAGTAGAGCCATCGGGCTTAGGAACCAGGACGATGGGCGAGTTCCAGCTGCTGCTGGAGGTTTCTATGATGCCCATTCTCAGCATCTGGTTCGTCTCTTCTTTGATGATGGCTCTGCGTGCTTCAGGGATTCAGTAGGGCCGTTGTCTCACCGTTTTTCCGGGTTCCGTGTGGATGGCATGTTCCACTACGGTGGTGTGTCCCGGTAGGGATGAAAACACCACTTGCAGAGAGGACAAGGACCGTCTGAGGTCCTGTTTGTTTCTTTTAGGCAGGTCTGGGTCAAGGCAACCTTCAAAAGGAAGGGTTTGCATACCGGACAGGACAGGACGGGGCCCCTCCCACTTTTTCAGGAGGTTCACATGGTAGATTTGGGTGATCCCTCGGGTGGAGTCCATTTCGACCTCGTAGGTGACAGGTGTCACTTGTCTTAGGATGGGGAACGGGCCCTGCCACTGCCCTAGCAGCTTATGGTCAGAAGATGGCAGGAGTAACAATACGAGGTCCCCAGGGACAAAGGAACGGGCCTTGGTTCCTTTGTCGTACTGATGTTTCTGCGTGATTTGGGCGGCCACCAGGTTCTGCCTCACGATCTCTCTTATCTGTCCTAAGTGGGTCTTGAGAGTATCTACATATTCGGGTAGAGGCCGGGTTCGATCTGGTTCGGTTTCCGAGGCCTCCCGAGCCATGTCTAATAGGGTCCGGGGTGCTCGCCCATACAACAGCTCGTACGGTGAGTATCCGGTACTGCTTTGGACCTTACACCGGATGACAAAAAGGGCAAGGGGAAGCATCTCCTCCAACCTTTTGCTCTCCAGGCCTAAAAGTTTCTTAAGGGTGGTTTTTAAGGTAGCGTTATAGCGTTCCACCAACCCGTCAGTCTGGGGGTGGTACGCCAAGGTTCTTATTTGCTTGATACCCAGATGGGAACCTACTTGGCGCATGAGGGATGAGACAAAAGGCGTCCCTTGATCGGTAAAGATCTCGCGGGGAAAACCCGCCCGAGAGAAGATGGAGATGAGGGCTTTGGCTATGTTTTGGGTGGTGGGTTGGCGCAGGGGTACTGCTTCCGGGAAGCGTGTGGCATAGTCTACCAACACAAGAGCATACCTACACACACTCCTAGAGGGTAGCATGGGGCCGATAAGGTCCATCCCTACTCTGGTAAAAGGGACATCAATGAGAGGGAGGGGTTGGAGAGGAACCCTCGGGGGACGATACCGGCTGTTTTTCTGGCACACCGGGCATTCCCGGCAATAAAGTTTTATTTGCCCATACACACCAGGCCAATAACATTTCTCCAGGATGTCCCGTTTTTTCGTCACTGAAATGCCCTCCTAGTAAGTGGCTGTGGGCCGGAAACAGTACCTTGTCACGAAACAGTCCAGGGATAACCAACTGTGGGGATTGCTGGGGCCCTCCCTTCCTGTACAGGAGTCCGTTCTTTATGAAGAAGTAAGGACCTACTTGTAGTGGGTCCTCATTGTCCAGGGCACGGCTCCAGGCGTCTTGTAACACAGGGTCTTCTTGCTGAGCCGCGCGGAATTCCCTATCAGTTTCCCATGGATGGGTGTCCACCTGAGCGGGGTAAGCAATGGTAAAGTCCCTTTTTTCTTTCTTCTTTTGGCTTTTAGACTTGAGCGGTTTGGAAGGAGGGTCTAATGAAGGAGAGACATGGGAAAATGGGGCTTCCGCCCACCATCTTTTCAGGGAGTCTGTAGTGTCATGAAGGAGGTGGGGAAGACCACTGTAGTCGCTACCCAAGATAGCTTGTTCTGGTAGATTGGGTACCAGACCAACCGTTAGCAGGCTTCCTTCGTCTGTGGGGTGTTGCACACGCCCTCTTGCTGTTGGGTAACTCTTAGTATCACCGTGGACACATTTGATGGCCACGGTACCGGTCACTGGTCCGACAGGATGTGGCAATTCCTGAGGTCGTAGAACGCTATGCCGACACCCCGTGTCGGCGAGCGCCATCATTCGGTGGCCATCAATCCTTACTGGACAGCGGAAAGGTGGAGGGGTTGCTTCAGTGGTGAGACAAACATAGTTCTTGGCCAGTCCTATGTCTATGGGTTCCTCCTTTTGTGGGCATATGCGAGCTATGTGCCCATATCCTCCGCAATGGTAGCATTGAGGACCAGGCGGGGTTGGCCGAGGCATGACAGGGTAGGGTAACAAGGGAACAGGATCTGGTTTCCTGGCCACGGGAGGGGGCCTTTGGGCCCGGAGATGGCTGCCATGTGGTATGCGGGGAGGATGTTCGTCCTTGGTTCGCTGGGATTCCTGGGCTCTGCTATAGGCGCTGGCAATTTCCACTGCACTGTCGAGTGTCAGGCGAGCGTGTTGGCGCACCCATTTCTGGGTGGCCGGATGCAAGGACGCTAGGTACTGCTCCAGGTAAATCTTTGATAGAATGTCTTCCTTGGTGGCCGTGGCGGGCTTTACCATCGATTGGCCAAGTCCTGAATACGGAACGACAAAGCCCGGGGAGTTTCCTGGGGGCCTTCTCGTGCCTGACGCAGACGAACCCTGTACGTTTCGTCATCAATCCCTAGACGCTCCAGGATGCAGGCTTTTATGTCGTTGTAAGGGGTTTGTCCCTGTATGTTGGCCTGCTGGTAGGCTGCCTGCAGCTCACCCGTCAAAAGAGGACCTAGGTAGTGGCCCCATCGGTCGGCAGGCCAGGCAGCGGCCTGGGCCAGGCGCTCGAAATTCGTGAAAAAGTAATCAGGATCTTCACCCGACACATATTTTTGTAAGACCACGGAGGGTAGAGAGGCAACCGGTCTTTGCTGCCCCATGACGTTGGTAAGTTTCTCAAGGGCCTGATCCTGCACGGTGCCCTGGCCCTTCAGGACATCATGCAGCTGTCAACGATCGTCTTCAGCCGTCTTGAGGAACCTTTCCATCATTTTCCCTAGTTGCTCCTGGCTTTCCGCCAGCTGTTTGACTGCGGCCTCCATGCTTCCGGTGAATCCCACTTCTGACACCAACTGTGGAGCAGGGGTTTGGGCGGACCGGAATAACAGGCGGGGAGGCCGGATGAAGTGCGCTATGATCAGCGAGTTTTTATTAAAATTTCAGGAAAATGTCTTTTCAGAACAAGTGCTGTTTGGTGAGTCCCGGGTGGATGTGCAGGGCTGGGGTCGCCGGGATAAGGTTTTGACGAGGCGGGGTCGTCTGGATGAGATCCTCTGCGGGGCCGATGTCGTCTTGTCCAGGGAGAGGCACCGGTGTTCCTCGGAGGTATACAGAGGAGAGAAAAGTATAGGGCGGTTAGTCCTGGGCGAAAGGACTTCTGAGTACTGCCACCTACACCGGGGAGTGAGGGATTCGAAAACGAGCGTGAGGAAGGGACGGTAGGGTAGGTTGGGAAAGGGAAGGCAAGAGAGGGAACGGGAAGAGGGTGTTGCGTGTGGGGGAACGGTGCTCAGGTCTTCTATACAATCTACAGTGCCAGTGATAGGATTGAATACAATATACAGTGATTCCATGATCGTGCAGTCCTATATACACTATATAACAACTAAATACAAGGGAAACACAGAGAAAGGTTAAAGTGTACTCACGTGCCCCGCCGCAACTCTCCTGCGAGTTGCGGCCGCTCTCCAGCCACCTCCTGAGGACGCCACCAGTCTTCAGACCAGACGTCCTCGTCCTCGTCTCGGTTCTTCCGCTCCGCTCCGCTCACTGCTACTGGTTCTTCGCTTGCTTCTGTCTCCTGCCACGAGTCCGCTGCTTGGAACGCCTCTCCTTCCTTGCTGACGGCTTTTCTGTGTTCCGGGCAGGTATCCGGAAAAGCACTTCCGGGGTCAAAGGCGGTCATTTCCGGTCCTTCGAATGCCGCCTCACTTCCGGGGTCAAGGGAGTTCGCTTCCGGTCTTTCGTGTTCGGCTGTTGCTGCCGGTTCCTGTAGGGGAAGAGAGAGAGGAGGAGTCCTGGTTGATAGGGACGCTGCATGACCGGTCTCGGAGGTCAGGGACCCCATGCTCGGACGCCGCCCCGGGGAGGTAAGGGCCGCTTCTTCTCCACAGAGATGCCTTTAGTGTCGTGTGACCCCCCCCGTGCAACAACAAACTGCCCCCCCCAACTCCCGGTTCCCCACCCCATACCTCAAGAACACTGAAGTACCTATCGCGGTGTAGGTAGCCCAAGGCCCAAAACAGAGGACCCAAGCCCAGCCCCACCAATGGATCCCCCCCACGCTACCCACCATCTAACCTCCCCCCAACAAATCCCAACCAGGGACTGAACCCCCCTCCAACCGAACCCCCCCCACCCCCAAACCACAAATAGCACTCTACAGCATACTTTCACAGTCCTTCTTGGCGAGGTAGTCCCCCAACACGACATTAGCTTGGCCCCTGCAGAAGAATACCCCGGCATTTTACGGCTTCTGTATCCATTGAACCTGCAGTCAGGGTACAACAATAGGAGGATCAGCAGCACTCTTAGAGCCCCCCTCCGTCCCCCCTGATTCGGAGCGCTTCCAGGACCTGGAACGCCAGTTCCCCCTGCTCCGCGACCCTCGGGTAGGCTGCGGCTGTTCTCCACCCTGCGAGGCGTCGGAGTCTAGGCCCGTAGGGGAAAGTGCCCGCACCTTCACTGTGTCATTGGTCCATTGGAAAACCTCCTCAGGAGTATCAAAGAGGTGCGTGCGAGACTGAAACACCACTCTCAGACGGGCCGGATACAGTAAGGCGTATGGAAGTTTGAGGTCCCGTAGTCTAGCTTTGGCCGCCATGAACGATTGCCGCTGCTGTTGCACCATCTTCGTGTAGTCAGGAAAGATAAGGATCCGCTGATTCTCATAATGGAGAGGTTCCTTCGCCCGTGCTCGCTGCAGGATGGTGTCCCGATCGTGATAGTTTAATAGTTTAGCAATCACCGGTCTGGGCGGGACCCAACCGGCGGCTTCTGAATCAGAGCCCCGTGTGCCCGCTCAATGATAAAGCAAGTGGAGAGGGAGTCCGGAGGGAGCCAGCTCGTCAGCCATTGTGTCAGAAATGCCTCCATATTGCCCTTTTCACAACCCTCCGGGAGCCCCACAAAGCGCAGGTTGTTCCGTCGGGCCCGCCCTTCCACATCCTCGGCCCGAAGCGCCAGATTCTTCTGCACACTCTTCATGTTGGCGACTTTACGCTTCAGGGTCGCCACATCGTCCTCTACCCCCGCTATCCTCGTTTCGGCTTCCGTGATGCGGGCCAATGCGTTGCGCAGATCTTGACGCAGCAGGGTGACGTCCGCTCCCACAGCCCCAATTTTTGCATCTAGAGCGTCTCGGGATTGAGTGATAGCAGCTAGCAGCGTCGCATTATCAGGACCGGGGTTTGGGCCCCCCCCCCCGCTGCCCCGACACCACCATTAGGCTCCGTATACTTATCAATGGGCCCATGCTTCGTGGCACCCCCTCCGCTTCCACCACGTGTCATCACGGCCGGCTCTCAGGGGGCACTCACTACACAGATGATCCGCCGACCAGGGCCCACACTGCTCATCTCCGGGTGGGTCGGAGCGTAAGAGCACCCCTCTGTGTTTATTGCCGGGTCCCTCTCCAATACCAGGGGCCAACACTCCGTGCCTCACTCCTCTACTGTCTGGGCTGCCACCATGTTTAGAGGCACCTCACAGGAGCCGATTGTCTCCATACGTGCCAGGCCCAGCCACCAAACTGCGCCCTCCCACTCTCAGTTCTGGCCCACCCCGCAGGCCCCGGCTCCCGGGGTCACTCCACCTCCGGTCAGAAGGTTTTCTTTGGGGGGGGGGACCCCCGCCGCCACTCCCTTAGCAGAGAACATGAGCAGGATGTCCAGTGCTCGCTATTCTTGTCGCTGCACGCTCTTCTTGGGGCACACCCCGTCCAATGTCCCTGAGGCCTCCACCGACTATAAGGGCGCCCCGCAGCTCCGGCTCACCATCTGTCTGTAGATCTCCCCCAACCATCCATGTACTGCCAACGTGTCCAGTGTCTCTCCCGACCTTATGTGGCCCAGCACAGCACTAGTGGTCGAGGGCCGACCTGCCCCCCGAGCCCTCACGATGCCCTGCTCCACCAGGAGACTGCCCCGGGGCTCCCAACTGTGACTCCCGGCCTCGCGGCCTGCTTCCGGCGGACGGCGCCGGGTCCCAAAACAATGCCCTGGAAGGATCTAGCCCCCCCGTGGCAGCTCACGCACCTCCAGATGTCCCCAGGGAAGGCCTCGGGTCTCTGCCTGAAAGGGTCGGGTCGCCAGCTCGCCCGCCGCGACCCCTCCTCCGACTGCTGCTTCCCGTGCGCCGCGGCTGGGGACCTGAAAATCGAGGCCCCGGCTGCGGCAGCGCGGACCAGGACGCAATCCAGTATCCTTGGCAGCCGGCCGTCTAGACTCCCCCGGGATTCACCGGACCGCACCGGAGCCTCGCCTGCACTCTATACTCCTGCGCCCCGCTTCTGGACTGCACAGCGGCGTGGGGGAGCAGGATCATTCGGCGGGCGGGACGGAGCTACTCTAAGCCACGTCCGCCATGTTAGCCCGCTAGGCCACGCCCCATTGTTGAGATATTTTAATGTATTTATTTTCCAGAAGAATGTGACATAGTATAGCTTGGAGTGAAGTGTCTTCTTTGTTCTGGACCCCTTAAATGCCACACATGGGAGAAAGTGCAATGAAAGTGAAGGTTGCCCAGAGACTACTTGAGGTGAACCTGCCATACTGAAGGCATATATCTAAATTGAGAGGAGATACAAATGAGCCTACATTCCCTCGTATGCTCACCAATACAGCTGTCTGCATTGATGCACTACAATCTCTCAAAATAGAAGGTGTTTTAAACCTGAATGCACTGAACTTCCAGAATGTAAAGTGGCCTTTTCCAAACTTAACTGGAATACTGGAGCACTTCTGCCAAGAAATGTATAGCTGCCTCTTTTTTTCCACCAATTTGCACATCTGCACGTAATTCAGAGATACATGAGGACAAGCTTAAGGAGTTTTTTCTTTGTAGTCTTGCCTATGGATGGAATCATCCCGAGATTTCGGTGAGATTCTGTGCTGTCTTAGAAATATTGGCAAATAGAAGTTAGAGTCTGGACCGTTTAGGCTTCTACTGTTGCCCAACATATTTCTTTGGCTTTGTTTAATAACGCTACCAACTTTACTAGAAATGAGAATCAACGGTTATGAATCCTTGGGCAGTTTGGGCAGTTTCTCTAATGGTGAGCTATGTGGCCAATTGACAAATAAGGCTTACGACTGGCAAGTCTTTTTCTTTATGCTTTCCGTCTGTGGCCATTGTTATAACTGTAATATGAGCTCTGCTATTCTATATTTATCTTTTGATTTCAGCACTACATGGGAGTGCATGTGCTTTCTTGCTCTTTCCTCTTCTCCCATGTGTGCTTTCTTTTTACAGCTCTCCATGGTGTTCTCTCCCTCGCCAGCTTGCCCGTTGTTGCCTCCCTATGCCGTCCTCCTCAGCTTTCTTTTATTACCCCTCCCTCAGGCTTAGTCCATTGCACCCCTTCTCCTCCCAGCTCACCAACATCAGTGCTGTTCACTTCCTTTCAACCCCCCTGCTAACCCAAGTTCCTCCATGTGCCCTTTTTGGTAATTAAATTATTTTTTATTGTACTTTTCAAGAGTGTCTGGCAGCTGCAAATATTATGCCAATCCAAAACAGGCATCCACAATCTTAGAACAGTAAATTGGGAAAATAATCCCAATCTGCTGCTGTGTCATGCTGTATGGCTGCACATGTGTGGTGACACATGCATGCGCAATCTTCATCATGCTGGAGACACTACATTAAGACACGTACGTGCACATGGTAACACAGGCTAAACTTATTGGCTTTGTCATTGCTGTTTTCTAATGCATGAGGTTGTTCTTACTGCTTTTTCTTGAAACAGACAGTGTTATTTACTTTTTTCTAAGGGGCAGTCAAAGGGCTACACAGCTTCAACATATGCTACAAAAGAGACAGTGTTTTATATGATATAGGACAGTCAAATTCCTATTTTTGTATTAATAAATATGAGCAGCTTGCAGGGGTGGACACTTAGGATGAGCCCCCACCAAAGACCTCATATATAGTTTGACTTGGGGATCCCATTAACAGAAGTCATCTCAGCACTGTAATTAATATTAATTTAAAAATAGCACAGTGCAGATTGGCAGATCATTTATGCAGGTGCATGTTAATTTGAGAATTATAATTAATGTTTCTGTTTTAAAAAAAATAGACATTATCTTACCATGATTATCTTTACTTTGCAATGCTTGAAGAAACATTGGCAGCCAGAATCCATTCCCGACCGGACGATCCACACCTCCTCCCGCTGATCTACTCAGCCTCAAATTATCCCACGCATGATCGAAATCACGATCTTCCCTGCCGGGACTAAGTACTGAGTCCCCGCGGCGGCAGCCAGAATCCATTCCCGACCAGAGGATCCACACCTCCTCCCGCTGATCTACTCAGCCTCAAATTATCCCACGCATGATCGAAATCACGATCTTCCCTGCCGGGACTAAGTACTGAGTAACCTGTGATTCCAGACTACCCTCCACTTCTACTGGTGCCCGATATTCATTGCCCTTAGATTCAGTATTTCCGGGAACCTAAATTGCTAGGGTGCCTCCCGAGGACCTGATTCACCATAGATCTACTCATGATGCACCCACACCCAGCGCCACTTCACATCAGTTGACAGCCATGGACAGCTACTTGCTCCCTGCCATTGGCATCCTTCGACCTGAAGTATTCTGGCCAAGCAATACTCCAATTCCAAGCAACCCTGTCCTGAAGACGATCCCTATTCAAAGAGGATTGAAACGGTCGACGACTACCCACAGCGCAACTTACGGCGCGCTCTCTCAACAATGGCATACCTGAACTATCAATGTTGAACCATCAATCAGTTTAGAAATTAACTCTTCAGCCATTGGATTTCACTACACTGTATATATTTTGTCACCCCCTTCACCTGCGCCGTCCCTTGCTGTGCACAATTGTCACTTGCGTCGCATTTGTGTCACCCACTTACACTGAGCACCAAGTGCAATTGTGGTTGCTTTTTGCATTATGTCAATACAGTGCTGCTTTAACTGTATTAATTGTACGTTATAAGCTTTTAATATAAGATGCTATATGCACATTCATGCAATTTAATTGAGTCTCCTTGTTCTTTTTGCTGGCAATGCTGTTAGCATGCGCATCTAATTGTCTTTCTAAGTATTACCTTGTGGGATATTGTTCTATATATGTGTGTACCCTGATCCCACTTTGGTCTATGGGTTATACTCCTGTTGTTTTTTACAATAGCCTTAAATGCACTCTTTCTCCGGCAAAGAAAAGCATACTTTAACACATTAAGGATTTTTAAGAATGCCTTTAGTCAGGCAAAACATAGTTTCTCACTTCACACGATCTCTAATAACGGAAACAGAGGTATTCAAACTGCATTTCCATATTAGGAATTCAATAAATGTCTCATCAAATTGAGTCATATTTAACAGCCTACAGATACAAATAAGGTAAACGTAATTGCATACTTTCATATACTGCTTGTAGATCTCCGAGGCTGAAGTCATTTCCACCACGTTGAAAACAATTAGTTTGCAATAGATAGCTAGGAGACTTCGTCTTTTGTGCAAATCATTCAGCTTCTGATCCTCCTCTGCGTCAGGTGCACCTTGTAAAAAACACAAAGAGCAATTAAATTAAATTTTGCCACGACATTTTATGGAAAGTAATCAGTTCTGGGAATAGCAGTTGCCATTTTAGTATACCTATAGTTCCACCATGTGTGATTAGTTTATTAGATTCTTGCATACACAATTAATGTGGTATTCCATTGACCAGGACTGGTAAATAATAGGTGAATTAAGGTGTTGGCACCTGGTTGACGTCAACTGAAATTTAGTGATATGTGGTAGATATAATAAAGTAGCTATCTAGGTATGCCAAAGCTTCAAAGAGTAAATCCTTGGTTGTCCTTAGGTAGCAAGAACTAAAGAACTTCAATGTCCACATCGGGTTCAGAAAAGAAGATAAAAATGTAACAAAGAAAAATAAAGCAACAATTTACACATGTAGAGAGCAGGTTCAAGAGTTATCGGATAGGGAAAAATATTACCATAAAATCAAAGGAGTTAAATCTTACCTTTAAAAATAATTGAAAACCAAACTTAGTCAGTCATGGTATTCTAATATTGCAGTAGACAGCCTGAATATGGCCATGGGAATACAGCAATGTTTACTTAGCAGCACCTTCACCTCTTTGGAAACTCCAGCCAATGAGGCAATGTATTCTAATCACTCCACTTTTCTTTTAGTTCAAATTTCATAACAAAGGACTACAAGGTGAACTTAATAAGATGACACCTAACCAGGAAGGTGGTAAGGTCACCTGTGAAATTATGAAAAATACCAATACTGGAGAACTGTAGTTGCAGGTAACATTTCTTTTCCAGCATTTGACATTTCATAAATTCACATGCTGAAATCATACTGACAGTAATTAAATCATCACATACAAAGCTGGAAGCAGGCTCTCCTTAGTGGAATAGGGTGTGCATAACATTTTGAGCATGCCGAACCAGCTGCCCTGCCACTGCAAAAAGGTGTAGGTGGTTGTGCCAGGTAAATGTGTGCCATACAAACATCTTGTAAAACGATCAGACGCTTATCCCCTACAGGAGAGATTTACCTTTCTAGGGTAAAAACTGAAGCAAGCAGTGGTCCTAATTTATGATAGGGCAAACTCTTTGAAGGCATTTAAAATTGACAAAAGAGTTGATCACATCTGAGATTATTAGTAGAATTTCAAGCATCCAAAAACACTGAGAAAATGCAATGTCCATTCCATGAAGATAGACTGGTCAAAAAACAAGAGCACCACTGATTCATTCAAATGGAACTAGGAAGGCAACTTAGGCATAAATATTGAATTTGTTTGTAACATGACTTAAGCCTTGTTGAATTACAGGAAAGGCTTTTTGATTAGAAAACCTGAGTCTCAACAACTAGCCTTAAAGACATAAATGCCAAGAGAAGCAACACCTTCCAGGGCACAGACTTCAAATTCAACTTATGTATTCCTTCACACTAGGCCGATATGAATTGATTCAACACTGTGTTCAGTTCCCAATGTCAAAACAGATAAAATTCCGGTGTGATATTTTAGATCTTTCTAGGAACTATTATGATCTTCTGTAATAAAATGGAGGGTTAAGGAGGCTGAGGGTGAATGAGATCATCATCAATATTATAAAATAGCTGCCAGGTGCACAATAATTGAAGCCCATTTCAAAGGCAGTGTCCTGCACCTTTTTTTTGGGCTTCACGATTTGGACCAGATGCAGCACTAAGATCATTAGTGGAGAGATGGCGGATGGACTTAGGGAGATGATATCCTCAGTCATCTGCCAAAGAGGTGTTTTTTCTACCATCAACAGTGATGACAAGTAGGTCGTCAACAAGCGTAAAGGCTGAGCAACCTCTGACTGATTGGGGAGGGACTTTTTTTAAGGCATGGTTATGAAGAAAGCCGGTTTCCTTGTGTTACATCTTATATTGGAATTTGAGTGGACTTGTTGGTGGTGAAGTCTCGAGCCAAAGAGCATAACCATCTTGCTCAATATTCAGTATCTATCTGCATCTGGTTCTGCTTCGCTGTTCTTCTTGATGATATGAGATACTTGCCTCAACTGGAATGCCATCCTCAGAAAGGGAAGTAATTGCTGTAAGTTTGGTGGGGGCTTCTACAAAGCGGAACCTTATTGTTGTGACTAATTCCCTACATGACATTCTCTGATGTACAATTGGCAGTGTTAATTTTGTTCTCAATATGTTCGGTGAGGGGTTTGAATCCTCTTTTGGTTTTGTTGGTGGTACTTCGCATGTCTCCATGTTTGTGCTGTGACTTGAAATCTTTCTTTTTCTTTTCAAGGTCTACTGTGTTCAATGACTCCGTCCTTTTTATCCCTCATTTGTATCTCGTCATCAGCATGAAGGGGAATGCTAGAGGAAAGGTAAGATTCATAATCTTTATGTGAGCATTATTTTTTCAAGTCATCAATTTGAGCCAGGAAGACTTGAGCATAAAGCATGCATGGTGTTACTTAGATATTGCTAGATCTACAGAATCTATGGAATCACTAGTCATTTATTTAGATACCAACAGGACCTTCTGCAGCATGTCAGCAAAGTCTTGCCCATGCTGATTCGGAATATCTTTTGTACATGATTGCATTGATTCATACAGAGCTGTCACAGATACCCTGTAATGCTGAGGAACTAGCCACCTTCAAGGCTTTTCCTGTTGTACTACACTTCCTCCTTCAAACTGCCAATTGATTTATTTTTTTAGAAGAAATCAAGAGGTCAGGACCTTAGCATACCCCTGCCTAACCACTAAGACTCTAGTATAGGATCAAACATAACGAAAGATGAATCTTGCTCAGGTGGCTTGTACTTTTTAAGCAGCATAGGATGGTCCATTTTTGTCATGGTGGGATCAGGAGTTTTTCTTCCTCCACCTCCAAGAATCAAGGTACAAGCAGCATCATAGGTCTTTGATGAGATCTTGACTGTAACATTTCCATAATGACCAAAACTGTTGTGCAGAGCTAGATAACACCCATTACATCGTGAACTATGGTTATGTCATCCACAAGGATGAGATGAATACTAGATGAGGACTTACCTGAATTTTTAACTCTCTTCTTGCCGGAGAAGGGGGTTGTGTTCCTTTTCACCTTCCTGTTCTTTGTAGTTAATTTAGACAAGAGTGAATCACTGAGGCTAGCAGCAGGTGTTCTTCTGTGGAGAGGTAGAGCGGTAAAAGCCTGGAGATTGACTGGAACGAATGGAGGCACTGGTGTAGAAATTGAAGACCTTTGTTGCAGGAGTTGGAGACCTATGTTTAGTAGAATTTTATGGTTTCTTAGGAAGATGAAACAAGGTGATATACTTCCCTAACTTTGCATTTCATAGGGTACTCCCTGCATACAACCTCTAGCGGCAAGGTGCTACTCTTCTCCAACTTTGCATACCATGAGGGTGCTCCTTAATTTAACCTCTAGTGACATGGTACTGCTTTTTCTCCAGTTCCCACTAACAGACATGTGTACTACACTTGTATCTCTCGTTATAGGGTACTGCTCTTCCCTAAGTCCACCATACTTGGACACGCTCAATCAGCACATATATACCCAACAAACAAAAGATGGGGACTACACCCTTTTCTGCATAACTGCTAATTAGACTCCATACGGAGTCAAGTGAAAATGCTCACCAGTACTCCAAAATATCCTGCAGGTGGATAATTTAAACTTTCCAACCTGTATTGCAGTACTAAGTATTCACCACACTATAGCCATTAACTTAAACTGCAACTTCCAAAGAACAAACATCAACTTACAAGGAAGCTTACTAACTCAACACAGGCATTATCAATAAGATGTATATGATACATGTGAATAGGCAAGAATCACTGCTAATCTCTTCATCAACCTAATAAACTTCACAGTTAGTGGGAAACAAGGCACATTTCTTAACAGAAGTACATATAATAATACAAACTCCATGAATGCTAAATAACCCAGTGATGAATTAACTGAATGTCATATTTGAACATCAGAATTGGCAAATGCCAGGCAAGTGATATTCCGACTTCCCATGACTTTAGGACACAGTACACTCTCTGACAACACAGTCTCATTTCTAACTGTCCCAAATCATATTGAGCTTACTCCCCTCCTTCGTAATGTCCAAGTCTACGTGGCCTGCACCCCCACTCAGACACCCAGGTCTGAAATTAAAGACATTGATGAGGCTCTCTCATTAGTACGTTGCTCTGTTAGCCTCTATATACCTCACCCTCTTCTTTCAGCGCTAATTAACTTGCACCAAAAAGAAAAGTCCTCATTTGCCTAGTGCTGCACATTGTCACAAGACCTCTGTCCAAGGCCTTAACCACACTACTAGCAGGAGATGCAACATCTCTATTGGTCTTTCCACACTGGGCACCTTGAAATAAGCTGAATGGCATATGCCCCTCCAAAGGCACAAACTAGCTTAGGCCCTTAGGTTAAATCAACAACAGAATGGTCCTGTCAGGTCTCCATCCTCCAACTGTGCCCATCTTCTAGTTTCCACTGCAGACCATGCACCAACATTCTATAACATCATTCATTCTCAGCATTCTACTCAGGGATTAGACGCTGGATGTTTTCTTTGTAAAATTCTCTGTGCCTGACATGTTTTAATTAAGCTACAACTTAGTCGGATGCTGCCTTGTGTGCGAATCTTGCTCGCTTTTTAGGTTTTAATCAATACCTGACCCACATTATCTTTCTGCATTGTGAATAATGTGGACACTGCCGAATATTACTTTTGACTTTTTAAAACTGCTCGTGTTCGTAACGGCCATAACTTAGTGATTTTGTGTATTTGTACTCACCGCTGTTGCTTCGCCATATCCCCGCCTTGTTGAGCTGCTTTCCGGTCCACCACAGCGTGTACTGATTGTGTGGAGAAAGCTTTGGCTCACTTCCGCCCACTCATGGTCAGCCGTCTAGTCTCTGCTCCCCCTCGCACTATTAAATCACTGTTGCGATGGACACGCAGTGGATTAGACGCTGGATGTTTTCTTTTTAAAATGCTCAGTTCCTGACATGTTTTAATTAGGCTGCAACTTAGTCGGAAGCTGCCTTGTGTGCGAATCTCGCTCGCTTTTTAGGTTTTAATTAATACCTGACTCACATTATCTTTCTGCATTGTGAATACTGTGGACACTGCCGAATATTACTTTTGACTTTTTAAAACTGCTCGTGTTTGTAACAGCCATAACTTAGTGATTTTGTGTGTTTGTACTCACTGTTGTTGCTTTGCCATATCCCCGCCTTGTTTAGCCGCTTTCCGGTCCACCACAGCGTGTGCTGATTGTGTGGAGAAAGATGTGGCTCACTTCTGCCCACTCACGGTCAGCGGTCTAGTCTCTGCTCCCCCTCGCACTATTAAATCAATGCTGCGACGGACGCGCAGCGGACACGCGCAGCGGACACGCGCAGTGGGCACACCATAGGCGCGCCTAAGGCAAGCTCGTCTGCGCCTGTCCGCGCCCGACCGTGGCCAGGGGCCAGGAACACTGGCTGTTTAGCGCATTATTCCAAGGAAGACTTGGTCAATTTGAAACATCGGTCTCTCGGAACTGCCCTCCCTGTCTCAGCTGGTAAGTTGCTGCTTGCTGAGAATCTTCTCCTGGCAGATCCTCCTCAGGAGTGCTTAGAGACCCCTTAAGCCCTGAAGGTTGGGTTACTAAATACCAGGTCTCTTACCAAGCACAGCCTTGAAATCTTCACTCTTTTGCAGGAGTCAAAGTTGGACATTTTAGCTCTGTCAGAGACCTGGCTTGACGAGGCATCTGGGCCTGACTTAGAGGCCTCTCTCCCTCCTGAACTTACAATCGCCAAGGCAACAAAAGAGGTGAAGGGGTTGCGCTCTTTAGCCGTAGGACCCTGGTGTCAGAGAGAATAGTAGAGGAAAGCCTAGATGGAGCAGAAGTTCTGGGGATCAAACTCGGACTCATTGCCTCATGTTTGATAGTGGTAGTGGTGTGAAGTAATGAGCGATCTTCGCTTGAGATATCTACACATTTTGGTCCTTGGCAACTTTAATTATCATTGGGAGCTGACCCCGAGAGATGGTGCGGCCTGCAAATTTGACGATGCTATGATCACGCTAGGGCTACGCCAAATTGTGGAGTCCCCCACTCATGAGAAGGGTCACACCTTGGACCTCATCCAGACCACGTCCACGGTTAATCTGCAGGCCGACTGTACGCCGTGCAGCTGGTCTGATCATTCACTGATCAGTCTCCTCCTTCCGATTGATAGTCGTTTCAAGCAGGTGGTGGCGAGGTGGAAGGTACTACGGAACTGGCATAACTTAGAGGCCACTAACTTGAGGGATGCTCTGAGCAGATCATCTGCACCTAGACCTGTGTCCATGGACCCAGATTTAGAACTTGAAGCACTCTTACACCGATTAAGGTTAGCCGTTGACGAAGTTACCCCCGTGCAGAAGGTGAGGATCATGCATGGCGCTACAGGGGCCCCTTGGTATACACACGAGCTGAGAGGGAAAAAGCAAGCTCTGCGCCAAGCCGAGCGTTCATGGCGGAAATCTCTTGATCCAGAAGCCAAGGAGAGTTTTACAGCTAAATTGGCCCATTACAAGGTCTCCCTTATCAGAACTAACTCTGCCCACTATGAACCTAGGATTAGTGAGGCAAGTGATATGCAGAAAGAGACATTCATCGTACTCAGAGAGCTGAGTAGGCCGACGGAGCAAAAACCAGTCACCAATCAAGATGACTGTGATAACATACAGAGCTTCTTTCTAACCAAAGTAGAAGATATCATTGCAGCTAATAAAAATATGCATGTCACCCCCTGACAATTCTTGGCGAAGGAGGAGCCCTCTAACTCTATGGGCTTCTCTTTTCTCAGTTTCCGGTGCTCGAACCAGACGATCTAGCCCGTCTAGTGGCTAAAGGGAAATCTGGGTCACCTGAAGACCTGTGTCCTCCAAAGGTGCTTAAAACGATCATTCCCTTGGTTGAGGCTGACGTGCTGTCTGTCCTGAATCTATCTTTGACTTCAGGAACAGTATCTCAAAAATTCAAGGAAGCTATAGTACTTCCACTCCTGAAGAAAGCGGGGGCAGATATTAGGAATCTGAAAAACTATCGCCCCATCTCTCAACTTCCGTTTCTGGCCAAGGTACTTGAACAGCATGTCCTGAGAGCCGTTGTGTTATACATGGAACAACACCACCTGGAGCATCATAGGCAAGCTAGGTTCAGCGCGCATAACAGCACAGAGTTAGCCATGCTTTCAGTCTTGGACGATCTATGACAGACAGCAGACAAGAAGATCCATTCGGCCTTAATCCTACTTGATCTCTCAGCCGCCTTTGATACGGTGAATCATGGGCAGCTACTAGCTGGTTTGCGGCGGCTGGGAGTCACTGGGACGGCCCTTCAGTGGTTCACCTCATTCTTGGTGGATTGCCAGCAGAAGATCCAATTAGGATACCTCATGTCTAAGCAGGGCAACCTTCGCTGGCATTGTCGCCCCTGCTTTTTAACATCTATCTCCAACCTCTGATAGAGGCCCTGGCAAAGGCAGACTGCCAGGTGTTTAATTACGCGGACGATACCCAGCTAATAATCCGCGTTGACAACTCCTGTGACTCACAGCGGAATGTCCAGAACATTCTTCGGTTCACCATGAATTGGATGACCTCCAATTCATTAAAGGTGAACCCCGATAACACTGAGGTTCTGGTACTCTCCCCAGTCTCCTCCCCATGGTCCAGCCTTTTTAGACCCCAAGAGCTTGGCACAACTCCAACGCCAGTGCCAGCGGTGAAAAGTTTGGGTATTAGACTGGACACCGGATTGACCATGAAGACCCAGGTGTCTGCTGTCCTGGGAAGCTGTATCGGGCTGCTCAGCCAGCTCCGGAAACTATCGACCCTGCTGTCTTCGACCACTATGCAGGCGGTGGTGACTGCTTTAATACTGTCTCGTTTAGACTATGGCAATGCAGTCTACATCGGCCTTCCTGGTACTCTTTTGAGGAAACTCCAGGTGGTCATGAATGACACAGCTTGGCTAATATTTAAACTGCCCCGTGGAACACATGCTACCCCCTTGCTGCGTCAATTGCACTGGTTGCCTATCAAGCAAAGGGTAAGCTTCAAGGGCTTGTGCATTGCACATAAATCCCTGTTTGGTGAAGCCCTCAAATATAGCAAGGATCGTTTGAAGCCCTATGCACCGGTCCGCCAGCTTCACTCATCACAGGCCAGTCTCCTTGCCTGCCCTTGTGTCAGCATGGTGACATTTGGGGGTAGGGCCTTTTCGGTCTGTGTTCCACAGAATGCGCAAGGAAGAGAGACTGCTCCCATTTCGGAAAAGTCTCAAGACGGTACTGTTCATAGAGGCGTTCGATCAGGCCTATCAGGATTGATGTCAGGCTTAGTGGCACAACGGAATTCGGACTGTCATTCTATGATGCAGCGCTTAGAGACCTCTGGTGATTAGCACTTTATAAATGCAATTTAACATTAACATTAACATTCAGACACCAGCAGAGTTACAAGAAATGGGAACACACAGAATACTGCCTATCCTATTTTCGTGGTCAAAGTGGACCGGAAAGGATTTCAGATCAAACACGATCAAGAGAATACTACTTCACTAGGTTGGATTGAATTCATAAAAACTCTGGGAAGACAGATTTAATGCAAGTAGTTGTCCGCAGATGTTCTTGTGAAAATCTCTGCCTCTCAGATACACATAAATGTGTAAGTGTTGTTGTTAACGGTGATCTGGTTTCAATACTTAAAGATTTGTGTTACTCATGTTTCTAGTTTAGTGATGCTATTCTATGTGTATTGGTTATGTGGATGCACTGCCAGGGATTAGAAGGCTGAGGTAAAGTTAATTGTATTTCAATTAACCCTATCAGTGCCCATTAAAAATCATACAGTGCCAAGCCATTTAATGACTTTTTGGAGTGCTTTGCTATCACCTGCTGTAGTTTGTCTAATTGTGATTATAATGTTGGGAAATATATATTTTTGTTTTCAGTACTTCCTGTACTATCAATTTATATACAAAACATACATTTATAAAACACCCTGAAGTCACATGACACAATTCAAGATGAGCAATAAGTGACTGTGATACTGATAAGTGTAAATGACAGCATTGGTAGGGTAATAAAACTGTATTTTCCAAAAGCAGATGCACAGAAATATTTATTATTCTGTTTGTTCTCTTGGTAAAAAAGGCATATTTTAATTTTCTTTTGTGACTAAATGTCATACTGTGACATAGATATAAGGCACATACAATTTTCATGTGTCTCAATTGTACAGAATCTAAAGTTATAAGTCTAGTAGAATTATTTCACAATGGATGTTTTAGAGACTACTGTTAGTAAATATATTAAAATATAAATGTTTGCTGCTTTTGATATCACTTTACATACTATAAAATCGCTAACATGCTATGTTGTCTGTTGATGTTATTCATATCATCATCTCAATCTTGTTACTGGAGCTATGTTCAACATCTCAAAAATTATTTTCTGACTTGTATGTACAGTAGTGATACATATTTTGTTAACAAGTGATGTATGATTTCATGCATAGTCTCTTGAAGGTCACGGTTCTAGACCTTTGACCCTAAATGGTAGCTCCTGGAAGTGTGCAACAAGTGTATCTTTGTAACAGTAAATTTGTTTTTGCAAAGTGAAGTATTACTGGAATGGTCATTGTCTGAACTCCCAAGTCAACTAGTCAAATTGAGTGAGAAGTCAAAATACATAACCTTTGACCTCTAAATACACATTTTTTAAGTTGTTTTGTTTTTTATTATTTATGTTACTTTTGGATCAATACAGTGTAGCATTTTTGAACTTGACATAAAAATATTTGTTTTTTCTTGTTCAAATTTCTTAGAGAGGTAAGAAAATGTGACCTCTTATTGCACTTTTTGTTAGTGTTTCAATGTGATTATTCCATTATGGTTAGATCATCTGTTACTAGTGTTGCATCATTTGAATCATCATGGTAAACACTTGCATTTATCTTGGTTTCATTGGTGGAGGGATTCATGCGGTTTGAACTTTGACCTCTAATTTAACTGTTGTAAGTGTTTCATGGTCATTAATCCATTCCTTGAAATCATCATGATAAGTACTTACATCCTACTTGGTTACTGTGTTGGAGGGGATATGTTTTTTTTACCTCTTTTTTATTTTTTATTTGTTTTTATTGATTTTACATAACAGTATGCTAGACATCGTAGAGCGATATATGAACATATAAATACATGTCAAAGATTCACATGTTTACAACCAGTGTAGGGTAATACACATTAACAGTGTCTGACATCCATGAGAGTCTCTGTATGACATCACATAGTAGTTTGGAATCGTTAAAATTAGTCATTAACGGCAAGCCAATACGGATAATTCTCAGCATTCTCGCCTGCACCAGGAGTCTAGCCATCATAATTAGTCAAATCTGTCAGGAGTCAATACAGTTATAACATCCAAACAAAAACTGTTACCCAACCCTCCATCCCCTTCCCGCATGCTCGGCCATAAATATCTAACAGTAGTTTTTGTATATTGTCCATATCTGCAATTGTGTATGTCTTGGTTCTAAGGTCAGTCGTAGGTGAACTGTACAGTCCTGCTAACTTACCCAATATAGCCCACAGATAATGTGAGGAGCCCATGTGTCCTGTAGTCTTGGATCAAGCCCCCAATTGATAGACAGGGTACGGCTTAGTAGGACAAAATATCTATCGCAGCGTATTCCTCCAGCATTGCATTCCAGCTCAACAAAATCGATGTTTTCCTTAGGTCTCTACATTCCTCTCTTTTTAGTTCAGCCCCTTCCGCCTTACCCCATCTCAAAACTTCTGTGTGCCATTCCTGTAGGGACGGGGCCCTAGTGGCCTTCCATCGTGTGGTTATGGCTCTCTTGGCTAGAAGGAGCGCAAGATTAGCAAACCGTGAGGCAGGGTTGCCCTTCTTTTCACAGGGCCCTAGTCCCAGTATACAGTATTCCAAGGTGTTGTTCTGGTGCACCGGGGCTATATCCGTCAATATTTTGCATACTGTTGCTCAGTAGTGTCCCAATCTAGGACAAGCCATATCATGTGTACCAACCCCGCATTGAGTGCGTGGCAGCGCGGGCAATCATCATTTGCCCCCGGAAACATAGCGCTCAGTCTGTGTGGGGTTAACTACGCTCTGTGGCGCAACATCAATTGAATACATTTAAATTTAGGCTTACAAGAGACCTTCTTGGGGTACCCCAATATAGTGTCCCATCCCTTGACTGTAAATGCACGGCCTATGTCCCCTTCCCACTTTTCGCATAGCGGCTGTAATGAGATCGCCCTCTCAGTTCGGATTCCGTGAGTTAGCCATTTTGTCAGTCGTGCCCCATTTCCCATTAGGTATTGCATGGTAAGTAATGTATTCGTGGATGGTTCAGTGTCTTCGGGCGACCATGTAATGCGTATATATCTGGATATATGTGCGTGTAGGAGGAACAACGTATCGGGCACCATGTACGCGCACAAACGTTTCATGTGTCATTAATACACCCCCCAAAAAGAACTCTCCTATCGTGGTGATGCCCGCCCCAGTTCATGCTTGTATAGCACGGTTTGAGGTCAGTCCCGAACGCGTAGGGATACCCAGCAGTGGAATGGTGGGGGCATACGGTGTCGTCCGTCCAGTGTATCTCACTGCACTCCGCCAATAATAGCTAATTTCAATAAGTGGGGTGTCTACGTCGACAGGGGGGCCTGTGGTAGTAAGAGCCTGTGGATGACCCCCTTGTCCCTTTCCCGAAGCGACATATCCAACTCTTGCAAATTACGTCCTGCAAGCCAATATGCTAGCCATTGCAATTGGCTGGCATAGCAATACGCACGCAAATCCGGCACTCCCATCCCCCCATGTTTCGTTGTGAGTTGCAATTTCGCTAGGCTAATACGTCTACACCCTGTGCCCAAAATTAGGTCTGTCACCATAGAGTCCAATACTTTAAAGATCCTCATGGTGTGGTAAATAAATAATTAATTACCGGTACTATTTTTGACTATAATCAATAAACGGTTAGCTCAATAAATAAGAGTCAAGATACGAGGTAGCTAGAGTTGACAGGCTTTAATTAAGCATAAAAGGACAGGAACAGGACAGCCTGTACGGGAATAGGATGGCAGGGCCCGGCAGCTGCCGGGGGCAGGATCTGGGAATGGCTAGCAAACTTTAATAACAGTGCACAATACTTATAGTTAAACAAATACATGGCATTCAATACAGTAGGCGTAGCAGTAGGCGGAGTTTGTAGCAGTCGCGAAAGATAAGGCATAAAGTGATGTAACAAGAAGGCGTGTACAGGGCGTATACATAGACATGTGATGTAAACGTAACAGAATATGTCATAAACGGGGCGGAAACATGGAGGGGGCTACCTGAGCAGCTGGGACCTCTAACCTAATGGTGCGCGCAAACTGACAATGACGTGTTACTAGGGAGAACTGGGGGCTATGACTTCTGCGCTAGAAGAGGAGACTAAAGTCTGGAGTGTCAGAGCGACACGTACCTAAAGCCTATCTAGTATCTAGTGTTTAGAGAACATGTTGATAGAATCCAAAAGTTATCAGAGTAAAGGCTAACAGACATTAAGACTGGTGCATGCATTATTCTACATGTAGTGCGTGTGTGGAATATTCTATGAATATTAATACAGTATTTCTCTTACATGGAGACATAAAGGCTAGACCATGACGGAAACTATTGATGCGATTCAGTAGCTTAGGAATGCAGAGAAGGAGAGCCGGACTGATAACTAGAATCATAACATACTCTTGGCAGACTGGGAGGCAGAGCCAGGCCGAGCCGGGCACTGCGAGGCATGAAAGTAAGCTAAGGGTCAGGGATACAGGTGGGGGCTGTATCGCTCCTCGGAGAGGGTTCAGGAAACAGGAGCTGAATCTGAGTCCGGGCCCTTTTGAGGCCTAGAAACGGGGACAATTCAATGAATTAACGTGCACACTGTAAAACGTGGCAACGTAGCTTTACATAGGCCTAATATTCGTTGTTTTCACGAATACTGGAAACTGGCATACTAGAGATGGACACAACTGTAATTGCGTCTTTAATTGATCATAGGGGAATACATGCATATCGATCATGCACATATGACATAACATGGGGAACACGTAGGCACATATAACATGGCAAAATTTACTTTTCCACATTCCCTCCTTGTGCCCTACGTTTCCATCAGGAAACATCTATATTCATGATACCATCTATCATTTCATACAGCATCATTTGCTCGTCTCGAATTGTCTTGGAACGGGACTTAGGACTAGGAATACAAGAGGTAGCACAAATGCCGCAAATCGCAGGGCCACATTGTATACAGAGGCAGCAACTGAATATGATCATTACTGCAATACCTAGGAATGACAATACTTTCCATCCCCAGGCAGATATGATACTCCAGAGCCAACCGGACCATGTCCAGGCGCCTGGATTCTGGTGTAACTGATGGGCAATTTTATGAAGTCTGGTTATAGCTGAATAAACAGACGGCGCGTTATTAGGAATGAAAATGCAGCAACTAGATCCGATGACTCTACATGCTCCTCCTCTATCGGCCAGTATGACGTCAAGAACCAGACGATTTTGGAGCACGACAAATCTCATAGCAGATTACTCTTCGGTTAAGTTACCTAGAGCAGAAGTAGTCTCATTCACTACTGCTTCAAGGGTTCTGGTTAACCTACGGATTAGCTTACTATTCTGGATAGGTCCTATAAAGAAGAAGAAACCTTTATTGAAATCTGTATACTGTTCTAGAGCAGTTTCAGTTTGATCGACAATTGGGGACTCGATCTCCCTTCTATGTCTGACGTGTACTAGATGTGTGTTTCTGTGATAATCAGATGGGGCTAGAAAAACTGGTGGCAGTAGGAAGGCAATGTAACATGTTCCATCCCAATCGAGGGGCAGACGAACATATGCGGTCTGACCACAAACAAAATAAGAATGACGTGAAGCTTTGAAAATAGATTTCCCACTGTCACTATACTCGACAGTAGTACTACAATCACTATGTCCTACATGTGCGGAACCATTATTGCTGACACATAATTCGCCTTTGACTGGTAGTACTGAAATAGCAGGTAAGTCTGGAGTAGTATCAGACTGAACATTCAGGACCATAAAATTCGAAGAATAATTACCTAAATTGTATACTTCATTTTCTAGATCTAACCCTGTTCTATGGGAGAGACCTTGCTTGTCTGGAAAACATGTTCTATTCAGAAGGGACATATCATTTGAGGATGACGTTAACGTGGACCATGCTCCACACGAACCATTATGTGAAAACGGATAAGGAAAGAGTGGCAGAACTCCCTTCGGTGTCTGGAAAGGGGGGAGTCGACCACACACCCAACAATTAGTAGCATTGCTGGTCTGGTGTGAATAATGTAACATTCTGATAAATGTGTTATTACGCATAGCAAGACGATAGGATAACTCGTGAGGAGGCAGATCACTAAATGTGTGCTCTACTGTAGCATTAGAAAACTTATTTACATGCGAAATTGGAAAACATAAATGCAATGCATAACTCGTGCAGGTAACCATCAAACTTAGAAACAATATAAAACTTAGAAAAACGATACATCTGATAGAGTTTTGACTAACTCTCTCACTATGGGGGTCTATCTCATACATGTCAGATACCTGTCTAACCGTTTCACCCGAGGGGGACTTAGACAATTAAACTGGCTGACTTATTTTACTAGACCGGAGTTTTAACTTATACTCCTGTTGCGGAGTTGCCTCTAACAGGGGAGGCTTGAATTCAGGATTTAGATCAATGTCTGGTTTTAGGCAGTCTTTAGAAATGGAACAGTCTTTAGAAATGTCCTTTAAAAATGTCTTTTTCCGGACTCCATTGAATTTCTTGATATGCGACAGATGGACCCATCCCTTGCGGCCTTCCAACTTCACGGCCGTACGGGTGGTCAGAAGGACAAGTCTCGGCTCCTTCCAACGAGGCTCCAGCGGACTTGAACGATCAAAGTTCCTTACGAGAACAAGATCCCCTGGAAGGACCTCGTGCGGTTTCACTTCAGTATTGTCTGGAAATGCAGCGGCAACCTGCGAACGACAAGAGTGTAGGGCAGACATCAAGGAAGCTAGGTAATCTGTCAACATATTACTGGAAACATCTGTAATACTGCGGGGTCTAGGTGTACCCCACATATTTGGGGGGCGGCCGAATACGACCTCATAAGGGGACAGACCTGATCTGGAATGTGCAACCATTCGCATGAAGAATAAAGCAACTGGCAGGGCTACTAGCCAGTCTACACCTTTCTCTTTACATGTCTTAGCAATACGGATTTTCAGAGTTTGATTATGTCTCTCTACGAGACCGGCTGCTTCAGGATGGCGCACACAATGGAACTTCCACTGGTACCCTAACAAGAGGGAAACATGCTTCATTAACTCAGATGAGAATGGCTGGCCGTTATCAGAATACACGACCCTAGGGAGTCCATAACGGGGGAAGAATTCACGAACCAACTGCTTGGCAGTGGTCGCTGCTGTGTAATCTGGGACTGGATATGCTTCTGTCCACCTGGACAAAGCGCATACAACTACGAGAACATACTTGAAACCTCGACATCGCTCCATCTGAATATAATCCATCTGGAGGACTTCAAAAGGGTGGTCAGGGGGTTGGAATCCACCTTGTTCCACCGGGACACTTTTACCTGGATTGAATTGACAACATATCATACAAGTACGGACTTTCTGCTTGGCTGCAGCTCGTAAGTGCTTGTTGAACCAAAGGTTCTGAATACTGTCTAACATGGCTTTTTCTCCTAGATGTGCTGGACTATGTGCGGTATTGATAATGACTTGAACCATAGAGTCGGGGAGAAACCATGTGGCTTTTCCCTTCGTCACCCATCCCTGATCTGTCTGGACCCCTCCTTGTTCGGACCATTTCTTGATTTCTTCAGGAGTGGCATGTAACTGTATGTCTATGACATCTTGTGTAGGGTCCTTAACTGTCATACATGTAGTCGGATCTGGAGTGGTTGTCTGTGTCTTGTTAACTGGAATGTCTGGTGTCTGAGCTGTAAGCTTGGCTGTTCGATCGGCTAGATCATTACCTTGGGAAATGATGTCAGTAACTTTCGTATGTGCCTTGCACTTCATGATAGCGATAGCTGTCGGTAAATGTATTGCATCTAACAGAGCTTGAATGAGGAGACCATGCTGAATCTTGGTTCCATGAGAAGTCATGAAACCTCTCTCCTGCCAGAGCACTCCGAAGTCGTGTACAACTCCGAATGCGTAACGTGAATCTGTATATATGTTTACTTTCAGGTTCTTGGCACGTATGCAGGCTTGGGTCAGAGCAACTAGCTCTGCTGCTTGAGCAGACAGGGTGTCAATACGGTGTGTTTCAATAACTTCAGTGTCAGTAGTCACTGCATACGCGGCTACTAGTTCTCCTGTACTAGTTCTCATACATGAACCGTCCACATATAGTGTCAGGTCGGGATTAGGTAATGCAATGTCTGTCAGGTCTTGTCTTGGCTTAGTCATAGTGTTAATAACTTCCACACAGTCATGTGTGGCAGGATTTGAAGTAACTGACGGTAACAGAGTAGCAGGATTTAAAACGTTGCAGCGTTTGATTTCTATGTGTGGCTGGAACAATGTCAGTTCATAACCTGTTAAACGTGCAATTGTCAAGTGCTGAGTCTGTGTTCGGTTTAAAAGAACTTCCACGGAGTGTGGAACTTGTACTGTCAGGGAGTGTCCTAATACTATGGAATCACTTTGTCTGATTGCTAGAGCAGTGGCTGCAACTGACTTGAGGCACGCAGGCAAAGCCTGGGCTACTGGATCTAATGTGCTCGAAAAATAAGCACACGGCTTGTATTGTCCGGCTTGATCTTGTGTGAGGACAGATAATGCAGTACCATCACGTTCTGTGACAAAAAGTGTAAAAGACTTACTGTAGTTCGGTGTAGCTAGAACAGGTGTTTGGCATAAAGCTTTCTTTAACTCATTAAAACTAAGTGTATGTTCAGATGTCCAAGGGAGAACAGTCGATACGGCTGCCTCCTGTGTCGTTAACTGTATCAGTGGCTTTGCTAGAAATGCATACTGAGGAATCCATTGTCTGCAATAAGAAGTAAGGCCAATAAATGCACGTACCTCCTTCTGTGTCTTGGGCTGTGGAAGACTCGCTATCAACTGGATACGGTCTGGTGTCAACTGCCTACCCCACTTGGACAGTAAGTGGCCTAAGTAGATCACTTGCTGGACACAGAATTGAAGCTTCGAAGGGGACACCTTGTGCCCCATCTCGGCTAGGAAATACAGAACTGTAAGTGACGCTCGCTCGCAGTCACGTTCAGAACGGGCTGTGATCAGTAGATCATCTACATACTGGAGCAGGGCAGTGTCAGTTGGCATGTGAATATTGTCTAGTTGTCTTTTAAGTGCTTGACTATAAATACTAGGACTTTCTGTGAAACCTTGAGGAGCTCGTGTGAATTTATAGCTCCTTCCATTTAAACAAAAACCGAAAAGGTACTGGCTGTCTGGATGAATGGGGACACTGAAAAATGCATTCTTGAGGTCTATTACAGTAAAAAATGTAGCTTCAGAATCAATAGCTGTCAATAGGGATGAAATATCTGGGACTACTGGGTACTGGGGTATGATACATTTATTAAGTTCTCGAAGGTCAATCACTAATCGATATACTGGAGGTGCATTTGGATCAGTACGTTTCATGACTGGAATGATAGGAGAATTACATACATTGGAGTCAGTTTCTACAACCACTCCTTGAGCAATGAGCTCGTCAATAATTTTGGATAAGGCTGTTACAGCCTCAGGTGGCAATCTGTACTGTCTGATTCGTGGCAGGACTATACCTTGCTTGAGAGTCACACGATGGGGTGTGATTTGCATAAAACCTACATCAGTTGGACCTTGCGCCCATAAATGCTGCGGAACATTGGATAATCTTGGATCAAAATCACGTAATACATAGTGACCTTTAAAATCCCTTAAAAACATACGTATTCCTTCTGGGGAGCAGCAAATAACTGCACCTAATTCTTTCAATGTTTTAATACCTAACAAATTTTCTGGACATGATTTCGTAAGTAACAATTCAGTAGTTCGGGACAATGGACCAACTTCTAGAGTAACTGGTTTTGATATCTCGTTTACAATAGGCTTTCCTGAAAATCCAAGGGAAACATTTCTAGAGCCTGAGAGCGGAGCCCCTGGAACCTCGTCATGACTGATAGTAGTCCTACTTGCCCCTGTATCAATCAAAAACTTTCTGTCTTTCCCTAATACTTGACTATGTACATAGGGACCCTCTTGATCTACAGGTATCTCGATGAGAGGCAAGCCTACCTCCCTCTCTAGGCTGTTTCATGAATACGGTTGATACTCTGGATACTCGGACTGGGCATACTGGTACATCTGCTGTGTAACATGCTGTGTTGCAGCAATAGGCTGCGGTGCTGGAACTATCTGTTGTGCATTCTGTGGTGGCTGAGAAGTCTGTGAAACTTGTTCTGGTCTAGGCGGACGTGGTCTTTCTTTAGTCTTACCAGTGGCTATGTTGTGTTTCAGAACTGCACACTCGTTTATAAAATGACCTGGCTGTTTACAATAATTGCATGTCCCTTTAACGGGAGCTGCAGGATGACTGGCTTGATTCGGACCCCTCTTCTGACTGTCTTGTGGAACAGATTGTGCAACTAGTACTTTCATTTTCGTGTCCTTCATACGTCTCCTTTCGTGTTCTTGCTCTTCCCTGATTCTATTCTGGTGATACTGGAGCATCTGTAACATTTGTGACGGGGTACTAGCTTGCCAGGTACTTTCGACTTTCAAAACTCGATTCTTAACTTGTGGGCTTGAATTCTCGACTAGTTTAGTAACAAAAAGATGAGGGTATGACTCGCTACCTGTCTTCAGACCACTGTTGATAATGAAACATTTTTCGAATCTAGAATAAAAATCACTAGTATCTTCATCCTGTTTCTGTTTGCATGCTGAGATTGCATCCCAATCTTCCTTTTTCGTGGCTAGTAATCTTGGCAAAACTTGAATTAATAACTCGGGCAATTCTTTACATTTGTCCCCAAGACCGGTACCTGGTACTCGTATTTTATCTTCAGCTTCTAGAGCTGTCCAATCAATCTTTTTCTCTCCCACCTCCCATTCTTTTTCCTTGAGTTTTTCATATACCCCTGCGGGCAACAGGACCTTTAGCATTTTAATAATATCTGGATACGTGTATTCTCCCATACGGAGCATGTCTTTTAATTCTCGATGGAACCCTGTTGGATCTTTGTCGTGACAGGGAATTAATTTCTTCATCTCTAAGAGTTCCATCTTTGTGATAGGGGTGTAAACAAATACTCGTTGCATTTCACCACCCTCTGTCCTAATTGGGTGTACTTCCCGTAATGGATGCTGTCTCTCTATGTAAAATGGTTTACTTTCTGGAGGTGAGACGTGAACAAAATGCGGATTCAGAAACGTTCTATATTTGTGGCGCTGTTCTAGAATGACGCTAATTAAATCGGTACCTAAACCTTTCCATTTATACTGGAGTAACTCGTTCAGAACATCATGTAACGGACCTAGATCAGAATGTTGTCCCTCATACAATGTAATGAGGTGCTGGATCATATACATACCCACCAGTCGCTGCTCGGCTGGGGGCAGTTTCAGAAACATTTGTGCCACTATTTCGTCTGGAAAAGTGGTAGAATCAGTAATCCATCGGACTGCTGATCGGGCTAATTCTTGTTCATGCATGGTACTAAGTTCACTATAACCGATTCGTGATTTCAGGATGTGATCGGTAGCTTGGAATACTTGTTCTAGAGAATCTTGTTCTGGTGCTGGAAGATGAAGGACTTTCTTGTGTTCTAGGCGTAAATGTCGGTCGGGAAGTCTAGATTTACCTACATACGCTATTCTGGGGGTATTCTCGTCTTCTACCTCTTCAGTAGAAGAGTCGTTTTCCTTCTCGCTTACTTGTGCTGCTTTGCGTTTCTCGTGTAACCTTATTATTTCCTTACGAATTTTCTTGTACATACTGTCTATACTACTGAGTGTCTTGTGTCTTCCCTCGGCTATATTATCACTCCACCTCGTCAGAACTTTCATTTCGATCGGATCTTTATCTGGATAATCTTGTTCCCTAATTAAACAATTAATTAGAAACTTTAATAGCATGAGCTGGGTCTCAGCTTTCCTTAAAGACATGATTTCGCCAATACTTTCTGGATCTTCTCCTGTACGGATGAAACGATATATTCTGTCTAGATCTTCTTTCATATTCGGTAGGGTGTCCAAATACTCGGTCACCCGTCTTACACGCAATGAATATATAACCATATTATCATCGCCTGGGACTGGATCATAACGGCATTCAGTAAGAGCTCGTCTGATATCTGCAACGGACTGATATTTGGGCGTACGCTGTAACGCACGTTCATGTAACTCGACTAACGTTATACGTTTGTGTGGCGGCGGGGTACCCGGAGGACCTCCCCCCGCGGCCCCTAAACTGGAATCGTCGACTGATACTCTTCGTGCTGGCAGAGTGACTGATGTAGCGGGAACTTGTATTATGGGCTGGACCGGGGGTACCGTAACAGGTACTGTAACAGGTGCCCCGGTGGCTGGAGGAACAGGATTTACATTATTTACAGGAGCTGGCGGAGCAGGATTCGCATATTCTGGGACTGTGTCGTCCAAATAGGACGAGAGAAAAATATCAGCTGCGGTCGGTTTGTGACGTAGCTTAATCGGAACTAATGGCGGCGGAAAATTACATGGTGCTTCCAGAGTTGCTTTTGGCAAGCCCTCGGCAAGAAGAGGATACATACCCTTAATGAGGGCATTTCTCTGTCTGTCTGACTGTTCGACTTTAACTCGTTCACCTATTTCGATTAATTCCCTTTCTTGGGCTCTTTCTGAGGATTCTCTACTTAATTCTGACTTTCTGATTTCTTTTTCTGTTCTTTTATGAGATTCTTTGCGCCATAGCTCGATGGCATCTTTCTGGGACTGTCTGGCTTTCTTTTTCCATAATGCTTCTTCTACTCGCATGATGCACTCGGCATCCCACGTACCTGATACGGGCCATCTATACTTTTCCTCTAATTCCTTGGTGCACTCCACCCATAAGTCTAGATATAATATGGCACTTATGCCATGCTTTTGATACATAAAATGACCTGGACTGTCCCTAGGCGGGACAGGAACTGCTTCCTCGAGCAGACCTTTTCTAGTTTTTAACTGACGTAACTTTGAGAACAGAGGCATGACTTAGACTGGAGTCTGGACACAATACAATACACGATAAACACAATAATAACTTGAAAAACGAATCATTCATACCACGACATTGAAAACACATGGAATAACATTTAAAATAACAGTTCGGACAGAATACTACCTGAAATACTGAAAACAGAGCACATGAATTTCTCGAGAACAGAACTTACTAGAATGACTAGATGCACTGCTAAAACAGTACGAAACTTACCGGTCCCATAAAGAGACACGTCAGGACCCACATCCACCTAGGTGGACACTTCGTGTTGGATCTGTGTACCCAAACCCACGGACCAGAGACAAATTAATTGACCCTGTCTAGATACTACCCCAGCAACGGTACTCACCGGGCAGCAAGAACGGAAGGCCGCGGACTGGACTGGACTGCTACGACGACGGACGGACGAACTTCGGACTTCAGTTACAGGTGGGCCTCCGGATACCTCGGACCTTGGACTCTCGGCTTGGGCTCTGGTCGGGACTCGCCGCGTTCCTCCACCGCCTCGTCTGGACGCTGGACCGCAACCTCCGTCTCCTCCGTGGGCCTGAGGGATACTTGAAGCAGAAATATCTGCACGTGGCCGGTATGGTTCCGTCACGGCTGCAGAGGATCAGGGGGCTTGCGTGGCTTCTCCGGCGCGTGGGGAAAGGGCAAGTCCCTGTTCGGGCGCCATTATGTGGTAAATAAATAATTAATTACCGGTACTATTTTTGACTATAATCAATAAACGGTTAGCTCAATAAATAAGAGTCAAGATACGAGGTAGCTAGAGTTGACAGGCTTTAATTAAGCATAAAAGGACAGGAACAGGACAGCCTGTACGGGAATAGGATGGCAGGGCCCGGCAGCTGCCGGGGGCAGGATCTGGGAATGGCTAGCAAACTTTAATAACAGTGCACAATACTTATAGTTAAACAAATACATGGCATTCAATACAGTAGGCGTAGCAGTAGGCGGAGTTTGTAGCAGTCGCGAAAGATAAGGCATAAAGTGATGTAACAAGAAGGCGTGTACAGGGCGTATACATAGACATGTGATGTAAACGTAACAGAATATGTCATAAACGGGGCGGAAACATGGAGGGGGCTACCTGAGCAGCTGGGACCTCTAACCTAATGGTGCGCGCAAACTGACAATGACGTGTTACTAGGGAGAACTGGGGGCTATGACTTCTGCGCTAGAAGAGGAGACTAAAGTCTGGAGTGTCAGAGCGACACGTACCTAAAGCCTATCTAGTATCTAGTGTTTAGAGAACATGTTGATAGAATCCAAAAGTTATCAGAGTAAAGGCTAACAGACATTAAGACTGGTGCATGCATTATTCTACATGTAGTGCGTGTGTGGAATATTTTATGAATATTAATACAGTATTTCTCTTACATGGAGACATAAAGGCTAGACCATGACGGAAACTATTGATGCGATTCAGTAGCTTAGGAATGCAGAGAAGGAGAGCCGGACTGATAACTAGAATCATAACATACTCTTGGCAGACTGGGAGGCAGAGCCAGGCCGAGCCGGGCACTGCGAGGCATGAAAGTAAGCTAAGGGTCAGGGATACAGGTGGGGGCTGTATCGCTCCTCGGAGAGGGTTCAGGAAACAGGAGCTGAATCTGAGTCCGGGCCCTTTTGAGGCCTAGAAACGGGGACAATTCAATGAATTAACGTGCACACTGTAAAACGTGGCAACGTAGCTTTACATAGGCCTAATATTCGTTGTTTTCACGAAGACTGGAAACTGGCATACTAGAGATGGACACAACTGTAATTGCGTCTTTAATTGATCATAGGGGAATACATGCATATCGATCATGCACATATGACATAACATGGGGAACACGTAGGCACATATAACATGGCAAAATTTACTTTTCCACAATGGGGACAAGTATCGGTAAGTTGGTGAAATAATAAAGGAGCCGCGGCAGTAACACCATTTTCGTGATGGCTACTCTGCCCGCCACCGATAGGGGCAGTGAGACGCAGAACTGAATTTGAGATTTGAGAGCGGTGATCGCATGCGTCAGGTTGCCATCCAGGAGGTTCGTGGTATTGCGATAAATTTGTATTCCAAGATATTTAAAGGTATCAGGCGCTATGTGGAAGGTCCAGGGACCGAACGTGAAGTGACCGCTCCTCTCAGCGCTATCAAAGAAATATGCGTATGACTTGGCAGCATTAATAGCTAGGCCAGAAAGACCTTTGAATGATTCGAAAATGAAGGGCGGATCTACGTCCATGTCTTTGATATAAAGAATGAGATCATCTGCGTATGCTGAGACAGTGTGGGATGTACGACCACGCGTTATTCCCTTGCAGGTTGCGAAAGCACGGAGCCTGTGTAGAAGCGGCTCCAACGCCAGGATAAACAGCAACGGTGACAAGGGGCTCTTGTGGTTATGGGCTGTATATATGCACCAAACATTGACCAGGATACATATCTAACTACACTGGGCGCAGCCTTGACAGACTGGGCGGAATATCCTTGGATGATAGTGGGCAACTTCAATGCTGTGTTGGATGTTGACTTAGACAGGTCCCCCCCCACCCCTCCCCCCCCATTACATGCCACTGAAAGCAAGAAACAAGCAGAGGCGCTTAGAGGGTGGACGGAAGGTTGGGAACTACTTGACGCATGGCGGGCAAACCACCCTGAGCATAGGGAATACTCTTTTTATTCGCCACCACACAGACTACACACACAGATAGATCGGTTCCTATGTTCCAGCGCCCTGATGGGGTTCATTACTTCGGTGCTCAATATGGGGAAAACCCTGTCAGATCATAACCCAGTGGAATTAACTATGCAGTGGGGCAAGGTTCCAACTCCGATACCAACTTGGAAACTCCAACCTGAGATGTTGGAGGATCAGGTCTTCCGCAATGCGATTGTCTATTACTTTGGCCAGCACAGTAAAGGTAAAGCACATACCCCAAAGGCGGAGGCAGCGTGTGTATATCACCTCAGTACAATCTCACGCAAAGGGTGTCCTTCCATAAGTAGCAGGAGACAGCGATGCCCAGCACAGTGTCAGGGGCGCCCCCCCCCACAGGCTCCAGTAGCACGCCTCTCAGTGCGCGTTCACCCCGGTATCAGCGGCACACGTCCCAAGTGGGGAGGGGGGAGCAAAGCACCTGCAGTCCACACACTCCACAGCTCCAAGAGCCTCCGCTCGTGGCCGTTCTCTCACCAGAGCGCTTCTTATCTTCATCCTTGCTTGCGACGATCCCGGGCGCGGCCAGCCGAATCCACCATCTTACATACGGCGATCGTTGTTGTGGCGCAGCAAATTAGAATAACGAACACTCGCCGCAGCCGTCGCTCATATCACCTCAGATCGGGAGCCACGTCCTCTGTCCTTACGCCAATGTCACTTAGGAGCGCTGGAAGCACCGTAGGAGTTGCTAGCTTTATCTGGGTCGCCATTCAGCATACGTGGCTCCACCCCTCACCGCTCCATGTCTCCGGTCGTCCAGAAGCAACACAGAATTTGGCAGTTTCCGTCAGGTATTAGGTGCCCAAATCACAGCCACAGGATCCAGAGGAGTTCCGCAGCTTAAGGCTAGGTGACCCAGCTTCGTAGGTCCAGTTAGGCGTAGGATATTCAGCTAATTGTCAGGGTAGGGGACGGAGCTCTTTCAGCTCACGTCCTCCATGCCCGGCAGTTGGCCACGCCCCTGCTTTTTGACCTTTGCCCTCTAATTAAACTTGTTTATGTGTTACAAGGCTGTTTTTGCACTATCCTTGAATCCTTTGTTACAAGTGTTGCATTATTGGAAATGTCATGATAAATACTTGTATTTTCCTTGGTTTCATTGGTGGAGGGGAAATATTCCTGTTGACTTTTAACCTCTAATTTCACTTTTCTAAGTCTTTCAAGGTCATTAATCCATTAGATAATTTGTAACAACTGAAGCTTCATTGGAATCGTCATGATAAGTACTTACATTCTCCTTAGTTCTAGTGTTGGAGGGGACCATGCCATTTGGCCTTTGACCTATAATTACACATTTTCATTATCAGTATTTCAAGGTCATTATTATAATTCAGATGGATCATTTCACACAAGTGTATCATTATTTGAATTGTTGGTGAAAATGTGTTTAATTTCCTTGATTAAATTGGTAGAGGTGTCATGACATTTGATCTTTATCCTCTAAAGACACATTATTTATGATTTGAAAATACTTTATTGTGTACCCTATTTTTTTTTAATGTAGTGTCATTGGAATAATCATAATGTGTTCTTCTTTCACTATGAGTTCTTGAATTATACTTGCTCAAGTTAGTGGAGGAGTTAATTCAATTTAAACCCTGACACGAAAACACAACATTTCTAAGTGTTAAAGCCTAAACATGACACCGTGATTTTAAGTGTATACTGGGGAGAGTTGTGCTATGAAATTCAGATACAGGCCCTTTTCAATTATGCCCTATAACCTGTCAATAAGAGTAAATATTGAAAAGATGGAAGTTCTGTCCGAAGTTACTCGTCAGCAAAGACATATTCAGCATGGCCTGAGGTGTATGGGGTGTGTGGAGTTGTGTTATACTTAGACACTATCGTTGTCAATCATGCTCTGCTGCTTAAATGCAAATGTAAAGCTGCAGTCCATGGTTAGTCTATGGCCAAGTAGAAAACAAGGAAGAAACAAGTTAGCATGAAATAAGGTGTGCTAAAGGAGAATGGCAGTGCCACATGTAGTTCTAGCCCTTTTCAATCATGTTCAACTCCTAGTCATTAAGGGAAAAGCTGGATACAATGGAGAGACTAGAAACGATGAAGTGCCAGCAAATGGAAATGTGGCCATGATCCAAGTTACAGTAGAGGTTAACATCACTATCAAATTCAGTCCCCAGTATTAGCAATCATACACCACTTGTTCTCACTAAACCTTAAGCTGGAGACAATGGAAGGTATGTAACCAACGAACTGTAATGATATGCAAAAACAACAGGTGATGGACAGAATGCAGAACAATGTCATACATTCACCCCAGTACAGAGATCTTGGCCTAAATCCATCGTTTTTTTGCTCACCATACCATTCCAGTTTGAACCCAGCCATATGCAAATCAGTCTTGACCCTGTGCCCCATGGGAACAGTCCAGCCCGAAGTGACAAGCCAGGTCCTCCCTGGACTGGAAATAAGCATCCAAGGACCGGTTTCGAGCTTTCAGGCCTCATCAGCCTGGATAGCTTGATTCCAGTGGCATGGAGAGCACGGGACTCACGTCTGAGCATACCCGTCCCACTCGGGGTGACAAATGCAAAAACAACAGGTGATGGACAGAATGCAGAACAATGTCATACATTCACCCCAGTACAGAGATCTGGGCCTAAATCCATCGTTTGTCTGCTCACCATGCCATTAAAGTTTGAACCCAGCCATATGCAAATCAGTCTTGACCCTGTGCCCCATGGGAACAGTCCAGCCCGAAGTGCCAAGCCAGGTCCTCTCTGGACTGGAAACAAGCATCCAAGGACCGGTTTCGAGCTTTCGGCCCTCATCAGCCTGGATAGCTTGATTCCAGTGGCATGGAGAGCACGGGACTCACGTCTGAGCATACCCGTCCCACTAGGGGTGACAAATGCAAAAACAACAGGTGATGGACAGAATGCAGAACAATGTCATACATTCACCCCAGTACAGAGATCTGGGCCTAAATCCATCGTTTTTTTGCTCACCATGCCATTCCAGTGTGAACCCAGCCATATGCAAATCAGTCTTGACCCTGTGCCCCATGGGAACAGTCCAGCCCGAAGTGCCAAGCCAGGTTCTCCCTGGACTGGAAACAAGCATCCAAGGACCGGTTTCGAGCTTTCAGCCCTCATCAGCCTGGATAGCTTGATTTCAGTGGCATGGAGAGCACGGGACTCGTTTTTGCATCTGTAATGATATGCGGCATGTATGAGATTAAATATACGGATTACAATAGCAAACAACTATTGTAAAAAAAAAATAAGCACATGTACCAAGTATTACATTTATTTTTGTCATGTTTAAGATTAGCTGTATTTTATTTATCTTCTCTGAAAACAGTCTCCACATATGAAATGTATTGTCAAGTATTCAAAACAGTGAAAATACATGTAAATGGTCTACATACCAATTTCGCTATAAGAAACAGTAGCACAAGAAAAATATGTCAAGTTGGTAATAAGGATTTTGTTTTAGGCTGTATTTTTCAGTTACTGTATAATATTTAAAAGCATATATGACTGCAATGCTTTTCTAATTTACCTCAGGCAGTCATTACAAAGTGGACAATTTTCTCTACTGAAAGGTGTAAGGTGTGATTGTTTGTCCTTTTTTTCTTTCAGCGTACTTCTGCCAAGAGCGGCCAAAAAGATACATCAGCCCTCTCTCTGACAGGATCTTCTCTGACGGGGATTTGGGTGTGTTGACAAGAGGGCAGGTTTTTGGGAGCTTGTGAGCAGACTACTTATCTATAAATTTTTAGTTTTTTTTCAATGCTTTGCATTCCTATTTTGCAATCAAAAGCTGTGTTAGATTCATCTTTTAATTCTCATTAGTGAAAAAATTGGGCAGTGTGAAGGATGGATCAGATTTTTATTCAGTTTTTTTTTTACAATTACAGTAGTTCTCACCAATTTTTGGGGTCTAAGACGTGCTGGTTAATAATTCTTACCTCACTAAAGTCATAAAAACTTAGGCTTGTGAGGGAGGGTGCTAATTTTTTTGCCTGTGCTTTAAAAAAAAATTAGGAACATGAACACCAATCGATTTAAGATCGATACAGAGGGAGGAAAGATGCTGGTGCGTGGCCGGCATGGCTGATGCCGCTTGCGGCCCCTGACTCCCGACGGCAGAAGCATTCATTGATAGCTTCTTCTATGTCAAAGAGCCTTCCTGAAAGTTAAAAAAAAGTCCAATAGGTCCACTGTTTCTAATTAAATGTAAAAGACCTCCTCATATGTTTGTGGAAGGAGTGAACCAAACTTGTGGATTTCTGTAGTCAGACAGATTTATATCTCTTCTTAAGTGAATAGGACTGGAAAGGCGGGAGTCATAATCACCTTCCAAGCAGAAGAATGATGCTGCTTAACATATCATTTCCATTCACAAATCAATGATGTGCAATTTGCCAACTAACTGGTGTGCGAATAGGATTGCAATTGGTGAGGCAAAACATGGGGGAATGAAAAATGTTTATTGGCAGAGGGTAGCAAAACAATCTCCCTAATATTAATTATTCAGTCCCCCCGTGAATGTCTGTCAATGCAGGAATGGAGGCTTCTAAGGGACAGCACATAAGCGTCCTTGCACTTGCTTTCTCAAATGGGAAACTTTGTTTTGATTTTTTAAAGCAGACCTTAGTAATTAATGACACAGGAGCTTCTTTTAAAAAAATGTTTCACAGTTGGAAAGACGTGACCACTGTCTGGATCCCCCGAGGCTGGTTGACACAATCATAAACAGGAAGGTGTCCCATTTGCAAATCAATTATAACCCCAACTTGGGGGTCGGTAACATCGATAATTTGCGACTGCAGTTGCAGTCACAGTCACAAACAAACCATTGATACATTAATTTCTAAATCTCTAACGGACGGGGGATGCCCCTTTCACGCTCTATCCTATTTGCGAGGTACAAATCGTAAACGGGAATTTGTACAATAAGAAAACTCCTTTTGTGGTTCAAAAACACTGTCATTTTGTAAATCTCAGGATTTGCAACTCTAAAATGGCTTTGTACATTGAGCCCTTACTCACTAATCCCACACAAATTCTATGCCTTATGCTGCTGTTAGCCAGGTTAACATTTGAACTGCCAGGTACAGGCATTTTCAAGCAGAACAATAGGAATAAGCTAATTGGAGGGTATCCATCAGTTCAGGAGACCTTATTTTTCACAACAATTATCTCCGAGTCACAAAGTAAAAAACATTCTCTCTGCAGCCAGGATTGAAAATAATTAACACTTATCTAATGTTTGATAGAGGTACACAGATGAACTTTATAGTGATTTAAAATGGTTGTCAGGCTACACAGGTCATAATTTAGGATGATGGGAATAACCCTTTCTATTGTACACACTCGTAGCTCAGCAGATCAACATAAGGCACAATTATAGTTTTTTTAAAAACTTTATTTGTTGCATTATCAAACATTACATGGAACAATATTTCCGCTGCGGAGCATCCCATTACAAATTATGCAATGTAACACACGGACTGTGCTGTAGGAGCGCCAAAAAAACATGACTAAAGGAATGCAATCAAATCAATTCTCAACATTCAAGGAAGAAATACAAAGCAGCATGTTGTGTATAGAAGCAGTGCAACAATCTCAGCCTGGGCCCACATTTTCATGGATTGTTCCCATGCAGAGATCATGGGGGGGGGGGGGGGTTGATGATTTCCACTTCTGTGTGATTAGGCATTTGGCCAGCAGGAGCCCCAAATCAATGAGATTGGTGGTGGCCCTGTATTTTCTATCCCTGCAGTGCACAACCAGCAGGCACACCTACTACGTGTGCAGTGAGGAGTGTACCGTGCAATCTATTAGGTGTGTAGTGATGCCCTGCCAACACTGGTGTAGGGATGGGTAGGCCCAGAACGAAGTAAGTGTAGGAAATCTGCATCAGGCAAAACACTGCAGGGGCAGGCAGTGCCCGTGCGATTAATGTATCAGTTTATCTTGTACGGGGGGAGGTAAGCCCTGTGGAGGATGTAGTAAGGTGGATACCTGACTATGGTTACCCCCGATTTTTTGCCATGTGTTTAGCTGGTTTTCGACTTAGTTGGCCTGGGATCCTGCTAATCAGGGCCCCAGGCTATCTGCTCTCTCTATAAAATGGACTCCATGTACCCTAGGTACATACCTAATTGGATATTGGGTCACCCTATGAGCCCCTGTATAGTGTACTATAGGTACCCAGGGCATAGGTGCATCCAGGGGCTGCAGCATATCTTTTGCCACCCCTGGCTGGCCATCCAAGCTGACACAACTGGCTGATAACTCAGCTGGGGCAAGGTTGTGTAATCACCCCTTGCTTAGATATAGTATTCCTATGTCTAACCTTATATCTGGACACATATGCACCTATAAGTCACTCCTATGGCAGGCCTTAACAATCCTGAAGGCAGAGTGCTTGGTTTTATGTGAGATGGTACTCTAGCATGATCTGAGCCTGTCTGCAGCTTTCGGAACCATGTCCTTATAGCTGTTCTAGGATATTGCCATACCATATACTCTTAAGTGCATTATGTACCTCGCCGTCAGATACTAACTTTGGTTTGGCTTTATCAAAACATGTCGTGTAAGGTGTCATATGCTTTGGAATACTACCCCCTCGCCAGTCCTGGCAAAGGGGGTAGCATTCCACCCTTCTAGAGGGAGAAGACATGTTACTTCCATTAATCCCGATTAAAGTTAACCAGAGCCTCAGCATCACAAAATGGATGCTGCTGCCACATACACAAGTCTGATCTCCTGCTGCTGGGAGTCCTTCCAGCGAGGGAGGCTTGGACAATAGGTTTCCTGTCACAGGGAGGTGCTAGCACCACCCCAGACAGGCTATAGTGTATTGGGGCAGGGAGGGCAGAATGAAATGAGACACTGCCTGGGGCACACAAGGTGTCCAATGCATAGTCCAGTTCAAACCGGTGCTGGGGCACTCCAGCCCCAGCTCTGGCACAAAACTGGACAAAGGGAAAGGGGTGTAACCACCCCCTTCCTGGGTCCCACCCATAGGAAGGACTTAGCAGGTAATCCAGCCCCTAGATTTGGTATATAGGTAGGAGCTGAGTCCCAAGACTTTAGATATATCCTGACTGAAACTCTGATACGAAACTCTGGACCTTCGACATCCTACACGACGTAGAAGACTGAAGAATCTCCCTTGTGGTCAAGGAGTGACCACCCTGTGCAAGCAGGCACCATCAAGCGCTCAACGGTTTGCTTTGTCGTTGCTCCCGCCGGAGCTCGAACACAGAGCCTGACAAGACCCGGACTTCCAGACATCCAACAGCCCGATCCACAGCCACAGCAAAGCTGAGACCCGTGGAGGCGACGAGAGACGTGGGACCGGACATCTTGGAAAGCCAGCGAATTGCTTTCCGTGCAACTTCTGAGGCACCCTCGAAGTTGTGCATTGGGGATTGAGAAGCCCCAGCCCCGAGCACCAACTGCACTGAAGATCACCTCTCCACACTCACCGAGTGCTGCGTGGGGCCCTTTTGCATTTTCCTGCTCGACGCGTCTGTCCGGTCACTTGCCCGTTGGCTAGTGGCCTCTGCGACGACGAAACCTTGAATTTCCAATGCTGGTCTGGTTGCTCCAGACTGGCCCTTGCTCCCCTGAAAAGGAGCAGCTCATCAGACCTTGCTGGTCTGATCCAGAAGCCATCTTCGATGCCTGCGTGGGTTGCATTTGCCAAGGCCTGTTGATTCCAAATCGAGAGCCGACACCGCCAACAGCGAGAGCCTTTGTGGGACAGTCCGTTCCCAGCTCTTGGTCGTCGTCGACAACTCCTGGTCCACGTGGCAGAGGAGACAAGCTTCACGACAGCACCTGATCGCATCCCGACATCGCCTGGTTCCTTCCTGGTCACTGGCTAGTGACCCAGACTCTGTCCCCTCTGCTTTCAGGTACTCTTCATCCTCGATCCACCCTTGGATCCAACCGGACTCTTCTCTCCTGGTCGCCTGCAGCATCTTTTCTCCAAGGCTCCATAGAACTCCACGACGAAACCCGACACACTTTGGGACCTATGCCCCCGCTTCCTGTGGGTGAGGTAACGCGAGTACTGCGGTGCTCCTGTGAAGATTAACTCTCCTAGTGTCCTAGTTTCAAGTGGTTAGCTTCTAGTCCAGTCGGAAGACTCCTAAACCTTTAACATTCTAACTTTTACGCACCCGTTGACTTCTATGTGTGCACGAGTGTGCATTTAGACACTGCACCCGCATCCCGTGGGCCTCCTGCTCCCTAACTACTGTTAGTCCAGTGTAGCCCCAGCGATTACCAAGGCCCTAGGCCTTACCATTGTTCGTGACGTGGTTCTTATACCACTATTTTAGTATATGGTTTAGCGGGCCACCAGGACCTATCCATATTTGTGCAACTTTTGTATGTTATATTAAGTTACTTGTTATGCGCTTGTGCTCCTGTTCTCATAAAGAGTTCAGAGGGTTGTTTTAGAAATAAATACATAAATATTTTGAATATATAACCTGTGTGGTGTCCTTTCATTTGACATTAAAAGGATTGCATATGGTAAAACAGCTGGATTCACATGCCCTCTTGAGTTTAGCCTAAGACTGCTTTTTTCCATGCTACCCCTAGGATAGCTGGTCTATAAGGTTGACTTTACAACCATCACCATAAGGGTTGTTTGGACTGGTGCAAGGTGCTCACTAGAATAGTGAACATCATATACCAGGCCAACTTCTCACAGAGGACATAATGATGAATGAGATGAAAGTGGGCATTGCGGGGAAAAAGGGCAGGATACTCCAGTATGGCGCTTCAATCCCTATCCGCACAGGGGTGGCTCAGGTCCATCTCCTAATGTCAGCACAAGGGGGTAAGTGGCATTGCGTCTGTGCAGACAGAATCAGCAAGACCATCGCGTCAGATGTCGCACCGACCCAATAACATGGAGGTAATGGACAGTGAGGTGCATTGGGTGTTCCTGCCCCCAGTGTCCACCCACTGACCCAAAAAGAGAGTTGTAAGGCAGGAAGTGGCCAAGAGGAAGTCTGTCCTCCCCAATCAAAAACTCAAGGGGGATGAGAGAGCCATTGTGCTATAAATCCCCCAGTGTATGTAGTCCTATGCTGTGCCAGGGGGCTATCTCTGTCAAGGAGGTGATCCGCCCTCCCCTCAGTGTGCCGAGGAGTGGTAGTGCCGAGGCATATGGCTGAGTTGCCCTAGTAAGAAAAAGGCTGTCTATAGCAGCAATATGCCCCCTGTAGAAGAGTGGAGCTGGGCATCATCGCCTTCAAGCAAAGATGATTGACATCCTTGTCTAAAAGGGTATCGTTTGTTATGCTGCTGTATGACTGTAAAGGTCCAGCAATGTTCCTTTGGCTGGGAGCGAATTTCGGCCTAACACAACCAAAGAGGGCTAGACTGGAAACGAAAATCAGCCCTGGCAAAATTGTTTAAACCAACCCCAACTGCGAGAGCCAGTGACTTGAATGGGGCGCTGGGGGCATGGTTGAGTCATGGCAGTCTATCGTGCTCTTAAAGAAGGTCCCCTATCTTGCAGCTTTTCATGGAAATTCCAGAGTGACAGAATGGCCAGTCCTAACTAAATTAGGTCACGGTATAGCTATCCGGAAAAAAGTGTTAAGAAGGGAAGTAGTATAGTATAAATATTTCCGTGCGCAAGCCAGACATTCCAACGAAAGCCTAAAATCAGGAGCAAATGTGTTATAAGATTAACGGGATAAAGGTCTCTTGATGCGTGTGTGTGTAGGTGAAAGGTGCAGTTTAGAATATGAGATATGCCAAACGAAGAGCTGTTGATGACCAATTACAATCTTCCTCCTTAGCAGAGTCTAAGGCTTACCATTGCTTTCCTCTTCCTGGTGCATAAATACATGCTCCTGAACAAAGCCAAGTAACTCAGACTGGAGGGCTGAATCAGCGCAGTATGCCAAGATTTCAAAAACGTCGTCGTCACCGGAACACTGAGGACTTAAGATCACCAGCAGGTCACAAAGGAGCATGAAGGCCTAAAGAAACAGAGGAATGTTTTAATGAAGGCTGCTGTACTTACGATCAGCAGATTTCAAAATGATAACATTTGTAATCTTCTAAACAAAAAGTTTCAGAGGTAATATTAAATAATGCCAAGCCCTTACATTTATAAACATTATTTCATATTAAAAAAAAATACAAAAGTCAGAATATGGCATTTTATGAGCAGTGGAATGTCATTAAAGACTCTAGAGAGGTACAATTTAAAAACACATAAATAAGGTGATTTACCACCTGGTCCGATAAATATTGCAGCAGTATTAGAAGAAAATGGACCACTGGACAGGACACTAGAAGAAGCTTCGCCTATCCTATGCTAATATTGCTGTAGATACTTGGTGCAGTGCACATGGTTCCTCTTTTATGAAGCTACTGACCATTAAAATTCCTCTTCCCCAGGATGTCCTTAAAGAGCGCACTGTAAAATTCAAGGGCTAAGACAAACTTTGAACTTCGGACGGTACAGAGCTAGAATAACAAGAGCATCTTGCATTCCTATGAGGACTAAAGTACGAGTTACTTACCTTTGGTAACGATGTATCTGGTAGAGACGATTCTAGCCGCAGATTCCTTCACATAGAATTATCCCCAGGTGTGAGACTGGATTCGGAAAACCTTTTGCCACAGCATCCCTGCGCGCTGGGGAGTGTGACGGCACCACGTGACTCCGCCCGACGTCCTCGGAGGTCCGTGACGTCAGCGAGGACACATAAGTCCCACCCCGGCGCGCCTATCCAGAATAGAGCCAGGTACTAAGGCACCAAATCTGGAATGAAAGAACAGGGCAGCGCTCCTGGATAGCAATCCTGCAGACAAAGACAACAGCCCCCCCGGGGCAGAAGCATGTGAAAATACACATCAGACCAAGAAGGCTGCAGCTGCTGCCCAAAACATAAAGGGACACCAGGGTCAGAATGTAGAGCAATGACCAGTCAACCCCAGACAACACCGGTAGGGAGAAAGGCTCCCGAACACCTAAGTCGAGACCGACCAAGGCACCATGACCCTAAAGACTGCCAAAGGCAGAATTGCATCAACAAAAGAAGAAGAAGAAGCACGAGCGAACCACACACTGGAGACCAGAGCGCAGGGGCGCAGAAGTGTCTACAAGGTCCAGAATGGAACAACAACAACAAGGCGAGCATTCCCCGAAGGAGGGGGTAAGAAAGACACCCACAAAGCCAACCACCCGGAGGCAGGTGAGTGCAGAACACCCAGACGGCCCTCGCAGAATGGGGAGGAAGGGCGGGCCATGAAGGAATCTGCGGCAAGAATCCTCTCCACCAGATACATCATTACCGAAGGTAAGTAACTCGTACATCTGATAGAGACTACTAGCTGCAGATTCCTTCACGCAGAATAGATATCCTAGCCATACCCAAGGGGAAGGAGGGTCTGCGAGAGGACCTCCCCAGCCCAGGCAAATCCAGACCCCGACAGGGGGAAAAAATCGCCAGGACAGGGAAATAACCCAGTCCTTCCCAACAGGGGATGAGCCACAGGGACAGGGAAGAAAACCCTGTCTCCCCCAAGCAGACTAAAACCGTAGCGCCGCGGAGAACACCGCTCCACAGGGAGTTTGTCACCACAACAAGCGGCGTCCCCGCCGTCAACAAGCAGGAGAAGGAAGGGCCCTATGAAAAGAGACCACCAGCCAATGTACCATGGATCTCCAGCGGAAGCCCCCGGTACAGGCAAAACGAAGGGAGAGGAGGTCAGCAGCCAATGTACCAGGGACCTCCACCGGAAGCCCCAAGTACAGGCATCACGAAAAATGACCATTAGCCAATGCACCAGGGACCTCCAAGGGAAGCCCCAGGGACAGGCAATAGGAAAAGAGAACAGCAGTCAATGTACCGGGGACCTCCACCGGAAGCCCCAGGTACAGACAAGGCAAAAGGAGGCTAAGAGAGAAGAGCAACCCAGAGACCCCAAGGAGAAGAGCTGAAACGAAGGCAAGTGCCCTCCACCGGGAACACACCCGGTGAAGAGGGCGGCTGAACTCATCACAACTGGATGTCAACAGGCCATACCGAACAGCGCCTCAGTAGTAAGGATACGAGCACTTTGTTGTTTCAGATCACAACTTATCATGGTTGTTCAGAAAGTTTTGTACTGAAGCTGCGCCCACACTCTGCGCTACACATTACGCGTTGTAACTACAAGGATTTACTCAACATTTCTCGTGGTAAAGTAATATGAAATAATTGGGGTTATTTCGGCCACCTCGTTATATACTTTTATATGCTGCTGTCCATCAATCCTGTGCACTAACCACCATTCTTGGACGCTGTTCCACACACTTCGGTGTTCTATCCTTGGATTATAGCAGTGCACCCCGTAACGTCCATCTCTGACATCACGAGTTTCACACATGATTTATGCCTTGATAAAGTCTCAGCAAGAGACGAAACACGTGTTGGCGAACAATATGCTGGAAAAATCTTTATGAAATTTTGAATAAAGAAACATTGAAGAATACAGACTTGGACCTCAAATTATATTGGCGTGACAACTGTTGATCCCGTACTATATATAAAGAAATTGTTCTTTTGAACTGCATCTGTGTTTGCTTGTTTGAACACTCCTGTGTATAAACGCTTGAGTGCTGAGGGCTATATACTAGAGCTCGTTGTTGATTTTTACTAATTTGGAGTGCTGTAATTAGAATTTCCCCACATATACTGTTCTTATGTTCAGTTTGATTAGGATATCTCACAAAAAATTTCTTCTAGCCACCATGAGGGCCGGGCACACACAAAACAAATGGATTAAAGATTCGTTTTGGTAACCACAGAGTCTGCATTTTGGGCAAGCATCATGGGGTTTCCAAGAGGGTCTTAGATCCTTGGACTCGTGAAGGCCCATACGGAAATCAATGAGAATCTTTTTTAGGTGTTGACTAAAATGTGTTGCCAAGTATGCCTGGGGTTGTTGACGTGAATAGGAAGAAATGACTGTCCAGGCATGACGTTGATGGGTCAATGTTTGTTTGTCTTCCAATAATGACTTTATTTTGGCGTTTGAATTTGCAATTTTGCAGAAAGTAGCCTGATCACTTTTTTTACTCCAAGCTTCGAGCAATCCAAGGTCTGAAAGGCAAGTCTGCAGATGGGTGGGCCAGGGCTGGGTGGAGTCAAGATTGATTTCCTGCCAACAGAGGTGGTTTAATGAGCCTGGTACAGCAGCGCAGAGTTTGTGGCAGAATTTAACAAACCTTGACTTGGACCTAAAAATTTGATTTTGAAGGCCAGATTCTAATCGCACCTGGGCTGGCGAGGCGCATTTCGGTACTTTAAATACAACTTTATAGATTTTAGTTTGTAAGGTGTTTAATAAACCGGCCTCCCCTCCAAGCCATGTAACAAGACCATACGATAATGTAGGTAAAATCTGAGCGGCCATTACTTTTAAAAGATGAGTGTACACACCAACAGATGACACACCTCCAGAGACAAAGGAACTTCAGGAGACGAATCCAGAACCCGGCGCCAGCGAGGCTCCGTGGAGGCCACCATCGGCGCCTGATCGGCGTCAGGCGGCTCCGGGGTGGGCACTTGTGGAGCCAGCCAGCCCCAGACGGGCAGCCGCCTGCGCCGAGGATCGAGGGGGACTCTGGAAAGCACCCCAAGACCCCGCCTCCACCCGTGACTCCACTGGAGCCGGGGAGGAAGGCCCTGGCGCCGAATCGGCGCCAGCTCGGCCTGTGGTAAGGCAGCTGCCTGCTCAGAGGGCCGAGGGGGACCCGCGGACAAGCCTGGGGTCCCGGCGATCACCTGCGATGCCACAGTGAGCCCTGTAGGGATTTGCGGCGAGTATGGGTCACTAGGGGAGCCCCGAAGGACCACACCCCGACGGCACCACTCTCCTACGACCTGGAGCCGAAACCTTCGCCGCCGGAGCCGCCGGCGACTCCGCGGACGAGCCCGCGCGACGCAAAGGATGCGGCCCGTCTCAGGAGGTGGGACTGGGCCAAAGAAGCCTGTAGAGCCGTAGCGTAGGCTGTCATTTGGGCCCTAGTCGCCTCCGGGCCGAGAAACGGCGGGTAGAGAGGCGACAGGCGGGGCCGCACATCCCGGGGGGAGACGGCACCCGCCGCGGAAGGAGGACAAGGCCTCGGAAACAAGCTGAAGGACCTACCATCCGGTGAGCCGCGCCCAAGGGGCTACGGCAAAAGACTATGTCGCAGACGAAACTGGCGATTCCTTGCTTCCGAGGCGGGAGATGGACGCTGAGAGGACACCGACCTGGATGAGCACGCCGACAGCAACTTCAGCCGTTGCTCCCGCCGCAACGTATGCTGGCAGGTGTCGCAGCTCTCCGAGTCGTGGTGTCCACCCAGTTACCACACGCAAATTGGGTGAGGGTCCGCGCCGACATGGGACGTGCACAAGAGGGACACGTCTAGAAGCCCAGAAGGCATTCGCACACTGTTCCAAACATGAAAAAAGGGATAGAAGGCCTGAACACAGGCCAGAGCTCAACCGGATCTGCGTTGCACGCGGAAAGAGAAAAAACTGACGTAGGCGCGCCGGAGTGGGACTTATGTGTCCTCGCTGACGTCACGGACGCGTAGGACGTCGGGCGGAGTCATCTGGTGCCGTCCCCCCGGCGCGCAGGGATGCTGTGGCAGAAAGTTTTAAGGATCCAGTCTCATGCCTGGGGATAATTGTACGTGATGGAATCTGCGGCTAGTAGTCTCTATCAGATGAAAAAAAATCTTTCCTGCCTGTTGACAAGTAGCACTGAGATTGATGGAAGTGATGCTGCAAGCTGGAAAATATGCATGAATGGATGAGCATACTGGCTAAGCTGAAGCGAAGGATGCAAAGCAGGCTACAGGAAATGACAGTGGAGGCAGAGGAGTGCTCGGCTTTCGGCTTCCAGGCCATGTGTCCAATGTAAGGAGCCGACATTAGCTAGGAGCCTGTGTCCAGAAGGAAACACTAAGTCCATCTTTCGCTGTGCCCTGTAGGAATGTGGTTTGTTTGTGCTGCTGGGCTTGACCATATGGGCACCAGAGGGCTAGGCTTTCAGTTCACTACAGGACCAGTCTTCACAGACCAAGCCCTTTCTCTGCAGCGGAGCGCGACAGTTGAGGTGTCACAGGGCTAGACTCGGTAAGAGCTATGGATACAAGCTTTGAGTGCACAGACAAAGAGGAAACCAAACAAGAGAATCAGGACCAGAAACACTGTGAAAGGGATAGAGAGCCATGAGAGCCGCAAGTGTTGAGAGCTGAATCACAGTTGAGAGGCAGAGGATAGCTATGGAATTTGAGGAGCTATCAGCCTCACGGAAATCTACCCATGAATCTTCAACAGAAATTCAAGCACAGCAAACAGAGCATTGACAGATGGCTTCCCTTGCAGCAAATCCATCTAGGGCTACACAGAAATAGACTTAACAATTGGGGCTATTTGAAAATGAGGCCCTTTGCCTTGTGTGCTTCTCTTTCTTTTCAAACGCCTCCTTTTCACTCTCTCTGTGCTATATTCTTCTTTCCCTGTTCAATCATTTAACTATCCATCTCATGCGCTCCTCTGTCCAAAGGACAAAAGAGTAAAGGAGAGAATGCCACTGCCATGCCTTTGCCAACAAGACATCAAGTGCTTCTTCTAAATGCTCACATTTAAAATGACCTTGATGACTTGCCTCTATGTCTAAAATCTGCTCTCTTCCTGGTTCAAGCTTCATGTCTGATTGCGACGGTGCCAAAGAGACAACTAACCTCCCCTCCCGATGACCTCACATAAAGTGACAATATGTAGGCTTATTCACTCAAGAAATGACAGGAAGCAATTACAGAAAACCTAGAATCGGAAATAAAAATTTGATGGATTTTGAAATGTCACAGAACGGTATACATCCGATAAATGTTCCTACATGATGCACCTGCTACAGATTTAGTGTCAAAATACACCAAGCCTCTAGGAAGAGCGAGTATACAAAAATATGCTTAGAATACAAAACTGCCCAGTGGGAGTGTGCCATATCACTGATCATTCACATAGAACAAGTTACTTACCTTCGGTAACGATGTATCTGGTGGAGACATATGTTAGTTGTAGATTCCTTACCTTCGAATTCCCCCCAGGTGTCAGTCTAGATCTGGAGATATTTTCTTCAGCAGTACCTTGCATGTCGTTAGGTGGTGTCGGTCGGCTCGGCGTCTGTCGTCAGGATCGTGGGAACCGGGATGATGTCAATGGACCTACATAGATGCCGCCCATGAGCGCTGACGTCAGTTCTTTCTTTTTCCACGCCAGCCCAGCACAGATCCAGAGAGAGCTACCCCTTGCCACTTTCTGGCTTACTTTTTTTCATTTTTGTTGATGTCTTTTTCAAGACATAGACTCCTGGTGTGTTGAGGATGTCCCTGCGAAGTACTGGCTTTAAGCAATGTTGTTCCTGCCAGAGGATAATTCCATGATGGATCCGCACCTCATGTGTCTTTGGTGTTTGGAGAGCCACCACGACCCAAAGTTGTGTTCCGAGTGGCGGGCCATGAATCCAAAGGCTTTGCCGGAGCGGTCCCAAAAGCTGCTGGAGGCCTTGCGGTCGGCTCTGCGCCGCTCCTGATCTCATTCGAGGGGAAGGTCTCAAGAACGGTCGCGGAGCCCACACTCCTCACACTCGAAGTTATCGGGGAGATCTTTGGGTAAGTCAGGGAAACACAAGAAGCTGTTGAAGGATAACAGGCATTCTTCGACTTCTCCATATTAGTCGGCCAAGGCGACGCAGGATCCCAAGCGTCCTCGCTCAAAGGCTCCGTCTCCGATGCCTACTTCTGAGACGGCTCTGCGCCTCCCTCCCTTTCCGGGAGCCTGAGCGTCTCCTCCCCAAATTCAAAAGTGCTATGAGTCTTTGCACCTCATATTTGGGCAGCCTGGCTCCGCCGGTGGCACAGGTCCCGGCTCCAAAGAGCCCCTGTGGCTCCAGGCCTGGATCGGATTAACGCCAGTCGCTCTCATTTGACTTTCCCTGACAATCCCGACGACAATGCTCCCGGCGTTAATTGTGCCCCCGGTCGGTGCCAACTCTACCCTCATACCCGAAGTGGACACGGAGCCGGACCGACATCAATTCCGACACCGGAAGGGAATGTCGTCCCTGTGTTCACTCCTGGTGTTTCTTTTGGGCCACAAGGTGAGGCAGGGGACTGGGAGGGGCCACTGGATCCTTTAACTGGCCAGCTTGAGGAACCGGACTGGATAATGGTCCTGGGTGAGGCCAGTGTTCGGACACTTCCCCTGACACTGGCCTGCTTTTTATTGAAATGGTACTGGAGTGTGACTATTGTAAGAGTAAGAATAAGACACTGAACTATTGTAGCAGTTTCTACACTCACTGTTATAAGCCCCTTTATTTCATTACACCTGACATTCAAAGTTGCTGGGTGTGGTTGTTCATGACTTAGGAATAATTAATAAAGTTGATGCATGAGGTTGTGGCCTGTGGTGCACTAAAGCTCATTTGGTCTCCGTATTGTTAGTTTTAGCACAGTTTCCAGAGCCAGCAAAAAGTCAGCTGCGTTCCCAAATATTTGGAAGGGAGGAGCAGACGTTCATAACATAACCTGAAGCATGACAAACAGTGACAATGATTGTTGTGTATTTCCAGTGCATATATATGTTGCTTACTTACTCTCGCTTATGAGCTCTAACCGAAAAATATACTGATTATTTTTTTTTTCCAGAAGAATAATGAAATAAAAATTGCAATGATGACGCCCAAATGATGTTTAGAAGAAAATCCATTCACACCCACCTGTTCTCCAACAGCTTTATTCCGGTGACCGAGGTATCGTCTGCAAATACAGCAAAAGCACATGATCTGTGATCTCAGTGTGGAAAGGTCTGCCTAAAAAATTAAGGAAATAGCAACTTGATTAGACAATCAGAGTTAATAATAATCTCACACATGCTATTTTAAGAGGAATATTGCCATCTGCCATTATTTATTGAAACTGCACACACAAGTTGGGCTTGCGGAGTAGAGGCTGGAAAATGTTGAAACAGAAGTAGTTAATTTATATACTGAATATGGTACCTTACACTTACTAAGCGTTTTGCCCAAACCAAAAAAAAAGGGACACTGTGAAAATGTCAGCAAAGGCACAAAGATTCATGATGTAACCAACGCCCAATAACCTTTGCTGTCATTCACCAGCTGTTGACCCCATTCGTCAACATTAACATGCTATGTGCCTGAATGCATCCATTAAAGTTTCAACAAACATTTGCCATATCTGAGCTGTAAAGTGGTGCTTAAATGTTTAACTCTTCCAGAAAAATGGAAAAGTCCAACCACTGAAGAGTTGGCAAATGCACAGTATTCGTACATCGTTGTAGGGCAGCATGCAACGAGTAGCAATATCTAACAAACATACAGATTACATTGCATCTACACTTAATGTAAAGCTAAATTCTGCTTCAGAAGAGAGAAGTTCATTGTGTTGCATGGTAGCGGGAATGCTCCAAGTGGCTGCCATGAGTTAAAGAGGGTACACATTATTTCTTAACCAGCTTGGACATGCACCAGTAGCCGGTTAGGCAGATGTCTACGTCAGTCTTAGGCATCTGGCAGGCATAGTGAGAATAGGGATACCAAGGGAAGAGAGGTTGTGCCATTAGCTATAGGCTCAATGGAAGAGGTGGGGATTTGTGCCTCTGCTCTCACCTTCAGAAAGCCTTACTGCACCCTAGATCTAAAAGAATGGTATTTCATCAGTGAAGCAGCACGCCGAAGTTTCCCCAGAAGATAATACGCCTGCTTTTTATTGGTGTTTCTGAATTAGACTCAAATTAATTGAATGTTCACAGGTAAGTAAGGCTATTTCTTTAAAAAAAAACTTCTATGCTATTTTTCACATGCTAGGCTACATCAACAATGATCAGACGGGAGACATGTCCAAGAGGGCGCCCGAGTAGCTGCGCTTCCGCGGAGCACCGCCGCCCATTTTTACAAAAGTAGCAGGTGCAGCATGCTCCAGGACACCACAATAACTCTGCTCAATGGGGGAAGCACATTGCACACACAGAGCAGCAGCATTGTGATTTAGAGGTTGCGGTGACACCCACTAGTGTGACCTCCAGTTCGTGGGGAAGAACATCGACACCATTAAAGTGGCAGCCACGTGGCCCCTTGATCCCAATGGCCCTGGAGGGCTGCGCTGAATCGCCTCTGATCTTTTGGCATCCCTCCAATTGCTCCTGACACAGCAGCGGTGAGGCCCGCGGTGGTGATTAAGTGACGATACAAGGCCACCGCTCTGAGTGGAGCACAGATGCAGTGGGAGGCCAGCACCGGGGCCAAAGGGTGAAGGCGGTGAGGAGGGTATATCCAGCCCACTATTTAGAGACCAACAGACCTGTTCTCACACTCTCAATGATTGGTTGACTTCGCTGGGTCTCTGCGACAGGTGGAGAATATCGAATCCACATGAGAAGGCTTTTTCCCATTTATTGGCTTCCACCAAGACAATGTCCCGTAGCGATTTTGTATTTCTACCAGCGGTGGAGATCATCCTCACCATGATGGGAATGTTGATGCTCCACCATGGTATATACGACCACTCTCCTCAATTCCTTCACTTGGACATGCCTATTGCCTCGACTCACCCGATGAGGCATCTTAATGCGTGGTTTTTAGCGAACGAGAAGCTGACAGAACACCTTGATGGCGAGATCACCTCCTACTTTGATACCAACACCGGGTCCGTACAAAGCCGTACGCTATGGACAGCCAGTAAAGCTGTGATTCTGGGATGTGCGAGGAGCTATCTCAAATGACGGGAGAAGGTCAGGCAACAGAACATCATGGACCTAGAGCCCAGCATACCCGACAATGAATCGAGGTTGACCTGTGAACCTACGGAGATGCTCCTCTGACAGCTCGACGTAGACAAGACTGTGTTACGACAATTTCTCTTATGTGAAGCACGCTGTTGATGGAGGGCAAAAGGTTTACGAACATGGCGACAAAAACGGGGTGCTCTTGTATCGCCTGATACCCCATGATACTGCCTCCAGCGATATTGCCTCCTGATTTATCCCTGAGATTGCGGATGACTTGGGATCTGTTGTCAATACAGCACCTGAGACTGCAGAAACCTTTGTAACGAATTACAGGCAACTGTACACTCATAACCTGCGACCCCCCGTGGAAGACGCTCAACCACTTCTCGACAACATCCCCCTTCCCGTCCTGACTGACTCTGACCCAACCCAAGGTTTTAGAAGAACCAATCACATGGGTTATGATGGCATACTAGATCGTACGGATGCCTGCTTCCCCTTTCACCTCCTGAGGTCACCAAGGTGGTCTTTTTGATTTGGAGGGCGGCCCTTCGCTTTACGGGATGGGACAGGTGCCTGATAAGGCTGTCCCCCCTGTGGAGAGGCCGCTGGTTAACTCAACCAACACGCCTCATGGGATTTTCCCATTGGGACGTAATCGGTGTTACCACACTGGCTGATGTTTAGTACGGGTCAAAAAATTATTCTTTCGCTGACCTTCAGACACAGTTCTCCCTTTCCACTGCCCAATTTGACTGCTACCTAGCAATAAGACATGCCTGCGCCCTTACAGAGAAGATCTGCATGATCTCACAGATTTTAATCCTCTTGAAGCCAGACTGCTCCTGGGGAGGTTGGGTAAAGGTGGGATCTCCCAAGTGTATCGTGCCCTGGTGAGTAACGCTCCTGGGTTACTGGACAATCTGAACCAGCAGTGGGAGGGTTGGGTTGGGGAGCTAGACAAGGATGAGTGGAGTTAGGCTTGTATGGCTCCCAGAGAACTGGCAAAATACTCCCGGCTCAGACTGATTCTATTCTATTATTTCTATCATACCTATATGACCCCCACACCCTCCCCCAACGCAGTGCCGTGCTCGGCTCCTCTCTGACACCAACTGCAGCACTTGATGTCATTCTTTTTTCACATGTAGGGTTTTGTGCATTACCTCTCGTGTAAATGCATCCCTGGGGTTGGGCACACTAATAGTGGTGCATGGTTGACCAAAACAACCGACTCCAGGTATTGTAATCTAGTTAATGCACTGTTTAATGGAAAGTATTTCAATTTGATGGCTTCTCAAATTTTTCAAAAATACATCCGTTTGGTTGATGATTCAGTTCAGTTAATCATACGAGCTCCGATGCATTTCGGGCTGGGATTGCCCTTTCTCAAGGAGCACTGTGAAGTAATACAAAATACGGGCTCATCAATGATGGGCGAAGTGCACACATATGATATCAATTGCATAATTTTAACCAAAATGAGGCTGGTGATGTGAATATGTGAAGGAGTTTAACATTGTGGCATGCACCCAAGTGTGTTTGTGGGTCACAAACGTATATTATATGCAAACGGGGTGAAGAGTGGCTGGAGGTATGTGCCTACTTAGAAGCCGTGATGTGGATAAACGGTGGAAACAACGAAGGAGAACCGGATAGTGCGTGTTACTGGAATGTGGGTAGCTGAACGCGGTGAAATTAAGCATGCGTTATTTTTAAAAAACGAGGATTTGAAGGTGTGGGGGAACTTTAGGAACGTGGCTGTGAAGGGGTGAATTCGGTAAAAAAATGCCCCGTATAAAACGGGACTTACGTCTTGGGGTGGAATCTCAGTTTGCGGGAGCCTAGAAACAATAAGGCAACCGTTAACGATTAAACATGACTGGGTGTAGCGTGAAGATACTTAAAAGTGGCGGTACACTTACGTTTAAAGAAGGTTAGTCGCGCATAAAAGCGGGCATCTTCATTAGTGAAGTAGAGAAGCGGCGGAGTCTGCGAACTCCGCACAGGATTAAACGGAGTGCTACAGAGGTGCTAGTTACATGTAAAGTGAATTGTAGAAAAGGGGACTACGGGCTGACACGTTGGAGTGGCGGCCATATTGGAACGGAGTGGGGTGAATAGTGAAACATAGGTTTGGTGCTGAAAATAGAGGTTGAAGGTGAAGGGAATCATGCAAAAGGTGTCAAGCCGTGAACTTCTGGCAATGCGTACGACATGTACCACGCAGGGTACTATAAATAACAACTAAATTCAAGGCGGTCATTAAGACCGTATGGCTTCATGGCCTGAAGTCTGTAGATCCAGGATATTTCTCTTTGTAGAAGTGTCTTATTTGGATCTTTACCTTCCAATTTAGGTACCACCTCTAAAACAAGAAACTTCAGTTGCGCAATGTTATGGGCAGCTTCAACGAAGTGGTTGGCAATGTTCGATTTAGTGTTCTTGGTTCTGATATTGGACTTGTGTTCCGTGATGCGGGTTTTAATTTTCCTGGATGTTTTGCCTACGTAGATCATGCCGCAAGGGCATTTCAGCCGATAGATTAGGTTGCATGAGTCACATGTGGCGTTCACTCTTAGTTTTATGTCAAAACCCCTCATCGGATGGTTGATGATGCTCTCTTTTATGATGTTGTTGCAATTGCTGCAATGGTGACACGGGCGGGTGCCGGTGTGTATGCCTTCTTCCAAAGTTTTTCTTGATAAGGTTTCTCTAATGTTTTGAGCTCGGGTGTAAGCAAAAATTGGAGTGTCTTTGAATAGATCGCCGAAATCGGGTTCTGAGGCTAGAATCCGCCAGTGTTTCTTGATGATTTTTTTGTACATTTGACTAGAAGTGGAATATTTACTGACAATTACTGTTCTTGTGTTTTCCAACTTCGGGGTGCTCTGAAGGGCTTGAGATCGTGGGATTGTGGATGCCTTAGTGAGAGCCTCATCAATGACTTCTTTAGGATACCCTCTTTTGGAGAATCTGTTAGACATGATTTCCATTTGTGTTTTGCTTGTTTCCGGGTCTGAAACTATACGTTTTATCCTCAGCATTTGGCTGAAGGGAAGATGCCTTTTTAGGGAGTTTTGGTGAAAGCTTGTGAAGTGCAAGGTATTGTTGCGGTCGGTGTTTTTTCGATACAAGTCTGTTTGTAGGCCTTGGTTAGTTGATTTGATGAGTACATCAAGGAAGGTTATTTCATCACTGCTGATGTTCCAAGTTAGCTCGATGCGGTTGTCTTTAGAGTTTAATGTCCTTAACGATGTTTCTAGATTTTCTCGTGTGTCCTTCCAGACAAAGAAGAGGTCATCTATGTATCGAGCATAGAATTTGAGGTTGTTCGTCCAGTTGCTGTCCGAGTAAATGTAGTTGGATTCAAACTCACCCATATAGATGTTCGCGTAGGTGGGTGCCGCGCAATTTCCCATAGCCATCCCTGACAATTGTAAATACCATCTTTGTTCGTGTGAGAAATAGCTGTGGTAGAGGGTGAAGACCATCAGTTCCATTAGGAAAGTTTGGAGTGGTTCCGCAATTTCGCTGTTGAGCAGGACTTTCTCGATTGCCTCAATGCCACCGCCATGGGGAATGGAGGTGTAGAGGCTCTTTACGTCAGCTGTACATAAGATGATGTGTTCGTCTTTGTTTATTGGTATTTGAGACAATTTGATGAGGAATTCAGTCGTGTCTTTGATATAACTTTTCATGCTGGTGACACTCGGTTGGAGATACCGGTCAATGAATTTTCCAATCGGTTCGTGGATTGAACCTTTGGTGGAGATGATTGGGCGAAAAGGTGGGTTTGTGAGATCCTTATGTATTTTTGGTAACATCGTTATAGTGGGGCATTTGGGATGTTCCACTGTCAGGAATCTCTTGGTTCTTTCGTCAATGGTTTCTTCATTGAATGCCTTGTTGATGAGTGTCGTTAGATCTGTTTTAAATTGGCTGGTGGGGTTCCCACTCAATGGCATGTAGGTGTCTGAATCACTGATGTGTTCCATGACTCTCTGATCGTATAGGTCAGTGTTTAAGATTACAAGGGCTCCTCCTTTGTCTGCTTTCAAACCTTTAATGGAGGTGTTGTTAGCGATTTTTTTCAAAGTGTCCTTATCTTTGATGCTTAAGTTTCGGTTGCATTTTTTACGAAAGTTTATTTTGGAAATGTCCTGTTTCACCAAAGTTTCGAACGTGTCTATGCTTTTGTGGCTGCATGGAGGCATGTAAGTGCTAGATGGTCGTAGGCCCAGTAGTAGATCTGGTTTGACTTCAGTTGGAGGTTCCACGACTTTTTCAAAAAAGTGTCTCAAGCGTAATTTGCGGGTCAATTTAAATGTGCTAACCTCCAGTTCTAAAAGATTGGTGTTATTTGTGGGAACAAATGACATCCCCCTCTGGAGTACCTTGATTTCGTGGTCATTGAGTTGAGTGTCTGAGATGTTGATGACTAACGATTCTTCTTCGTCTTTTGTCTCGTCTTTGTTGATGATTGGGCCTCTTCTGTGTCTTTTACCTGCTCGCTTACCCCGCCTGGGTCGTTTGTTGTGCTTTGGCCTGATTCTAAAAAAGGCACAGAGATAGTAGAGTTGCTTGATGGGCGATTAGGGTGTTGGTCTTGTGAATCAGAAGAGGTGGGTTTTTCCGCTGTTGTTCTTCTCGGTGGACGATTGGTGGTGTCGCTTCCTGAAGATGAGGTGTCGGTGTTCTGATTAAATGGTCTGTTGCGTCTGCGTTGGGCGTAGATGTCCGCCCAAGTGTAGACTTCCCCTAACTTGTAGTCCAAGGTGTCCCGACGGAATTTACGGATCTTGCGTTCATTTATTTCTTTGGTGTGTTTGTCTAATTGTTTATTAACGTCTTCTAGGATCTGTTTTAATTCTTCAGGATCCATGGCTTCTTCCAATTCTTTTTCGATTTCTGTGATTTCTTTAGATAGTTCAGAGAGGATTCCAGACAGTTCTTCCACTATGAGAAGAATGAGGTCCAAACTACATTTATTTAAGATGGCATTCCATCTTTCCTGAAATGCTATGGAGTTCTTACATAAGGAGGGTTTAAGTGCGATTCTTAATCCTCTGGGAATGCGCAGAACCTTTTTTCACATGACATGGTCATGCTCCCAGATCACCCCATACTGGTCCCTGTATGCTCCACCCTCTCGAAGGTTTTGAGTTTCTCTATACATCCATCACTGAAAGTAGCATTATTGTGGATTCTGGACGGGCTGGGTGATCCCGTGGGGACCGAATATTAATTGGATTTGTGACCCTGTTGGCAAAAAGAGACATTGCTCACGCTTGGAAGCAATCATCCCCACTGACCCTGAAACAATGGTGCACTGGTATTGATTGGTGTGCTAAACTAGAGGAACCTATTTACATTGCCAGGGGCTGTCCTGCCAAATTCTCAAAAAATTGAGGTAAATGGTGGGACTATTACGGTTTGTCTTAAAAATTAGGATCTCTAACGAGTTCGGTCAAGTGATTCTCGTGGGGAGGTGGGCGAGGGGTGGTGGGGAGATGGATAATGTGAGCATGAAGCATCTTTATTATTGGTTTTGTTCTCCTTTGCTTTTTATGATTGTTACTTTTAGTCTGAAAACCAACAAAATCTGTTTATCAAAAAAAAAATGAAGAGCTGCAATACCACCTGGAAGACCTTGAAAATCGATCACATCCCTCTAATACAGAGGTCTTCAAACTTTTGTAGGTTGAGCCCTCCCAGCTCAATTTTTTTAACTGTTGGGCGCCCCCAACACCTGATAGAAATTTCCGGAATTTGGTACACTACATAATTGACCGCTGCGCACATTTCCTGGGCCATATCTAGCAAATAATGTTCAACATAATAAGAGTGATTAGTTAAGTGCAGGTTTGTGAGTGGGTGTGCTGAAATGACACATTATTACATAGCTCAAACCACCATTTTCCTAGATAGAATGTGCGCAAATTGTTTTTACTAGGATGCTTTGTTTTACACATGATATTGATTGATAACACCACCAACATAAATGTGACGGGTGTGCCTGTTTTTCGCCACAGACGGTCAATCTGTGGATGGATTTTTGCTACTGCCATCCTCAGGTTGTGCTCCACATCCAGGGGCAGATTTACAAGGAAATGCTGCAGCGTGGCACCGCAAGCCCTTTGGCTGCGCCACGCTGCGGCACTTCCAAAGCACAGGGAAGCGACATATTCAGAAAGAATATGACGCATCTCTGTGCTTTCCCCTGCGCTGGCGCACAAACTGCAGCCATGCGCTGGCGTAGGCATCCTTGCACCATGGTGCAAGGATGCCTGCGTCGTGGGGAGATTGTTTTGTGCAGGAATGGGCACCTTCCTACACATAAACAATCACTACAGGCATTGCCCTCTTTTAATGCATGCTGTAAAATGCAGCATGCATTGAAAGAGGGAAAAACGAGGAAAAATGAAAACATTTCTCCTCGTTGCGCCTTGCTAAGCCACCTCTAGGGTGGCGTAACATTCAGCCGCATTTCCAGATTTACGATTCCTTGTAAATCTGGAGATGTGTCTTGTTCCATGGGTGTTGCGTGGGAACACCTACAGCAATACTCATGGAACAACCCTTCAACACAAAGTGCTGCATGTGAAGGGGCCGTATTTACAAGGAGAGAAAAAGTCACGCAGGGTGGCTTTTCCCGTCCTTGTAAATATGGAGGAGCCCCCTGCCCCACCAGTACGTCACGAAAAGTGACGTACTGGTGGCACTGGGCGCTTGTAAATCTGCCCCCTAGTCTTTAATACCGCAATGCTGAGAACCCAATCTCACATAAATAGGACGAGCTGAAAGGCAAGAGAGCTTTGATAGCAGTTTCTATCAAAGCTGAATATTCTGCAGACATTTTCAGCCAAAACAGGGACTGTAAGGGAAACAGTGTTGTCAGATTTCTCGAGCATTCCCTAGGTCAGAGCTGTTACACGAGAAACAAATCTTCTCTGGAAATCATTAACAACCGTTTTAGGCAGCATTATAATGGGATAATTGCCCACCAACCTGTTATGGACCCGAAGACAAAGTTGAAAGTCCACAGAGAGGGCATTGAACGAACATCTCATTGAGAATTCCTTAGTAGTACGATAAGTTGCTTGCTTGAAGCAGTTGCGGTCAAGGACACGTCGGGCTTATGTTTAAAAAAAATAGAACTAATAATAAATTAATTATGTCTTTTTTACTTCAGAGCAATGTTGTCTGACAGACTTTGTGATGGCATGGACATGTTAGGGATTTTGGGTGCCCCTGTTCGGTACAGCCTTGAGTCTAAATGATTTACTTTGAGCTCCGCCATACCCTCTTTAGCCAGGCTACTAACAGTGCACAGGCTCTATGGTTGAAATTCTAAAAGCGTTTACATCTAATAATTATAGATAGTGATGTGTGCTTTCACTGTTGTAACAAAGCATCCACTAATTTTACAATGAATAATATCTGTGATATCCTCCAATTTCTCATATGTGAGGACCCTTGGATCTAAAATAAACTTTTTTAAGGTTGTTGCTTGAAACAAACACATTTCTCTGCAAATAGTAATAGACTACTTACATCAATCACATTAAAAAGAAATTAAACAAAACGGTATTTACAAGAATGTGTTTAGGAATTATTCCAGGCCATCGGGGCAAAAACAGAGCTTTCTCTATCAAGGGACCCCCTGGAAGGCTGGATTGTAGTGCATGTAAATGTGTCTTTTTGTAATTTAGGACGAAAACCTTGATGGGGCACGACATGCCCATACTCGTGTACAGGGGCGCAACTAGACCCGAACTTCGGGTGGCGGATAACACTCCCAGCCAGGGCTGGCCCACGCACTTGTTGCACACAGTGCAACAGTCTTTTTTGGTGCCCCATCCCACATTTCCTCCTTGTCCATGAATTCCATCACTACCACCCACCAACGATGCACCTTATCTCTCTTTATTTTGTTACAGCGCTACTCATTGTTTACTCACACTCAGTTCTGTGATCTGCTCTGTACACATTCTATGGAGCAGGTACATTAACCCTCTGTGCTGTGCGGGTGGCAGGAGTGCTCATGTGAGTGCACAGTGAGCCATGCAACAGTTTGCGAGTAGGGTAAGAGGAGTGACTGCAGGGTGAGCAAGGTGACCATATGAATTTGGGTGCAGATATAAGTGCAGATTGGGACGAATGAATGTATGGTTAGTGGTGGGCTTATTTGAGTAAAATTGCAGATTGAGGAGTGAGAGGGACACGTGAGTGAGGTGTCACTGGAGCACAGGTTGAGTAGTGTGCTCGTGTGATTGCAGGGTGAGATACAGGGTGAACAGTGCAAGTGCATTGTGAGTGCAGAGTGATCACTGTGAGTGCAGGGTAAGTGGGTGAATGGTGTGACTGCATGGGGATCAGTGTGAGTGCAGGGTGAGCGTGAAAGTGAAGGGCGAGAATGAGAAGCGAGTTGTCTGAATGCCAAGGTACATTCCCAGACACTTGAAGTAACTCAGAATGTTATTGACGGCAGCGTAGGGTTTCAAATGTGTTAAACTATTGCTAATATGGCAGTAACCAGGGATCAGGGTGGAGGAAATAAATGATGTGGTGATCCCTGCAACAAACTCCCAGTCTTGTGATTAGCAGGGCACAAGTCCTAAAAAAAGAAGTGGGGGGACGCTGACGTCACGACCGGAAGTGACGTCACGAAATGTGGCTTGTACCATCAGACTCATTGCCTCGCCTCGCTCACCCCTTAGATGCGATTGCATCAGAGAAGCCAGCGCGGGAGCAACGTTCTGAATGAGCTCCGATCTCGCCCGAGTGAGGACAAAGAGTGAATGTGTGGCTCCATTTGCTCCAGGTATCGAGCTCCTGGTAAGTGGGGGGACGATGTCCACCTGCGTGGTACCCAGACTCGAGCCCTGGTGATTAGGGCTGCCAGCTCATTATTTAGATGTCCCAGGCGGCACAAAAATAAGCAGTCACCTAAAGCTGTTTTGTCAGTACTTGTCCGTGCATACTTTGAACAGAACATATAAATTGAAATAACTTTTACTTGTGTTCTAGGGCTGCCTGGATAATCTATGGCTGATAATAAAAGGGAACATGCTTCTTTATTTATAGACAAGCAATTTGCAGTCTGTATAAAAGAACACATGGCTGGCTGGCATTTTGTGCACCTGCGGTGTAGTTTTAAATGAAACTTTGTCTCCTTTCTGGGAAGCGCTAACCCTCCCAGGAGGGGGTTAATTCATAGAGCTGAAATGCTTCAGCTGCAGTGAGAGGCAGGATGTCTCCACTGCTTAAACTGAAAGCAAAGGAACAGACAGGCATTTCAGCTGCAGTGTGTGGCTAAGAGTCTCCTCTACTATCATATCGAATGCGAAGGAACAGGCCTGTCTGTTTGTTTACCTTCGGTTTTAGCAGAGGAGACTTCCTGCCTCCTCACTGCAGCTGAAGCTGAATGAATTAACCACCACCTGGGATGGTGAACATAATAAAAAGCAGGGCACTTCGTGCCCCGTCAATTTCCCTTCCCTCCTCCCTCGACTTGAGACAGGGAACAAAGGTAAAATTAGAGTGGAGTGCGCGCCCCCCCCCCTAGGATGGTGTCATGCCCCCCAGGGAGGCACGCCCCACAGTTTGAAGAACTCTGCTCTAATATCAGAATTAAAGGTGTTCCTCTTCAGGCAGACTCAGGGAAACTAGAGGACTATGTCATCCGTAATATGCCACCATGTGGCACCAGACCTTGCGGATACGAACATTGTGTTGGATCGCACCCATAGTGCAGGCCACCTCGCTAAGTTCCCTCACATCCCACAAGATGTCCTGACTTGCTTACTCCACTACCATCAGAAAGAAGCCATCATGTCAGCGGTGCAAGACTGGAATGCTATCACTTTTGAGGGAGCGAGGGTGTGGCTGTTCCAGGACTTATCACCTATAACGCTACATCGCCGTTGAACACTTCAACCTGCCACTGCATTCCTACAGGAGAAGGGGATTTGGTATGAGTCTGGTCACCATTTTCGACTCATATTCGTGTGGAATAACAAGACTCACTCACGCGGAGGCTCGCTCGGTACTGGGCAATGAGGCGCCGCAGGAGAAGGAGAGCAAACACTAAAAGCCATGTCAGAACTTGCAAATACCACCTAATATTACGACTGGACCTCCGGGAAGAGACTTGCGAATAGAAAGTTGGGTCTTGACTGGAATACTGCCCATTGCTTAACAAAAACAGCCTAATCTAGTGGAGAACTATGAGGAAAGACAAATTCCCAAACCTACACATTCAAACAAAGATTAACAGATTTTCAGCTCCTCCTCTGGGGGTTACTGGCCCTATTATTATTAAAAAATATTTATATAGCGTCTAAACTACCCGGAGGCCTCGTAGAGCTTCAGGAACCAATAACGCCACGAAGGCCTTGCAGAACAACGACTGCCTGAGTCCCCAGATACTGGTACCATCCTCGAGGCAATCCAGGCCTCAGGAAGTGCACTGGAGACCAAAATCAGAGAGGTGGGCACAGAAGTGACTCTCCTCCTTCAGCACCTTCAAAATGTCACAGAGACAGTTTCGGAGGCGGAGAAGTCGGTCCTGACCTTGGATTATGAAGTGGCAGATCTTAAAACTGATTTGTATTGGTTTCTCTCCACGGTCAAAACCCTTGAGCACAGAGCTGATAATGTAGAGACCAGATCAAGATTTAATAATCTTAGATTTGTGGGATTCCCAGATGAGCCTGACTAGCCCGCTCCAGAGAAATTTCTAGAAAACGGGACCAGCTCATGAATTCCAGAACAGAAGCTCTCATCATGGTTCGTGATTGAGGGGGCGTGGCTTGGCAGCCGATGGAGGAAGACGTGTGAGCGCTGAGCTCCATGTCGGCCTCCCCATTAATCCTGGCGATAACCATCCTGGTGGCTTTGAAGCCCTGATCTTGCCCGCGTCTCCTCCCGCACACCTGGGGGCCTGCTCGGAGGCGGTGGGCGCGAGTCCGCAGCTGCGGGGAGCCCGCGCCGCGCCTGGGACTTGGTGGGCGGCGCCGGCCATCTTGCGGCCTAGACGATTGGCCGCCTCCCCGGCCTCGCGTGCTCAGGAGGCCGGCTCGCGGTGGTGCCTGGCCGGCCGCCGACGGCCGCGAAGACCGGAGCCCTGAATCTCCAATCTCACCGCGGCGGCGGAGCCTGGGCCGCTTTGCCGCGAAGTGTCTGCGGGAGCACGACGGGGACGCCTGCGGGTGAGGAGTCCGGTTGCAACCCTCGGCCCTGGGGGCCTGCTACACGCCGAGAGCGGAGCACGAGATTGGGATAGGGCCTGTCCCTGCACAGCCTACCGGAGTCGCGGCTGACCGGCGCTGGCCCCCCTGACAGCTTGACATTGGGAGACGCCGCTGTGCGCCAGCTGCGGAGCGCAGACTTGGGGTGAGGCCTGGCCCTGCGCAGCCTGACAGAGTGACAACGGACCGGCGCTGGCCCCTGGCCACGTGGGGTCGGGGGGTCCTGCTGGGAGCCGATCACGGAGCCCGGGATTGGGGTAGGGCCAGACCCTGTGCGGCCTGCCGGGGTTGAGACGGGCCAGCGCTGACCCCTGACCGCTTGCCATCGAGGGACCCTATTGACGCCGGAAGGCCTGGTGACCGGGCACTGAGGACATCCGGGGGGACCTGTTTCTTGGAGCCCAGTTGACGGCGGCAGCGGTGCCGGGTGTGCTACTCCCTGGCCCTCGCGTGGCTGGGACCTTGGGAGGCCGTCCCTGACGCCATTTTGGGCTCGTGGCTGTGGACATCGCTTCTAGACTCGGAGGAGCGGCGCGTTCAGGGGGGCTCCTCGTGCTCGGCAGACAGCAAAGCGGTGAGTGCTGACCAGGTGCTGCTAGGGAGCTGCTGGTTTTGGGGAGCAGGCGGACGTGCGGCGCGGGGAGTGGCCCCGGGGCTCGCGGCCTGGAGAGTTGGACTTGGTGGAGGACGCCGACCCTGTTGCTGCGGAGGCGAGACACGACCACCTCCATGGGGAAACGCCCGAAACCTCCCGCGACGGATGACCGGGGCTCAACTCTGGACATTGACCCGGCGGCGGGTCTGCCGCAAAGCCAGCTGGAGCAGATCCTGAAGGCCATCGCCGACACCAGGGAGGCCCTGCACCATGACATCGGGCAAGTGTCCACGAGCCTGGGCTTATTGCGTGCGGACCACGGCAAGTTAGCAGATCGGGTCAAGCAGACCGAGATCCGGATTGATGCACTGGAACCCGCGTCGAAAGCAACGGACACCCTGATGGGGGAGCTGCAGCAAAGGGTGCAACTACTGGAGCAAAGGGCGGAGGATGCCGAAGGGCGCAATCGCCGCAACAACATTCGCGTGGTGGGCCTGCCGGAGAAGATTGAGGGGACAGACATGTTGGGCTATCTGGAGGCCTGGCTGCGAGACGTGGTTGTCACGGAAGGGCTATCGCCGTTCTACACTCTAGAGCGTGCTCACCGCGTGCCGGCTCGTCCCCCGGCCGAGGGCCGGCCCCCTCGCCCGGTGGTGGCGCAGTTGCTGCACTACAGAGATCGGGACCTCATCCTTCAAAAGGCGCGAGCTCTGGGGCCCTATAAGGTGGACAACATCCAGGTCTCCATATATCCGGACTACTCCTTGGAAGTCCAGAGACAGCGGTCGACTTTTCTGGTGGTCAAGAAGGCACTTCGGGAGGAGGGCATCCGCGACTCTCTCCTGTTCCCAGCCCGCCTGCGGATCATGCTGGATGGCAAATCTTCCTTCTACGACACTCCCGACGATGTTTGGAACTGGCTGGAGTTATACAAGACCGGCGCGGATGCACTTCACGCGCCTGGGGAACGACGGAGGGCACCGCCGAGACCTAGGCGGAGTAGGAGACACAAGAAACCGCCACCGAACGTTTGGACACCTTCGATCTCACAAACTGCGCTGGAGCGCAGAGATGCCCTCCGGGCAGTCTCCACCATCTCCCAGACACTGGGCTCCGCATCGGCTGTGGAGTCGGGCTCCCGGGGGGGCACTGACGAGGGGACTTCGGAGGAGTCGGCGGCTGGAGGCCCCGTGCCGCCCCATGTCACACCTGGGACTGCTGATGGTTTGCTGGACGATTGAGGCTAATGCTCCCCTGCAGTGGTATTGTATAAACTGATGTGTTCTTGCTCTGGGTTTGGGTTGGTGGCGTCATTGACCTGTTGGGCCTGGAACTGGTGGTGGGCGGCCAACTTTTGAGGTGGTAACTGTCTTATTCTTTTTTTTCTCATATATATTTTTTTATTTAACAGAAAGACAAGAGTAGGCAATACAAACATCAGGTGTTTCGCGATGAAAGACAGAATAAGGGCCAGGCGGGGAAATAAACAAACAACAATCACTGTAGGAAGGAAAGGGCCCAGCACGGGTACATAGAACGGAAGCAGGAAATAAGCAATCTGTGAATCAAGCAAAGCGATCCCACCCACACGACCCATCCATAATGACACAGGATAAATAAGTCAGCAAAAACACCCGGACAATAGAGGATCCGTGAAAGATATACAGCCCATCTCTCGTAAAAAGAAAAGGGAAAAGAAAAGGGGCCATAGAACATAAAAAAGGCAAAATAAAAAACCCCACCCCTAACCCCCCACCCTACACCCCTGCAATGGCTACGGCCTAACCCCACTAGCAGCGTGCCTGTCGCCCCAGAACTACCCCAAAGGAAGGGGAAAGAAAAGCGGAAGAGGAGAAAGCAAACACACTCCCGGTCTCCCGCAGCCCCCGCCAACAGCGACCACCCGGATACATGTTAAAATCAATATTCAGCAAGTATACAAACCGGTAAAGGAAGGATAAACAACAGCCACCCAATTCCCATCACGTTACAGATACAACCCCAGAATCACGAAAAGCTCTTATATCGGAACCCAGCGATAAAGTTCAGCCCTGGCCAGTACGGTCCGTCAGAAGAGTCTTTGCCATTCGAGCCGCCATTTTGTTGGAAAAAGCAAAGCGTCCACAAAAGTTCTGGTCAGCACAAGAGGATCGAAGACATGATAAAAGTTCATGGCTTGAGCTAGGAAAGGTGTCCAAAGACAGCGAATATCCAAAACCATCAACAAGGAACTCGTAGCCACATGGAAGACCGTCTGTAGATGTGTTAGGTGGCAGCAGGGTCAGGCCAAAGACGCTAGCGAAAAGCACGGGCTGGCTAGCCGGTAATAGGGGACCGTCAGGAGTCATAAATTGCGGGGTACGCCCAGGGACCTCGACCTCTGAGACACAATGCACCGCTGGTACCATCTTCAGCTGGAAACCAAACGAGGCGTCATCCTCAGCCTCCAGGATACCGTCCACTTTCACCATCAGTGTCCGGAACACAGCGACTGTGTGCGAGCGGAGCGCCCCAATGGCGGCCACAACGGCCCGTAGAGATGGCGCGCCCTCCGTCCGCTCCATCCCCTCTTAGTAGGAGACAGAGCCGGACTCGAACCCCGGAGGCCGGCTGCTCCGGAGTCACGGGCCACGCAAATCCGATCACAAGTAACGGGCGCTCCTCGTCGTGCAGAACACACCGGTGCCGCCAGAGAGGACCCCAGCCCGTCGACCCCGAGGGGGCAACAAGGTCTCCGGGCACCGGGCCCCCACCACGGCAGTCGGCGTGACACGATGGCGTGTCCCGGGCGTGGGTCGGTCAAAGGATCGACAGGAAAATCAACATTTCAGGCACTCCTCGGGAGACCGGGCTCAGTCCAGGTCTCACGGCCGATGTTGTTCAACTCTGACTCGGGTAGTCCAAAAATCGAGGCCCCGGCTTCCACACGGTGGTAGGCCGAGAAATGGAACACGGCGTATCTTCGTCAGCCGATAAGGTAGAAATCTCGGGATTGTATCCTTGGAAGCTGTAGACCTTCATAAACAAGAAAATCAGGGGTAAGGTCAGGATGAAAGACAGGATAAGCGAGCTGCTGGCGGAGGTCGGTGGAGCCGGGAGCTTATGCAGCCATCTTGGTTCGTAGCGTAGCTCCTCCTCCGTAACTGTCTTATTCGAGGAGGAGATGCGGGACACATGGGGCACGTTGGGGAGGTCTGACTGGGAGGAGTGTGCTGTTCACGGTCTGTTGGAAGAGGCGACAGGCCACCCCCTCCTATCTCACACCTACTGTGGGACTCTGGTAGTTACCAGAGACTGTTCCTTTTGGGAGTTAGTCATTTGGATGGGTTTCTGCTGTTTGGGACCTATTCTGGGGAGGGGTGGGGCATGGGGTTGTTGGGGAATGTCAGGGTTTTGGTCTTGGGGAGTAGCCAGTGTGCACACGATGCTTGCTTTCGTTGGGACAGTGTTTATTGTCGGGAATGGGGACCCTCCTTGAACTGAAGTGTGTGACCTGGAATGTGAGGGGTCTGAATTCCATGTTGAAACGTCACAAGGTTCACGCCCAGCTTGTCCGCAGGGGGGTTCAGGTTGCCTTCCTGCAGGAGACTCACATTGATCAAACTGAGGGGCGGGCTCTGCAGCGCAGGTGGCGGGGGCATATGTTTTACACTACCTACTCGGCCTTTGCAAGGGGGGCTTTGATCTGGGTACGGGCGGGGATTCCCTTCCAGCCTTTAGTGTCGATGGTTGACCCCGAGGGGAGGTTTGTGGCTGTACAGGGCCGTCTGGATGGGAGGGACGTGACGCTTTGCTGCGTCTATGCCCCGAACGTGGACCAACCTGCCTTCTTTGCGCGACTGCCTGGGAAGCTGGCGACTGTCCTGGCTGGCACGGTCCTACTTGGGGGGGATTTTAATTCTGTACTAGACGTAGAACTGGATTGATCTCACCCACCACTGGCGCAGGCGGCAGCTCACAAACTAGCGAAGAGTAGGAGAGAGTGGCAAAGTAGCTGGGGCCTGGTCGATGCATGGCGGCCCAACACCCTACGGAAAGGGACTTCTCCTTTTACTCCCCCCCACACGATCTGCATGTTCGCCTAGACAGCGTTCTGTGTTCATTGGACGTCCAGAGCCTGGTCCGCCACAGTGAGTACTTGACCAGGACGATATCCGACCATAACCCCTGCCTAGTGACGGTGCAATGGATGAGGCGACGCCAAGCTATCCCGACGTGGCGGTTGAACCCGCTGACACTGGAGGACCCTGCGTTTAAGGCCGATGTGCGCGGTGGGGTGGAAGGGTACTTCGACGCTAATGTGGGCACGGCTTCCAGCAGGGCACTGGAGTGGGACGCCTTTAAGGCGGTGATTCGGGGCGTCTGTATCTCGGCTACCGCGGGAGTCCGTAAGACCCTCCTGCAGGATGTGGAACGCAGCGAGGACCGATTGCGCAGTGAGGAAAGACGCAGTCACACGGACCCAGAGGCTCACAGAGCGGTTTCGGAGGCACGAGAGGTAGTGGCGACGGCAATGGAAAAGCTGCGCTGCTTTGACTATAAGGAGTTTTTGATCCGGGCTCACGCCGAGCGTGATAAAGTAGGCTCACTGCTAGCGTGGTTGGCCAGCCCTGGGTCCCGGGGCTCACCGATAGTGGCGCTCGCCACCCCAGAGGGGCACATGGTTTATACGCAATCGGACATTAACGACCAGTTCCTTCAGTATTATACGCACCTTTATAGGAGCAGAATGCCGGATCCCCCGGCGGAGCTGGAGGACTTCCTGGTGGCGGCGCAACTGCCCAGGCTTGACCCGGAGCACGCAAAGCACCTGGGCGGCGACATCTCCGAGGGAGAGATCAGGGTGGCCACCAAACACATGGCCCGCCGCAAAACTCCTGGCACGGATGGGCTCCCGATCGAATTTTATGCGGCCTATGCGGATGTGCTGGTTCCGCGACTACAGGCGGTTTACCGAGAGGCCTGGGACTCGGGGTGCTTACCGGCGTCCACTCGCGAAGCTTTAGTGATACCCTTACTGAAGCGAGAGGGAGTTGCGAGCTGTCGTTCGGCGTACCGCCCGCTCTCCATGCTCACCACGGATTACAAGATCCTGAGCAAGGTCCTTGCGACGCGGCTACTGACCCACATGCGCTCCTTGGTACATGATGACCAGGCAGGCTTTATTCCTCAGCGCACCACTGCCACCTGTGTGCGCCGGTTGCTCCGGATCATGGGGGGAGAGGCAGCTGCTCGTCCGGGTGCCGCTGTCCTCTCGATTGACATCGAGAAGGCGTTTGATAGCGTCGAGTGGCCATACCTGCTCCGTGTACTAGAGGCCTTTGGACTGGGCGAACGCTTCGTGAAATGGACTGCCTTGCTCTACGCTGCGGCCACGGCCCGTGTCAAAACTGGGACCACCATCTCGGCCCCTTACGCGGTAGGTCGGGGGACCTGACAGGGGTGCTCTCTATCCCCCCTGTTATTTGCACTTGCTATTGAGCTGCTGGCTGCGCATGCCCGGCTGGGTCGAGCGTATGCAGGTCTTCCGCTGAGAGCCGACACCCACTACATCTCTCTCTATGCGGACGACTGTTTACTGTTTCTGGCGAACGCAAACGACTCCCTGCGTGGGGCCGAGCGGCTCCTGTCGGACTTTGGTCATCTCTCGGGACTGAGGGTCAATTGGGGGAAGTCTTGCCTCTTCTCGCTGACTCCGGGGACCGATGACACCCAACCGGAGGGCGCCTTGCGATGGGAGCACCATTGCCTCCCCTATCTGGGCACCCTCATCTACCACTCACCTGTGGCCCTATTAGACGGCAACATCAACAGGGCAATTCGGAGTCTACAGGGTTGCATGGGTTTCTGGCGGACGCTACCGCTTTCAGTCTCGGGACGAGTCGCATTGTTGAAAATGGTGGCACTTCCCCGATTGTTGTATCTGTTTCGCACCCTGCCGATCTGGATTCCTGCGTCAGTTTTCAACAGACTCCGCTCCCTAACGTCTGGGTTCATCTGGGGATCGGGTAGACGGCGGGTTGCGCTGACCACGTTGATGCGCCCCAGAGCGGACGGGGGTCTTGCGGCCCCGGATTTTGAGTGGTACTACTTGGCGGCGCAGCTGCAGTGGCTCACCCAGGCGGTGGCTTTGGAGTTCCGTGGCCCGGAGAATGTGGCGGGCAAACTGTTCCCGAGACACATCATTTCGTTTATAATCTTGGGCCAGAAACTGGACCTAGCTCAGCTAACATTGGAGGAACGAACGATTCGCAGCTGTTGGCTTCGGTGCCACAGGCGCTATGGTGCCGTTCGTCCCTACGCCCCAGAAATTCCGCTAGGGATGTGCACGGCCTTTCCACATGGTGGCGACTGGTCGGCACTAGCGATCTGGGAGGAGCTTGGCCTGCAGATGGTCGGTGATCTCTACAGGGATGGCTCGCTGCTCACTTTTCAGGAGCTGCGGGACTCTTACGATCTGCCGAGGGGTGGGTATCTGCTCGACGCTTCATTAGTGGCTGGTATTCGCCGTCACTGGAAGAGTGGGCTAACCGAGCCGCCGACCTCGGAATGCTGTCAATACGTGGTAATGGCCGCTGGCACTTACAAGGCCGTCACATGCCTTTACCGACGGTTATCGACTGCTGCCCTGCGACCCCTGGATGAGCTGCGAGCCAAATGGGAGGGGGACATTGGGCGGTCTATTCCGGAAACGACATGGCCACAGCTACTACGCCGAGCATGGAAGGGCACTAGGAACGCCAGGTTCCAATTGGTCCAGTTTTTTACCCTGCACCGTGCATACCTAACACCGATTAAAATCTCGCAATATTTCGAGGGTGCACCCTCGCTCTGTCCTAGATGTGGGACGGCAGACGCAGACTTCGCCCACATGTTTTGGACCTGCAACAAGCTGGCGGGTTACTGGGAGGCGGTGACGTCCTGCCTGAATGCTGTCACGGACCGGCAGATCGATCTTGACATGGGCACCTGCCTATTACTGTGGTTCCCCCACACCCCTCGTACTCGAATTACCAGTAAATTTTGCGACTTGGGTTTGATATTAGCCAAACGTGAAATCTCCATGCACTGGAAATCTACCCAAGGTCCCAGCTACTTGCGTTGGAAGACCACTCTAGAGCGCTGGGCGAAAGCGGAGAGTGCCTTGCGGCTACGACAGGCCAGGAGCCTAGATAATGACAAAGCACTGGAGGTGGCTAGGGCGTGGGAGGCCCTGGTTGTGGCACTCCAGCAACCAGAGGGTGACCAGAGCGAGGATGAGGGAGGGACACCAGGATGAGGACACTGAGTTCGGGGATACCTCACACCCACCATGGAGCACACACTACCTACACCTACTAATGGCAGATCTGGGGGTCCTGATGCCCCATTGTAGGACATTACTTACCCTTTACAGAGGTTCCTATCCAGGACAGGAAAGAGATAACATGTAAGCGATTGGGAGGATGGAATGTGACACACTGGCTACGGGGGTGGGACTCGGAGGTGGGATACGGGGTGGGATGGATCAGTTGGGGAATGTTCTAAATAAAAGGTGTCTTGTTGGAACTGTACTGATATACTGCACTGTCGGCTGATGCCTTGATTCCTTTTTTCCCTGTAATGTACCTTCCACACTTGATTGCCAATAAAAATTGTTTTTACAAAAAAAAAAATCATGGTTCGTGATTGAGAACTCCATAAGTCATTGAGCATAGAAACCACCACCGGGTGCTCCTCCCTGCCCTATAATTGCTTGGACACTAAATTTCAGAGACACAGTCCTTTGAGAAGAACGAAAAATTGACAACCTGGGCTTTTAGTCTACCCCAATCATGATATTTCCGGATTACACCAAATTTGTCCTGAAACAAAGAAATTCTATCTTGCTATTAAACAAAAACTCAGTGCCACAAACCAACAATATATGCTGATTTTCCTCACTAAACTTAAAGTGATCTATAACTTGCGCTACCACTTCTTTGAGACTCTAGAAGTGGCGTGGGATTGGGCGACGGAAGGGAAAGAGCTTGGATGCTGATCCACAACCATGTTCCTCCTGACCAATGGGACAAACCGTCTCCGATGATCGGACAGCCCAAACCAAGAAGTAGAACAAGATCTTTCAGGGGCGGTGGACATTCCAGGGTCTCACCAGACTCTTTGGGGATTGGCTGGAGCTGCCCCGGCACTGACACAAGATCTCGCATCTCAGCCTTTGCAGGCTCTTCTAGACTTAACCGAATCCCAAATGAGAAGTTCAGACGATGAAGGTACACTGTGACTTTGACACTTTTGGGGTGGAAAGGGAAGGAGGAGGGGGAGGAGGAGTTGGAGCCTTGACAGACCAGGCAGCTCAAGTTTACCATCTGAAATAGCCCACTGTTGGTACCACAGATGTATTAGTAATGCACTATTCTGCTAAAGGATCCTACATAGGAGGTTCATTACTAATGCCCCGAATAGTTTAGAATAATGGTTGATCTATGGGGCTTTTTTTAGGCAACAGACATTTCTAGAGTTGAAGTATGGGATGGGGATTGCTTGGGGGTGGAGAAGTTATGCATGTTTGTTTATGTCGCAACATTGTGGTCGTGTTTGTTACCCTAAGCATCTACCAATGTAATTTCTACATTCAACTGCAGTCAGGGTGGCCCACTGAGTTACTGTGCTTAATAGCCAGAATGCATGGAATTTCGAGGCAAAAGACTTCCCAACTCCTAAATCTTCCATTACTCCGTTCTTGGTCATGTCCTGGAATGCTAACTGCCTAAATACTGTATATAACGGGCTACTGTCCTCTGATATGCGAAAAGAGCCGCACCTGCTGTATTTATACTACAGGAGAAACATTTGTTAGGTTTGAAGTGTCCCTTTCAGGCACGCTTCTTTTATGACAGAGTGCCTCATACTTGGTTTACCAAAGGTTCCAGAGGAGGTGCAATACTTCTTCAAAAAAGTTTCCCCTTGGTGGCCTCGGCAACTACTTCTGATTCCCAACAAATATAGGAATTGAGGATTCTCTTAAAGAGAATCAGTATTACGTTTTGAGCATTTATGTGTTACCTCAACACCCCAGTCCAAATATGAAGCGGTTAAAACAGTGATGTTGAACTTCCCACAAGGCATCAACATTATAAGAGGCAAATCGGAATGACTTGCCTAAACCAAACATGAATTCTACTAGAGTTTCCACTGATGGGAAGGGCTAGACTACTGGAAAACTGGATAACGTGCTAAATTCTGAGAGATCCTGTCTCCCTGGCTGCTAGATCTGTACTGTGAGACCAAGACAAATGGTGCTCCCCCCGAACTAGATTCAGCCACTGTTGTGGCCACAAGGCTAGACGACCCCCACTCACACCAATCAATATGTTTCACACAGATCCATCCCTCTGATGAACATGGAGAAAAAAATCTTTGTGAAAGTTCTGGCAAACACGCTCATGTGCGTTCTAACATCACTGATCTACCAAGACCAATGTGGCTTTATGCCCAGCCACAGTACCTGCCACTGTATGCACCATGTGCATGTGGCACTGGCCAGCCTCCAATATATAATATATTGGAGGCTGGCCAGTATATTATATATTCAAGAGCCTTGTGACCTTCTACTCATTGATTTTAAAAAGGCATTTGATTCTGTTGACTGGTCCTTCTTGTAGAAGACCCTTGTACATATGGAGATTGGGACTCGATTTAGGAAATGTGCGAATCAACAGGGTTGTCTTAAACCCATTCCCGATTCGTATGTGAACCCGTCAAGGTTGCCCATTGCCCTCACTTCTTTTTGCTCAGTTGGTTTGTTGCGATGCCCTGATATGGGACCAGCACTGGGAGGGAGAGTCAGAGGATAGGATAGCTCTATATGCAGATGATGTGTTGCTTTTACTGACCAATCCAAAACTGTCAGGGCCTCACCATATACAACCTGTCAACTGATATGAAGAGGCCTCAGATCTCAAAAGTAATTGGACTAATTACTTGCTGGTTCCACTCAAAGGTGATAGTAAACTGTCAGAGTTCACGTCTAACAGGGCAACAAAATGGTTGAGACACATTTCCCATTTGTATGTTTTAAGGGATGGGAAGTATTGGCCATTACAAACTTGAGAGACGTCTGGAAGGGGTCGGATATATAATCGTTCTAGGAACTTCAAACACACTTTAATCTCAGTAACTCCCAATTTTATAAATATTTACAACTTCATCATGGTCACAGATTTAAGGTTTATTTTCTATAAATTTGTTAACCATGTTAGAAAATGCTGTCCTTTGTTATTAGTACTAAGAAGATCAGAGCAACTAGCTCATATAATGTTAAACTACTTAGTTCATCAAACCTTAGAAGAAAAAGGTCCTTCAATGACTGGTGTCAGCTGCCAGAGGAGAGAGTAATAAGTACACTGCAGAGCTGGTAAGATGATCTGTGAAGAAAAAATAAACTTTTAGTGTGCATATGACAGACGAGTGCTACATTTCATTAACCAGCCTCCAGGCCAGACCATACAGCTTGGGATCAATCCTTCGCTGAAAGGCATTCATAAACATTTAACTTGCATCAAAGCATTCGCAAAAGTGTCTAATGGTCAAAGAACTTTCAACCATTATGCCAGTCTGAACATGCATGCTTCCATGCCTCAATGAACGTACGTGCAATTCACAGGAAGTACTTGGTTCCAGAATCATGAAAATAGATAATCTGATCATGAAAACAGACTTACTATAATGGATTAGCCTCTACCACAGAAAACAGAATGAAACAAGGTAACTGAAAGTCAATATATCTTCAAAGTAAAAATAAAAAAATCCATGTCCTGCATTTCCCAAGTTATGCCCTCTGCTTCTCAATTTACTTCAACTTCAAATTGCTTTGAAGTTGAAGCAGATCCTTCTCCCACCTCGCCGCCAAAACCTGGAACACCATCCCCATCCTCCTACCGCAGACCCAGGACCTACTAACCTTCAGGAGGCTTCTCAAGACCTGGCTGTTCAAACAGTAGCAGCACCCCTTCCTCCCAGTGCCTTGAGACCCTCACGGGTGAGTAGTGTGCTTTACAAATGTTCTGATTGATTGATTGAAGCAGTAAAACGCACGTATGCCACGGAGTGGACTCTTGCACAAGCCTTGGCATTATACTACAACCATGTAGGCTGGGACAAATAATCACCTTACTACATAATGCCTATAAGTTCCAGCCCTCAAGTGCAACCACAATATCAAATAAAGCATGAAGCTAAAGCTCCAGTTAGAGAAATTCTCACACAGCTAGAATATCAACGCATCATTGAACCTTGTACCTCATCAATGAAGAATGCTTTGTTTCTAGTAGCGAAACCAGATCATTCATCCCGCCTAGTCTTTAGACTACAGACATTTAACACAGTCACACACATACATTTGCAGTGCAAAATGCACACAGTACATCACTAATGAAAAACATAGTGCACACAAAATACAAAAACAACATTAGAATTTCAAATGGCTTTTTTCTGCCAAAACATAGCGCCTGAAAGCACAGGTTTAACCACATTCACACCATTGGGGTCTCAGAAAAGATTCTGTCAACTCCTTCAGGGGTATAAGAACAGCCCTGGTCTGTTCTCTGCCCAAGTAACATCATTTTTACAAGAAATTGACACAGACGCATTGTCCTATGTCGATGACATATACCTTACGGAGGGTTAAATCTCAAAAAGGGTTGTAGGTGGGACTTGGTGGCGTTGATGATAAACCCCAGGTCGTGTAAAAGGTTTATAGTGGCATTAGTGTGTGCAAGACTCTGCTTCTGAGTTGCGTTCTTTATCAGCCAGTTGTCAGGTAAGGGAACACATGGATGCCCTTGCGCCGCGGGTGCACGGCTACTACTGATAAACACTTTGTAAACACTCTGGGAGTGTTGGTAACACCAAACTGCAGCACCTTGAATTGATAATGTTTGCACTTACCACAAACCGGAGGTAGCGACAGGGCGTGGGATGAATTGGGATGTGGAAGTAGGCATCTTTGAGGTCATAGGCATCCATTAAGTCATTTTGTCGCATTAGTGGAATGACATCCTGTAGAATGTATCCGTTGAGGGGCCCAGGGTGTAGGATAGGCCTGAGGGCTCGTCCTTCCTGGGAATGAGAAAAAGGAGGAAATACGCCCCTGTACCCTGTAGGTGTGATGGCCCTGGTTCTAAGGAGCCCATGAGGATGACAGCGTCTACCTCTTCCCAAAGTAGGCGTTGGTGTTGTGGGCAGAGGACGTGTCTGCAGGGATGTAAGGAGGAGTGGAAGTGAGCTCCAAACAGTAACCATGTTGGATGATGTCTAATACCCATTGGACAGAGGTGATCTGTTGCCAAGAGGTGAAAAACACTTTGAGTTGACCCCTGACAGGTGTTGTGTGATCAGGGGAAGGAGGGGCAGGTCAATGCTTGGCAAGGTCAGTTCCCTTGGGGGAACCTCCTTTGCCTCTACCTTTGAAGCTGTTGCCTCGGAAATAACCACTTGTGGAGGGTTGCTGAGACTGCTGGCACTAGAAGGAGGTGGAAGCCAGTGGGGACATGGCCTTGGAGATACCTCAGTAGGCAGACTGCTGAAAGGACCCATGAGGGGAAAGCTTTCAGAGGGTGCCCACGGCCTTGGCAATCTCTGTGTCCATCTTGATCTTTTCCAGCATCTCATCATCCTGCAGCTCGTAGAGGTGCTCTCCATCAAGGGGCAGGTTGAGGAGATGCTGTTGAACATCTGGCTTTAAGCTAGAGTCACAGAGCCAGGCGTGTCTGCGAATGAGCACACTAGAACTGATGCCATGAGCGGCAGAGTCAGTATCACGGGCATATCTTATGGTGTTACTGGAGATGAGTTTGCCTTCTGGGACTATCTTATGGCCCCTTTTACAGTACTCATCTGGGAGATGTTGGAGAAGTTCCTCCATTTCATCCCAGTGAGTCCTGTTATACCAGGAAAGCAAACCTATGGAATTAGCAATGTGCCATTGGTTGGCGGATTGCACAGTGACGTGTTTGCCAGTTGCATCGATTCATTTACTTTCTTTCTCCAAAGGGGATGCATGGCCAGTGCCCTGTGCACTGGTCCTTTTTCAGGCAGTGTGGATCACCAATGAAATATGGGGGGGGGGGGTGGGGTGGGGTTGACCCTTGATCTAGACCGGGTCATGGAAGGAGGTCTTATATTTTCGCCCACCCAGTGGGTGACTTCCTGAGCTTTAACTAGCTGTTTGGAAATATCTGAAGCCAGTTTAAGCATCCCCTTCAGTATTGAAAAGTACTTCATGGAGCACTAAGAGGAAGAAAGGGTTTCTAACAGGAAGTTCTAGTCTATGGCATTCTTGGGCATCTCCACTTTATGAAAAGAGGTTGCTCTGTTGAGGACCTCATGGTACAAGGTAGTGTCATCTGACAGGGAGGGACATGTGGGATACAGGTCAGAGTCTGTTTCCATGTCATAAAGATCCCGGGAATCATACTGTTGATGCATGTCACAAGAGTCCCTGGGTCCCCTGAAAATGTCCTGTCCCCCAAACCTAAAGTGTGGTGACCCCTATGGAGAGAAAGAAAGGAGATTTTAACAGGCAAAGGGTGGGTGATGGTGTGATAGAAGCAAGGGGGGAGAATGTAGGTGGGTGAGGCAATGGCAGAGGGCTAGTGGCTTTGTTGTGCTTTTCCTGCTCTTGGGCGGTGGCAGTAGATCAAGTGCTTCCTCGAAGCTGAGCTTCAGCTTGGATCAATCTCTAGTCAATGCTGGTGGCTGGGCTAGAATATATTCAGTGTGAGGATGAATAAGGATGTGGCACTGACGGGTGTAAAGTTTGCCCTGCATCCTCTGGCACACAGGTTAGATGGAGCCGGCGTAAAAAGTCAGTCTCCAATGCTGAGGATTTTGATGCTTGTGTGGGGGTCACCAGCACTGAGAGAGGCTTTGAGGATGAAAATTTCAGCTCCGAAGGACGTTTAGGTGCAGCAGTCAGCACCAAGGTGGTGACTGTCAGGGCCGAATGAATCGGCTTCAAGATCTTCTTTGACGCCGAGCCTGGGCTTGGGGTCCGAAGCGTGTGTTTGGTGCCGACCATGACCAGGTCACAATGGTGGACCAGAAGCCTGTCAGAGGGCTTGAGGCTAGACGCCTGGCTCCTGGGCAGGGGCTGCTCCAAGTACAAGTGGTGTCGAGGGGGCAGGGAAGGAAGGTTCATACTCACCGCATGCTGGCCGGGCGGCAAGACTTCGATCTCCAAGTCAAAACCCAAGCTGGCTACGGGAGAAATGGCCTCCATGGTGGTCAAGGGTTGCAGTTGGGGTTCACCCGTGAGGAGAATTCTTTGAAGAAAAACATCTTGCACACATCCATATCCAACACTAGATGGCAGGAGTATACACAGCATGTCTATCCGCAACCACACATGCCTCGAACATATGACTTTGTATTGTTATTTAGACCGAACGTCTGATTCCTGAGAGGCGTCTGTTTGTACCACTGATGTCTGGAGTTTGGTTGTACCACTGTATTGTTGTCTGCGTATTACTTACTGCTTTTCATGTAATATCCCACATAACACACAGCTGCTGATTTCTTGTTAAAGGTGGTGAACACAAACACACTTTGCAGCCACTGAGGCAGAAAATTATACATGAACTGAGAAATAAAAAGTTAGAATGCCATTATTGGGGTTGGATGATAATTCATGGCAATGTAACAATAAAATCCGCCACCACAAAAAAGCACCAATATTAATCAGGACGTATGGCATAGGTTGTGGGGACAGCACTGCTAGGATTTCAAACAGAGCCTGAAAAAGAGAGGGACAGGAACCTCTTTATTTAAACCAGATTACAATTTAAATGGAAAAGTTAATATTAAGGGGAAAAGTGGCATGGTAAGTATCAAGAATGGCAGAAAACTACTATCAGGAAAAACTTATCCAGTCATATTTATGTATGCAACATACAGACAAGGTTTTATGTTAAAATAGGACAACTCTAAATGTCTGTCAAATTAGTTTCTAGCATTTCAGCAGGCTGTCCAATGATGCTCCATTACAGAGCCATCTAAGGACTTACCTGCCATGCTAAATTCTTTAATGCAAATTGGTTTATGTGAAATCAAAATATATGTTAATGTTTGACACTACAATTCACAAGAAGCATTTTTCCACAGTACAACAAAATCTGCATTTCACCTGAGGAGACAGAATATGGTGCTCCATTTCAAAACTCAGTAGTCTTGAAGTCCTGCTGTACACATTTAAGCTTGTGAGATTGTGGCAGCTGTGAAAGAAAATATTGCATTCATAAAAAGACCTGTTAGCAGAATAAAATAAAGAGAGAGACAGCTGGAAAAACATATTTCCTTTCCATGGAACATAATCTCTTGTCAAAGAAATATGGATATATGAATTTTAATATTATTATTTATACATTTAGGCCAGGGTGTTTTAAAGTGTTATACTCACTTTGTGTCTGTGGGGGAAACATATTGATACACAATGGCCTTATTTATGTATTTCTATGTAGTAAAACCCTTATCTAAAATGGCATAATCGTGCTTTACAAATGCAAATCAATAAGATCGAAATCTCAAAGAGCAGATATGGGAATAGAATAGAAGGGGGGTAAAGTGACATATCTACATACAAATGAATTACAAAAAAGTTTTAAACTGTACTACAAACAAAACCCAAGCAGGATATGTGAGGAGAAAGGGTGGATATCAGTAAGTGGAATGAAGATAGGTGAGTACTAAACATTAAAGTTTTTAGGAAATTGACGAAGGCCTTATCTTAGTTTATAAAGGAGAGTCAAAGTCAAGTCAAGTCAAAAAGAATGTTTACTTAGACCAATGGTCTTTAAACAACATAAAACACATATAGTCACCCTATCTAAAAATTAAATAGTAATAATTACAATATCTACAATTCCGGCATCAAAAATTCATACACCAGCCATTCAGTTAAAATATATAAAAGATCATAATATTAGATACCACTTCATACTCCAATAACTATAACATTTCTACAGATTCTAATTTTAAAAGTGCAGTACTCTAGCCTAATCATTCTTAACTTCCCCACCAATAACTTTGTATACTAAATGCATTTTCACTTTAATGTATAAGGTTAGCTCCTCTAGAAGTTCTCACTTAACACCAAAGTACAACCAATGACATTTAAACTTCCAAATATATATATTACATTTCATATCATATTGTAACTGCTAAAAATGTTTCATAAGAACACCTTATTGATTGAATTCCTCCATGCAGAGCTTTTTAACTGCAGTCATAAACCTTCCAATAGCAATTGCAGTGTCGAAATGGCACATATCAGTAAGAAACTCTACAGGCTGTATTCGGTTTACTATTCTATATTTTAAAAAAGGTGGACGTAAAATCATTTCCTGCAAAGGCAGGACCTTTAAGCAAGCCACTAGTATATGCTGTGTACCACATTTTGTGTGTAACTCACATGTGCAGTTACCATCAGATTGGATCATTTTTGCTTTTATTTTTCCATTTGCATAGTGAGGATTAACGTCAATTCTAGCTCTTAATACTTCACACCTCAGCCAACGATTTGGTAAGATATCAAGGTAAGGGAACCAGGCTATCTTCTGCCAGGAATTTAGCACAAGTTTAACTGACTTTTTCCCTCCCAGATACTGTCAGTCCCTTTCCCAGGATAGTTCTCTTCCTATAGATCTCAACTCCCCCTTAGAGACTTCAACTTGGAGGGTTTCATGACAGAGGCTCATTTTCATGTCTCTACAAACAGATATCAGATTTTTTCTGACCCGTTGGCCTATTTTAGTTCACTATACTGGATCTAATTTTTATACCAATGGAAGATTTTCTGTTCCTCTCCCTGACCCAGTTTCCCCCCAAAATCTGATTAGAGCCATGTGTGCCAATATAGTTCATGAGATCAGACTCGCCTCTAGTCTGCTGGCCTGCACCATGGAGGAGCCGGGCATGGACATTAAGGTCTTAATACATTTCCCCTCCACAGGATCCCATCCATTTTTACCACTGATACAGAGTAATTCAGCTCCGTATTGCAAGTGCGGCGGTATCATGGCAATAAAAACTTTCAGAACTGGTCTAAGTGACATCTCCCCATAGCCCCGGTGACCAAAGCGAGGGCCTTTCGCTTTTAGGGCCTCCAGATAGGTATGCCAGTTGAGGGACCTTTCAAACCAAATTCCTAAGTATTTATACTCAGTAACTGTTTCCAATGTATTGGTTCCCAGATGCAAACAGAATTCATTAGCTTTTTTTACCAAAGCACACCACATTCGTTTAATCCATATTTACAGTTAGCTGTTTATGGCTAAAATAATCCCTGAATATATCCAACTTCCTCTGTAAACCGATCTCTGTCTGGTCTAAAATTACCAGGTCGTCTGCATACAAAAGGCACAATATATGTTTTCCCTCCATTCTAGGGCTAGCGCCTTTTGCCCCCACCAGTGTCTTGGGGAGGTCAGCGAGAAATATAGAAAATAGCAATGGGGCCAGCACACACCCCTGTCTTAATCTATTATTAATTTCTATTTTTTGCGTTAGGGAACCCTCTGTATCAATAATAACTTGGGCCCAATTATGTTTGTGCAACTCCTGTATTATGCCCAGGATTTCCTTTGGAATATCATAATTTATCATTGTTTCCCATAAGCGATGCCGGTCCTCCAAATCAAAGGCAGCACAGAAGTCTACGAAGCAGCAGAACAATATTCCTCTCTGCTCGACCGGCTTTCTTGTAATAGACCAAAGAGCAAAGCAATGGTCAATTGTAGAGTGACCCTTTTTAAAGCCATCTTGCTCCGGGGGGACTAATGACTTCAGTTCAACCCAATCCTTCAGTATTTAGAGAATACGTTTTGCAAAAACGTTTTCACTCACATCTAGAAGGTTAATCAACCCATAGTTTTTGGGGAACCTTATATCTCCTCTCTTATGGATAGGTCTTGTTATAGCCCCTCTCCAACTTTCCGGGAATTGTCCTGTGTCAAGTATGAAAGAGAATGATCGTGATAAAAAGTCTGCTCACCATCCTAGTCGCGTCTTTAATAGTATAACTGAGATATTATCTGGGCCCACTGCACGGCTAATCTTCATGCTACCTATAGTTTTTTTTATATTCTCTACTGTGAAGCGTGCTCAGATATAGTTCTCCCAGTGAGTTCTATTTCTGTCTAATGGCTCTTTCCTTTCACCATAAATTTCACACAGGTATTCTTCCCAAGCAGCTTCCTCCACCACATAGTTCATTACACCCTGAGTTTTACCTGACCCATCCTGGATTAACTTCCAAAACTTTCTTACATTCTTCGTTTCTATTGCCTCTAGCAAATTACTCCATCATTTATCCTTAAATTTCCTTTTCTGATTTCGGATAAGAGCGTTATACATTTTCCTTAATTTGACCAGATTACAATAACTTACATTGTCATACTTCACTTTAAGGCTTCTCTTCCCTTTCCTTACTGACCTATTTAAATTCAGACACTCCTCACTGAACCATTCCTTTCTCTTTCTATGGTTCTCCACATTTGTTTTAACGTTGGTCAAAGTTCTTTTTACTTTGACCCTCAGGCTCTGTACCACTTGATTCATTATACTTCCAAACGTCTCTAGATTCATGACCGTTACAATTTCCACTATTAGGTTCTGCTGCAGCTCAGCCAGTTTTCCATACATACATCTGTCATTCTTGTGGAGAGGCGCCTTGGGTAATCCACATGTAGAGGAATGATCTTTTCTTGTGGGGCCCTTTCCCCCCTAAATATTTAAATATTTTTAAACAATAAATCTGTATTGATTTTCCAAGGTACCAAATGGGCGAAGCCTAGCAAGGATAATATATAATGTGCATGGCATTGAGTACGTTGGTACATCATCCAAAACCCATATAGTCTGCAGAACAACGGACAGAAAATACTACATAATTTAAATTTTAAAGGATCATGAACACTTTCCTTTTCTTCTATTATTGAAAAGCACTTAATATTTTAAAAATTCCATGCATACATCAAGCTGTAGTCAATTGGGCAGAATTTCAAACCAAGCTTAAACATATGCCTTGCCGGCAGATCAGTCTCTATCCTGCGATTCAAGCAGAAAAGATTTTTACTAGACAGATACTTTCCTAGTGCCATGTCCCGTATTGACATTTTAGTTTTGGCGAAGCTTGCTGCATTATACCATAAGTACCCAGCATTTCTGTGAACCAAGGATTAATCCTTTTTGGGTAAATTTTAGAATTAAAATTCCCATTAAAATAAGCATATCTTTATCATATTTATCGCATAAATGATCCAGGTCTTTCTTAAAATACCCCATTTCTGTTCTATAATTTTCCGGGGTCCCCTTTGCATATATGCATTCACAATTATCATGCTTTCATACTCCGGGTCGGGATCTCATAAAAACACTCTACTGACCCCAAGTCATTTCAATTTTACTTCTAGCATTTTTAACTTTCTCGCAATCCTAGTAGATACTAGAGTCATTATCTCCCCTGCGGAGCGTCCCTGTCGACTCCTTATCGCAGGCTTATTTATTTGGGTGAACCCATCGAATATGAGGGTTTCATCGCACAGCCAAGTTTCCTGAAAACACAAGATCTCAAGTGTGTTAGCAATTTTTTCAAGAACTTCTAATTTCATCCTCCTTCCAAGCCCATTAATGTTCCAAGTTAATATTCCCAGGCTGTGTGACAACCCAGTATCCTAATCGACTTCACTCAAACACCCCTCTTCATCCGAGACAGTTTGAGATAGGCCAGCATACCTATTTTCAATGTTACCTGCGCCCCAGTGTTTGCTTGTTTCTGCAATACCCAGCAAGATTTTAATTTTACCTTTTTCCTCATATGTCCTATCTATTAATCTAATCTGTTGTGCCACGAGTCCTGCATGATACCTCAAAAATTGTTCACTTTCTTGTATTCTTTCATGTAATTCTTGTTCTGTCACTAGTCTTATCCCTTCCTTTTGTAGTTCTTTCTCTGCTTTTATCAATGTTGTTTTTACTATCTTTCCTTTTATCATTCGGTATGAACTCAACTTGTCTAAGGTTGTTGGTTTCTATGTCACTTAGACTAGGACATTTAAAAAAAGCCAAGAGAAGTTGAGATCGATTTAAGAAGCATTTCTTTCTAATTTTTTTACCATCTTTACCTAATTGGGTTGGTTCAAAATATATGCACATATTACTGTCTTTTTTCTTTCCTTTACCTTCAGACCCCACTCAACCCCCCCCCCTTTTTGCTAGTTGGAACACTCCTCTTACTTCCGTTTTCCTCCCAAGCTAAAGTTCTCTTTTTGGTGCTATATCTACCCCCCTGTAGATTTTCTATGGTCCTTTCACTATTCTATTGTGGGTGTTGTACTTCCTTATTTACTCCCTCTTTCCCTCTCCTATCTTTTTCTCTAGAGGCATCCTTCCATTTCCCTTCCTTTGCGTCTTTTATGTTTTTGTTGTGTATTTTGCTTACTTTCGTACATTGAGCCTACCACACTATTTTCAGTCTGTAGTTTTTCATTTCTCCCCTTCCCCGAGATCTTCCTCTCTTTTTGGGCCGGGGTATATACTGTCATTATCTTGTTGGTTCTCCCCGCTTTTTTATTAACATGGGTCATTTGGGAATCTACACACTCTGCATTTCCATCTGCCAGCGAACATCCCCAATACTTTCCTTATGTGAGTTAGCAGTTTTACAGGTCTAACTATCAACAGCATATGGTCCCGGCACTGGCGTAACGAAAAGTGAGGGGGCCTCCCTGCACGGTACGTAGGGGGGCCCCCTATTACTTTTAGTTCTACCACAATTTTCTGCAGTTCGTCTTTTTGGGTTTTCAGGATTTCATTGTTCATCACATTTACCCCCAGCAGACCTTGCAGTGTCTTTTGTAATATTAACATTATATCCAACATTGAAGCCGACGGTGTTGCCATAATTTCTATCCCTATTGATGAGTTGCACACAGAGTCTTATATGTCCTCATTCTCTGTTTCCAGAGCACGTTCCATAGTCTATTCTGGCTCCCTTTCCGAGGCCATATTATTATCTCCTTCCTCACCCTCTGTGCTTTTCTCCACCAGTTGAGATGCCTCTTTATCTTGAGGTGGGAAAAGCCGGGGTGACAAGGAAAGTCTAGGTTGTAAGGAAAATTCCTTGTGCCTTAACAAATCTTGCTGGCTCGTCAAAGATGTGCAAAGATCTATACAGCCTTGACTTCTATTGTCATCTTCCAAACTGTGCTCTCCTCCTATTATATGTGAAGCTGATAAGACTTGCTTTATTTTAAAATGTTTGACTACAAAGTCCGTGATCGATCTGAACATTCAAGCTGCCTCCTTCTCCATTTGCGTTTTGTTTTTGGCTGAATGTTTCTTTCCCATGCTTCTCAATCTTGTCCTTAACCCTTCTTCATTAGGGATTGCAGTACTCCCTTCATGAGTCCAACTTAAGAGTATCAATGTCCACCTGTGGCCGACTGTTGTGCACCTTTCGTAGTTTGCCTTTTCCAGGCGCCATCTTTTAGTTAGGTCCTGGATTACTGATGTTTTTCTTTTTTTATCCAGGACACCTTCCTTAATTCTCTTTAGTTTAGTGAGTCCTTATTATAGAATGTTCATCCACTAATTTACTTCCTGCTCGTACCCTTTATCAGCTTTACCAACTTTCAGGGTATCTGTATGCTTTACCAATCATTTTTACCTCTTTGTCTGAAATATAACTATTGTTAATAGGTTATCAAAAGATGATCCAAAGATTAAAACCCCCAGCACTTACCTCTGCTATGTTTTTTTTTGTTCAGTGACTGCGCTATGCGAGTGTATACTATGTACTGTGCTGACTCTGCTTTCGTCAGCATACCGTTCCTTCCATATCTTTGTTCAAGCGGCAACGGCCCTAACCAATGTCCCCAGCTTTTGCCTTATTTCCTGCAAGTTCACCTGTGCTCTCTAAGCTCCCTGCCACACACCAGGCCCCTCGCAGCTCACCCGCAGGGGCTGGCAATGTCACACTCAAGTCCCCCACTGCAGGTCAACAAAGTCAATAAATCCGTTGTATCGCTCTACTACTGCTAGGGCCAGTGACCCAATTATCAATAGAATCCTAACAAAAAACTTTTTTTGCAGCTTAGCTTAACTCCAGCTTCTTCGTGTATTCTCCAGCGCAGAGCACGAAGAACGGCTTCAGCGTCTTCCACAGCCGGATCGCAATACACAGTGTTGAGCATTGGACATCAGCGTCAGCCGTCACTCAACAGGCAAAGCAGAGTTGGCCAGAAACTTGTGTACAATAATCAGGAGTGTGTTCCTTGGGATAGAAGCAGTTCTATAACATTATTTTGTTGCAGCAATGTGAAGAGTGCCTTTTTTAATTACAAATTTAAGACTTTTTTGCTTGGGACATTGCTAGAAAGCCATTGTTGAAGCTGAAGGGCTTTGAAGATTATGCAATCAAGCCTGACATCGATTTGAGAATAGCTGCAAATGAGGGGGCGGAGTCCAGAATTATCTTGTTAGAACACTCAACTTGTGGTTGACACCATGGTCAAACATCCTACTTTTTCGTTTGAGTGAGGCAGGCTGTGGCACTATATTATTGGAGTGCATTGCATCCTTAGAGAGGGAAAGATCGCCGTAAGTGAGACAAGTCTAGGGAGTAAATTAAGAAAACACACTGAGCCTGCAGCTTTGTGAGCTAATCTCTAACTATAGGTGTAGCTTGTATACACATATAGACATTAATGAGATAATCCAGTGTATGAACACTCCAAATGTGTTGCAGCATTTGTGCTGAGCTTCTCCCTCATGGCAGTTGTGCTTTGGATGCCATTCAACATTCTGATATTGACTGGCAACAAGATCTGTGGAGGCCACTCTCTCATGATTTTTTCAGGAATCCCTGGGTGACTAGCCTAAGTAACCCTGTTCTGATTGCCAGGAACCTTAGATTTCTAATTGATGAAAAACTGTGTGCAGTATTAAGTTCATGCAATTATCAAATGAAAGTCCTCCCGCAAATTCCTTCTCTGAATCCAGACACCGCTTAGCTACAGGGTCTATTATATTTACAATACTACAATATTGTAATGGCCTGTACTAGGGATGCATGAAGACATTCTGCTGCTCCTTCAATCCCTGCAAAATGAACAACTAGACTGATTACAAAAAGCAGTTCTGTGATGACGCCCCTGCTGCTATCTCAATCCCATTGGTTGTTAGTGGAGCAGCGTATTTAATGCAAGGCTCTTTGTCCAGTACATGAGGCACATGAAGGTTTAGGACCCCAATTTTTGACAGTTAGATGCTCTGTTCTGAAACGTTGTACCTCAGGACAAGGTCCACACCGGGTGCATATTTTTGGCAAACTGCTGCTGGGTGGTCAGGTATACAGAGCTAAGGCTGATACACTATAAAATTCATGTCTATTTGCTTCTGCCTGCTGGTGGGCCATCCAAGTTTCCATACCAAGCAGAGGCTTGGTTCTTCTCTGCCAAGTGTCTTCTCTTCTGCACTTTTTGGGAGATTGTGATCGTGTTTGGGTTCCTGTTCCTTAGTGCCAGTAAGCAATTGTGTAATTCGTTTATCTCAGGTGTAATTTTGTTTTTTGGCTACTTTAGAAACTGTTACCCGGCGATTCAAATTAAATGGATGCACAGGTTCACCTGAAACTCTGTGGACCGTCAGGAAGGAAGTAGTTTGTACAACACTGGCAAGTAATATCGGTATATATTTGCAAAAACACATGTTTATGTTCAAATATAGCTCACATTCCTTGGGGGGGGGGAGTAATTCTGCACATCTTCTCAGGGACAATGAAGAGCCGAATCCAATAAAACACTATGAAATCAATCTGCAATTTTTCACTGGAAAAAATGACTAATCTGCAATTGTTAATTGCAAACAAACTGCACATTCAGGGGTCGAAAGATACAGTCCTTCAGTGCACACACATTTTCTCGCATGCAGCCTTAATATTTCCTTAACACGTTCCTGCAACAAAATTTCTTGTCATAAAACAAGCTGTGAAGAAAAGAGCTCTAAACCTTATAGTACAGTCCAGCACGATTCAGTTTTTCTCAGGCTACTAATGTGCAGAGCACGTGTCCCTCAAGGCAGCCACTCCCAGATTCTTGCTGAGGGAAGGCTGATTCTCGCGGTAATGGCACCTGCTTTTCCACAAGCAACTGTTGCAGCCAATCTAGCAGCCACAAAATGTTCCTTTAGTGAGTCTCGTCAGTAGGGGGCTCCACTCTCTCATTGTACAGACAGTGCTGCTGAGAATGTAGACTATGCAAGTTACATTTTTCATTCAGTGTGTCAGCGTTCCGGGATGGCTGTATCTGCTTTCTAACTCACTGAAAACAATGTGTGAACACCACGGCCTTGCACCAAGGTGCCACTATCAGGGTGCAGTTAGGCGAAGCTACTATACAAAAAAGAATTTGCAATGCAATAGGTCTCTTATTTGCGAGAGTTTAAGCTACTGGCACTGTACATGGCAATGCCTATTATTTATGTGTTTTGAGAACCAACACACATATGAAAGGCATTGTCATTTATAATGCCAATAGCTCAAACTCTCGCAAAGGCGAGACCACTTTAATGGTGGCTGCACCCCTTTCTTTAGACGCTGCTCGCCATATTCAGGTTACAGCGAGCCGCATCTAAAGAAAGGGGCGTGGTCACCATTAAAGTTAAAGCACAGAATAGTGCGCTTTTACAAAAAAAATGTGTTTGTAAAGTTCACAACAAATGTGCCCCATACCATGCTTTCAGTTTAATGTCGTCCGCGCCCCTTTCTTTAGACGTGGCTCGTTGTAACCTGAATACGTCAAGCAGCACCTAAAGAAAAAGGTGCAGCCACCATGAAAGTGAAAGCACTGCATCAGGTGCTTTCACCAATAAAAAAAAACAAAGGTTCCGTAGTGCGGCTGCTAAAGTTAAAGCGGACAGCACTGATAAATTAATCAAGAAGCATGTCCGCTACAGCTAAAGCGGACCATGCTGGCAAATTAAATAAATAAAGAAGCGCGGCTGCTATAGTTAAAGTGGACCGCGCTGGCAATTTAAATAAATTAAGAAGCGCGGCCGCTATAGTTTAAGTGGACCGGGCGCCATTACTACTAAAAATATAAAAGCAGGTGGCAAAAGCACGCCGTGGGTGGAATAGGGGAAAATCATTAAAGAAAATAGTCCTCACAGACTAGATAAAGCAGATTGTGTTACAACATAAGTAAAAAGTCCAGTCCTTATGGGAGTTACAAATGAAGACAAGGTGGTACCAAGGAGGGATTACTAAGCCTATTCATGAATCAAAAGCAACGATTTCGAAAGGACAGTAACAGGAGCAATTGAAATGATGGGTGGGAAATGGGCAGGGCTTCAAGTCCATACCTGAATACAGCATACCTCACAGAGAGGCGCGTGCTCTGCCCAGGTTCAACCTAAAGATGGGGTTAACTTTAATCAACGTTTTTTGGGTTCTCAAGACTAAAAGGATATTTTAGAAAACACTAACAACATAGATTCAAGGGTTAGGAATACTTTTATGTAATGAAGTGGTTTGGTTAGGGTCTGCCTTAGTTTAGGGCTATTTATTTAACATTTTAGATTAAGGATAAGTGTTACAGTAAGGTAAATTAATATACTTTTGATTTCATATTATTTAAATTAAGGATTAGTGTCAGCTTTACATTTAGTTTAAGTTTCTTTTAATCTTATTTAATTAAACACATATCATTTAGAATTAGGGTAAGCAGAAGGGCTAAGTTGAAGTTACTTAGTTAACTGAATGCAAATTAATTACAAGTTGAGCTGGTTATTTGTGATTTAATTAAAATCAAAATAATTTAGCAAAAGGGCTTAGGTTAGTATTAGGGCAAGGTTACCTACCTAATTTTACTTAAATAAATTAATGGCTATTGTTGGCATTAGGGTCAGGTTATGGTTACTTTTAATTACTTTACTAAAAATAAACAAAATATTGGAAAAAGAGTTGTGTTAGGTTTAGGTTTCTTACAGAATTTAATTAAATGAATTCCAATTAATTCACAGTTAGGACTGGCATTAGGGTCAGGTCGTTAATAATAGTAGTTGAGGTAGTGGCTCTGATGAAGTGGTAACCTGTTGTAGTAATATACAACAAATTGTGTTAATGGGTCGGTCACACACTGTTTTAATTGATCCATCACGCACATCAGCATTGACAACATGAATATTGAATTCTGCTTTATTATCTGTTTTGAATCACATAAAGCATTTTATATATGTATATAAGTATGTGGTATATGTATATTGTGACCCTAACTAAAAGGCAGATGAGAACTGACAGGCTTAAGGCAAAGATCCAGTCAACGACTTACTGAAGAGGTAGCTGATTTCTGGCAGCAGGAATGGCCTATTTCTCCATCATACCAATGTGTTCTTTAAAGACATATGTCTTCTTCAGCTCTTTTCTAAACTGGAGCAGGATTAGGACGGTCCTAATGGATACAGGGATGTTGTTCCAGATCCTCGGTGGATAGATGGAGAAGGCATGTTGCTTTGTTATTTTTACACTTCTTTATATCCAGCCTGATGGTGTGCTGGCTGCAGGTGATGGTAAGCAACTGAAGATGGTAAGCTTGTCATCCAGACAGGCAGGGGTGATGGTCATGATGGCTTAGTAAATGATGCAGCTGGTTTTGAAGATGGAGCGGGCTGGCCAGGGGTAGGATGCCCATTAGCTTGCTTTTGAGATATAGTAATGAGGTATGAGTTACAACAAGAATAAAGTGTAACTCTGACTGTACATTTTTTCATGGTAAGAGCTCTATTTAAAACAGAACGTTTGCTGAAGACAGCCATGCGTTTATTAAGCTACTGCTGTGTTGTATATCCCATATAATATGGATGTGCTCCTCATAAGAGTTATCAAAAGTACTGTTTGTGAAACAGCCGGTCACCTCCAGATTACAATTACATTCTTAGCTGCCATAGGATGCCGCGTTTATTTACTTGCTCACCAATGTGTGAATTCATTTCTAGAATAGGCAGACTAATTAGCACACACATTAATAAATATCTTACCTGTAGAAAGCTGCTATTCTTCTCAGAATGGAGGATATTTTGTGAACTTCTGTGTCATCCAAGCAAGGATTTTCCTACAGCAAAAGTAACGTAAGGCAAAAGAATACAAACATACAATTAGGTATATAGGTAATAAGTTGCTGATGCCAGATAAAGACAACCAGACCCAGTTAATCTGTCAATTCATCTGCCAGCTGTTAACACTCACTCCAATAAGGCCCATGTTTTGAGTGGATAGCTAAATCCATGTTAATACCATTAACATGGTAATTATGCTACCATATCTGGTGGTATTTTGCACCCATATGTGGACTGTAACTTGTGGAAATACCTCTTCTGCATATTTTATTGTAGTTTAGAAAATAATGAACACCAGTAACATATGATAATATTACAAAATTCAAACATGCTACACATTTGTCAATATCCACTGTGTGTAATAATTGTTCAATATTAGACAACAGTGTCAATGCAGCTGTGGTTGCATATATTTCCTCTGTGTCGTTATCCATCAGCAAACGAAAAGTGAAACAAAAGTTCCTTTACGAACATGAATCCCCGACATGTCATCTCTGATCCATGTCTCCATATATTGTGCAATGCATAAGGGTTGATGCCCACTGCATGGAACTGCCCATATGAAGTGATGTAACATTGTGTGATTATATTCTATGGGGATGGGGAACAATGGCAAGAATGGGAAAAGTCTAACCAGGGGTGGGGGGGGGGGAGAAAGGGGTAGGGTGGTTTGGCATGATATATAATCTATGAGTGTTACTCTGGGTCAAATTGGGACTTAAAGTCTTCCAAGAAAGTGTCCCATACCATGGCTATAGGTTGCTTATGGACATCTCTGTATTTTCCCCTCCGTGAGGCATAACTTTCAGCCTTGCTCCATCTTATGACCTCCTCCCTCCAGCACAAGACCAACGGCGCCTTTGAGGATTTTCATCGTCTGGAGAGCTGTTGTTTGGCCAGAAGAAGCGTCAAATCTACAAAACTAGCTGCAACTTTAAAACTCTTAAGCCTGAGATAGAGGTCCAGGAGGCAGTGTTCCACAATATCCCAGTGAGCAGGTCCCGTGAGAGTGGACAGTGGTTCGCGTACCTCCTTCTAATAAGATGTCAATTACTGGGCAATGTTGATACGTGTTTCTTGGGCCCCAAGATTCACAACCACATTAAGCACTCTTGAACCTGTACTAGGTTGATATGATTTTCAATGAAGGTTTTGTACACGTTTTTGCTTAATAACTTCTTCAATATTTCTTGAAATTTTCTTTCATTTCAATTTTCCAACATTTCATCATAATTTAAATCATCCTGCTTTTCCATACCCGATGCATTTCGAGCATATAGCTCTTCCTCAGGGGACTGTTAATCTGAATATCTTCGGTATGCCGGTCACAGAGACGCGGACGGATAGAGCGCCGCACGCCCCAGTGAGGACACAGGAATGAGATAACACGCCGAATCGTTATTAGAGAAAAATACGAAGATATTCAGATTAACAGTCCCCTGAGGAAGAGCTATATGCTCGAAATGCATCGGGTATGGAAAAGCAGGACGATTTAAATTATGATGAAATGTTGGAAAATTGAAATGAAAGAAAATTTCAAGAAATATTAAAGAAGTTATTAAGCAAAAACGTGTACAAAACCTTCATTGAAAATCATATCAACCTAGTACAGGTACAAGAGTGCTTAATGTGGTTGTGAATCTTGGGGCCCAAGAAACACGTATCAACATTAGTTCAAGTCACCCCTGTGGCTCAGTAGGGGATCCACATATAGCACCAGCCACATCATTGAAAAAGCATACAAAGAGACTACAACTAAGAGACACATTGAGTGCAGAGTCAATTCCATTTGGCTATTCAAATTACTGGGCAATCCCACAACAAATGTAACGGATCTGCGGCATCTAGGTGACACCTAGAGCATGTGGGCGAGGCAGCAGAATAAATTGTATGAAGTTTCAGCGATGTCATGTGTGCTCTGTGTACAAGTGAGAATTGCTTAAATTTAAATCACGAATTGCAGGAAATCTTACTTGGGTATTCCAGGACAAAGCACCATTCTTTGTCATGTAAGGCACGGCTAAGATCTTCCTCCCATTTAGTCCGCAGTAAGTCTAGGGGGGTCTTAATATGTGCATGTAATGTAGTCCCTTATAGAGCCTTTTAACTATAAACCTACCATGGCCTATGTTATGTACAGTTTGAATCAGAGTATGTGTAGCTGATTGGTACCCTGTGGGGTCCAATATGTACGGAGAGACCTCATAATAGTAGCGTGAAAAAGAGAATGTGGTAAACCATGTAGCTGAGTGAAGTCTTGATGTGACATAAGCATACCCTCTGTGAATATATACCCCATTGTAGTGACCCCTGCGTCTTCCCAGGGCAACAGTTTAGTCACTGCGAGCATACCCAACAGCTCGGGTATACCCATCAGAGATATATCAGGGATGAGTTCATATATCGGAGAGCACATTTAAAGTAGGTGAGTGCGACCTGTTGCAGTAGTGGGAAGTGAAGGGGTTTTGTCGTTCCTGGGAGGAGTAATCGGTGAAGCCCCTCCATTTTCAGCATTTGTTGCGTAGAGCTTATTATTTCCAAGTGGTGGCCCGCCAACCAGTAGGACAGCCACTGAAGCTGTCTGGCCAGACAGTAGGCTTTAAAATCAGGAGCACCCATCCCTCTCTCGTCCGGTGGTAATTGCATTTTGGCCCTAGGTCATCCAGCACCCCACATAAATTCAATCAATAAGGAGTTTAGTATATTGAAGGTCACCGCAGGGAGAACTACAGTCAACTGATAAAACAGCATTGCAAGCAGGGCAATATCACCATCTTAGTATATGCTAAAAAAAAAAGCAACAGGATCTTGGTCTTTCAATGCACAGTACCCCCGCCATGGGTTCCTGCATGACGCTCTACGCTGCTGGCAGGCAGGCAGTGTGTGAGAGCTGCAGACATGTTGTAGGAGCACGAACAAAAAAAAAACAAGAGGGGGCACTAGACAGAACCTCTTTTCTGTAAATGAGAGTAAATGCCAAAGGTGCTTGCTAGCCTGACTCCCGGAAAGCTCACATGTCCACATAAGCACCAACTCGATTTCCTTGATCATGTTAAACTACGCTGTTGTCGGATGAAACGCTACTGCATGGCATTAGAGATTTACATATATGCAAACAATCTTTTAACCTGTACCGAAAGCTGCAATTGTACTGTCAAAGAATTAAGTGAAAACAGACCATCAACTTTACAACTGCTATTCCAAGTCTTTGCATTTTGGAGTGCTGAGATCTGCCTGTAGAAAAGGGCCTAAATGTTCCACATAACGTCATGGATGGTTAGATCGCTGCAGTGTTTTTTTTATTGCTATTCGATGTATTTGCATTTTGGAGTGGTGAGATTGGCCTGTAGATAAGGGCCTTAATGTTCCCCCTCTTCTACATTAAGACATTGATGGTCCTATCGCCGCAGTGATTTGTACTAAACATCGAATTGAATTCAACTCCATTATTTTCATTTATTGTATCATCAGGGGTCTAAGTGGTGGATTGGAATAATTACTGCAATAACTGAATTGTTTTGTCAGTTGTGCTCAAATTTCACAGGCATGCCACGTTGGTTAAAAAAAAAAGTGGTTGTAGGACCACGGGTCCTGCCTGCAACAGCAGCCAATTAATGAAATAACTGAATTGTTTTGTCAGTTGCGCTCAAATTTCACAGGCCTTCCGAACTGGTTAAAAAAAAAAAAGCGGTTGCGGGAAGCGTGTCCTGCCGGCAATAGCAGGCAGGAGAAAGTCATTTAGGAAAATAGTGCTCACAGACTGTAATTAAACATCCAGAGTAACAACACATGTAACAGGGGCAGTCCTCATGGGAGGTAACAACATGAGAAAAGGAGGTACTAAGGATAGACTACTAAGCCTATTGACGAATCAAAAGCCACTATTTACAAAGGACAGTAACAGGAGCCAATTGAAAAGATGGGCGGAGCTTAAAGTCCACACCTGAATACAGCATGTCTCAAAGAGACAACGCAAGTGATGCCTACACAAGACCTAAAAAAGCATATACCTGAAGAGAAAAGTATATAGCATTTTATAGGACACATTCACATTCACCCATAGAGAGGGCGATGCCACAATAACATTATTTTAAAAAAACAATCGTGGACAGAGCAGGGAATGCTAAAAACACAATTAGGGTACTGATTTCAAGTTTGCCAGATTTAGGTGGGGAGACACTTCATGGTTGGAGTGAAAGTTTACGGCTGATGTCCTGAAATTAAATCCAGCTGTTATAAATGATTTGGCCCTGAAGAGGTCAAAAACCACATGCAGATCTCTATTACAATCTAAATATTGGATCCTTTGATATGGCAGAGACCTGTGGGTGGGGAGGGCTTACGGGGCAATGGGAAGTTTTTGAGAAGAAGGGGGGAGTATTTCATGCCCCCCCCCCCGAAGTTACAGGCGTAGGGGGTGGGTCACTCAGACCTGCATGCAATTTTCGTAGGTCCTCGATGTTCCATCGACCATTGAGCAAACAGGACCAGTTGTAATTGACCCATATCCTTCTGTGATTATGCACCTAACTGGGCTAACTCCCTATTTTATTTTTTAAAATGCTATCATATTCAACTGTAAATGATCGAGCCCTTCCAGTTGCAATCCGACATTCACTTCTGCAATTAGTGGGCACACTTATCCTACAAGGCAAGCTGTAATGTTTTTAATTACTACAAAATATGGAATTTATTGTCTCGTTTTTTCCCTTTCTACTTGACCTGAGATTATTTCGGATGAACAAAAAAAAATTATTTGGGAACTTTTCCTTAAGAAACGTGGTAGCTCTCCCAAATAATACTCGCGCTACACTTGAAAACAGTGCACACCATTCTCTATTTCAATGTAAAAAGAATATGATTAGCAAGTTAGGATATCTTCACTAGAAAACCACTGCACAAACCACTGGTTTATACTATTTCTCTGATTTTAAAATAGTGATTAGATATTTTTGTCAAAGTAGTGTACTAGAAGATAAACAGGACCTTCTTAATACCCACCTCTGCCATAAAGGTATCCAGCATCTGGTTCAGCGTTCCCACAATTCCGTTTAACAGTTCATTTATGGCAAGACTGACTTGGCTGTATATTTCCAACTCCTCGTGGTAAAAAACATTATACATTCGGGAACAAGCCTCCAACACCTCTGCACCAGTGTGCTTTTCCGCTATGTTTCTCACCTCCTTCAGTAAGGCGTCTAAGTGCTGCAAGTAAAAAACACAATAAAAGCATTAAAAAAAATCTAGCCACCAAATGCAAACATTTTAATATCAATGAATCACAAATGTAACTTCCTTTTAAGGATGCCGCTCGAGGCTAGAGATGCTGTTTGCCTGCCGCAAGCCCTGCGACATTGCCGTTTTCCAGACTGACCTTGGGACCACGGTGTGAGGATATTGCACAGGCGTGTAGCGGGACTGCGAGGACCAGGGGGCCAAGTACCAGCTCATCGGCCGCACCTGGGTTCTCTTCTCGCTCCGCCGCTTCGCCCTTATCAGCGCCTCGCGGCCCCGCTCCGCGGGAGCCGCACGAGGCTAGAGATGCGGTTTGCCTGCCGCAAGCCCTGGGACATTGCCGTTTTCCAGACTGACCTTGGGACCACGGTGTGAGGATATTACACGGGCGTGTAGCGGGACTGCGAGGACCAGGGGGCCAAGTACCAGCTCATCGGCCGCACCTGGGTTCTCTTCTCGCTCCGCCCCTTCGCCCTTATCAGCGCCTCGCGGCCCCCGCTCTGCGGTTGCCGCTCGAGGCTAGAGACACTGTTTGCCTGCCGCAAGCCCTGGGACATTGCCGTTTTCCAGACTGACCTTGGGACCACGGTGTGAGGATATTGCACAGGCGTGTAGCGGGACTGCGAGGACCAGGGGGCCAAGTACCAGCTCATCGGCCGCACCTGGGTTCTCTTCTCGCTCCGCCCCTTCGCCCCACCCCCTCCCAGTCTCTCATCCCTTAATAGGAGCAACCATTACACGCACGCGGGACGCGCGCGGGTCCAAGCCCGGGGCTAAGCCCGGGCAAAGGGCGGGCCCTCTGTGGCCCTCCGAGCCCTGTAGGGACTGGACTGGGCCAGGACCCCTGATTGACCTTTCATTTAGAGTCTGCTGTATAGCAAGTACATCTCTATTGTCGTGCCCCACTATTGATTTTTGTACTGGCACCTTTTTACTTTTTATTCTCTCCTTGTTTGTTTAGTTGGTATTTATTGTGGTCCTAGTAACGTCGAGCACCTTGTTTATTTGTCCCTTATTCTGTTAGCAACCTGATTTTGTATTTTATTGTTAGCTGCTATTTTTGCTAAAGGCTATGTCCACCCATGAGACCCGCAGCCAGGCCGCGGCAGGTGCAAAAAAAAAACATTTGACAGGTACACTGGACAATTTGATCCTTCGTACCAACTCCCTAATTGACCAGGGAATAGTACTCATGGAACGAAGGGTCTCTCAGGACCTTGCGCACGCTAAAAGGTCGTCATTAGGTAATATAGCCTCTGCTCGCACCCCAATCAAAGCTTTAAGCAATTCTGATCCCCATCCTATGCAGGTCGATGCTATGACCCACTCTACTACCAGTACCCATTTAACTTTTTTGGACCCACCTCCCTTGACCTTCTTAACATCGACCTCTGTGGTTAATAATTTAATATCCATTCCAGCTGTTGTTCACCATGAGAACACCTATACCGAAAGGGGTATATTGGAAGGTGCAATTCCCAAATTAAAACGAACAACCCCCAAGGTTAATGGTGACAACATAGCCAATCAAGATTTGCTGGGATGCACCGGAGATGTGGCTAGCGCCAGTGGTAGTACCGAGGAGGGGAGGGTTCCTTCGGGTCTCAATACAGGGAGAGAAAAGGCTCAGTATGTATCCCACCCTTTACCAATGGGTATCCCAGATGATACAGTCTCGAATAGTAGTTTGGTCAGTATTCTTGACGATAGTAGCCTTGACGAATCCTCAGAGAATTTGGAGGATAGGAATGCTCCATTTAAAAGCTCCCTATCCGACCTTATCAAGTCTCTACTTTCGCCCCTGGAGACTAGACTGCAGGGCATAGAACATCAGCTCCAGGCTCTTCTCCAGGAATTAAAATCGCGGAAAAATAACCACGTCCAAAGGGTTCCCAATGTACCGGCTCCCGCTCGTGGTCTCCCGCCCATGACTAAGAATCAATCTGTAGGGGAAAACCCCACCCCCAAGACCCGCCCGCCCAAAACTCCCACCCCTAAGGGTAGTAAAATTTGTACCAATCAGCCAGCCACTAAGGTACCTATTAAACCCCAGAATGCAGCTGGCCTTACCACTCCAGTCCCTAAACCCTCTTTATCCCATCTCGAGAAACCGAAGATACGTCGGAACATCAGTCTCCCACCTGACGCCTGTTCCTATGTGATAGTTTTAACAGGTGTCCCTGAGCTTGCCCCTGCCACTTCTGAACCTTTCTGGGCACTCAAAAACAAAGTATGTCACCGGTTAGACAGAAATATTCCTCCTAATATTAATAATAAAATGCTTATGGTGGAGAGAGCTCCATGGGTAGGAGAGAATAAGAAAAGCCTACAGGGAGACTGTATTGTGGTAACATTTGAGGACCCGCGATTGGTGGAGCATATTTGCTCTGGGCCCCCATGTAACAACAACTCCACGATTATGGTTAAACCCCTGTCATATTTCTACATGTCTACGGAACATCATGACAATAGGTGGAGCTGGTTGAGGGTTTCTAATTATGGGGGGGGGGGATGAGGTCTGAGCCCTTAAGGGATCAGAATACTACCAACTGGGGTGGGGGCGAGGACGGTGGTTGGAACATAGTACGAAGAAGAGTAGGGAGGCCCACCCCAGGTGGTAATCAGTTTAACGGGGAGTGGCTTGGTCCACAATTCAATTTTCCCCTAATCCCCTGTTACAATCGTTACAGTGGATTGGAGGGAGTTGACTGACTCCCAACCCACTCTTCTGGACAAATCGGAAAGAGGGAGGTGCTAGTTACCCCTGGGGAAGGATCTATAATCGGCAGGGATGGTTTAGCCAGTTTGGGAACTACCAGTCATGGTTTAGGAGATAAGGAACCCAGTACTCCAGTCACAATCAAGGAATTATCTGTAGCCCCTACCTCCATTAATATTCTGTCTTGGAACATAGCAGGATTAAAAAAAAATCTCGTTAACCCAGATTGGAGCGACTTTATCAACACTTTCCATATATGCATGTTCCAAGAAACCTGGTGCCTGACCCCGCAATATAAAAATGGGTATTCAACTTATTTTACTACTGCAGTCACGGTGGGGAAAGGTCGCCCCTCTGGTGGCCTGCATATTTGGGTAAAGGTGAATTTGAACTGTGTTGTTACCACCCATAAATTGATTCTAATGACATTTTGCACATCTCCCTAAAGAGCCCGTCTGGGGGTATCATCTTTGAACTCTTTTGTGTTTACGCAAGAGGCTTACACGGTGGTTTAATCTCGCCCACAATAGAGTTGCTAGATATGAGGTTATCAGATCTTCCACCTAGATCTAAAATACTAGTGGGGGGATATTTTAATTGTACTTTTGAACCTCTGGATGATGAGGAGGTACTGGGTTTCAACTCAGATGATTGGAGGCAGACTATACCTCCCCTAGTCCTTGCTCCCATTAAGAAATGGACAGTCAGAGCAATCCAGTTGAAGGCTCTGGCCCTAGAACACAATCTACGGGCTCTCAATGGGCGGACTGTCTCAGATCGAGATGGGGCAATGACTTACAATAGATTAGGCTGCCCATCTCAAATTGATTATATCCTTCTGGACACTCAATCATGGGCAAGCCTAGTTGACATGGAGGTTAGGCAATCAACAGATAGTGATCACAATCCATTATGCATGGAAATCCACTGGGTAAATGGGATCGGCAAAAGTGGAAATCCAGAGATGATTACTAAAGAGGTCTTTCCCTCCAATTGTAACCGGAAGTTAACATGGAATGTGGTAAGGTGCGAAGAGGGGAAACTTAATAGCATTAAAGAACTAGTTATAGCTGAAACTTGTAGCCTTGCAGCCGTCGCTCTAGTAGCCCCTCACTCTCCAGTATCAAACTTGCCAGTCTTGTATAAGAACCTAACAGACAAAATAGCAGAGGATACCCACGTTAAACCAAAAACCTTTTAAGAGTAACCCCTGGTACATGGCAAATTGTAGGAAAAAGAGGAAAGCTATCACGCTAGCTATAAAAAGTAAGGATCCCATAGCAGTGAGACTAGCCAGAAAGGAGTATGACAGAAGTATAACATCAGCTAAGAAGGATTGGGAGGAGGAGCATTGGCAGCAGCTCAAGGCCGCAGCCTGTGGGAAAAATTCTATCATTTTCTGGAAATTGATTAATGCTCTTGATAGAAGGGGGGCAGAGCCAATTTTAAATCATATAAATGAACATCAATGGTATTCCCATTTTTTAAGATTGTACTGCGAGGATAGTGTTGAAGGTCAAACAACATCTCCAGCTATGGAAATTCAGAGTGAGCCCTGCATGGAGATGGGTACCAAGGAAGGGCCATTTTCCCCGCGAGAAGTCCAGGATGCCATTCTAAAAATATTACCAGGGAAGGCTGCTGGCCCAGATGGCCTGCCGGGGGATTTGCTGCTGTACGACCCCAAACTATGGGCAGACCTTATAGCCTGTTTAATGAACTTAATCCAGCACGGCCACCCCGGCCCTGAATCCTGGAAGGGTGCAGAGGTTATCACTATATACAAGAAAGGTGATAGAGAGGACCCTGCCAACTACAGACCAATAAGTTTAATCGACACCATCCAAAAGGTAGTTGGCAGGGTCATCATAAACCGAACAGAGTCATGGCTTATAGATGATGACATTTTGTCCCATTTTCAGGCGGGGTTTAGGCGTAATGTTGGTGCGATGGATCAGGTTTTTCGGTTCTGTGCAGTCTATTGGAAGTCAGTGTCTATCACCAGGGGTAGTTTGTACCTGGCTTTCATAGACTTGAAAACAGCATTCGATGTTATTCCACGTGCCAAACTCTGGGAGGTCCTACTGGATATGGGTTTCCCTAGTTATTTGTTGCAGTTTATCATCAAACTTCACGAAGATAACTATGCAAGGATTCGGTGGGGGGGTCAGGGCCAATTGACTCGGAGGGTGCCAGTCAATAGAGGGGTCCGGCAGGGATGTGTGATGGCTCCGACACTGTTCTCCCTCTTTATAAATGGGGTGATGGACCATTTGAGGGAGGACCCTGCGGACGCCCCTGTCCTTGCCGGAGAGAAAACCCCCACACTCCGCTTTGCGGATGATACCCTCCTGATGTCCAAGACCCCTAAGGGTCTGCAAAAACTGCTCGACCGCTTCAGTGTTTTTTGTAAAGGCCGTGGGTTAACGATTAACACCATGAAAATGAAGCTGATGGTATTATCTGCCAAAAGAAACCTTAGGAAGGCTTATCTCTCTTTGAATGGGACCCCCTTAGAGGTAGTGGACGAATTCGACTACCTTGGGGTCAGGCTCTGTAATAACATGAGATGGGACTCCCACTTGTATAAAATGGTCCTAAATCTTAAAAGGGTATCTGGAGCGATACTAAAGAATCAGCGCCTCTCTATCAGCAGACCAAGAGCCCCTGCCCTGGCAGTTTATGAGGGGAAAGCTTTAGCCTCTGCATTTTATGGCTCTGAACTGTGGGGTGCTGAGAACACTAAGGCATTGGTAGTTGCAGAGAATAAGTTCATGAGAGACATAGTTTCGCTCCCTCCCTCGACCCCTTTGAAACCACTATTCTTTGACATGGGTAAAAGATCGATTTCTGAAATAGTTCAACTTCGCCCTTTGCTATTCTGGGTGCGTCTCAGAAGGACCCCTGAATTAGCAAAATATGCTCTAGTGTTGGACGAGATAATTAGTCTGAATGTATCCAACAAAATAAAGTGGCTTAACAACCTAAATAAGTTGGTGAAGTCTATAGGTTTGGCTGAGTTTTGGGCCTCTCACTCCCCCCCATCTAAACAAATTGTTAAAAAACTATACTGGGATTGGGTAGAGGCCTAGGATCTAAATAATTCCAGCTGGGGATCCTTGACAAACAACTTTCTTGAACATAAGCCCTTCAGAAAGTTAGAGCCATTCCTGGACTTCATCCAGACTCCCCGAGATAGAACTTTGTTCCTGAAATTAAGATACGGTACCCTCCCCCTCAAAAAATTCATGGAAGGGTGGAAGGTCAGGAGGGAGCATGACTTAAAATGCACAGGTTGTCCATGTCCGGAAGAATGTCTTGGCCACTTTCTGTTTGCATGGAACGCCTACAAGCACGCCAGAGCAAAATGGTTGAAACCTGTGCGTAGGGAGTTAGGAGTTAGGGATCATAGATCTGCTCTGCGCATTATTTTAACCAACACTTCCTCTATGTACATTGTTTGTGGGGTCGCTAAGTATTTGGCCAGCGCTTGGTTTATTCGGTCAAAGCTGTTATCCAATGCCTGTTCAGATTCACCCTAAGAAGGAATTTTAAATCTTGTCCCCCCTCTATCTCTTAACCGCATGCGTGCGGCATGATTTCCGCCCGTACGCTGGATTTTGCGGATTCGCACTTTACATGACGAGCTGGGCTCGTCATGAGCGTGCGAGGAGGCTACCTCATGACGAGCCCAGCTCGTCATGAGCGTCGAAGGGGTTAAATTGTTTCTAGTGATGTCTTTTATTAATGAAACTGTAATACTTGATAAATAGTTTTATGTATTTTTGTATGCCTGTACTTTTATGATATATTTTTCGAATAAAGTATTACAACACAACACACAAATGTAACTTCCTTTTAAGAATCTAGCTCAACTGAAACATATTGCTTAGAGTATAAATACAGTAAGGTGGAGCAACAATACTTACTCTGACTATGCAATCTCAGACCCTGATGTGACTGCACTTTAGTGCATATGTACAATAGAAGTGACGCAGCGCGCCACCACTTCAGAAACGCAGGGCTGCACCATATTTACAAGAATATGGTGAAGCCCTGCGTTTCAATTTAGCTGCCTAGCGGCAACGCAGGCTCCCTTGCACCATAGTGCAAGAGTGTCTGCATTCCAGGGAAAGAATGTTCATGTGCAGGAAGGTGTCCCTCCCTGCACATAAACAATCTTTAAATGGCGTTTTGTAACATCTATGTGAGCTGCTTAATGCAGCACACATTGAAGTTGCAAAAGGTAATTTTTTTAAGAATGTTTGTTTATGTGCAGGAAGGGACACCACCTCCATCCACATAAACAATCAATGGCCTTTTGCTGTTTCTATGTGTGCTGCACAACGTAGTACACATGGAAACAGCAAAAACGATGAGAAATTATTAATTTTGGTGCTGTCCCATATTTACGCCACGCTTGTAAATATGGGAAGCATTAAAATCAATGTGTGTTGCGGTGGAACGCCCACCGCAACACCCATTGCCCTCCCCTTTACTGCTATGTATAGCCTGAAAGGGTGCCTTATTTACAAGGCAGCGTTAAGCCACGTTAAGTGGCTTAACGCTGCTTGTAAATAAGGCAAAGCCCCTATAGCCACCACAACGTCCTAAAAACTGATGTTGTGGTGGCGATAGGGGCTTGTAAATATGCCCTTTGTTTTCTTGTAAAGTTGGTAAATATTCCTATCAAATAGAAATGTCATAGTAAGGAGACATTTCATGGTTGTTGGGTCGTCAACCTTTATGAGCCGGTAGTGCATCCAAAATACTTGCCTCAGCCTCTTGTTAAGGGCTTGAAGAAACGCTGATGAGACTAAGATATGGTTTAATCCTGTGTCCTCCCATTACCCTTTGTGTATTTGATGTAATGTCCTAAGTGGCAAGGGTATGCCCAGATGTGCATCATGTGCACAATGTCACTAGAACCAAGCTATACCTGGCAGTGGAGCCCTAACTAGGCCAAAACCTGTCCTGGGTTGCTTGTGTTCTGGTTCAGGAAGAACCTGACCTGGTAGTTCGGGCTGAACTGTTCCCACTGGAGCAGGGTCAAGACTGATTTGCATGTGGCTGGTTCCCAATTGAGGTGGCTTGGTGTGCAAAATAATGATGGACTGGGATGCGCCCGAGTAATTACCAGTGGCTGAGATACATCCATCACTTTTTTGTATACTAAAGTATTTAAGCAGCACACAAACAGGAATATAGTGAAAACACAACACAAAAAAAATTCTGAATCAATATAGAATACTTAGAGTAACATTTAAATAAATAAAATAGCACCAATATGACGAAAATCCAATAAGTAGAGCCGGAGTTATGAATTTTTGAAGCTTCAGGTGAATATATCGCCAAAAAGCAGTTACCTGGTCGCGCTGGACTGGGTCAAAAAAACACGTTTAGGCCCACCACAATGGACCGCGGATAGGATACATGGACCAAGTTCATCCCAGTAAAGATTTTACCTTCTCAAAGCCCCAAGTCCACGCAAGTGGCCTCTGCTGGAACTTCGCTTTGGTGGGGGTAGATATCAGCATAACGAGTGGTCATTGCCTGAGCTTTGCACTGGCGAGAGACAAGTGCAGTCGCTGTTTGGAGTGAAGAGTAGGTCTCCATCAGAACTTCGTGTTGGCCGGAGACGCAGCAATTGTTGCTGACACAAGTAGGTCACTTGTAGTCGTGAAGAGCACCAAACATCTGGATTTTTACATTTTTAACTGGAGATAAGTTTTGAAGCAGGAGAACACTCTGATGTCGGCCAAGGGTCCAGGACCTGAGGGACACCTCTTGGGAACCAGGACTCAATCAAGCAGAGGCCAGCAGCAGGGTTCAGGTAGGGCAGTTGCAGGGAAGCCTCTCAAAGCTTGTTTTGACCCTTTAGCTCAAACAGAAGGTCAGCCAACTGACCCTTGGAGTAACTTCTCTGGATCCTGGGTCCAAAGCAAGCAGGTCCAGTCTTCTTTCTTCAGACAGCAGGGCAGTCCTTCTGAATCTTCTGCAGGTCCAGGAGTGTTCTGATTAGAGATTATGAAAGCGACACATTCATACCCAGGCCAGCCTTTGTGGGGGTAAGTGTAAACCTCAACTCCCACTGAAACACTAGTAAATGACCATCGGAGGATTGGTTTTACTAGAACATATACAAATTTGTTCAAATACAAATTATCTATAATTATAGAAAGGTGAACTCCTAGAGCTGTGATAACATGTACAGTTGGTAAGTAGAGCGGTGATCGGAAACGACGCAACAGCACATTGCGTGTGAAATAAGCGAATGAGAAGTGCGCTAGAGCTATACAATATATATATCAATAGTAACTGTGGAGGATGCATAGTTGTTTAATCCATACTCCAAAATAGAGTTGCAGGCTCCTGAATTGCATATATACAGTACACTATTATAGTTTCAACATTCTAATTATGTAAGAACTGTTTACTTGATTAAGATTAAGATAGTCGGCATGAAAAAAGTGTCTAGAGCGCTACTACTTTAAATGGGCAAAATGCTGTTGCTTACAATGCCTGACATTCCTAATACTGATTGGATGTCATGGTCCAAAATATGAATGACACTTAAAAAAAACAGTGGCTAAAGAGGGCTGGCTCACTGCCTGTGGACAGATCTTAAATGGAAATTTGCACACAAGCAAGCAACGGCTGAAGAGGGGTGACCCAAAAGCCCTTATATGCAGTATCAGTATTTTCTTTTATGTATAATATTTCCTTGTGCTGTGAAGAGACATCTAAAGCTGCCTCTAAAACAGAAATAAAAAAATAAACTAAAGCCAGATAAGCTATTTATATGATGGTCAAAGAAAGTATTGTCTTTACTGAGTAAGTGTTTAACAATCCCACAAGCAGGGAGAGGTAGTCAGAATTCTTCAATATCTGTCAAGATACCATTATGTAGAGCTGTAAGTTTCTATTGGCTAGATTGATCCGCGATACCCCTGCTGCAGTAGTTATCAGTGAAATTACCACAGAGAATGGGACAAAGGTTTCCAGTCAAGGGGAGATCAATGAGGCCTTTAGGAAACACTATATGGAACGGAGATAGATGTTGCACCAGATCAACTGGAGACCTTTCTATCCTCTCTAACTTTCCCAACACTACCGAACACAGCACAGAAGGAATTACAGGGGCCCATTACAGCACATGAAATTAAGGTTACCTTGAAGGGCCTACCACGTAATAAGACCCCTGGTACAGATGGGCTCCCCCTTGAATTTTATGCGACGTTTGCGGACGTCTTAGTACCCCAACTAATGGCACTGTACACAGAAGCTTGGGATAAGGGTTCCTTGCCCCTCACCACTGCACAGGCATTGGTGATTTCACTGCCAAAACCCGGAAGGGATCATACAGATATGGCTAACTACCGCTCTCTTTCGTTATTGTCCACAGAGTATAAAATCCTAAGTAAAATACTGGCTAACAGGCTGCTACCATACCTGTCGCGGCTGATTCATATAGAGCAGACTGGGTTCCTACCAGCACGGAGCACATCCTTAAATATTAGAAAAATACACTATCTGCTGTCGGAAGCGCCTAAGCGGTTTCCTCATGCAGGTTGCCTCTCCTTGGACCTTAGACAGGCATTCGATTTCATAAGCTGGAAATATATGTTACAGGTGTTATTGAAATTTGGTATTCCAAAAGGATATGTGGACTGGCTGCGCCTACTGTATACAGCCACAACGGCGCGAACCAGAACGGGTGGACACATATTGGAGGAGTATAGGATACATAAGGGAACTAGACAGGGCTGTCCGTTGTCGCCTCTCATTTTTATTCTAGCACTAGAACCATTGGCTATTAAAATGAGACAGGATTTTTTAGAATGTGGTATCCCAATAGGAAATGTGACACATCTTTTCTCGGCATACGCCGATGATATTATCATATACATCAGAGATCTCCGATTGCCTCTAACCCCTATAGCTGCTTCGTATTCACAGTTTGAAAAGCTGTCTGGTTTGACTCTCAATAGTGCAAAATCGCACGCTTTTTTCTTCACAGAACATGTAGATGTGGTGGAAATAGATTTCGGTGTAGCAAAACTTCAGATAGCTCAGTCAACATTTAAATATTTGGGGATCCAGATCTATAGGACTAATGCGGACATGCTGGATGGCAATCTTAACAGAGCGATTAGGGCCCTAAGATCTAGCGTTGCATTCTGGACTGCATTGCCATTATCAGTAATGGGGAGAATAGCGATAGCGAAAATGGTGGTACTGCCCCGTTTACTGTATTATTTTACTAATTTGCCAATAATGGTCCACAGGCCACTTTCAGCTTGCTAAACACTCTATTAATAGATCTGATATGGGGGAAGAGTAGGAGGCGGATTAGCTTAAAAAAACTGCAAGTGAGTACCCGTGCAGGTGGGCTGGGAGTTCCGGACCTCCGCGTCTATTATTATGCTTGTCAACTGCAGTGGTTGTCATACTGGGTGGCGGGACGTAACCTGCAGGAAATAGGGTATACGCAGGAGGATATTGATGAAGGGAGGCTGCATGCTTTGTTATTACCTAGACATATAATGCCAAGAGACCTACCCCCATTATTGGATACGGCGCTTAAATGTTGGAAGGCGGCACTGCGATACACGCATACACCAGTTACATATTCCAGTAATATTCCACTACTGGGAATACCGTTGGCTAGCGGTACACTCACTAAACGTAGAATAGCACCTTGGGAGGAAGTGGGGATCAGCACGGTGGGTGACTTATTCAATAACGAGACGCTATTAGATCACGATACATTTATACATGAAACGGGTGCACCGGCTCACTTATACTTGCTATACGCTGCACTGTTTCAGTATGTGAATAAAACTGGGCGCCACAGAGGATGGAATCGCCCAGCAATGAACTAATTAAGACGGTGCATTATATGGGGAGAGGTAGACACTTGATTCGTTGGTTGTATACGGGTATCAGCGGCCACACAAGGGACTCCTTGGAAACATTTAAAACTGCCTGGTTGGGAGATATTGGTAGGAACATTATAGACAGGGAATGGACGGCCATAATAGAGCGTCCCAGAAAGGTATCGAGAAACTCAAAATTCAAATTTATTCAAACAATGGTACTGCACCGTGCTTACTTGTCCCCAAGTCGGTTGGATAAGATGTTCCCACAAACACAGCATGTCTGCCCGCGATGTAAGAAGGCAGGAGCAGACCTGTTGCACATGATAAGGGCATGTCCGGTTATAAATGGATACTGGAATACGGTTAGGAACGTAACTGGGGCGGTGTAACAAAACGCGAGATACAGGATACCGTGGAAGAATGCATATTGGGGCAGCACAAACATGCATCTAAACATAAGGTCCAATACCGTTTCATAGACCTTGCATTAATATTAGCTATTAGAACGCTAACTATGCAGTGGAAGTCAACTAAGCCCCCCAATATTTTGCATTGGAGTACAGAGATGATAAGATGGAGCAGTGCAGAGAGTGCAATGTTGCGCAAAGAAGAAATGAGAGGGTTACGTAAGATACAGATATCGTTAGAATGGGAAGTCATGCTAGTTGCGCTGAAGGAAACTGAAATGGACCGCATTAACTAAAGAACATCCTCCTGTAATGAAATGTATTGCCCATGCCCTGTACTTGTATGTAAACGCAGTAAACGTGTGGTTGTATACGAATATATATGATAAAAGACGTCACTGTAAATAATGGTAACGGCTCTGCCAATGTATCACAGTATGTACCTGTAGTCAAAGGTTTGGGGTGGGAGGTGTTAAAGGGGGGTGAAAAATGGGTAAATATTATTGTAAATAAGTATACTTGTGCACATGCGATGTAAAATATATGGAGGTTGTTTTACCAGATAGCTTAATGCCGATACAAACCTGTTTAATATGTAATGTTGAGCATAATGTAACAAATGTAGAAAATGAAAGCGCCAATGTTAAAACCTAAATGTGTACATGTGGTACATGATATACAATGCAAAAACAACAAACCCAATAAAATCTGTTAAAAAAAAAAAAGGTAGAGCTGTAAGTTTAAAGTATGGGGTAATGTTTTGTTCACCATTAGGCTTCAGTTCTGGATTGTTACCAGTAAATATACTGTTGCAGGGATTCTGCCCAAGAACAGAACTATGCATAGGATTATGGGACCTTAGTGCATAGGGACTGAGTCATCCTACCACATTAGTACCCATGAGTCCAGGACAGGCTAGCTATAGTGTCTCACTTGCCCCCCTACTCACTCACAGAGAAAGAAGTGATTAGGTACCCCAGAACACAGCACTCCCGGATCTCTCAAGACTCACAGTTGCAAGACACACCCTTTCGCTCACACTCTTGTTCTTGTCCTCAATAAGATCTGACAGAAACACAAACAAGTTTAAAATATTAATTTTAACTAACGTGCTCTAAAATGTAGTTACGTGCCACAACAAGCAGGACAATGCATAATGCAAATACAGTAAGAATAGCAGCTAGTCCATAAGTCATGAGAGGAGATGTTATCATGAAAAGGCAATAGAGCCTACTCTCCCTACTCTTGCTAAGAAGCAGTATTATTATATATTAGAAGATCTCTGGGTTTTGTCTGCAGACCCCATACCTTAGACTATAGATGATAGTTCTACATCATAGGTGCTACCTCGCTCTTCTCCCGGGAAAGAACGCTCTCCAGGTGTGTGTCTCCCTATGCATGTATCCCCCCAAAAAACAAAGTATGAGTTCCAAACGAAAGCTGCATTGGTATGTTTTGTCTAGGTGCTAGGGCTGGACCAGAACAGAATAATAAGGGGCATTGTTTATCGACCTTGTACACAATGTTCAGACTAAATCCCAGAAACTGACAGAAAGTGAACACAGCAGATGATTCTCATGTGAAATGGACAAAGAATGTCTTTGCAAAAATAAAGGCTTGTAGTAACATGCACAAAGACACGCACTGTCTGCAGAGCTCATTCTAACTTAAAGAAAACGACAATGTCCCCATGAGCCATGTGACAATATACTGGGTAACACCTAATGGTCCTATTGATCCCTCTTGTCTTCAAGAAAACTACTTTTCAAAAACCAACCTAACTGGCGATAAGTCTTGCCCAAAGAACGCAACTAATGTTGCTAGGTGCTTTTAACAAAATCATATAACCTACTTCGTTTATAACTAGGTCATCCAGTCAAGTAATTAATGCCTGTCTTTATATAGCTTTTTAACATGTATAGAAAAACTATTAAATTAAATGTATTATTTTCAACAGATAAATGAAACGTACCACTCTACAACAAAAATACACTTTGTTCAAAATTATTATTTCATAAAATTGCCATTTTCAACATTACCTATTTGTGGTATTTTTTTGCTACAACCCGACAACCTTAGAAGTTTGGGATAAGTAAATTGCACTGCCTGGATAGACAGAGTCTGCCTTAATAAACACTGTCTAGCCAAATGTCTAAATTAAGGCATTACAATAGTGAAATATAACATAAAGAGAACAATTTGGGTCAAGTCCTGAGATACTTAATTATTAATCAAGGCAACTAAGAAGGAGAAGGATTGAACAAAATGAGACAGAGACCTGGCTTAACCCTGCATTGGCACTGGACATCACCACGCACATCCCTGCCATCTACAAAATCATCAGGAAAGATAGTCTTAGCAAGCCCAGAGGCGGGATCACCATCATCTACAAGCACATCATCACCTGCACCACCTCCTCTGGCATGCCATCCACCAACATGTAACACCTGTCATTCAAACTTCATGTCGCAACCAACGTTACTCTGAGTGGTACTCTCAACTACAGACCACTGAAACCATAAACCAACTTCACTGACTCCATTGCGGACTTCGTTGCACCCCTCATCCTCAATGCAAACAACTACATCCTCCTTGAAGACCCCACCTGGAAGACCATGCTGACCCCAACTTGATATCGCTGCTCAAGAAACTCAAAAACCTAGGCTTCTTCCAACCAGTAAACTGACCGACTTGCATCATTATCTCCAGGACCAGATTCTCACCTCTTTCCACAACATGTTAGTCAACAAGAGCACAACAATCACCTGGACAGACCATGCCCTCATCAAGTTCAGCATCCTCGTCCCACTCCTACACACATAACACACACATAAACACCAACGCCAGATAAGCCCCAGAAACTGGAACAACGTAATGGACAAGGACTGGATTACTGCCGTCAACATCCACCGGGCCGATCACAGCAGCCGCCTCCTAGAAGCCATAAAAAAATGTAATAGCTGGATCACCTCCTGCACCGACTTCCTTCCCCTCAATACAGTGGTTCCCAAACTTTTTTGACCCGTGGCTCCCTTGACCCAATTGCCAGTTGCCCGTGACTCTCCACCATTCTTTTACCGGTGGGCGGGATGACTGAGGCGCGGCGCACACTTTGCGAACCACTGTTCTATATCATCCCATATATACAAAGGAAACTGCTCTAAATGATTGACTGAAGGCTACATCCTGGCAATCAACTGGCATGCCAATATGTTTATCATGTGTTCAGGTAAAAGCAATCAGATGTTCTAATTGAAGCTTTTTTAATGGGCAGGTCCTGTCTGATACTGGCTACCTGCAATTCTTTGCTTAGTAGGGAGATTTCAGGCACTTCTCAGCACCTTTGCAACAATAGCATTTCATGATTTCCATGCACTGGTACAGATGAGAAAAGTCAGGAAATCATTTCTGCACATTTTGTACAAGAATAAGTGACTATTTGCTTTTATGTTTTAGCACTTCTGTGCTTCTGTGACTCGTTTTACTTTCCGAAATATTTTGGCTTTCGGAACTTTAAATACATGTGCCCACCATGCCTGAGCTTCTCTGATATTAAAATATAAACCTAACCCAAGCAGGTTCTCCGGGGGCCTGCCTGTGTCCCTTGCTATTTCTACCATGATTCATCTGCTTTGCTTTGTCAGCATCCAAAAACTATTAAAATATAATGGGATTACCCGGCAAGTCATCAGGATCTCTTCAGCAGTAGGGAAAAATCAGCAGTATCGGAAATGTAGGACCTAATCTTGCGGTTATACCTCATTCTCACCAATCGTTCACCAGAAGTCTGCAGCTGATTACAACCGCCACAGTCTCTACAAGATTAATAATGGGTCAGCCATACGACTGTAATTCTGGTGGGTCCAGTAACTTTCATTGCCAGGCACATCTACTTTAAGATGTCGTGATCTCAAGCACACTGCAATAAGTTTTCAGGGCTATTGCGTGACACCAAGACTTCTTGTATCTGGACCCAATGTATGTACAAAAGAATCAGGCCGTTTTGCCTCGTATTCATCTTGTACTATGGCCTAATCAAGACACTCCGGGTGCACCGTACCTCACAATGCACAGGGGAAAAGATGGAACATTTCTCAGGCTGCAATTTCCACGATCCACATCATGGAGCACCGGGGTGCCGCGGCGCACACTTTGGGAGCCACTGCCTCAATACATAAAAATATATATACATTAAAAAATAAAAAATTACGTCTTACCTGACGCTGCATCCACTCAGCTTTCCTCCTCTACCGATCTTCGGCTGGTGCACGCTGCACAGGCTCCCATACGCCAATCCTAGTGCTTCTCTCATGCCAGGACTACTATTCTATATTACAGAGAAGCGCTGGTATTGGTCCTGAGCAGCCTGGTTTGCTGCTCAGACAGTGCCTAGGAGCCTAAGGCATTTCTCCACCTGGCTGTACAGCAGCTGTATAGAAATGCAAAGTGCATGTGATGGTTTGGCTGGCCTAAAATAACCGGCCAAACCATCATGCACACTTAGTAGTGTCCACAAATCCTCCTCCTGAAGTTCAGGAGGACGGCCTGACCCGGACCAGCAACTCAGCTACCCAGCAGATGCAACAGTGAAAAAGAAAATGATATTAAAATCATTTTATTTTTTAATGTTGCCTCTGCTGGGTAGTAGCAGTGGGGCGACAGTCTTCCGCCATAACGGATGAGCCACCCCTGCTCTCAGATTAATCTCACGGAACAAGTCTACAGACTATATGACCAACACTGCTGACTGGATGAAGACCAACTGTCTGAAACTGACCACCAACAAGACCAAAGTCATTATCTTTGGTAAGAGCACCTCACAGTGGGACTCCGTCTGGTAGTTGGCAGAACCAGGGTCCACCCCTTTTTCCCATGTCAGGAACCTTGGAGTCATCATTGACAGCAAATTCAACATGACCACCTAAATCAACGCCATCACTATCTCATGCTTCCAGACCCTGAAGATGCTGAGGAAGGTTTTAAAATGGCTCCCAATTAGCACCCAAAACACAGTCAGACACGTCCTTATCACAAGCAAGTTGGACTACGGGAACACCCTCTACACCAGGATAACCAAACAACGTACAAGAAGTTGGCAGACCATCCAGAACACAGTGGCAAGATTCACGCCTGCCAAGCCTAACTCACATCTCACCTCACCTCAAGGAGCTCCACTGGTTACCCATATACAAACCAGCACAATTTAAATTCCTCACTCACACCTACCAAGCATTACACAACACTGGCCCAGCGTATCACACTAATAACATCTTTTCACAAACTCTCTAGACACCTACGGTTAGCTAGACTCTGACTCGCACACATCCCATGCATATGGAAAATTAGATCCACCAGCCGAGTATTCCTAAAGCATGGAATGACCTGCTATTGCACATCCAAGCCTCTTCTTCACTTCTGAGGTTCTGCAAGAAGAGGAATGTCTGGCTCTTTGAGTAGTCTCCTCCTGCCCTAGGTAAGGACAAACACACACCTGCTCAGCACCTGGATACCCTTTCGGGTGATAGTGCCCTACACAAACCAACATAATATCCATGGTTTAAAAGAACATCAGATAAATATAAGTTATATTTATCTGATTAGGAGTAGTCATTCTGTGCTGGCAATGTGGACCTGGATTTGCTGTTATTACATTTTCTTTTGAACTAAGAAGTATTTTTATTATAGGTCACATATTACTCACCCCGGAGGGATTTTATTGGAGGTCTCCTTCAATCAAATCATATATGGTGCCTTCTAGTAAATACATTTTCTGCGTTTTTTTACTTTTATCATACCTCTAATTATGAGTCTGTTCTTTAAATCAGATTCTGACCAAATAATATATAATGAACAGGCATTGTGAAGTTTAACACATTAATGGATTTTACTTTACTAATCCAGTACGTGTCAAGACTTGGCACATGTGTACTCAGAAGGGATCAAGCTGTTTGAGGACTGGTTTAGTGGCAACAAATTTTCTATTGTATGAAGGATATGAAATGAGCACTCTAGTTGATGACTGGTCCTTGGCAGATTAATACTTACTTATACCTGTACACCAAAATCTTACAGTGTTACAAATAACTTGGTATCACTAGGTGTGTTGACTGGGGCACAACTTGTTTTTGTTATGACCGTTCATCTATTTGTACACATGTGACATATGGTCATTACAGAACCCTAGAAAATGTTTCTCTCCTTTCCTGAATACTGAGCAGGCGGTAAGATGGAACATCAGTTTCAACCAACCTATAGAATGCATACGACCTAGATGACAAAATAAAACACAGAAACATGCTTTCTTTAATGAAGCGTGCATTGAAGGCCTCCATTTTTAATCTTATGGGTGCCAATAAAAAAGTAGTTTAGCCAAACCTACCACAATTTTAATATAATTCTGGTGGTCTGTAAGCAACAGTCCTTTTTACCTTTGTAATGGATTGGCAATAGCTAAAGGTACTTTCCAGTAGAGCTAGTGCCAAGTGGTAGTGCTAGAACCAATAAGAATGGCTATGACACAGATAAATGCAGTAACGGTAGTAGTAGCAGACGCTCTAGCCCAGTGGCGGCTCTTGGGCTCGCTTGGCTTATGTTTCATTTTAAAAACCTTTAAAACTTACTATTTTGCTGTTTGTGTGCCTCATTTCCCGCCGCCATCTGTTGCCGCCTTTCCCGCTCCCCTAGCCCCGGTCCGGCACGGCTGAGTGCCGCTTCTTTCCGGAGGGCTGACGGGGTTGCGGGCTCCATCTTTGGTGGGGCAGTGGTGGGCTACAGGTGAGCGCTGCAGCCTTCGCGCTCCCTTTTCCTCAAAAGGGACGCCCCATGCGCACGCGCAGCGGACGCTCTAGCCCAGTGGCAGTGGGTTTGCGGACGCTGGCGGCGCTTGGGCTCGCTTGGCTTATGTTTCATTTTTAAAACTTTTAAAACTTACTATTTTGCTGTTTGTGTGCCTCATTTCCCGCCGCCATCTGTTGCCGCCTTTCCCGCTCCCCTAGCCCCGGTCCGGCACGGCTGAGTGCCGCTTGTTTCCGGAGGGCTGACGGGGTTGCGGGCTCCATCTTTGGTGGGGCAGTGGTGGGCTACAGGTGAGCGCTGCAGCCTTCGAGCTCCCTTTTCCTCAAAAGGGACGCCCCATGCGCCCGCGCAGCGGGCGCGCCGGCGGCACGCCAAAGGAAAGCCCGTCTGTGCCCGTCCGCGGCCGGCCGGGGCCAGGGGCACTCCACTCTGCCCAATTTCTAACTTTCACACCCGCCCAACTCTACTCCATGCAGGGCCCGTGGACTTTGGCAGATTCCACCATTGCCAAAATCTCTAAATTCGGCCTCACGCCGTCTGCCCTTACCCCCCATAGTCTGGCCTCGGTTCCTCCTGCCTGTGGTCCCCTTAAGCCGCCCCATTCTTGTCCTGTGACCCCTGTAACCTCCGTTCTTCTTTTGAATACCAGATCGGCGGTAAAGCATTTTCATGAACTTTTTGTTCTGCTAGACACGCGTCAACCTGATCTATTATTCCTTACAGAGACTTGGTTCTGTCTAGACTCACTTCCCACTCTTTTGGCTGCCCTTCCCTCCCCTTATTATGCCATCCGCGCCGACAGACCGGGTGGTAAGGCGGGTGGCGGTGTTGCTATCATTGCCCGTGCCGATATTGATTTTCAGTCACTACCAACCTCTCCTATTGCAACAGCTGACTATTTAGTGGTCCGATCTGCATCTTTTTCGACACCTCTCACTTGCTTATGTACCGTCCCCCACAATCTGTTTCGCACTTCCTCCCCGCTTTCCAAGACCTGCTGGCCACCTTGGCAGTGAACAATACCTCCATCCTGGTACTTGGAGATTTCAACTATTGGCCCTCTGATCCGGCTGAGGACTTTTCCTCCAAAGAATTTTCTGACTCTCTTTGTTCCCTCAATTTCGTATCTCATGTCCACACCTCCACTGTCATATCTTAGACCAGGTTTGGTCGCTCAATTGTCCAGTTTCTCCCCCGGTGTTTTCCCATGTGTCTGGTCTGACCATTTTTTAATTTCTTTTTCTATATCTCCCAGCCTTGTTAAAACCCCCCCCTTCCCAGGAACGTTTGGGTCCGCAATTGGATTCATGTGGACACGACATCTCTTTGTTCCTCCCTTTCTGTCTCTTGTCCCGATTTTCTCGATTCCCCTTTTCATTCTCAAATGGACTCCTTAAATAATTGGCTCAGCAGTGGCTGCGGCCCGGTGGCTCCACTTAGACGAGTCACTGCCAGGCGCAATTATGACGCCAATAGGTGGTTTAATGCCACACTTAAAGAGGAAAAACTCGCTCTCCGGCAAGCGGAGCGCGCCTGGCGCCGCGCCTACTGCCCTCTTTTTAAAACTCAATATTTCACGCTTTTAAATAAATATAAAAAATCCATTCTCCGTACCAAAACAGAATATTTTTCTTCCAAAATTCTGCTCGCCGAGAATCAGCCGAGAGAGATATTCTCTGTTGTGCATGATTTAGCTTTCTCGGATAGAGTCACCCTTAAACCTTCCCCATCCCAGACTCTCTGTGACTCACTCAACAGTCATTTTATAGAGAAAATTGCTGTCATTAAGTCTAATGTTGCCCTCCCTTCCCTTTCTTTCTTGGATCCACAGCCCTTCTCTCCCCGAATACATCTTGACCACTTCCCCCCTTTGACTGAAGAATCTTTTTGAGCCCTTCTTTCAATGGTAAAGTCAGGTTCCCCATCAGACATCTGCCCTGCACATATTCTAAAACAAATTTACTCAGCCTGTCCCTCCCCTCCGCTCACCTTCTTTAACAATTCCCTGGCCCATGGCATTGTTCCCCAGTCCCACAAATCCGCTATTATCATCCCCATTTTGAAAAAGCCTGGTGCAGACCCATCTTTACTTGTTAATTACCGTCCCATTTCCCTTCTCACTTTCCTAAGCAAAATCCTGGAGCGTCATATCACCCGTACTCTCAGTGCCTTTGTGGAGGAAAACGGCTGTTTAGCCTCTCGCCAGGCGGGTTTCCGCCCGGCACATTCCACGGAGTCCATAGTCCTCTCGGTGATGGATAACCTCAGAGAAGGCATGGATGCCAGCCGGCCCCAGGCGCTGGTTCTCCTTGATTTGTCCGCTGCCTTTGACACGGTGGACCATTCCATCCTCCTTTCCCGTGTCAAGGCGGCTGGCATCAGGGGGATCGCCCTGGTCTGGCTGGCTTCCTTTCTGAGGGACCGCACCCAGGCCGTCCATCTGGCCAACTTCTCCGCTCCCTCTCAAAGGGTTCACTGTGGAGTCCCTCAAGGATCCTCATTGTCTCCCTTGCTGTTTAATTTGTATGTCTCCCCTCTTATTTTTGCACTTCAGCAGATGGATGTCAGTATTTACAATTATGCTGACGATCTTCAACTGGTCTTTAATTTATCTTCTTCTTCAGAATCCATTCACAATTTTCACTCCACTATGCTTTTCATCAGGGACTGGATGAGTTTTAACCATCTAAAACTCAACCCCGACAAAAGCGAGTTGGTTCTGACGGGTGGTACCTCCAGTCCCTGGAACTCTTCCTTTTGGCTGCCTTCCCTGGGTTCCCCTCCCGTCCCCTCTATTTCAGTTAAAACCTTAGGAATCAAACTTAATGCTCATCCCACTCTGCACTCTCAGATTAGTTCAGTTGTTTCCTCCTGCTTTGTCACTCTTCGCACTATCCGTAAGGTGTCCCGTTTTCTTTCTTTCAGTGCCCTCAAACTCATTCTGTCTGCGATGGTGATCTCCTGTTTAGACTACGGAAACGTCTTATACACCGGTGTCCCCGCGTATAACCTTCGGAGACTTCAACTGGTGCAGAACCAGTCAGCCCGACTTGTGTATAATCTCACCATGTCACCCCGCTGCTCAAAGCTCTGCACTGGTTGCCTGTCCGGGAAAGAGCGTTGTTCAAAATGGGTTGTATCACCTTCCAGGCGAGGGCGGGGACGGCCCCGGGCTTTATCTCTTCTGAGATTAAGGCATATCACCCTAGCAGGGACCTGCGTTCCTCCTCACAATCCCTTCTGATTGTTCCTCGTTTTAAGAAGAAGAGGTTAGGTGGTGCAAAATTTTCCACACTTGCGCCCACCTTCTGGAATACCTTTCCCCTTCCCCTCAGGTCTTCCTCCCACTATTTTGAGTTTCGTAAAGCTCTGAAAACTTTTCTTTTTGCACAAGCTTTCCCTCACCAGTAATTCGCCCTCCCCACTGTTTGTTGGTCTGTGCTCCCAGCGCCAAGAAACCGCATGGTGAACGTGCGCTTTATAAGTATTTTAATTTCAATTTCAATTTAAGACACATCATTGCTTTCGTATCTATCTGGTTTTGTCCGAAGAAAATATTCTTGAGAATGTTGTGGTTATGTCTGACCTCCTTACTTGCTTTCTTTTCCAACCATAAGTTTGATGGGTTTTCTGCACAAAAAACTTTTTGACCTGTGTGTTCAATGTTGTGTTAAAATATTAAGCATTGTACTCTTTTGCGCTAAGTAACAGTCCATGAGATAAAGAACTTTGAGAAAAAGCGCAGCTGTTCCCACGCTACTACTTCTCCAAGGTGAGTTAACACTTAAGGCCTATAACGATTTCAGAGGGAGTTTCCCCCGCCTGACATCATCTCGGTCAAGAGACTGATCGACACCCGGTCGGTGGTCCGCCCAACTAATTAGGATGCGACCGAACAGTGTTCGGTCGCACTCCTATACTTTTCAATGCTCCCATACAAAAAATGCGAGGTGCAATTCATCCCTGCACGCCGTGGCAGGCACCTCAAGGTGCCTGCCCCAAGGTCAGGGATCAACAGCGGGGCACCATAGGTGTCTCCTCGGCCTCCGACCAGAGGTCATGCACCAATGGGGACCCTGCTGAGGGCCCCCAAAGTCGAGTTCCGACAGGCGGAAAGGTCGGCACAGAAAAGCTGTCTCCTCTCGACATCATAACCCCTCGGGCAGAAACAGTCGCTCTTGGGATTACTGAAAGCATTCAGACTGGTGGACGGGCTCTCTGATCCCATTGGAAGCCAGTCGGAATGAGCGGTTGCATTCCTTTCCGACCTACTCCATCATAATGGACCGGTCGGAAAGGAATCTGACCAGCTGATTACAATCGGCCCCTATATTGTGTTTAGAATGTATGAAAAAATTTATGAGCAGCATTTATGTAGGATGTCAGTTTATTCTCAAAGTTTCTTCTGCACAGAAGGTATGCATATTGTGTATATGAAAGGTGCTAACTGCCTCTCTCCGGTGATTCTAGATGTGTACGGATGGGTGTCTAGAAGCACTTAGACGTAGACTAGATTAGTTGGTTCACTCAGAATCCTCTCAATATTTAGGAGTTAGGGCAGTAAAGAGATAACAGCTACTGAGAAGAAGTTGCAGCACAATCTCAGAGTAGAGCAGAGCTCAAAGCTACGCCTGGTACCATAACCTTTTAGTAAACTTAAATAATGAAGAGAGAAGTTTAAGTCTGAGGAAACAGATTAGTATTTTATGAACAGAGCTGCACATGTTTGATTAGTGCTAAAGACTTCACAGAGTACAAGCTAGAAATATGTACCATCTTGTGTAGAGCATGCTGTCTGGAGAGAGGCAGTCCCTAACTTAACATTTCAGAATCAGAGAGTGAGTCCACTTGGACATTAGTCGCAAACACCTTCTGAATGAATGCTAGATTTTCAAGAATTTAAGTGTGCATGTTTTGCATTAGTTCAGATTTGATACAAGCACGCACACAAAGAGTTGTAGATCACCCAGCCCTCGCGTCCTAAAGGCTGCCTGAAAAGAATCTCCCAACGAAGGAAAAGGGGTTTGTGAGACTATCTTCATTTTCTATTACTAGTACCTTGGTGATTGCTTAACCTCAGCACAGGTATATTTCACTAAATCATATTTATGTTATTTGTTCCATAAATGTGTTGTTCAAAATCTGTTTATTTTTATGTTCTCCTTGAGTGCGCCCCCCCATCAACACTAATAAATGTTCTAGTTGCGTGCAATCAGCACAAGACATTAGTATGGTACTATAAATTAAGTTTTGCTTGGTGAACGTAAGAATAGGAGTTACACTATTTAGCTCTGCATCACCACCAAGTAAGCTGGTTACCCCTGTCCAGATCTTCACATATGGCTAGGCTGACCTGCATTGGCACACTCCATGTTGGCACACTCCTTGCAGTTTAAGCAACATTTCATTTTGTGCAAGAAGACAGTGAATGAATGAATGAAAATACATTTATAAAGTGCAACTGCGGCTTCACAAGACGCATCCTGGCGCTAGAACAAAACAAGGAACGTAAGAGAGATTCTAAGGGTTATTCTAAGGTTCAAGGAACAGGACGGTCATAAGAAACTAATGCACAAACTATTTGGGGGAGAATTCTGAGACAAACTCATTAGCAATATCTGGCATGACACTTTAGACTTTGGGTTAAAAGTAAGGAAGAAGACATTACAAAGATGCTAACTGATAACCAAACAGCTTAAGGGCTTGCATACTACTCTGAATAATTAGGAAAGGCCCCGCTGAGCACTATACCTACATTTTGCTTCATCAAGCAAGTTCATAATTTCCACATGTGCAAAGAGATTCTAACCTTGTACTCAGGCCTCCAAGTTAGGTACCATACATGTACATACCTCCTCTAGATGATGGCTACTGTAAATATTCAAGTCGAAATACTGAGGAATCTGTACCAGACCCGTCACTTTTTCTGGCTCTGCTGAATACTAGAAATGAAAAACAGTATAGTGAGCAGGATGCCAACAAACCGTGGATAAAGTAAAATTACCTTTATTTACATTTAATTAAAATTATTCAAATATATGGTCCTACAAGATTTAATATCACATTAATAAAAACATATGTAAGCCGCATCCAAGAATCTAACTATGCAAGAACTGGCTAGCACTGAAGCATTCTGACTTCTTTATTATAAACAAAGGCAGATCGATGCCTTTTGACCGCAGACAGGTCTTCACCACAGCGATATGTTGTGATTACTTACCTGGTTAAGTGTGGGGGCACCCACAGACATAGCAGGCCAACTCTATACACAATAATGTTTGTGGAAAACAGATTCCTATATTGTTTCAATTGTAATGTATGGAAAATGTTACTTGCACTGTAAGCATCTGTTTGTGGCATATAATGCTGTAGATTCACATGCTGCGCATACTCCTGCCATTTAGTGTTGGGCTCGGATGTGTGCAACTTGTTTTCGTTCAGGGATGTCTTTTCGAATTATGAGGTATAGTGACTAAATGTATCCCTGGTAATGCACAATGGCATAGGTTCCATTGTTAGATTGTTTATTCAGTATGGAAGGAAAAGGCATAGATGGAGTATAAGGAGTAGAGAAGAAGATGACCATGCAAGGTACAGGCAAAAGAAAAAAATACCATCTGCAACTACCACAAGTGACCAGGGAGGAGGGCGGGGCATGTGAATCTACAGCACTACACAACACGAACAGATGCTTAAAGTATAGGCAATGTTTTCCATTTGTGGGATGTGCAGCTGCAAATACACTCACAGTGCCTAGAAGGTAAAGCAGTCTTCTCAAAAGCGGTGGTTTAAATGTTGCAAACAATTGAAAAAGCGTACATAATATAGCCTGGCCAAACTTAGCTTGCTGGCGGGCCAAAACATCTGCACAATAATATTTTGTGGATGTGTGGGGTGAGGTTTCTGTAGCTGCTTGGCAAATGTCAGCTAGAGGTATGTCCCACAAGAAGGCCATGGAAGCTCCTTTCTTGTGAGTCGAATGTGGCCTGGGAGGGGCAGATAGGGTTATTTTTGCATTGGCGTAACCTGTCTGCATGTACTTAACAAGCCAGCATGCAACCCCTGCTTTAGAAATGGCATGCCTATGTGTGGTTTTGAAATAGATACGAAGAGCTGTTGTGTCTTCGAAATGATTTTGTCCTGTCAATATAAAACATGAGGGCTCTTTTGACATCCAAAGTATGAAGGGCGCGTTCCGCTACAGACTGTGGATGTGGGAAGTAGACTGGACGGTCTATAGTTTGATTGAGATGAAAACGGCAGACTACTTTTGGTAGGAATTTAGAGTTTGTTCTGTGCCCTTCTACGCCTCGCGAACCACCTCGATCCCAACCTCGAGCAAGGTTTGAACTTCTCAGAAGAAAATATCAACATGGTGCATTGATGTTCGGCTAAATACTGGAGGAACATGGGGAGGGGTAGACAAAAAAGGTAAGACATAACTAAACTGAACTGCTAAAGATTCCACCGGTTCCAGATGACCATTTAAGGGACAACTAAAGCAGCCAGGCAAAAGCTGCAGCAGGCAGTGCTGGTTGCTGGAGAGTTTTGAGGGCTGTCTAGTAGTAAAGAAGGTAAGGTCTGTCACGTTACCCAGGAAATCTGGTACTGTTGGTGAAACCTGTGAGTGGGAAAAAAAAGCATAGTGTGCCACTGCTCGACTGTAGTTAAACCCAACTTCAGAGATGGTATCATCTCTAATCAGATGGAGATTGGTTAGGTGTTGAAACTCATTTTGATTTCATATTATTGCATTTGATTTGTTTTCAAAATAATTCTGAAATTATATGAAGATGGCAAACAGACTGGGAATGAGTTTGTGGCTTGGAATGGGGTCAATCTCTCTTTTGGTGAAAAGCAAAGTAGAGTTTGGCTTCACACTCTCTCATGGTCTTGGGATGCATGAGGGAGCATCTTTCGTATAACTTGGAGTTGAATGTCATGCTGAGGCACCAAAGAATTACGTTTTGCATGTCAGTAACCAATATCTACTTCCTGCAAGTGTGGCGCAGCTTAAAAACTGTAATTTTAGGGTAGACATCCCTCCACACTGTCATGTTAACTCTAAAAGAGTTTGGTAAAACCCTGACAAAGCTGGAAGCAGAGCTCTGGGTCTGAATCAAAGAGAGCAGAACAAGAACACCTGTCAATGTGCAGACATGGTACCTATATGTGGCTCCTGGCATCACATCCAAATGGCAGAATGGAGTCATGGTGAAGCTGACTACGCCACCTGCTGGTACACTCAAGCTATGTAGTGTTTTCCAGATTCAGTTTGGCACCTGAGAAGATTCAAGAGGTGAGGAATCCATAGTTAGAAGTATCCATCAAAAATGTAGTTTTTCCCAATTAGATTTGAGTCACAGGGTGCTTTGTTCAACATTTGTAGTTCTTTATTTAAGTTCCTTTCTTAATTTCTTTAATCTTTCGAGAACTATTTGTAGGCACAGTAATGATATGTTTGTATTAACAACTTCTTATTTCAGGCCGAAGAAAGCCCAGAAGGTCACCCACCATCTTCCTCAACCATGCAAAACTGTTCATTTTATGCATAACAACCAACAGTTCGTACAATTGAGAGCATACTTCGGTTTCCCTCCATTCACCAAAGAAAGTTCTCACTTTTACTGATCCCTTAATTCATTTTAACTTGGTGCTCCCAAGACCCACCACATTGTGCCTAATTGAATTAACACTGAGACAACGAAAAATTAGGGAAATGGTTGCTTTCTACTCTCCCAATAATCTCAAAGCTTATTTTTAGTTACATTTTTTTAAATCTTGAACTATTGAATTGTGCACCATTGACAACATTCTCAGCTTTTGAGTAAAGCAGGTTATTGTCTACTCTGCGCCTCACCTGTAGCTCTATCAACTAATTTGCTTACATTGGCAAGTGCTACAGTCTGCAAAAAATCAGTCTGAATCTGAAACTTAAAATCTGAATGGTAAGTTCACCTGCTTTAGCCTTGTTGTTACATATATTTTTGAGCCATCATATAACTTAAAAAATCTTATTTGCATATACTGGGATATTCAAACAGTCTTAGATCATTGGATTCATTCCTCAATTCTTTTTCAGACAATATAATTTAGACATCCTTTAAAAGTGTAATGGATGTGGTCAGGATTTTGTTTTCTGCTACATGAGTGGATTTAGGTGATAGTCATTGATTGGGGAATAGATAATCCCTCTCAGAAGCACCAAATCTTTAGCTTGATGGGTCTCTCAGCTGGTCAAGCGTATACGTCCTCATTCCCTAGTCCACTGTAGCAGGAGTCATATGCTCCAAGTGTGAGCTAGCTGTTGGATTAATCATAAAGTATTCCTTAGTCAAGGGAAACTTTAAATTAACAGTCTATTTTTCACGAAGTGCATCTTTGATTTGATGCCACCTGTGAAGTTTGAACTCTTAACTGATTGATTTAAAATGGATATACTTTTCACAGTTTGAAATGGTTGAAAAAACAGAATGAACTTCGCAGATGAATATCCCATTTACACCTGCAGGCTCCCAGGCAGCATTGCCTGTCCCTACCTTGCAGACAGATGGTAGTTCATTTTGACTGACTGACTGATGGTATTTCTAAAGCGCACTAATGCCGAGGCGTCTTGGCGCTGAGTAAAGTAACTAAGTGAGTACTAGCCGATGCATCATTGGGTGAAAAGCCATGTCTTGATTTCCTTCCTAAACAGCCTCCAGTTAGTGATCTGTCTGAGGTGTAAAGGGGTTGAGTTCCATAACCTTGAGGCCAAATGGGGAAAGCCCTTGCCTCCCCATCGTAGTCTTTTGATCTTAGAGACATTGACAAGACCCTGCTCAGCAGACCTCAAGGGGCGGGTTGGCTGGTATCGGGAGAATAGGGATTGAAGATCCAAAACCCCATCTCCGGACAGTGCCTTATGAACCAAGCATAATGCTTTGAACTCCACCCGTCGTTGTACTGGAAGCCAGTGTAATTGCCTAATAGAGCGGGAGGTGGAATCTTGCTTAGGCAGGTTAAGAAGTACTCTTGCTGCTGCAATTTGAACTGATTGCAGATTGGCCAGTTGAACAGTGCCAGCTCCCAAGTAAAGGGTATTACCGTAATCGATTCTAGAAAAGATAGTGGCAATTATAACCGTTTACCTAAGGAAGAAAGGGATAAACGGCAATATCTTTCTCAGCCCTTTTAACATAAAAAAGCATGCTGAGGCCACTTGATTAATCTGTGGTCGCCAGGACATATCTTTATCAAACACTATGCCGAGATTCCTAACTGTAGCCACTGTCAGCGGACAGGCCCCTGCTGATCTAGGACACCAAAGCTGATTCCAGATGGATGCTTTTTGGCCGAACTCAAGGACTTCTGTTTTTCCGGTGTTCAGCTTTAATAAGTCTCGATTCATCCAACACATGACCTCAGACATACACAATACTTGGTTACTGTTGTAGTAGTGGGCAATGGGAATGGTCTAAGTCCTTTCCCCAATTGACAATCTCACAGCCGGCTCTTGGAGCACCATGCGAAAAACCTTAGGTGAGGTAGGTGAAAAGAAGCAGAAAAACAATAAAGTGAACTGCGCTAATCACTCTTCGATCAGAAACTCTCTGGTAAGGTTGATCCCCTCCACCAATCTGGCTGCTCCTATAGTGGTCAATAGAATCACAATAACCCAAAGCTGACTATTTTCCCTACTAACAATGTAATCGCCCCGCTCTTGGAGTACAGCTGGTGCAGAATCATATGAGGCAAATAATATGCTGCAGATCAATGATAAAGTGCACTGTGCAAAAAGGTTCTACTGCTCCGGAGTTTGGCAACTTTTGTAGTGGCAGTAACGTATGGCAGTACGGCGACCGTAGGCAGACTCCTACACCTCTTTGTCAACTTCATCTCCACACTTTGGAAGAACAGTGGAGATTACTTATGTGAGGCAAGTAGTAAGCAGCAGCAACATTTTAAAAGGCACTGTTAAATTTACAGTTCAGTAATACACAAGATAAAGTACTACACCCTCATTTGCAGAAGTTGTCAATCCATACCTTTGCTAGGAGCTGTGGAAGTGCCACAATGAAATGCTCCGTAATCTTCGTCACATCTTCTGAATGCACTTTCTTTTCCTTTGCAGAAAGAACCTACAATCAAATTGCACTTTTCTTACTACAAGACGACACTGGGCGTTGGTAACAATGAGTGGGGATGCAGGGGAAGGCTTTGGTTGACAGGTGGCACATTAACACTTTCATTATTACTGTATTCAACTAAACATGTATAACAGCTTAGTATAAAACATTAAACAATGAAAAAAGACTATTCAAAGATTGTGTAGTTTTTCCTAAAATATTACCCAAAAACATTTATACTAAGTGTTAGCTCAATTCTAAAATACTTTTCCCTCCTGAATTGAAATGGACAATCAGTAGCGTTTTTCCATTACGCATTAGACAAACTGAGCTTAGCTATTGGAATTCTGCATCTAATCCAAAATTAAAGGATCAGTGCATTTACAATACCTAGTTTTTTGATGATTGGTCAGTTTTATGAGGTCCCCCAGGCCCTGATCTCAATCCCCAATGACACATAAGGTATATTACGTCAGGGACTCCTAAGAGAGGGACACAGAATTCATGGCAAGATAGAAAACGCTGCTGGGACTGAGCCAAATAGGCTAGTGAAGTAAAAAACAACAGCAAAGCTAACATGTCTGAATTTCATTTGCATATCTATGCAAATACAGGCATACATAAATTCTAAGTGCATGTGTCTGCACCTTAAGGCCCCACGTATTGGCTTTACCATTGCTAGATGTCTTGAGAGGGAGCGACACAAGCCTGAACTACCACAGGTGATTACTAGATGTCCTGAGATTAAAAAACAGAGCAGCTACAGTTTGTTATAATGGCACTGCAAAGTAAATGTGATATCATTTCAAATATAATAAAAGAGATAGTACGTGTATTAATGAAACAGGATTTATTATTTCTCAAACATTATGGTATATCTAACCAACAACACAGAAGAAAGAATAGTGTCACATGCACCTAGCAACATTGTAGAAGAAACACAAAAGCACACTGAATCAGTGCCACAGAAGGACAAAATGGCACACTGAACCAATCACACAAAAGAAGGACCACAGGGGCACATACAATGAACGACTTTGAATAAGGACCTCAATGGCACACACTATCAGAGACACAGATTAAGGGTCAGCGCATACATACAACTAGTGGCATAGAAGGACCACAATGACACATACAATGGTTGTGAGAGGCATGTTCACAAACAAAAGAAACTGGCTGATCCCACCTTAGGAACGAAGCAGGAGCCAGAATAAATTAATAGCACAGATCATCCTACCAAGAAGGCTAGGCCCTCAGCCCTCTGGTTTAATGACATTCTAAGGAACTAGCAAAAGGGTATGCAAACGCTTGGAGAGAATGTGGCAGAAAAACTATAATCCTGATGATAGATTGGAGTATAAGACGGCATTGCAATCTTACTATGCCAAAGTCATTGAGGCCAAGAAGAGCTATCTGGAAGTTAAAATTAAGACTTCCAATAATAAGTGAAAGGAGATTTTTAAAATCGTGAAAGCTTTTGCCTCCCCATGGCCCATCAGCGGGGATTTTCTGCATTCAACAGAATGGACCACCCAGTTGGCAACTTTCTTTCATCAGAAAATCATTACTATCCAGAACTCTTTCTCTAGGGGGCCTCTGGATGACCACGTCCACTTGTTAGTCCCTGCTAGGGAGCTTCCCACTGAAGAATTCCCCGCTCTATTTCAGATACCTTCGCTGCAACCTGAGGTATCCCTGGATATCATTAAAGGTCTTAAGTCAGGTTCTCCTGCTGACCCTTGTCCAGCGAAATTGTTGGGCTCTGTAGCCACAGCCATTAACCCAGTGGTAAATAAGGTTCTAAATTCCTCTCTCTCAACTGGCTGTATGCCTTCCATCTGGAAGAATGCGAAAATTCTCCTGCTGCTTAAGAAGCCGTCAGCTGATCTGAGTGTGCTTGCTAATTACAGGCCCATATCTCTTATACCCTCGTTCTCTAAGGTGCTGGAAGATATGTTAACAGAGTTATTTCTGACGATGTGGAAAAAAATAATCTTTTGCACACTAGTCAGTCTGGTTTTAGGGCTAACTATAGCACAGAAACAGCTCTGCTGGAGGGACCGAACATATCAAAGAGAAGCTTGATCAGGAAGGTAGAGCCATTCTAATCGTATTGGACCTGTTGGCAGCCTTCAACACCGCCCCTCAAGATAGGCTACTGGATAGGATGTGGGAACTGGAATAGGTGGAATGGCGCTAATATGGTTGACTTCCTTTCTTGAGGATAGAAGTGAGGATGTTTGGACTCCTCCTTTTGCATCTCCTATACCTAGTTTGAAAGTGGGGGTTCCACAGGGATCTATATTGAGCTCCACTCTTTCCAACCTATATATGTCTCCCCTTGCATCACTAGCGGAAGCATGTAGGGCAAAAATAATTTCATATAATAATAGGGAAGTTTATAAAGCGCCTGGTTACGCACACCGGCGTGTCCCCGCGCTATGGTGAGTAGAAACAGTAGGCCCCCAACTATGCTCAACTGTGCTCTAAGTATTGCACAAACAGATGCGTCTTGAGCTTTCCCCTGAACCTTGCCTCAGAAGGTTCCAGGCGCAGCTCCAGCGGGAGTTTATTCCAGCTCTTTGCAGCAAGGAACCGGAAGGACCTGCCCCCCATACATGATTTTTTAATTTTCAGGATCTTTAACAGGCCAGTACCTGTGGATCTCAGTGGCCGAGCCGGTCCATACTGTGTAATAAGGCTCTGTAGGGGTCCTGGTGTTTTGCCTCCCATAATACGGTGGCACATGCATAGGGCCTTAAACTCAATTCTTCTCCTGACCGGGAGCCAGTGCAGTGCCTGCAGCGCGGCCTTTGAGGCAGATCTTCTAGGGAGCCTCAGAACCAACCGGGCTGCGGCATTCTGTAGCACCTGCAGACGGTCAAGGCTCCTAACCGTAGCACCCAAATACAGGAGGTTGCCATAGTCCATTCGTGAGGTGACCAGGGCGTGCACCAGCGTCCGTCTAGCATCCGTCGGGAGAAGGTCCAGCACCTTCCGCAGAGCTTTCAGTACCCCGAAGCACACCCCCGCCACCGACTAATCTGTGGCGCAAATGTTAAGTCCGAATCGAACCAAACGCCCAGATTCTTAGCTTGTTGGCAAGGCGCGGGGATTGGTCCCAAGCAGGAGGGCCACCATGCCGAGGACCACGCAGACGGGCACCCCCCCCCCCCCCCCCACCATGAGCACCTCTGTCTTCCTACCATTCAGCCTCAGGCAGTTGGTAGACATTCCAAGAGGCAAGCTCCTGCATGCACGCTCTGAAGTTCGGTGCAGCAAGACCAGGTGAACGTGACAGGGAGATGACCAGCAGCTGATATGCTGATGACACCCAGCTAATTTTTACCTGTTATAAGGGAGATGACTTTGAGGGTGATAAAATCAGATTATGCCTTACTAGGCTCTACAATTGGCTCAGGTTGAACCTATTGAAAGGGAATTCAGAGAAGTCAGAGATTATATTTTTTGGCGCTCGCCCTCTGAAGAGTGGAGACATTGGTGGCCTGAGGATATGTCGCCCCCTCTCTCGGCACAAACCACAGTAAAAAATCTGGATATATATAGTGATAGTGCTCGCTCGATGAGATCACAAGTCCAGTCAGTAGTTAGCTCTTGCTTTGGCCTTTTACAAATTATTGAAGAAATACCTTCCATTACTCACATTGGATACCAGGAAAACCGTGGTCCAGAGCAGGAGCCACGTGCTGGCCCAAGATGGCCGCGTGAGTGCTTAGCTCCATCAACCCCTTTCCCCCGCTCTAATATCCTGTCCAAAATCCTGCACTTGTGCCCCGCAGCTTCATAGAAGATAAGAAGCAACACATGTTGCGGTGTTCCCGGGTCCTCGTCGGCGTCCGGGGACCGAGCTACGCCGTCAGAGAAACAGCGGCCTTCTACTCGCCCAGACCGGGGACTGGAGTTTATACTGAGCCCGTGGCAGAAGCGATAAATACCGGGAGCTGGAAACCGGAAGTTACCGGTCCAGTCCCGAAACTGATGGGCGAATGGCCAGTAGCAGTGCGGGGCTCTAGCGGTCAGCGGGGGCTTGTGATCCTCCAGCGAGACGCCCTATTGGCGAGACTGAGGATGCGGCTGGCCCGGGTCCAGCTGGGAGCCGAAGCGAGTGGTGCGTGCCGGCCGGGGCGCGGTGTGAGAGCCGAGTCGGAGTGCTCGCGGCAGGGTGCTGAGGCCATTGTGAGCCCCTATGGAGTGATGGAGAGACGTTCCTGCTGCGGCCCTGATGCCATGCGGGCCCCATGAGAGTGGGGAAAAAGCAGTTCTATACCGCCCTCAGAGAGAGAGACAATACTGGGAGCAAGCCGGACCACGCAGAGGAGGTGAGTGAAATAACGGGCGCCGGTTCGTGCCCTTACTGGGGACCATGGACATAATGCATGCGGGCCTCCCCCCCACAACATGGCCCTTCAGTGATCGTTGGTAGGAAACTGTGAGTGCCCCTGAGGAGAGTGGGCATACACGTTTGACCGGTCAGTCCCTAAACGACGATACCGGTGGAAAGCAGGCCATGGTGGACCGAGAGCAACAGAGTCGCGGATCAGGTGTATGGAGAGCTGGCCACTGCCCGGTGAGTGCACCCTGTGGTGCCTGGAGTGCTGAGAGCTGTTGGCTTCCATCGGGGCGGTATCGGGGCATCCCCTCCCCCCCGGGGTTTGGGCCTGTGAACCTGCGCTGTCTGATACCCAGGGGGCGTTGCGTCTAGTGTTGGAGAGTGGCGGACGTCAAAATGGCAACCAAGCCGGAGACCGAGAAGCCCTCATTCAGGTCCTCGAAGGGGTTGAAGCAAACACAAGGCAACAAGCTAGATCGCTACACGATACCCCGAAATTCCCCGACGGAGTCAAAGCTTTCTCAAGCGGTGGAAAGTGACTCTCTGGGTTCTTCCGTGGAGCCTACGCTCACTGACGTCATGGCGGCCATCAGAGGGGTCCAGTCCTCCTTGGGTCGGAAGATGGAGGCATTGGACAATAAACTCGATACCGTTACCATTGAGGTTAACTTGTTACACATTAATATTAAAACCGCTGGTCTAATAGACGATATGGAGTTGCTGCAGCGGGAGGTACGTGATCTTAAGACTTCTAGGGATCTAACAAACAGGAAACTTGATGACTGTGAAGGGAGAGCCAGGCGTAATAATGTCCGCATCCTTGGGGTACCCGAGAAAACAGAGGGGTGGGCCCCAGACTTGTTTATAGAAGATATTGTACTCAACCATCTGAAGGCTAAGGGACTGAGCAACTTCTTTACAATTGAACGAGCCCACAGGGTGCCAGGGGGGAAACCCAAGCCTGGAGCCCCCCCTCGTACGATGATTGCGAGGATGCTAAACTTTCGAGACAGCGACGCAATCCTGCAGGCACCACGTACTGGTGCCCCCTTGCGATATGAGAACGCCACGCTCTCTTTTTTCCTTGACTTTACTCAGATGGTTCAGAAACAACGGCAGAGTTTTCTCCCGGTAAAGAAGAGACTCCAGGACAAGGGGCTAAAGTATGTAATGATGTTCCCAGCTTGACTGCGCGTAGAACTCGAGGGGAGGGCCTGTTTTTTTGATAACCCGGAGGTTGCTTCGGACTGGTTGGACAGCAGACATTCGGATGGTCCAGAAAAGAGAGACGATGGAGATATTGGTGGTCAGCAGGAACAGGAATGTAGCCAGCTATCAAAACTTTCGTATTGGATTGGTACATCAGGTAGCGGGGTGGATCCGTGACTAGGGTCACACTAGCATCCTTGACTATGAGACAGCTGTGGGAGACCCGGGGACCCGGGAATATGTCTTTTGGGCTGGGGGGGCGGGGCGGTGCACTGGCCTCCTTCTCATTACTACCTTTAGTTAGTTTGTAGCTGGAATGTTGGGCGACAGCACACTCCTAGTTGGGGATAGGCGTCAACCATATCCAGGGGGGCAGGGAGGGGGGTGGGGTTTGGATTCGTTGGGGTATTTTGGTTTTGAGACTCTCGTGTTTGAAGAATTTATTGCAGTATGTTTTATTTTTTATTTCCTTTTTTTCCTTTTTGACATCAGGGGTAAGTGCAGCGATTGTATTGACAATGAGCATTTCATGTCAGCATAAAAGTGGCAATGTCACAGTCGGACAATATTCAAGTTGGTTAAATGTCGAACGTTAGCAGGGGGTCCGGGATAAAGGTGCTGAGTTGGAATGTGAATGGCCTCGGAGACTGGATCAAGAGAGGAATGGTTAGTCAGTTGATGAGAAGGCATTCTCCTGATGAGGTGCTATTGCAGGAGACACATCTCATCGGTGATCGCTGCATGGCTCTCTATAAGGGAGGATATAGGTTGGTGACACATGCTGGGTTTACCTCAGGGTCTAGGGGGGTAGGAATATTGGTGAAGAACTCCTTCCCCTTAGCAATCCAGGCCACGTGGTCCGACCGGAGGGGCCGTTACATGGAATCTCGGGTCAGTGGGGGGAGAAGACGGTTACCTTCTTCTCAATCTATGTCCCGCATGGCCTTCAATCTAACACTTTCCGTGACCTGGGTACTGTCTTTCGCACCCTGCCCTTGGGCCTTCTGGTGCTGGGGGCAACTTTAATGCAGTGGTAGACGGGGAGATAGACAGGCACCGGCATAATCAAACCAGCACATAGATGTCTCTCAGACTTCTTAGCAACGATGGGGTTTGTGGACAGCTGGCGAATACGTAATCCGACACAGGCACACTTCACACACGTGTCCGCGGCGCACTACAGCATGTCAAGACTAGATTACATATTGGTACCGATGGCCCTAGCAGCTACGGTCAGAGAGGCACGATATCTTGGAAGGGGGATCTCTGACCACTCTCCCATGTGGTTGAGTGTGGAACTCGGACAGCCGGCAGTTGGTAGAGTGGCTCCTATTGGTGCGTGGCACTTGAGGGACCTTGCGACTAAGAGAGAGATTGTCAAGATTTCAGATCGCTATTTTCAAGAAAATTTAGGAACTGTCGAATCGGCACAGTCATTGTGGGAAGCATATAAACAGTAGTCCGTGGGGAAGTCCTGTCTTTGATAGCGGGAAAGAAAAAGAAACACCAGGCGGAAGTCGAGGGGGCGGAAGCAGACGTAACTCGGTTGGAAGAATTGGTGGCCAAGACGGCCGCTCCAGCAGACGTGCATCTTTTAAAATTAAGACAGGACGAGTACAGAGGCCTTGCCAAAGACAGGGCGGTAGCTCAGAATAAGGTCACCCAAAGTCGAATATATGAGCATGGAGACAAGGCTGGTAAATTGTATGCTTGGCTCGAACGAGGGGAATTGGCGTCGCGGCTTGTGCCGGAGTTACAGGGTGCGGATTCTATCACTGTCACAGACCCTCAGACAGTGGCAGACGAGTTCTCCAAATATTACAGAGGTGTATTCACCTCGGTCGGTGTATATACGGAGGCTGAGAACAGTGATATGATAAAGGACATCCGTATGCCTGCACTGTCAGAAGATGATAAGGGGTACCTAGGTTCCCCTTTCACGGATGATGAAGTGGCACAGGCGATTAGAGGGGTAAGATCTGGGAAGGCGACTGGAACGAACGGCATCCCAATAGAACTGTATAAATTGAATCCCCATAAACTCGCTCCATATATCCGCTCCATGTTCACGGAAAGTAAAGAGAGGGGTCGACTCCCATATGACCAGCGGGTGGCAAATATAGTAGTTATACACAAGGCGGGCAACCCTAAGACTCTTTGCTCCTCATACAGGCCAATCTCACTGCTTAATGCTGAGCCTAAAATCCTGGCGAAACTACCAGCTACCAAGCTGGTTAAGGTAATCACCACCTTGATGCACCCGGATCAGTCGGGCTCCATGCCACGCCGAAACACAGCTCTCAATCTGCGTAGGTTGCATGGGATACTGGGTGGTTCCCCGTCGATTTAGGAGCCGGCGGTACTAGTGTCCTTGGACGCCACCATGGCGTTTGATAGGGTCAAATGGTCCTACCTGTTCGCGGGATTGGTGAAGATGGGCTTTGGACCGGAGTTTATAAGCTGGGTACGTTTGTTGTACGCTACTCCATTGGCCAGAGTAGTCGTCAATAACTACAAGTCGGCCGACTTTCCCCTTGGAAGGGGCACGAGACAAGGATGCCCCCTGTCCCCGCTTCCCTTCGCACTAGCCTTGGAGACTCCGGCGGCATGGGTTAGATGGAACCAATCAATACGAGGCCTGCGAAGGACAAAATCTCACTGTATGTGGATGATATGCTGCTTTACCTCACCAACCCCAGGGGCTCTTTGATCAATTTTCTAGAAGTACTTGCCATATTCGGAAGATATTCCGGATTTGCAATTAATTGGTCGAAATCGGTGCTGTTCGTCCTCAGGGGCGAGCCGCCAGTGCTCCCGCAGTCATGCCCTATTTAGATTGAGCAGGTCGTGTTCAAATATCTCGGTATGTATGTTACACTTGACCCGAAGCTACGATATACCAATAATCTGGGACCCCCCCGGACCAGCTCAAGAGAGACGTGGAGCGCTGGAAGGCTCTTCCACTTTCTCAGTTGGGTAGGGCAGTTCTGTTTAAGATGATGGCCCTTCCCGATTTCTATATGTATTACAGAATACAATGGACCCGGTACCGGCATCCTATTTCAAAGATATTGAGGCTCTCCAGAGGAAGCTTCTCTGGGACGGAAGATCTCGCATAGCATTCTCTAAGCTCACTCTCCCGTGGTACGGCGGTGGGATTGGGCTGCCGGACCTGCGGAAATACTATTGGGCTTCTAAGCTCGCAGCAGTGAACCATGTTGTTTACGGGCCTCCAGGGGATCCAGGATATGCCATGGACCGTGGGCTGGCGCCAGGTGGTGATAGCACCAGGGCACTGTATGCCAGGCCTAAGCTGTTTTCCCTGGTGGGTCCGACGGCACATGCGGTCCACGTGTGGCACGCGGCTAATAGATATCTTGCCTGGGAGGGGAGACTTACCTTGGCCACCCCCCTATGGAATTCAGAGAGACTAGGGAGCTTGTGGCAGACCAAGGGATTCGACGAATGGGATCTAATCGGGATCACACAGATAAAAGACATGTGGGGAGGGGGAGCGGTGCATACATTCGCCTCTCTCAAGCAGCAATACAGCCTTCAAGATAGCGAGTTCTATCGGTACCTCCAGATCTAACACGCACACCTCACACACATACCTAGAGACGCCGCACTTCCCGAGGCCTCTCCTCTGGAGGATCGTGTGCTAGATTGATACCTTCCCGAGAATACAATTTCTTTAATATATAAAAAGGTCATTAATAATATGGACGACCCCCTGGGACATATTAGAACACAGCGGAGTGTGGATGGTACGGAGCTAGATGATAAAGACTGGACTGAGGCAATCTCCTCTCCGAGAGTGGTCGCGATCCAGATGCAACTTCGCTTAGTACAATTAAAGATATTGCATAGGTCATATGTCACAAGACCTCGCCTGGTACGAATGGGTCTAATGGAGAGTGGTGAGTGCTGAAGGGGGTGTGGAGAGCTCGGCACCTTTATGCATATTCTCTTGCATTGTGCAGAAGTGCAGGAGTATTGGACAAAGATTCATGACGAGATGCGAGGCGCTTTGGGTGTGGAGATACAGCCGGAGGCCCGGGGATGTATACTGAATGTGTGGGAACCCACGGATTTGAATGCATACGGGAAACAATGGGTAACACTGGCGTGTATGGTAGCGAAACGAAATATCGCTTAGTTGTGGGGAGCCAGTCAGCCGCCCGGGTTTCCAAGTGGGCGGAGGACTTGGACTGGTGTATGTTTCGGGAGCAGTCGGTGTATGTGCCCAGGGGTTGTCCCGAGAAATGGGGGAAGGTTTGGGGGACCTGGAATAGTTACCGAGGAGAGATTAGTGCGCCTCCGGCGCGGCAAATGGAAGAGGAAGTGCAAGAATCCCAGTGACCTGATACTTCTATACTGTTATTATAAATTGATGTAGACGAGACTGTATCTTTGTCCGCTGCTGAAAATGTACTCCACCTGATGCTTTTGTTTTGTTTTGTTTATCCCTTTTTTTGTTGATTGTTAATAAAAAGATTTTTTTTTTTAAACGTGGCCCAGGCACTGGTTACTTCCAGACTGGACTATGCCAATGTCTTGTACCTGGGCCTCTCAGAGTCATCCTGACTTCTGAGTTCAATTTTTTTACACAAATATGTGGCTCCTCAGACAGCGAGTTGGGGTTCCATGCTTTTGTGAAGTGAAGTATGCACAGTGTAGTGATGTGGAACACTTAGGTTCTCCTTTTGTCCCAGATCTGTTATTTCAGACAGGGGTTCATCCCTCCTTTCCCCTTTCTAGTTTACGATGTCAAAGGTCAGGGCAGGAATTAGGAGTTGAAACAGCTCCTTTTGTGCTCCTGTTTGCCCCCATACGGCTGATCTTCCTCCCATGCTCTCCAAGTTTCCTGGTCCGAGTGGGATGCATGCATATGCGAATGAAGTAGGCACATTTAGGGTATCTTGTGAAATTTCAATAAAAAAATGTTGATTTCTGGGAAGACAATCTTTCTGACAATGGTAGAGAGAGCACAAGTTATTTTAAAAGTGTCAAAGAACAATTACACTTCTGGCAAGGAGCTCTACAGGGAAAATTGAATCTACTACTCAACCCAACCTGACTGGCCATGCATGATCACCCACAACATCTGCAAAGAAGGACTAGCAGTTCTGTCGCCCTGACATACACAAAATTGAAGTGTGGATGTCTTTTACCCAGGATTCTTTGCCTACTGAAGTCTAAGAGGATGTGGCATATAGATCCCTATGACTGACAAATGTGATTATGCTTGGGCGCAGTGATTAAAAATTTTGGCATCACAAAAAGTTTCACCACATTGCTGTAGAAAACTATGGTTAAGCAGTAATAAGAGACTATACATTGCCTGTCTAACATAGGAGGCCTATTTTATTCCACCAAAAGGGCCTAAAATGTCTCTACAGACTTCACAAAACAGGCCTTTAATTTCTATGTGCGCCCATGGCAGTCTATAGTAACTCATGTTTGAACTATGAATTTCTCAGAATGCAGCAGCCAGGCACGATGAAGACCACAGATAACGGAACGATGTACCTATCCTCACATTCAATTACAACAGCAGGAAATGAAATATTACCTACTTACACCGCTCAGCAAGACGCAACCTACCAGATTGACTATTACTCTCCTTGTCACCAAAACATCATAATCTCACATACTGGAGGAAAACAATCACTCAGAATCACCACACCATCATCTGATACACCGACACAAAAACACCAGAGTCACTACCATCTTGCTGCCTTTTCAGGGAATTACTGAAGACAAACCTTCTATACCAATCCTTCTCTCGATTATGCTACTATCTATCTCTTCTAACTCTTCTGCCCATCTTTTGCCCTAGGCCGCGGCTATCAGTCCCATCCCACACTCTGCTTTGCCATCACAAAAACCTGTTACTTCCACTGAAAGAATGGTCTCAACCTTAGCAAAAATCTGCCAACCACCACAATCAGCCCTTTCTTAATAGGTATATATATCTACTATGTACCCTAGTTTACCACTATGTGTATATAGTTTCATATTTTAATTGTGCAGAAACTACATGATCAGCATTGAACATCATGTTTGTTTTGATACGGGGTCAAGTATTCAGTATAAGATTTTTCGCATAAGGTTTCTAGTGTAAGTTACTTTATCAGCTGCATAAGGGCTTTGTGCTGTGTAGAGTGTCATGGGAAACAGTTTCTGACTGCAAGTCACACAATGTGCATGTGTTGTAATCATGCAAGGAAAATGAAATTAAATCACAGACTTTCCTGGCTGCTCCTCTCCCCACTGGAGGATGGCCTTCAACAGCTTGTCGCACACTTGCTAAGATGACTTCAATGAGAGCCCTCTCCTGGGCACTGCTGAGAGCTGCGAGCAAATTATATTCATTCTTTAGTCTTTTGACAAATATGACAAGAAACAGATAATAGCGATAAAGACAACAGACATAGATAAGAATTTTTTTTACAACTGCTGATTGTTTTTGGTGATCTTCTGTTCCCAACACACAAAATTATGAAGGTACAACAAACAAATGGGAATGCTGGACACAGTAGACCAGCGCATTAATTCCAACACTATTACGGTGACAAGGGGCAGAGTTTTGACTGCAGATAATGATGTCATGACTTTTTTGTTTATTTCGTTCTAAATTTAATTTTTTTAATAACTATATAAAATGAATTTACATTAACATTTAATGTTAAATATTTTTTATATTTCTTTTCACTGTAAATACACTATTTTATTTTTTCCTATAAATAGCCACGCAGGAATCTCTGTCCTGATTGCACAGTCTTCTTTCTTATGGTAAAGTGTAGGGGGAAAATAAAACAAACATTATGTCATTAGAAAACAAATATTAAAATACATTTATATTAGACAGTAATGCAAATTTATTTCATTTATTTTAAATGTAGAACAAAGGCAAAATAAATGCTACAGCACTATTCATCTTCAACGAATCGTTCTTTAATGGAGCTATATTAAATTTTAATTCTTTTTATTAAGCTTAAACAAAAAGTAAATCCCCACCTAAAGAAAAAAATATGTTTGTCTTATGCATTAAGAAATTAAAAGTGATATATAGAATTATTTAAAATTAATTTAGTTCTATTTTAATAGAAATTATATTTTAATAAAACGTATTGTAACATTATTTATTTAATTTGCAATAGATTACAATATTTTATAATTAAATATGAACTATTATGTATATTATCATTAAATTATATTTATTTATATTGTTACCTATTTTAAATAATTTAATATATTTTAACATTTCCCACGAGTGATATATTAATTACCCACCTCCCTTATTTTCCATGGGAGTTTGTTGGTGTATTAGCAGTTGTCCATGTGTGATGCTGGACTTAAAACATTTTTGTTTTTTTAGGAACTTATACTTGGATTTTATGGATAAATAAAAAGTTGTAAACTTACCCAAAAATTTAACTTACCCATAAACTGAAGTTATTTTTGTGAATTTAGGAGGCCCATAATGTTCAATTTTAGACTAACTAACAATTACATAAATTCACTAAAATGTCAGTGGTTGCAGAATTATTAAAAGTGATATGTAGAATTAATGATAATTAATTTAGTTATATTAAAAAAATATATAATAAACATTATTGTTTAATTCAAAGCAGGATTTTAAAATACTTTATCATTAAATACATACTATTTGTGTATATTAACATTAACTTATATTTTTTTCTATTGTTACCAATTTTAAATAATTTAGCATAAGTGTGGTATATTAATTCCTCACCTCCCTTACTTTCCATGGGTGTTTGTTGCAGTTTCAGTGGTCGGCCATGCTGGACCTACTACTTTGATTTTGCTTATAAATAAAAAGTAGTAAATGTACTCAAAAGTGTGAAATATTCAAATGTGTAAGTTACTTTTGTGAATCAGGAGGCCCATAATGTTTAATTTTAGACTGACTAACAATGAAATCAGTTCACAAATATTTCAGTGGTTGCAGAAGTGACATCAAATGACCTTTGACAATGAGTGTCACCACTTCAAACTCCCTTGACATCACCTAAAACAGCATTTATTTTCTTTAGTAACTTTGTCACGTTATTAATCTTGCGCAATTATATTATACTTCAGTGACATCACTTCCTGTGTGCTAATTTAGTTGCCAAACACATATTACCTCTGATGTTGCAATAATATGCTAAAAGGAGGGGGGTCGGAATATGCAAGGGACAAAGCCTTCCTAGGACAACTACAAAGTTTTCATGATCCCAGGTACAGCCATCATATACTCAGTACACCTATGTTACATTGCTTTAACTGCCTAGGATCAGTCTCATATGCTGACACACATCCTTTACAAAGGCACATTTTTAAATATCAAGACACAAACTCAAGCAAATGACCCGGGATGCCTAGGTATAACCAAGTGCATCCTCAAATGTACAGGCACTGCATTAGATGCAGAGCAAATATTTGAAAACATGAGGGAAAAGCAATCATATACCAAGGTATTATCTTGTATGCCACAACTGTCTAGGTGCAATCCATGTACGTTATGGTATAGCCATACGGGGCCCAATCACAGAATCATTTACACCACTAAAACATTCCATGGTAATGCATGGCGTCAAATTCCTCAATTAGGTCACAAATGCCAAGGCACTACCACTATGTGCCCATGCAAAATTAGCATGTAATATTGTATAGCGTTTATGCTCTTCTGGATGCTAGTCATGATGGACATAAACCTTGGCCTCTCCTCCAACAATTTTCACCAGCGGATTAAAACAATCCACCGCTAGATACAAGACAAATTGCTGAAACTTAAGAGTTAAAACGGAGGTTCTCATTCCCAATTCCTACCATGACTACTGAACTGTCCTCCAGCTGGAAATTAACCATTGGCTTTGCCTTAAATCTTCCATCTCCGTTAAAAAAACATGGCATGATTCTCATACTATCTGGCTCCTCACATTAACTCCATGGTTTACTCTTGTTTCTATCACTGCAACACGCTCACAAAGATTCTCGCTTATCTAGTGTTACCAGCAAAGGTCTGTTCTAATTTTTCATTATATTTAGACTAGCATACAGTATTAACATTTAACTCTCTTTCCCAACATTCATCCTTCATAAGCTCCAAAGAGTTCATAATACTGCATCATGTCTCCTGCTGGGTCCTAAGTAAAGTGGAAAACTACACCAACCCTATCTGCTCTCCTCTGGTTGCCAGTAGCCAAACATGTACAATGGAAATCTGCGGTTCACTTTTCAACATGGTCAAATTATGTTATTGCAGCCTTGTTGGATACCTCACCTTTTCTGCTTAAAATATCATTTATATCACCTGCTTCGACAAGGTTCACTCTGGCAGGCAAGCATTCTTCATTCTAGCATCAAAACACTGGCACCTCCTTCTGCCATGGATCCAATGCATTCCTGACCATCTAGCATTTAGTTAGGCCATGATACCTTTACTAATCAAGCTATAACTAATGAAATCCGCTACATTTAACCTCTTTCTCTTTTTTGGGGTCTGCTCAGGAAACGTTTTATAGGCAAATAGCAGCTGATTATACTATAATTACTATTCCTAATAATAATAATAATAATAATGAGAATAATAATAGTTTAATATTCGTTTTCACAAGGTCATTTATTAATTATAAATAAAAAAATAACTGAACCAGAATATATTCTGGTCAGATATTCATTGCATATAGTGGACGGCTGTACTATACAGAGCTTACTAAGTCATTATTGTGCGGAGTGCTAATAACCTAATGAGCATATTTACGTAGTCCCTGTACCATAGAAACTAAGGCCAGCTCCTATTTTGTTTTTTTGCATCACCCTGAGGTTATGAGATTTTCTAGTCTGTAAAGAGGCATAGCATGCTAAGGGAAGGTATTGAAAACAGGAAGAGGCATAAGGACAGATTCATCCAGAGATTTGGATCACACTCACAAACCTTTTGAATAAACCACAGTGGGTACTTGGAAAATGTCTAGGTAAGTTTATGGAATAGTTATATTTATTAAAATCAGTCACTATATTGAGAACCAGGAACTCTTTGACCAAGACCTGGGGGCCTATTAGCATATCGGGCGGATCGCCACCGCCAGCCCGGCGGTGGCGATCCGCCCACCAAATGTCCCTGGTTCACCCTCCGCCATATTAGTATGGCAGGGGCACCACGACGGATGGAAAGACCGTCCTCTGCTTTTCCGCCGGTCGGATTGCCGACCGGACGGAAAAGGGACACAATATGGTGGCGGTGCTTTTCAGGGCCTCGGCATCCATATTGCTATGGCTGCGGTTGGATGCCTTTCCATGGCAGAGACTTCGCCATGGAAAGGCGTGCAGGAATTCACTGTTGAGGCCCGTTGCAGGCCCCTGGGGAGGTGGGGGGCTGCCCTACATTCGCATGCACAAGGTGGCAGGCATCGCGCGTTGCCTGTCGCGTTGTGGAGACGAATGAACAACATGCATATTTGGAATTGTGGCAGGTGCTGCACAAAGCACCGCCCACCACAATGTTAAATATGCAGGATGCTACCGCCAGGGTGGCGGTCGCATCCTAATGGGCACAGCGAGACCGCCGCACCTCTAGCGGGCGGTCCAGTTTACCGTTACTGTGGCTGTCGTAATAGGGCCCCAAGTGTGTTTCTGTTCCTGCTGTGGGGTAGAATCATCCATCATAGCTACATAGGAAGGCCTCAAGTCAAGTGGAAAAGTATGAAGCCTTCACACTTATATTTCTGGACCTATTGGCAGCCTTTGATAGAACTCTAACCACTCTCCTCGAGTGTTTCCATCACAGTGAGATTCTGGTCAATGACCAGAATGGATAATCTCCTTACTCTTGAACACACACAGATCATTTCAACTATACCTTTTGCCACATCTCCTGGCTCAATTAACCGTGGCGTGCCACATATCTCTGTGACTGCACTAGTCTTATTCAATATCTAACCAAGGATTTGCTCTACCTGTTGAATCCTTCAGTCTAACCAGCTCTAGGCAGACAACACTTGAGTCCTTAGCTCGATGTTCCATTTGAACTCAAGCTTCATCTATCTCACAGATGAAACATGACTGAGGTTGCTTATGTTCCTATACAGAGGAAGTATAGTCTACGCTTAGGCTACATAGCACCTTTTGGGGCAGAAATAAATCTGATACTTTGCCCCCTTGTGTAAAAGAGTAACTGACCTAAAAACAATGAAATGCAACCTACAGGGATTCCCAGTGGTTATAAATAAAAAAATAAAAAATATTTACTGGCGAGCATTGGAGAACTGTAATTACATTTTATCGTCACCGCTACTGATGTATTTCTGCTGACTGTCAAGTCCTGTTTTTCAATAAAAAGTATTATAAAAAAATATATATATATACACATATATTTACTGGCATCTAAAATGAGATGCTCAAAGGCACCACAAATTCCTCAACCTCAGAAATATTAAAATGATTGTGCTAATTTTCTTACATCAATCCTACACCTGAAAAAACGAAGGCCTGTGCATTGTCAACTAACACCTCAGCAATAAAGGAATAATTATTTACCCAATGAGCAGTGGACATCACTTTTCCTCTACCACAAAGTTTGTCCACCAGCTGGATGGGGAAAAGTAGCTGGAAGTGCATTCATAGCTATGAAATGTAACATCTCCTTGTGCAGTCCTATGGCCAACTGTTAATTAAGCTCTGCATCCTCAATTCAATAAGCCTCCTAAGATGGTTTAGCTGTCATGTTCAAACTCTGGTGGATGAATGAAGTGATAAAAGCTAATCTTTCCAGACCATAGGTGTGCAAAGATTGTTTTCATGACAGTAACATTTTGAGAAGTTTCCAATTTTTGCAATTTGTCAAGTTTGCATAATTTCCTAGTCTATGCTTGTCTTTACTGAGCAAAGTTTGAAGATCATGTTCACAGCATTGCCAGATGATTTTTACTCTAATCAAATTCAGCTAAGATGGAAAATGTATGCAGGATTTGTCTCTTCAAGTTTACCTTTTGCAACACACATTGTCACAAAAGTCCAGCATTTCACATCATTGTGGACAAAGCATAAAAGTTCACAATTTATAAAGTTACAAAGTTTTCCATAAAAATGTATGAAGGTTGTGAAAAAAACAATTTGTAATTTCTAAAGGAGACCTATTGTCAGGACTCCAAATAATAGACTCTTACATGGAAGCATAAAGTGCTTCTTCTAAGTAACACAGTTGGCTTAGTGTACTTTTCTAACCTTTATTTAAAGCTTTTGAAATAAATGTCACTTTGTATAAGCTTTCAAATAACGTACTTGGTTTAATATAATTAAAAAATTAAAACGTAGAACACATAGACAGTGCACAATGTACTTTAAACAAATGAGAAACTACAGACATAGTGGATCAGAAGCATTGTCAGCCTTCACAATTAATCACTTTGCTGTAAAAAGCTCCCAATAATTCTGAAGTTATTTTAGTTATTTTTTATATGAAAAAATGGCTTCCTTGCATATGCGTTTTTGGAATGTATACTGTACCTCAACAACATTACAATCTAAAATTCCAATAAACAAATTAGGCAGCACTTCAAACATTTTATTGAATATAAACTTGGTGTAACTTGGTGTAGGATGACGTTAAGCAAAATAGTTCATATGTGTTTATCATAAACCTGATGGTGACCACTGGTTATGAATTCACATACCTTTGTCCTCTGCATTTGCATCTTCCAGTAGAAGTGCAGTCATGCACTCCCAATCCTTCAAGAAAGCAGCTGCCCAGTCCCAAAGACTGTCTACCAAGTACACAACATGTTCATGGAGCTAGACAATATAAAAAAGTGAAGATATTTACACATACTTTAACCTGGGCACCTAAAATCTAAAACATTTATTGCCATAAATGTTAGTCGCCATGTTTCAGTTAAACATGAATTTGAATGGTCATTCTGTTGGTTCAACGGTCTTTAGAGAAAATGCATTCTTCATACCTCACTTTCAAGGAAGAAATTCACAAATATCTTCAGGTAGGTAGCATTGAGTCCAAACCTCTCCTTTCCTTTGCATCTAGCTTCATCTACATAATCCTCGTGGCTGAGCATCCTGTAAACAGCAAAGGATACAGGCTGTTCAAAATACTAAGAATATAATACATGTATTGGGTAATTACCCAACACATCATCAAAACTGCATTCTGTAGTGTCCTTGTTTTAGGAGGAAAGCAGTTGCCATGAATTCAGTGGTTACAAGAATCTTCTCTGATGAATTCAATGACATTTTACTAAAGGGTATTTAAATTGCTATATGCTACATCGGTGTAGTTTTGGGGCTTTCACCTCATCCAGCCACACTTAGGATAACTGTATATAAACAATGTATCTGATGAGTTAAAAATAATTCTGATATCCAGCATGTCCAATTTCCATAAAATTGTACATAGAATTAACAGGAACATATGTAGTCGAATAAATGGGATTCCAGCAACTAAGAACAAGGGTTAATATGCAAGTAATATGGAGAATCATTAACAATTCAGAATTGTAGGTACGTTGAATATTTTATTTGATTCAATTCTGTTTTTTCAAATGGTGTTTGGCTACAGGTAAAGGAGGCTATAGAAACTACCTACGAGAGATACTGATTTTTCAACTGATAGTTTCTCATTTGACAGATAGCTTTCTTGAAATCTAGAAAACATAATTGCAAGAAACACTGTAATTGCATCACAATTTACCTTGGATTATACTGTGTACTTATTACAACTATTTGTACCAGTTCCTGAAGCATACACCTCTCTTCAGGCTGCACACTGCTTTGACCGCCTCTAGGTCTGGTCTGCGTTTAAGAAATCTTTAAATAAATAAATTCTTTCTCGCAGACCACACAATTTCGAGTCCCATTTTTATACTGAATTGATTCAACCTATATACAGAGCTATTAGGAGTGCACATAACCAAACAGAACGTATCAGTACATGTGTATACTAATTACACCCAATTCTCTCTAAAGGCAAAATCTGAAGCTTGTCTGCAATTGCAGCAAATGCTGAAGTCCTGCCTACTACATCTGATATTTTGATGACTTTGTATTTCATAAACCAAATCCTTTCCAAAACACAATACTTAGGAGGTTTTTTAGTGATCGGTGGGTGGAGGACACCTACCAAAAATTGGTGGATGTCCAGTTTGCCTGATTTAGAGTGTGTACTGTAGTGAGGGCTGGGCCGTGTTACTCACACTGCTATGTTAGCATAAGCTTATTAGAAGTTTAAACGCCATTATACCTTTCTGCTGTTTTTGCACACAACACTGCATATAATTGTTGTTGCTTGCAAGTTAGGCTGTGTGAAATACTTCACAGGAGAATGGCTTGTTTTCAGCATCCCTTGACTTACATCGTGACTCTAGTCTGCACACTGAGTGCTAAAGCCTTCAAGGTTATCATAACAAGGTAGCTGTTGTTCGGGCTGATCGGCTCACATTTTAGCCATAACATACATGCAGCTGCAGCCAACGTGATTCTGGCGCCTTTAATAGTGCACTGTAAGCATGATTTCAGGCACTTGGAAGAAGACCGTTTTTCCAGCGAGACAGAGAACTTTTGCAGATCCTGATGATCTTTGATGTATGGGGTCCCACAAACAAGCCTAATAGACCTTCTATATTTTATAAAACATAGTTCCATGGTAGGCAGGGTGATATACTAGGCACTATAAGTCCTTTTTTCACCATCATTGTAATATGATTTCTCCTTTTGTGTTTTATGGAATTGTAACAATGCTGATCATATTATTTCTAATAATATGTCTGCTTATGTTAGCAAAGATACTGCATCTTAGAGCACGTCGTTAAAATAAATATTTTAACTTTTCTAGTGTCTCTTTTTTACTCCTGTTGTGGACTGGTATGATACTATAACGAAAGAGTGTTCTTGTTTCCCACCATTCCTGAGTATAACCTAAGTCGCATGTTCTGCTTTGTCTAATCATTGGTTACTTTGCTATAGGACGAAGAGCTAATGTGACACTGATGCTAGCTGGTTAGGGTTTCTAGGCACTGAGGTGAGTTTTTTGGTACACCACAATTCACTGAGGTCCTGGGTCTCTGTGCACAGTTCTGTGTAGGAGCAGAATCCCTGTGACAGTACCTTGCTATACATTCTAGCTGCATGTAACATCTGCCAATTTTCAGCAGATGTTCTATAGCCACCAAAGTATAAATAACCCCCGTAGTAACAAGTAGTGTCAGCAACTCTGCAGATATTTGCCACTGGCAAATATAGGTTAAAGGGTGAGGAAATGTCATGACATATGTAGGGCAAACTACATTCATTTGTATTCAAGAGCTGCAAAGAAAAAGCTAAAAAGAACAGCAGGAACAACAGCGTAAGGCTAGAAATGGCTTACTGGCCACAAAACCACTCATTTTGTCCTTTCAGAAAGATTAATTTGCTGCACAGCAAGAAGCACCCTGGAAGAAAGTACTTGAAAGTAGTGCACATGACTAGAAAAACTGTTCCTCTGATATATGTTGTGCATCAGGATTAGAAAGACTACACATACCCAGATAGCTGGAAGTCAAGCACACCTTTGAAGTTGTAGAATATTGACTGGCATAATATTCCAAATTATTTATGTATTAAAGCCAGAATTCTGATGGAGAAATGTACCACTGGGAACCCTCTAAAATCTTAAGGATACTAGTGAATGATATGATAGCGGTCTTACAAGGCCCCTAGGTGTGTGTGTGGGGCGGGGGGGGGGTGCTGCACATCACCAACAAGGAAGAGGAACTCCTGCATCTGAGGAGTGTAGTCATCTAGATGAGTCTTCAGGTGATTCACTTAAAGTTTCACACAAGGCAGACTATAATAGAACTAGGTTTCATCTCCTGCTGCCTGATCCAGCTTGACTAATATGTCATAGGGAAGATGGCACTTTCCTCCAAACCATATATTCTTGCCCCCGAATCATGAAGTTCTGGTAGACAGTGGGTATTGAATGATCAAAATATTGAGGCAAGATTTATCGGTGACACACTGAATCATTGTGCTGGGAGTATGGGTGACCTTGAGCTACGTTCTTCCTAAAGGAAGCATAAAGGGATATTGCACAGGAATGAGGGAGCCTCACAGACCCTCTGAATGAACAGTAGGTACAGTGGAATGGACTAGTGTAGGGTCTCTTCGAAAGACAATTATAAGTCGAGGTATGTCTGCACACATTTTCCAACATATAGGGTCTCTGGATGACAAGCTTTGGGACTGGGTAAAGTCTTCAGTTTCGGACAGAGTTTGGTGAAGCTTTCCATTGGTACATAAAGTGCACTGTTCCTTACCCGTACTCTAACCACAACATTTTATGCAAACACCTGCTGTTGATATTATCAAACTGTCCATATGGCTCACACTGAGCGCAACTACTGCGAATACCAGACTCAAAATCTGGTTATTCACTGAAATGACACAGAAAGAGTGGGGAACAAAAGTTGTTTCCTGCTACTGCAATGTTATAAGGGAATTGCAGGTTAGGCTGACAAGGCAGATAGGTCTGCCAATGTTCTCACAGAGGATGTCAGCTCTCTGTTGTGGTGGAGAGCAGAGAGCAGCGCTTCGGGTGAGAAAGGGGAGGGAAGGGACAGAGAGTGGATGGGGGTGTGTTGCAGGAGGTCAGGTATTATTTTTAGGTCGAGCATTCGAGACCTCTTGTATATATTTTTGTATCATCCCCTTTGGTTTTTCTCTGTTCGCCCTAAGTTGGCAGGGTATGCTCAGACGTGAGTCCCTTGCTCACTTTGCCACTGGATTCAAGCAAGCCTGGCTGAAGACGGCTGTAATGCCAGAAACCGGTCCTGGGAAGCTTAATTCCGGTCCAGGGAAGACATGGCCTGGCAGTTCGGGCTGGACTGTTCCCATAAGGCACAGGGTCAGACTGATTTGCATATGGCCATGTCTGAACTGGGGTGGCGGAGTGAGCTAAAGAACGGTGATAGATTAAACCCAGATCAGTTGACTGGGGGTGAGTGTTTGTATTGTCAACGCTCCGTCCATCCTCCCCTTTGGTTTTTCTTTGTGCGCCCTAAGTTGGCAGGGTATGCTCAGACGTGAGTTCCTTGCTCACTTTGCCACTGGATTCAAGCAAGCCTGGCTGAAGACGGCTGTAATGCCAGAAACCGGTCCTGGGAAGCTTGATTCCGGTCCAGGGAAGACATGGCTTGGCAGTTCGGGCTGGACTGTTCCCATGAGGCACAGGGTCAGACTGATTTGCATATGGCCATGTCTGAACTGGGGTGGCGGAGTGAGCTGAAGAACGGTGATGGATTAAACCCAGATCAGTTGACTGGGGGTGAGTGTTTGTATTGTCAGCGCTCCGTCCATCATCCCCTTTGGTTTTTCTATATTTTATTATATACTTATATGTGTATGTACTTTGTGGGCTCTGGAGATCAGCCCTAGGACTTGTCTGCTTCTGCTTAGGGACTTTTTTCTGTTCCACTGCCTCCTCTATTCAACTGTCTTGATAGAAAACGGCCAATAGAGGTCAGTAAAATACCAGGATTGCTTCTACTGAGAGAATTTATTTTTAATTTTTCTGGCAACTGCCTCTATGTAACTTTCTTGATAGAAAACGACCAGCAGAGGTCAGTAAAATACCAGAATCACTTTAGCATTCTCTACATTCCAGTCCATAGAAATTGTCTTCCACAAGCACCCGTAGACAATAATATTTTTTTCAAATCTTGTATTTACAGTGATGTGACCACGAAGGCCCTGATTGTATATTAAAAACAGAGCTTTGGACTATGCCATTTACCTCTGAAAGGCAATATTTCTCTCCATGTGTTCCCATACCTGGCGTGTCACACAGTTTGGTGCTTACTTTCCCTCCATGTTAAAGAACAGTAGATGTTTCAGCACCCAGGCTAATGTGCTGCATAGCTAAATACATATAAGGTCCCAAAGGCGAGACCTATTGCATTGCAAATGCTTGTTATATATTTGGGCTGGGGGGAGAGGTGACTGAAGACAGGGTTGTGGGTGGCAGGACATCAGGCTTTTTATTCAAATGTGGGTAGGGAGGGGTGGTAAATTCAGACGGAGATGCGGGATGTTGGCAGGACACCACTTATGTTTTGATTTGGAGCGGGGGGTAATGCTGAGGGTATTGTGAGACGGATGTTAGATATTCTTTTTAATAAGGTGTGATATCTAGGTTGTAGAGTTGGAAAGCAGGACACCTGGTGTAACACAGGGATGGATCCTGGAGAAGGTGAGGCTGTGTTGCATAAGCCCCACTACAGCCCCTCTATTATTACATTGTTGAAAGCAGCGGCAGATGATTTGGGTGGGCCATACATAACACAAAGTTGTAAATAAGTAAGAGTGAATAACAACAATGTTTTTCACCTCAGGGTACTGAATGACATCATAGACAACACAAGCTTCACTTTCATTGTGCTCTTTAGTTGTTCATGTTTGAGTTTACAAAAACGTATAAACATCTCCATAGAAGAAGTACACTTAAACTAGAACTGTACATCAGCAAGATTTGCATTTGCAGAGGCCGGTTACCTTTTATAAAGGAATTCCCCAGCTGCTGAAGCCAACGGTCTGTGCGCAGCATATACAAACTGGTACAGTATTTCACAGTCTTCACGCATAAAGACATCCTCACAGTTCCTACAAAAAAATATAAAGTGAGCTATTACTCTGACATGATGGTCTCTAGACTTAAAAAATTGTAAACAACAAAGCCTGTGCTCAGTTGCAGCAAACACACACCCACTGAAAACAACAATGAACAATTAGAGAGATTATTTGGTGTCTTGAAGCACTTAGATGCAGCGTGTTACAACAGCATATTCTGCATTAAATATGTGGACAGGCTACTTCACCATACATTAAAATTTTGCCGAAATCTGCCTTTCTTTTTATAAGCCAGAATAATAACAAACATCACTGTACATCACTCAAAACTTCAGTGTAGTGTCTACGAGGACATGTACGAGGATGTATACTAGAACAACCCTCTTTGCTACAGCACTGTCACTCACCTGCTTATACCCATCCTTTCACAGGCGTCTCCAGGTCATATGGCCCTGGCAGTAAAGAGAATTGGGCGCTTGTAGATATGAAGGAAAATGGTACTTAACCTGTAAGCACCTGTTTGTGGCATGTAGTGCTGTAGATTCACATACTGTGCATGTTCCTAATATCTAGTGCTGGGGTCGGACGTGTGCAAGTTGTTTATCTTGGAAGAAGTCTTTTTGAGTCACGAGGTGTAGTGACTCCACCTATTGCTGGTAATGCGCATGGACATCGGCTCCATTGCTAAACTGTTTTTTCTCCACAAACGGTTCAGACATATCTCTTTGAGCTCAATTTCGAAGCTGCATGGCGTGCTCACCGGGCCCACTTAGACTTGTTTCTCATTGGAAGAAATTACAAGCCCCCTTGGAATGACTATGACGTGGATCCCCTAGCTGACACTGATCCGGATCTCTATCGGGCCAAGTCTTCACCCCCAGACAACACCACCTCATACCATTGAGGTTCTCCACCATGCAGCCACCTTTCACAAGTGGAGATGTATAAGCAGCTTGAGAAGGATGACTTTCTTATGGAGACTCTCTTCTCCACACATAGGTCGATGGAATATCAGCCTATGTGTAGGAAAGTGCACTTCCTGCATTGTTGCCCCCTAACTTTTTGCCAGATACCTGATGCAATTTGACCGAGTGTGCCATGGGTCCCTGCCACTCAGGTTCCCCGGGCCTGTGTTCTTTCCCTAACCTGTACCATTGGTTCCACAATTTGCACAAATCTAGCCTACCTGTAACTCCCTTGTAAGTAGTACCTATGGTACCAAGGGCATGGTAGCCAGGGTAAGGCCTCTGAGGGCTGCAGCATGTACTATGCCACCCTGAGAGATATCTCACCACAGGCATGCAAGACTGCCATTGCAACTTGCGTGTTGTAGTGCAGCTAAAAGTGAAGCATCAACATAGCACACACCCCTGTGTGATATGCCTGCCCGGGACTGCATGAACCCTTAAGGCAGGGTGCTTTATACCTCAATGGAGGACCTATCTCCATGAGCAGACAGGTCCCTATAATATCTAAGGCCATTCTTAGATATTTTAGGTGCCCTGTAAAGCCACCCTGAGTATATGGTCTAGAAACTAGTGATTACAAGTTTTCTAGCACTATAATGGCTTTACTGAATCCCAGAATGTTTGGTATCAACCATACCAGTGTCAGATTTATTATTCCATCCACTCAGGGGTCCCTTCTAGAGTTTGGGTCCCCTGAACCAAACCAAATCAACCACTGGTGGGTTCTTGACTGATAAACACCTGCCTGTCACGATGAGACACGTGTCTGGACCCGTGGGTTGAAAGCCTTCCCTCCCTGGGCCCAGAAACAAAGTGTCATAAGCCACTTACCTGGATCCCAGATGATTTCAATGGTGCGGCGATACTAGTTCCCGAATCCTCCAGAGACTTGCCCTCGGTTTACAGGAGGAGACAATGCTCCAGTGGCATATCCCTTGGGGAAGTGGAGTGGGATGGAGAGAGCGTGTTGAGTCAAAGATGCTGTGGCTCATCTACCCAACAGCAATACTACAGCAGGCATTCATACCAGTCTGATGAATGGTACCAGCAGATTTTTTAACTATAAACAAACAAATGATATGGCATTAGTCTAGTGTTAACTCTATCTCTTAAGGTATCACCTCACGAAAGCTTTTCAAATCTCAACCAACCTTTAGTTTTGTTGTTGTTTTGTTTCGATTTAGATTGTCCGTAGAGGCTCCTTTATCAAAATGTTCGAAAATGTAGTAAGTATGATTTCAACATCAAACCCACAAGCAAATTTGGATAGGATTAGCTTCACCCAAGTCCTCTCTGGCAGACTACTGCCAGCAGTATGTATATGTTGAACAAAAACACTGGTTACCTTTGTTTGCAGCACGATGTTGCGACTGAGCACAGCACATAGTAAAATCAAGTCAATGTAATGGGTCACTGCTTTTTTTCTTGTTATTTTTTTTATCCAGGTGCAAGATTAATGCGGGACGATCTTTGTGGTGAGGTTGAAGCGGGAGGATCAAGGGAGCTGGCAAGACAGAGTCCTGGAAGCTGGGAAACAGGTAAGTGGCAGACGAAGAGGCTAAGTGAAGGAAAGGAGTGTGGATGGTCTTCAAATAATACTGCAGTAGAATGTTCATAAAGGTCACATTCTAAATGTTAAACAAGGAAGAGGTACAGATAATTAACTTGATGGGGCTGTCTTCTTGAAAGTGTTTTAGAATGTTCACAAAGGTTGCGTTCTAATTGCTTATTGCAAGGAACAGGGGCAGGGGATTGATTTAGGGATTGATTTCATGAGGTCTATCTTCCGGAAGGTTCACGTTGCGGTCATCTATGCCGGTTGCTTGATGATTATTCAGGTGAATTTTCTGGATGTTTCCATGGAGCCTGAAACTTGACGTTGCATATGCATGGTAAAACATTTGTGCAAGCTATTAAGCCTTTTCGATCAAACCGGGGAACACCAGCTGCAGCTAGCTATTACCAACAGCATGTAATATAGTCAAAAGTCAGGGTACAACACGTTTGTTCAGTCATAAGTATCGGGAGCAATGATATGAATCATGACAATATATTGTGATAGTCAAGAGAGGTGAGCGGTGGCAGGAATCCCGACATAAATCCTTTGGTGGGGTTCACACCTTCCCAGGTCAGGTAGAGCCATCTGCGGCAGGGGAGCTTCAAAGACCTTGCCACCTTTGCAACTTTACCCCCAGCCTCTCCTGCTATCAGAAACAGGCTCACTTTCTGTCTCACCCCCTTTTGGGTGGGAAGACAGGTGGGAAAAATTAGGGCAGCCCAGAAGGTGTGCCCACCTCTGCCAACCCTACCCCTCAGGTAGGGGAGGCAAGATGAAGCCCACTCTTCAGGAATTGTGTCCACTCCCCCACGTGGGGTGAGCACACTGAGGGTGTAGTCACCCTAAGGTCAGTAGCCCATTGGCTACTACCTTGAGACACCTAAAAGGCCCAATAAATACAGTATTTAGAGCACAGCCCTGAACCCAGGATTTGAGAATCGACTACCTAAGAAGACTATAAAACGAAGATGCCGCAGTAGAGAAGACTCCAGGCCCAATTGACTTGGCCCCAGCCCAACCGGCTAGCTTGCAGCTCCGAATCGCCCTGCGCAGAAAACGACGACTCCAAAAAGGAGAAAGGATCAGCGACCTCCAGACTTGGTGAGGACCTGTCTCCAGCTTCCACAGAGACTCGAGACTCCCGAGGATAAAGGCCCTCTCCACAAAAGAAGATCTAGCCCCTGTGGAACCAAGAACCCCTTCTCCAAGATTTACCTATGCACCCCCCGTCCATGACCCGTGTCCAAAGGGTCCACCGGTCCTGAAGTGGTTCCCCAGCAGTCCTGACCTCCAGTCCATCGAGGGGTGTCACTGCCAAGGTTCAATGTCGACACCTGCAGCCTCTTTACTGCGACCTTTTCAACCGTGACCTTCCCAGTAAGGAGAAACCCACCATCCAAAGACACCCCTGCATCCTCTGGCCCTGCTTCCTGGTGACAAGATCCAACTGTGCCTGACATCACCTGGCATCTCAACTTCCTCCCCTGGCTGTTGGGTCCATCGAAGAGATCTCCTGGTCTGAACCTGCAGCCTGAAACTGGAACTGATGATTTCCATTGGGTAACACTAGCCGCCAAATGCTGTGTGAGCTACCTGCATCCAGCCTCCCCGTACAGCTTATGGTGTGATTTTGGTGCTGTCTTGGGCCCCCCTTTTGTACTTACCTTAAGACCTGAAGATTGTCCTCCAAGGCAGCTTTACATGCCCGTGAGCAGCCTCCAACCGATGTGCCCCTAGTCTCTATAGAATAGCATTGGCATCTCTGCATCTGCCCCCCCTAGAGCCACTGGTGGTGCACCTCGAGTGCTGAATTGAACCTTGGGGAACCTTGGTTCTACCACAAAAACTCAGGTACAAAAATTGCTTACTTACCTGCGAACTTAACACTTCTTTTTTCCCCCATAGGATTGTATAAGTGTTGAACCTGTCTTGTACTACAACAAAGTAACTTAGTGTTGTCAAAAGAGTTAAACAATACAACATGAAAATGGGCAGTGGCGAAGTGAGCTAAAGAACGATGATGGATTCAACCCAGACCAGAAAAGTTTCAGCGCTCCATCCATCACCTTCTTCTGTTGACCTAGAACAAGATACAGCACCCACACCGTTATGGCCATAGAGTCAAAAAAGTTATACAATATCCTGCATCATGTGTGCACTACTCTGAATGCACCTTCTGCCCACAAAGCGCTCCCCTCCCTGGGGAAATAGATACAAATACAAAGACCAAGGGTGCACCACATACAAGAAAAATAAACACATGAGTAATTTAAAACTAATGACAATGAATCTAGTCCAGAAAAACAATCCAGTATTGTTCTTCTTTTATTGGTGGTTCCTGAACCGGACGCCAGTGCTCGGAGGGATATCCCTGGGTCTGCATCTCTGCGGCACCCATTGAAGTGCCATTTATAGGACAAATAGCACCCCTACCAAAACTGATACTGAATTCTGATATCTATGACTCATACAAGGATGGATTCCTGCAAATCTTGTTTCTAGAATATATATCTAATAATACTTACTGCATAATGAAGGTGCATTTGGAATCGCATTGTATGTAGGAAATACTGCTCATTAATTTGACTGCAGGCTTGGAATCTTCTCACACCAGTATTCTTCTGCCCTGAAGAAGTCCATTGTCTATTAGACGAAACGCGTTGGCTGGTTTTTATGAGCATTTATAATAACCAACAATAAGAGAAGAATACTACTGGATTGTTCGAGATTCTTTGTCATTCGTTTTCAACTACTCATGTGTTTATTTTTGTTTGGTCTTTGTATTTGTCTTCAAAAGAGTTAACCTGCTTACAGTGGAGAAGTGTGGCTCAATGGTTAGAGCGGCATACCCTGGTGCAGAAGTCTGGCCCGGGACCAGGGTTCAATTCCCGCCTCGGCGGGTCTTGGGCTCAAGTTCCTCGGACCTGATAATTCTCGCCTCGGTGCCTATTCTAATCATGATATCTATACAGAGGGGGGTTTACCCAGATAAGTCACAGGGACCTGGGTGCTCATAGGTACATAGAGAAGGGGTCCCTGTACGTAACGAACAATATTACAAAGATAAAAATACGTATATACAACTGAGTTGTCACACTGTTATTTAATCACAATGTGCTTTTCAATGCAGTAAATTAATCACAGTCAAATAATTGCGATAGTGCCCCTAGGTTGGGAAGGGTGAGTGAGGGGAAGGTGAATATAAGGGAGGGATGTGCAAAGTAAATCGTTAATACAAAAATTAAGCAATTAATGCATCATAAAATATATACAACAGGTCGATCAGGCTTAAAGAATTAGCCAGTAGTACAGTCAAAAGCACTCAATGCTCAATGTAATGTCCAAAACGCCATGCCAGCGACATAGTGTTACTCAATTTGTTGATGGGAGCGCAAGCTGGTTCCGGTAGGTATCGTCGACGTTTCGACCCCTAATTTAGGGTTAGGTACACGTAAAACCTTAAGGGCGGGGTCTTCATCAGGACGTAGTGGGTGACGCGGGGCAAGTGATTCTGTTAAAAAAGGGAAATTGGGTGAGTGAATAAGATATACCAAAAGTTAAAACACGCACTCAGGGGTGCAGAAAACGACATTAATCAAAAGCCATGGACATGGGGAGAAAGGTAGGTGAATTAAATGCACCACAACGACTGATTTATCAAATAATCAGTAGGTAAAATCAGTGAAAACATTCCTTGCGTCTTGGGAAAATGAACGTAGGATTTCAGACATTAATCTAGCTGAAACAATGATGCCATTGCAGTCATCATACTCATATAGGACTACTATATATATATATATATACACACATGGAGGGTCAGAGATTGCATGCAATTAAAAAGAACTTACGTTTCATGGATCAAGTTGGTTGCATAATTACAGAACAGGCCGCAGCAGCGATCCCCTTATTCTGTGGATACAATAATAGAGGATGTAGAGCTACTAGCGCTATCTATCTAGCCAACACAGTACACAGAACAAAGGTATCAAGTATCACACCGTCATACCTTGAAGCAAACGGCGAATATGTTGTACCAGTGTTCTTGGGGTGTGGTAGGTAGTCACAGCAATTCAAATTAAGGACGAATGGCAAACAGGTGGACAGTGAATTCATAGGATTAACATACGTGAAATTACAAGTATGCGTGGCTAAAAACATATTCACCGTGAAAGACGAATCTGCTTTCCTAGAGCCAGGAGCCTACCTTATGGGAGCGTCTCTAAAGAATAGCAATCTTGCTATATGTTAATGAAATCCCTTGAGCTACATCTTTGGTCTCCTGAAACTAAATAGAAAAAGCGGCTTTTAGGCTCACTGTACGGAATAATCATCAGACCGCATATACACACGATCTCAAAGCGTCTAAAGGCTTACCTTGGAACTGGTACACCGTCGAAGAAAACGAATCTCTTCTGACAACAGTGGTGGAGCGCGCGCAGACAGGACGTATTTCATAAACGTCGGCGCTCCACCGCGTACTGACGCATGATGCGTGAGAAAAATAGAAGGCAGACTATGCGGTGGGGGCCCGCGTTCTAGACGCTGTCTGACAGAGAATATTAAAGCGTTGGGTGTTACATTATTAATGGTCACAAACCCAAAGTAATGCACGAAATAATTGCAAATTTAGAACACAGTCTATAGTTCCTCAACATTGTAAATTCCTACTTCGGTGAATAACCATGATAACCAAAATAAGTGAGTTCATCGCGCACCTTTCAACACAGGAAGGTGTAGGCGGGATTATATTTGTGATATATATATAATATAATACACATTTACAAATAAACAATATAGAAGAGGCAGCTTAATGTTGTTTCAAAACAAAGCGAATCATAGTCAGATATGGCTGCGGTAGCGCACCTCTCAGACACGAGGGTGAAAGCGGCCACATACGGATCAGCTCCCATAAACACATACCCCTGATATTCCATAAATGAATGTTTAGATCACTACTGGGATTTTGCTACCGTCCTAGTGTGGCCATTTGTGCGTGGCTGCTATCGGATTCGTTCAGGCCATTATTAATGGAGTAAAAAATGGACATCCATTTAGATTCACGAGTGTTGAGAATTTCGGATATGTCGCCACCCCTTGGACCCAGTACCACTTTTTCTAGTACAATCCATTTCATGACATATGGAGTATGTCCATGGTTTCTACAGTGTTCAACCAAAGGTGCTCCTGGTACCATGTTGCAGGATCCTTGTTTTAACTTTTTGTTGTGTCTGTCCAATATACACCTGGTCACAAGGGCAACGTATTAAATAAATTACATTGTTAGTATTGCAATTCGTGTAAGATTTTAAATTGAAAGTGCGTTCTTTATAGATAAACTCCTTCGATTGAATTGTGGTGGCACAGTCGGCACAAGACCCACATCTGTGGTGTCCTAAAATCGGAGGGAGATTGTACATCGATAAAATTGTGGGAAGTTTCACGGATTCCAAAAAGGAATGAACCACCCGGTCTCTGATGTTCATAGCGCTTCTGAATGAATGTAGTGGGAGTGAGTTCTGGTTAATTTTATCTGCTACAAGTGACCAATGTTTATTAATGATCTTCTTGATATCACTGCTCCTCGTTGAGAAAGTGGTGACGCAAATCATGCGTTCATTTTGTTCCTTATTCCTTTCTCCTGTAGTTATCTAAACATTCATTCATGGAATATCAGGGGTATGTGTTTATGGGACCTGATCCGTATGTGGCCGCTTTCACCCTCGTGTCTGAGAGGTGCGCTACCACAGCCATATCCAACTATGATTCGCTTTGTTTTGAAAGAACATTAAGCTGCCTCTTCTATATTGTTTATTTGTAAATGTGTATTATATTATGTATATCACCAATATAATCCCGCCTACACCTTCCTTTGTTGAAAGGTGCGCAATGAACTCACTTATTTTGGTTATCATGGTTATTCACCGAAGTAGGAACTTACAATGTTGAGGAACTATAGACTGTGTTCTAAATTTGAAATTATTTCGTGCATTACTTTGGGTTTGTGACCATTAATAATGTAACACCCAACACTTTAATATTCTCTGTCAGACAGCGTCTAGAACGCGGGCCCCCAAGGCATAGTCTGCCTTCTATTTTTCTCACGCATCATGCGTCAGTACGCGGTGAAGCGCCGACGTTTATGAAATACGTCCTGTCTGCGTGCGCTCCACCACTGTTGTCAGAAGAGATTCGTTTCCTTCGACGGTGTACAGGTTCCAAGGTAAGCCTTTAGACGCTTTGAGATCGCGTGTATATGCGGTCCGATGATTATTCCGTACAGTGAGCCTAAAAGCCGCTTTTTCTATTTAGTTTCAGGAGACCAAAGATGTAGCTCAAGGGATTTCATTAACATATAGCAAGATTGCTATTCTTTAGAGACGCTCCCATAAGGTAGGCTCCTGGCTCTAGGAAAGCAGATTCGGCTTTTACGGTGAATATGTTTTTAGCCACACATACTTGTAATTTCACATATGTTAATCCTATGAATTTACTGTCCACTGTTGTAGGTGTCAAAGACCGCTGATGCGGCTGTTTGCCATTCGTCCTTAATTTGAATTGCTGTGACTACAAACCACACCCCAAGAACACTGGTACAACATATTCGCCGTTTGCTTCAAGGTATGATGGCGTGATACTTGATACCTTTGTTCTGTGTACTGTGTTGGCTAGATAGATAGTGCTAGTAGCTCTACATCCTCTATTATTGTATCCACAGAATAAGGGGATCGCTGCTGCGGCCTGTTCTGTAATTATGCAACCAACTTGATCCATGAAACGTAAGTTCTTTTTAATTGCATGCAATCTCTGATCCTCCATGTGTATATATATATATAGTAGTCCTATATGAGTATGATGACTGCAATGGCATCATTGTTTCAGCTAGATTAATGTCTGAAACCCTACGTTAATTTTCCCAATACGCAAGGAATGTTTTCACTGATTTTACCTACTGATTATTTGATAAATCAGTCGTTGTGGTGCATTTAATTCACCTACCTTTCTCCCCATGTCCATGGCTTTTGATTAATGTCGTTTTCTGCACCCCTGAGTGCGTGTTTTAACTTTTGGTATATCTTATTCACTCACCCAATTCCCCTTTTTAACAGAATCACTTGCCCTGCGTCACCCACTACGTCCTGATGAAGACCCCGCCCTTAAGGTTTTACGTGTACCTAACCCTAAACTAGGGGTCGAAACGTCGACGATACCTACCCGAACCAGCTTGCGCTCCCATCAACAAATTGAGTAACATCTATGTCGCTGGCATGGCGTTTTGGACATTACATTGAGCATTGAGTGCTTTTGACTGTACTACTGGCTAATTCTTTAAGCCTGATCGACCTGTTGTATATATTTTATGAAGCATTAATTGCTTAATTTTTGTATTAACGATCTACATTGCACATCCCTCCCTTATATTCACCTTCCCTTCACTCACCCTTCCCAACCTTGGGGCACTATCGCAATTATTTGACTGTGATGAATTTACTGCATTGAAAAGCACATTGTGATTAAATAACAGTGTGACAACTCAGTTGTATATACGTATTTTTATCTTTGTAATATTGTTCGTTATGTACAGGGACCCCTTCTCTCTGTACCTATTCTAATCATGAGTCCCACTCTGCAACTCTGGGCAATAGATTGCTTAATCTCCACAACGGCCCCAACAACGCTAGGATGCCTGGCTTTACCTTGGGGATGCCCAGGAGTGGGCACTTCACAGGGAAAGGCCAGGAAGGGTTCCTCAGCGGTATTCGTACAAGCGCCGAGAGGCCTCCGGGCAGTCGTGCGCTATACAAGTACCTCTACACTCTACACACACAGATGTAGTGTGATGCCTAGGCTATGTTATAAGTTTGTTTCACCCCACACTAAAAAAGTAACAACAAAGTAACTAGAAAGTAATCTAAAAGTAATTACAAGTATTCTAAAGAGTTTGGGACTTTTCAACCCTTTCGCATTCCTCACAGTCTCTCACAAAACATTCAGCTAAAACATCCATCTAAGGCCACCAGTAAAACTCCTTGACTTTAAGTTTACATTTCATCATGAGAAAGCCTATAACAAAGCAAAGAAGGCCCCTGAAACCTAATTTACCAGCAGGACCAGGGAAAAAAGGCCTATCTAGTAAAAGGACAACCCTGCCTGGTAATGGATGAAAGCAAAGCATTAAATCATACATTGGAATGTGCAAAAAGTTACAATATAATGCAAAGAGAAAAGTTCAAAACTAATAACTCAATCTTTGTCATGAGATTGAAAACATCAAATGTATTCATTTTGTTAACACATTAAAGTGATGTATTCATTTTTATATAGTATAAACAATTGAACAAACAACCTACAATATTTATAATGGTATATATAAGTACCTTGAGAAACCCCCATGTTCCAACAACCATCACAATCGGAGTTACACTCGCTCAGACAAAAATACCAAACTGTTCTCACACTTCAATAATTCAAATATATATTACACACATCAATAAAATCAGCAAAATATTCTTTGGTGCAGAGGTGCGTTTAGCGGTGGTAGCCTCAAATGCTACATGTTGTAGTCAATGGAGAACATTATCTGCAAGGAAAGGCTGAAAGTGAGGAGCAGTCACCAGAACCTAAAGGGGAGCTCAGCTCTTGAGGGTGTCAGAGCCACAGAGATACCATCAGTTTCAATCGACTTGGACTGGGGTCCTTGGGTGCATAGGTGTTTTGTCAGGCAGGTTGACAAGTTTGAGGCTGTAACAGTTCTCGCTGCACCTGCAGCAGAGGGAAAAGAAAAACAGCAAGATGACTTCTGGCATGGAGCTGGTCTCTGTCAAGATTCCTCGACATGTAGGTAAGTTTTGGCAGCGGTGGTTTTCAGACTGAACACAAACAAGCCTTCTTACTTGCAACAGGCTCCGGTACCCCGGGTATTGGTTTAGGGAGCCTCTGGGGTGAATCAGCTTCTCGTAGATTGGGTGGGTCCATGGGCTGGGACACTCAGTGACCTCCTCCTGGGCTGCTGCTGCGTCAGTGGACCTAGAGGTCAGCAGATCGGTAAACCTGACTGTGCAGTAAGTGCCAGTAGGCTGCAGGGAAGTGGCTCCTCCACTTAAAGGGAGATGGTGGCTGGTTGGGGAAATGCTGGTAGCCCTCTGAAGCCCTCGGAGGATGCACAGCTGCAGGATGAGTCGGGTCTTTGCAATTGTTGGGACAGGAGCAGGCAGGCAGGGTTTGGCACCAAGTCCATAGCTAGTCCACAGTTCTCGCGTCCTTTGGTTCTCCGTTGTCCTCCTTCCTTAGTCAGTCGAATAGGAACTTCTGGTGTCATGGGGCCACTTAAATACTACATTTAGGGGTGTTAAGGGGAGTGAGGCATATTAGCCAATGGGCTACTTATGCCTGGGGTCCCTACACTCCTATATATCACAGCTTCCTGTGGGGAGTGGGCATAACCCTGTCCCAGGGTACGTAATTCAACCAAAAACAAGATGGTGGAAAAGGTCTCCCCGCAGAGATGAGGGTGGTCTTCAATTTGTGGTGCTCCTCCTTCCAACAGATGAGGTGGGGGAACAAACTGATGGAATGGGTGCCTCTATGGAGAGGTAGGCAGCTTTTGCAGGTAGCTACATTGAAGGGCTTCCCTCAGTGGGACCTCATTGGCATTTCTACACGGGGGCGCGAAATGCAAGGGACGGTCTTAAATTCCTTCCAATCTCTATAAACCAAATATCAACTATATCGTAGTCAGTTTCGTAGGTGTCTTCAACTCCGCCGTTCTCTGATCGCCTATATAGTGGACCTGGTGGCCCTGACTGATTTAATCCATTAGATCCATTGATTTGGCTTCAGCCCTACCGGCCTGTCTCTTGCTCTGCGAAAGAAGACGACGACTGCCCTGTGTGGGGCGACTTCCAGAACCCGAGGAGGACTGCCCACGCTTCAACTAAGACCAGCTCTCCCGAGGACAGCAGCCCTGTCCAGAAACATCCAACTTCAGGGACTCTGGATCCAGGCGGATCCGTGATTTCTGCCTATTCTGCACCCGAAGCCCACGGCCCGGGTATGAGTTGCTCATCTGTCCAGCGACGTCTACGCAGTGATCCTGACTTCCAATCCAGTGTTGGATGCCCTCTCCTGAACTGCATGAAGACGCCTGCAGCCTCATCTTGAAGGGGCCCCCTGATCGTGACCAGCTCCAGTAAAAGAAATCTGGCACCAAAGGGCATCTCTGCATCCTCAGCCCCCGACCTTGGGGAGCCCATCCGACGGTGCCCAGCCCTCCTTTGACATCTCAACTTATCTGCCTTGCTAGTGGTCACCTTCATCTAGCCTCCTGGATCGAGCGAGGATCCTCTTTGTGGAACCGAGATTCCCCTTTGGAAAGCATTGGGCGCCCAATGCCGATTTGCACCCTGCCTCCCCAATGCCGCTGATGGTGTAAGTAGTGCTGCCTTGTGGCCCCCCCCCTTTGCGCTTGCTATAACCCCTCAGGCCTGTACCCTGAAACCGTGGGTACCTACCTGCAATCTGCACCTTGTTCGGTCTAAACCCCTGAAGACAGGAAGAGTAAGTCGTGTACTTACCTGCTAACGTATATAACTGTTTTCCTCCCATAGTATTGCATTGTATTTCTCATATTGCATTTAACTGTCTATCTTTTCTAACTGCTAAGTTTGCTACTGTTTTTGATTGACTACATCAAATTATTTCTCATACTGTAAAGTACTCCTATTGCCTTTGAAAGACAATTCTAACTGCATTAAAAAAAAAAGTATTACTAAGCTTGAGACTCTTACTTACCTGCAACTGAGTTCCTACATAACGTGTATTTGTAAAGCGCACGTTCACCCAGAGGTATCTTGGCACTGAATAACAGATGTTTCTTGTTACCCAACTCAATGGTACTCATTTTATCGACGTCAGATGGATGAAAGGCTGAGTGGATCTGCCGGGATTTCAACCTGTGACCATGAGGTCAGGGCCCTTTCGGAACTAAAATTCAAGATTACTTTGTGGACTGATTACAGATTTGACATTTACTCTACTATGCTGTGACAAGCCCGTATATCATTGTTTCACTGAATGTTACAGGAAATTCTTTGCACTATATGAGGTATCTGACTGTGTTTACTGTTTATTGTTTACTCCTTGTTGTTTTAAAAATGTTCACCTCGACTGTTCTTAGTTCATGCATGCTTCGGCCTCTATCTACAGCACTCTGATACCCGCAAGGGTCATGTTCGCGCTTTATCAAACTTTTCAAATAAATAAATGAGGTTGAACACAGGCCCCTGCAGTGGAGGCATTAATCCACTGAGCCACCAGACCCGGGAACTTCCTCTTGGTTCTAAAATAAAATAACAAAGTAATAACTTTTTATACAAAATAGATGGTCTGGATTCAGTCTTTGAGTGTGTGTCATCATTTCATGCTTGTGTGTGCACAACAAATGCTTAACACAGCCCTCTGATAAGCCTAACTGCTCGACCACCCTACCACAAATAAATATTTTAGTATTATCAACTTAAGCCTTTGTAAGCCTCTGGGGATCCACTGAAATCCATGCATACTATACCTTACTTTGGTATAGTATATACAACACCAGCTTCCTACACCCACTCCCTAAATTTAGTGAGTCTACATACTTAGCTCGGATAATTAGTGATTCCTCACTTCTCTGAAAAACGCTATCCATTAATATCCGGAAACCACAGAGGAAACCACCATGGGAACATGGTGCCTATCCAATGAGCAAACATCTACGTAAAGCCTCCAAACACTGTTCTGAGGAAAATAAGACCTTGGTGCAGAGCCCTGTGACACTCTGGGAGGACTATAAGGCCACGATCAGGGGAGTCATTATCATGAGGGAAACTGAGAATAGAAGGGGGAAGACATCCTAGATTGGCTACTTTGGAGGGGGAACTGACTCAGTTAGGCGGAACTATGCAGGGACACCAACTCCCCTTGGCAAGACTGCTATGGATCTAAAGAGGGCCGAATACCAGGCAGTTGCTAACCTTAAGGCCAAAACGTCATAGCGGGCAAAACAGAAAAGGATTGATGAAGGGGGGAATAAGACAGGTAAATTGTTGGCATGCATTGGAAGTAAGAAAGAGACAGTAGGACCATTAGAGAATTAAAGGTGGACTCTAGGGCCACAGTGACAGGGAGCGGGGAGATAGCTGAATAATTTGCTAGACACCCGGAATCCTTTAACAATACACACTTGCGGGACCCTAATGAGGAAGTGCTAGCCTTTATAAACGATTGATTGTCCCATGAGAAGATTGGGCAGGGACCACATGAGAGACTTAGAGGCAGATATTATGGCGGAGGAAATATCCTCCGCCACGGCTCAGATGCAATACAGAACAGCGCTGGGAGCCAACAGGTTCCTAGTTGACTTGTTTTGGAGACTGACAAGGTGGACGACGGCACCAATACATGCAGCCTTCATGAAGCCGTTTCAGGAGGGAGAGCTACCAGAAGATATGAGTACACCAACAGTGTTGCTTATCCCAAAGGCTAGGAAACCCAGAGATAGAGCGAATCATACCGGCCCATATTACTGCTTAACACATATGTCAAGATTCTGGCCAAACTCCTAGCAACCAGAGTACGAGCAGAATTGACAGAGCTGGTACACCCGGATCAGAATGACTTCATGCTGGGTCCCTCGACCAGGCTGAACATGGGGCAGTTATACAACAACTTGGCAGTTACCAGGGCCTCGACCGACATGATGGGTATTTGCCTCACTAGACGCAAATAAAGCCTTCCACTCAGTAAAATGCACATACCTCTTTGGGGTGCTAGCTAAGATCGGTTTTGGTCCCCAAAACATCAGGTGGGTCAAACTGCTCTATGATCAGCCAAAGGCCAGAGTGCAGATTAATGGCTACATGTCAAAGGAATTTAGAGTGCGCAGGGGAGCGTGTCAGGGGTGTCCTCTTTCGCCGAAGTTGTTTGCTCTGGCAATAGAAGGCGGTGAGGGACAGGATGAATGTACTTCATTGTATGCTGATGATATCCTACTATACCTGACATAATTGTCCCAAAACTAGAAAGACTACATGATATTTTCAGTGTATTCAAGGACCATTCAGGGTTCGCTGTTAATTGGGATGAGTCCTTATTGTCCCAGATAGGAGGCTGGAACTAGGGGGAGACACTTGCGCCAACGCTGCTAATAGACACAGAATAGCTTAAGTATCTGGGGATCTGGATTATTAGATATCCAGACTCGTAATATGACACAAATATGGGACCGTTGCTCAAAAGCCTGAAGCAAGAGATGAAACATTGTCAGTCGCTGCCGCTTTCGCTGTTGAAAATGTTTAAAATGGTGGCACCCCAAATTCTGATATATACTTCAGAACAGCCCATACAAGATTTTGGATGCATTCTTTAATAAGGTAAACGTGTGGGGACACTGCTTTGGAGGATGGGGGATATCCTTGTATTATTATGAGAATCCTTCAGAGATCTAAATATGAGGGAGGTATAGCCTGACCAAATGTTCAGAAACATTATGAAGCAGCATAAGCGAGGGTAGTAAATAACTGGGATTATGCAGATCAGGGGTTGCCTGAAGCAAACCCAGCGACGAGGACAGTGGTGGATATTTGGAGGACACTGACCACAGAGATGGGTCGGGCCGTCAGCTAACACAGAGAAAGCTATTGTGGGAGGTTTCAAGGTTGCGGCTCGTGTTGGCTCTGCGAGGGTTCCAGGGATGGGACAACATCTGCCTTTCTACGCTGGTGGATGTGAGGGATGTGAACTGGGTGGTTTCCTTTGCCTTCTTGAGAAAGGAGTATTGTATGTCAGAGACACAATGGTTGCGTTATGGCCAGTTGAGATATGCCCTCAGGGAATGTGTGTCTCTGGAGGAGGAGACACAAGAAGACTCATCCCTGGAAGGTAGACTTCTAGATGGGTGGGTTAAAAAGAAAGTGATCTCAGTGACATATGGAACGGTGATGAGCAACATGCAACCCTCTCTGTTGAAATTGCAGACCACTTGGGAGCGCGACATGCGGGGCTTGGATGAGGATGATTGGCAGGAGTCTCTAGAGTCTCCAGCCGTCGTGGCAATAAAACAGATTTTCCGCCTGATCTAACTCAAGATCATACACCAGGCTTATAATACATGCTCCTTGCTCTGTAGGATAGGCAGGGCAGAAGGAGCGAATTGTCTTTGAGGTTGTGGGCTGGAAAGCACGTTTTTAATACACTCTGGGGCTGTCCTTGTAAACAAGTGTTCTAGGAGGCGGTTGGGAGTTCTCTGGAGGCGGCAACAGGGCTACCCTTGGAGCTGCCACCATGAGTGGCACTGCTGGGTATATATGGTACGACGGATCATTCCCGCTATCAAAAGCTATTGGTAAATCTGGGTTATATGGTGGCAAAATGAGACATTGCTCAGAAATGGGGAGCTGGAATTCCCCCTAGACACCAGGACTGGGAGTTCAGAATGGAATTTTGCAGACTTATACAAAAGGAAGTCTATAAAGAAAGAGGGTGCCAGAGGAAATTTGATATAATATGGGGTGGATGGGACGCAAATGTGGGTTGAGTGAAGGGCTGAGATGGAGTCGCAAGTCTGGATAAAGGTAGGTAGGGTGGAGATGACTTCTCTCAGTAGCCCTTACATACAAGGATTTGGTTAAAGGAGGAATAGTGAGATAGTGTAGACAGAAGGTGATGAGGTGAACATTGATTCTTTGGTTATACTGTGCCTGGACTCTGGAGCGGTTGGGGTGTTCAAGGGATATTGTGATTTGAGTGTTAATGTATTTGTCGTATTGCATAAACCATAAAAAAAAAATTTTTAATTATGTAAAAATATAATATTACCAATTCTGCAAAAAAATCAAATGAAATAACAGTTCTACTTTTAATATTTTGTTTGAATTGCACGTCAAATACCAGCATTCAATCAAAATCTAAAGACACTAAGGATTTATTTAATTTGCCAAGATTATATTATAGGATTCTTATTTTCAGTTAACAGCTTTGATAGCCAATAGTATTTAATCAAATTAGTATGCTTGAATGGATCCCTCCTCAAAACAGGTTATATGTGTATAATAAAAAAACGGATTATGATAAGTACTTACTGTGCCATGTACATCAGAAGTCTCATTGCTTGGACAGAGACTTCATGATCACGGTCAAGTGTCATGGATACAATTCGATCCTACAGTAAGCAAAACAAAATATATATGTACAGGAAATGTGTTGAGGAATTTCCTTCTTAACATATATGGCTACTTAACTCACATGGAAAAATAACGATTATGCATCTCATAAATATACCAGTACTAAACAGAATATTGTATTCATTTTCTAGATTTAATGCACTCAACAGTGCCAGGCGAAATTCCCCAGCGAAAAACAAAATAGGTAAAATCCATGCTTTTTATGAAGTTCGCTTTTGGAGTTGCCAGAATTGACTCTACAGGTGGATTTCAAGAAAGATCGAATTGACCACTTTGGGGGCATATGTAAGTAGGCGTTTGCGATTCGCAAACAGCGTTTTGGTATGTAGGTGGCACTTAGCAAAATAAGGAATTACAAAAATTGTGATTCCTTATTTTGCTCAAGCATTTAAGGAATCTTAATTTTGCGATTCCTTAAATGCTATGTAGGGGTGCCTTTAAAATTGCGATTTTTGTTTTAAGGAATCGCAAAATACCACCTACTTCAAGTAGATGGTATTTTGTGATTTCCTGTCATAATGCATTTTTTTTTTTAATTCAAAGTGCCATGTGGCGCACAGACATGCCCTTAGGGCATGTATGTGCACCACATGTACTTACAGGCACATTCCAGGGGTGCAACAGGTGTCCTTTGGACACCCTGGCACCCTTGGAATTGCGATTTTCAAATTGCGATTTATTCATAGAAAATCGCAATTTGAGAAGGTATCCCCATTCATTCCTATGGGCCTCTTGGCCCATGGGAATGAATGGGACACTCATTCCTTAATTGCGATTCGCAATTTGCTAATCGCAATTAAGGAATTTTTGAGATTCGCAAACAAATTGCGATTTTTTAACCTACATTCCATTTTGCAATTCTCAAATAGCGATTCCTTAAAAATCGCTATTTGAGATTTGCAAAATGTGAATTACCAACATATGCCCCCATGTTTCTTGTTTTATAGCAAATGATACAAGAAATGTACTGGCAAATCATTTTCCCCTCACTTCCCTTGCAACTTCTAAAGGGGTTTTGTTCACACACAGCTGCAGCAATACACATTTAGAAGCTGCAGGGGAAGTGATGCCTGTCACAACAGAGACACTGTTAACTTACGTGCAGTGGGGACAGATTGAAAGAGGATTTGACATTGAGTTTAAGGAATGGTAAGAAATGTAAATGCAAAAAGCACAAGTTACTTACCTTCGGTAACGATATATCTGGAAGAACCAGTAGTTAGTGTTAGATTCCTTACCTTAGAATATCCCCAGGCGTCAGGCTGGATACGGAAACTTTTCGTCAGCAGTACCCCTGCGCATCGGTAGGCGTCGTCTGCGGCTCCACGTCCGTCGTCGAAGTCGTGATCGCCGGGATGACATCGTCGGAGTACTTAGACACGGCCCTTGCGCAGTGACGTCAGTTCTGTACATAGCTTTCCGCGCCAGGAACGCAGAGCCATGATAGAAACCGACACTGGTGCCATGAAACTAGGGCCCTGAAAGGGATGTCCCTAACCCTAGATATCGGTTCGCTGAACGGGCGAGGATGGGTGGGGCGGTAAGGAATCTAACACTAACTACTGTTTCTTACAGATTTATTTATTTATGGGTTTATACCGCGCTTGAATCAACTCCTGGAGGAGTATCTATGCGCCAAAAACACCAGAAACAACAATTTAGGAGAGCGAACATTTAAGAAGTGAGCTAGTTCTGAAAGAAGAAGGTTTTCAGCTTTTTCCTGAAAATCAAGTGTTCTGGGCATTGCCTAAGCATCAAGGGGAGCTTGTTCCATAATGTGGGGCCAACCACTGACAGAGCTTTGCCGCCCTGTCTTGCCTTTTTTACCCTAGGCACTCGAAGGAGGAGCTGGTCGCTAGACCTGAGGGAGCGGGCTGGATTATATGGTACACATTTATCTGTCAGATCGAAAGGTCCTAGTCCGTGTAGACTTTTGTGGATTACACAACAGATCTTAAATTTTACCCTTTGGCGAACTGATAGCCAGTGCAGTTTGTCCAAAAGGGGTCTTGACGGATATCTGGGAGGGGCATTCAGGACCAGCCTAGCAGCGGTGTTTTGTACTACTTGGAGTTTTGCTAATATTCCCTCATTGGCTGATGCCAGCAGCCCGTTACAATAGTCAATACGGCTAAGTATAAGGGCCTGCACCAAGGTCTTTCTCGTGAAGTCAGGAAGTAAGGGGAACATTTTGCGGAGAAGTCCTATAACATGGAAGCAGGAACCCACAATGTTATTTCCATGCTGTTTTATGGATAACTCCTGCTCCAAACGTACCCCCAGGTTCTTCCCAGCCTGTTTAGGGGCAGGAACCGGGCCAAGATCTGGCGGCCACCAATCAGGGGTCCATAGGATTTTGGCCTCCCGAAAGAGCATGACCTCAGTCTTACCTACATTACATTGTAGGAAGTTCGAGGACATCCACTGGGCAACTGCCTTCATGCCGTCGGAGAAGGAGGTTTTAACATCGGTGGTAAGAGATTTAAACGGAAAAGAGAGCTGTGTGTCATCCGCGTATGACACCGGGATGAAACCAAAAGCTCTCATGATCCTAGCCAGGGGGGCCACGTAGATATTAAAAAGGGTAGGGCTCAAGCAAGAGCCCTGTGGCACCCCCTTAGTGATCTCTACCTCCGCCGAATGGGACGCGCCCATGTTGACACATTGGGTGCGATCGGATAGAAAACTCCTCACCCAAGCCAGTGCCATGCTCTCAAGGCCGATCTCTGCAAGCCGTCTAAGCAGGATGTTATGGGATACAGTATCGAACGCAGCCGATAAGTCTAACAGTACCAGAACCACGGAGTAACCCTTGTCCTGGTACATGTAAAGATAGTCCATGACTGACAGCAATGTTGACTCAGTGCTGTAATTTGGTCTAAAGCCGGATTGAAAATAATCCAGGCTACCTGACTGTTCGATAAAGTTCGAAAGATGTTTGTTCACATGCTTGTCTGTGAGTTTTCCCAAGAATGGAAGCAAGGATATCGGTCTGAGGTTGGACAAATCCGTCCACCGAGTTGAGGAGTTTTTCCGAATGGGTCTCACCAGTGCCTTTTTCCACTCCAGAGGGACTCGGCCTTCAGCCAGCGAGAGATTGACTAGGCATTGGATCCCAGGGCCGAGCGTGCTCCCAACCACCGGCATTATTCTGGCTGGGATAAGATCAGAAGGACTGCCGCTCTTAATTTGGCTCATTAGGCTTTCTACATCTTTTAAGGAGATGGGAGGGAACATGGTGAGAACTGCAGAATTGGCTTCTTCCACAGCCTGGGACAGTACTACAGGCTGGCTTATAGATAGATTAGAGTTGATAATTTTCTCATAAATCCTGTCTATCTTGTTAGTGAAGAAGTGGGAGATTTCATCACATAGTTGCTGTGATGATAAATCCAGGCTCTCGCAGGCTACTGGTTTAACAAAGGACTGCAAAATCTGATACAGGACCTTCGGAGAGTTACTGGCTGTAGAAAGTTGGGACGCAATGTAATTCTTGCGAGCTGCTCTAATAGCTTTATGGTAGATGTTTAGTGCCCTCCAGTAGCAGTTCTTATCATCATCCAAGTGGGATGTTCTCCATACCTTCTCAAGTTTCCTAGAGGCTTGTTTTAGGGACCGTAAATGCTCAGAGAACCATACTTCCTGCTTATGTGCAGGTCGTTGTTTAAACAGTTTCAGAGGAGCAATGGTATCAACCGCTATATAGATTGCTCGTTCATATTTGGTGAGAGCCACCTCAATCCCCTCCGCTGGAGAGATGTAGGGCTCTACGAAACTCTCCTTAAAAACCTCCTTAGTCATTTTATGCCATTGTCTCCGCCTGATGGGTAGCGCCAATAATTGGGGGGGAGGTTTGCAAAAGTTAAGTGAATAAAATTCCAAAATAAAGTGATCTGTCCAGTTGACCTGCCTAGAAGGAAGGCAGTTGATTGTAGGAGAATTAGAAAAGATTAGGTCCAAGGTATGCCCTGCCTGATGCGTGGGGCCGATGTTAACCTGAGTAAGAGCCAATAATGAAGGATCAGCCAATAAAGACTGGGCCTCCCCACAGTCATGCAGTTCACTGTGCACATTACAATCCCCAAGGAGTATGAAATTGCTATCTTAATTCACATGCGGGGCCAGCGCCTCCCTAGAGAAATAGAGAAGTTTGCACAAGGCCCGGGGGGGGCGGTACACCAGAGCCCCTTTTCGGCTGGCCTTAGTGGAGGTATTGATCTTGAAAATCAGCATTTCCAGATCAGGAGTACAGCATTGATCTAGTATAGAGATAGCTATATCACTCCTATATACAATGGCTATACCACCTCCTATCTTGATGGGACGGTCTCGTCTGACTATTTTGTATCTGTCAGGGATCCCTAAGGTGATGGTAGGGACCGAGTGGGGTTTCAGCCATGTTTCTGTTAAGAAACATAGGTCAGGTTGTAATGATGAGATGAGGTCCCAGACCTCTATGTAATGCTTGGTCAGTGATCTAATATTGCAGAGCAAGTTCTTCCCTCCTAGTTGTGTGTTAGGGCTCAACCCCCTTGCCAATGCTTGATGGTAGAAACCACGTTCCTCGTGTTGTGCCTGGAAATGACAGTAACGACAGGGGAACGGGCCCTCCGGGAGGGATTCCACCTCGCTTATACAGCACAACTGAAGAGTTGTCGGCAAACCTAAGAGAGCCTGTGGAGAGTAACTCATCCTGGCACTGGAAAGACAGCCTGGGTCAGCAGATGTAAAAGCCATGGCCCCTGGCCCCGTCCTGTCGCGGACGGGCGCAGACAGGCTTCTCTTTGGCTTGTCTTAGGCGTGTCCTTAGGCGTTCCCCTGCGCGCAACTGCTGCGCGGTCAGAGCTACGAGAGGGCTAAATAGCCCTTCCTGTCGGAGAGCTAGAGCGCTAACCGCTCGTGTAGGCGGAAGTGTCTGGCTCTTCCTGTCCCGCCCTCCGCTCAACGGTACTAGTTACCGAGTCGGACCGGGGTAGGCAGGCTGGAAGATCGAGCGCAGACTTCCCTGAGTTTAAATGAGCCCCAAATACCCCTAGTGGCACCGGGAATGTAGCGTGGTCAATCAATGGTGTAAGTAGATTTAAAATAAATCGGCGATAAAGTTTAAAATTTCAGCAGTTTTTAAAATTATAATTCAGGCTTCAAACAACCAAAACATTTCAGTACAATGTCTTGCGCTCTAAATGTGCTTACTGGCGCCAAGCGGGTCGGGGGAGACTCTCCCACCGTCCTCCCTTACCGCGATCAGCCTGCAGCTCCTCGCTGCCTAAATAGCCCTTCCTGTCGGAGAGCTAGAGCGCTAACCGCTCGTGTAGGCGGAAGTGTCTGGCTCTTCCTGTCCCACCCTGCGCTCAACGGTACTAGTTACCGAGTCGGACCGGGGCGGGCAGGCTGGAAGATCGAGCGCAGACTTCCTTGAGTTTAAATGAGCCCCAAATACCCCTAGTGGCACCAGGAATGTAGCGTGGTCAATCAATGGAGTAAGAAGATTTAAAATAAATCGGCGATAAAGTTTAAAATTACAGCAGTTTTTAAAATTATAATTCAGGCTTCAAACAACCAAAACACTTCAGTACAATGTCTTGCGCTCTAAATGTGCTTACTGGCGCCAAGCGGGTCGGGGGAGACTCTGCCACCATCCTCCCTTACCCCGATCAGCCCGCAGCTCCTCGCTGCCTAAATAGCCCTTCCTGTCGGAGAGCTAGAGCGCTAACCGCTCGTGTAGGCGGAAGTGTCTGGCTCTTCCTGTCCCGCCCTCCGCTCAACGGTACTAGTTACCGAGTCGGACCGGAGCGGGCAGGCTGGAAGATCGAGTGCAGACTTCCCTGAGTTTTAATGAGCCCCAAATACCCCTAGTAGCACCGGGAATGTAGCGTGGTCAATCAATGGAGTAAGTAGATTTAAAATAAATCGGCGATAAAGTTTAACATTTCAGCAGTTTTTAAAATTATAATTCATGCTTCAAACAACCAAAACACTTCAGTACAATGTCTTGTGCTCTAAATGTGCTTACTGGCGCCAAGCGGGTCGGGGGAGACTCTGCCACCGTCCTCCCTTACCGCCAGATATATCGTTACCGAAGGTAAGTAACTTGTGCATCTGAAAGAAACAGGTTAGTGTTAGATTTCTTACCTTAGAATAGATACCCCAGCAATACCAACCCCGGTGGTGGGTCTGCGAACCAAGATCACGCCAGAAAGTCCTGGAGAACGGAAAGGCCGAAAAAGCCATCTCTCAGGACTTGGCTGTTCAGGTAGTAGTGTTTAGCAAACATGTGCAGCGAGGCAGATGTCCTGCAAGGGGACTCCCCGACCCAGGGCAGTAGTAGCCGCCGTGGCCAGAGTGGAATAAACTCACAGCCCAACAGCAGGCTCCTTTTTTGCCAAAGAGTAACAAACCTTGATGTACAAGATGACCCACCAAGAGATGGTCCGCTTGTGCACCACCCGTCCCTTCTTAGCGCCCACGTAACCAACAAAGAGCTGGTCGTCCACCCGGAACTGGCGTGTGCGATCTAGATAGAAGGAGAGCGCACATTTTGGATCCAGATGGTGGAGCCTTTCTTCCTCTTTCGAGGGATGCGGAGGCGGAAAGAAGGTGGGCAAGGTGATGGACTGCCGATATGAAAGGCTGTAACCACCTTGTGCAGGAAAGAAGGACGAGTCCTCAGAACAACCTTGTCCAGATGGACAGAGAGGAAAGGGGGTTTAGAAGATAGAGCCTGGAGCTCACTCACTCTCCTGGCAGAGGTGATGGCAACCAGGAATGCAGTTTTAAGAGTCAGAAGACGAAGAGGACAGTTATGTAGTGGCTCAAAGGGAGCGCACATCAGATATGTTAGTACAAGATTCAAGTCCCACCGAGGCATCACGAAGGGAACAGGAGGAAACATGTGTGTGATGCCTTTCAAGAATCTATTTACAACAGGGGACTTGAAAAGAGAAGGCTGATCAGGAAGCCTTAAGAAGGCTGAAACGGCCGAGGGGTAGCCCTTGATAGTGCCCAGAGCAGAGCCCTGCTGGGCAAGAGAAAGAAGGAAGAGGAGAACCGCTGAAAGGGGGGCAGATAGTGGATTCACAGCCTTTGCTGTGCACCATGCCACAAATTTGTTCCATCTGCAGGCGTATACCAATTTTGTGGAGGGACGCCTGGCTGCTAGAATCACATCACAGACTTCAGGAGGCAAGTCAAATGGCCTCAACTGTCGCAGCTCAATCTCCACGCATGTAGGTGGAGACTGGACAGGTTCAGGTGGAGGACTGTCCCCTGCTGCTGCGACAGAAGGCCCTCCTGAAGAGGCAGACGAATCAGGGGATCGACTGACATGCTGAGTAGCTCGGAATACCAGTATCTTGGTGCCCAGTCCGGAGCCACAAGGATGACTTGGGTCCGGTCTCGCCTGATCTTCTTCAGCACTCTGGGCAGAAGTGGTCTAGGCGGAAAAGCGTATAACATACCGCAGCACCACTCGCAACGAAAAGCATCTCCGAGCGAGTGCCACCTTGGAAATTCCAACGCGCAGAACTGATGACATTGCATGTTCTCTTCTGTGGCGAATAGATCTAACCAAGGCTCTCCCCACTGCTGAAAGAGACCTTGCGCCATGTCAGAGTTCAGGTATACTAGAAGGGGGGTCCCCGCAAGGAATTAGTGTTGTGTGTGACACACACCAAAAGGAACAATGAAAAGATCAATTAAAACTACTCAAAACACAATTAATTATGAATAGATATTGTCCTTTATTTGACAATACCAAATTCCATTTGTAACACATACATTGTATTTTGTAATAAATAGTAAGCCCCAGTCGGGTAGTGAAAGGAAGAAGGGGATGTGCTCAGGTAAGTGAAAAAGTCATGGAAAAATAGAAATATTCAAGAAAATAGCATTAACTAAGGTTTTCAGAACAATACAAAAATTATATATAGGACCCAACAGCTTTTAAGGCCTTATTTGAAAACCATTCATTCAAGAACATTCCACGGCAATATACATGATTGCAACAATTCATGGGCATGTGCCGGATGTCCAAAAGATAAGGAGGCGTCGACGTTTCGACCCCTAGCCGTAGGTTACTTTTATTCCTATGAACGGGGTCTTCATCAGGACAGTGATAAAGGGAGGGATGTTGTGGGGCATTCGAATCTGAAATTTAAAAACCAACATTAGATCGATTCATAGCTACGACCTGTGGTATGTCGTGATATTTAACATTCAATATAACACAATTACCATGGTCTCGTGGATACCAAGCTAATTAGTCACGGTCTCACTAGAAAATTAATCAATAATCATAATGGAGGAAACTGTGGAGGAGAAACTAAACCAGCCAGCATTGCCTGGAACCAGGCGCTGTAGAGATTTGTCAAAAATTGCTAAACGGTAGGTAACTACTTGGCATTCATAGTAGAAAGAACCGTAATGAGCTTGATGAACTTACTTCAAGTAAGAGTACACAGAGGCGCTGTACAATGGCGGCCAAATTTGGAGTATGCCACCCCCGGTCAAACGCTCAATAATTAGAGCGCAAATCTAAATACAATGAAAGACTTATTTTAGAAAATGCCATGCATGCTGATATTTACACAAAGGACCATATATAGATAGGTAACTCACATCAGATTTACCGGTTAGAGTAATATCGACTTCTACCCTAAGATTATGAATTTTGGAGATGGTGAGATGTCGTCATTTTAGTTGTCTGTAAGAATAAATTGACTCGATTGCAATCTTGTGTAATTACAAAGACTCAGTAACACTCTTGTGAAAACATGATTATCGAATACATGAGAGCCAAACACGAACTTACATTGGCTCAGCTTAATAGAACACCGTGCCTGCACTTCCTATGGTAAGCGCTGTGCGATGGCGGCCAAAATTGTCGTATGCCACCCCCGGTCAAGCAATCAATGTTTAGCGCGAAATTCTAAATGCAATAAAAAACTCATTTTAGAACATATCATACTTGCTGATTTTACACAGAGAGACATATATACGTAAGTAAAAGACTCACATCAGATTTGCCAATTAGAGCACTGTCTACCCACGGGGTATGAATATTGGAGGCATTAGAATGGCGTCATTAGTTATCTGTAAGAGTAAAATGACTCGGTTGCGGTCTTGTGTGCATCCACAAACTCAGTTGCACTCTAGAACAAACATAATTGTCAAATGCATTATTGACACGTCCGAACTTACATTGTGGCTCAGCTTACTAAAACGACGTGACAGCACTTCATATGGTGATATCCTACCACACTGCAAAAATAAGAACTCAATTAACGTAATCTTCGAAGAATTAGGAAAGCTAACGCACAAAACCGACACGAGTAGCATACCTCTAGAGGACTCGTGATTAGATCAGTCACTGCATACATGGCGGGCTGGCGCTGCGTCGTCCGACGTCAAGCAGTTACCCGCCGGTGGCTCAACCTACGAGACTGTAGGCAAATAGCGGCCTCGCCGGCGAAATCGCCTGTAAGGAGGAGTAAAGCACACGCAGTTGCCTCAATGTAATTTTTGCAACTCCAATGAAAAGAAAATGCCCTTGAAGAGGTAAAGCTTACCAAAGTGCTTATAGTAACTGCGGTCTTCTCGCATGTCCGCCCGCTCCGTCAAAACAACCAGCTTCGCGGTGTTTGGGGGCGGAGTAACAGAAAGGCTTGTTATAGACACTGGAGAAAGACTTCCCGAAATCTTGTGTCTCAGATAAGAGAAACTTGTTCTTGTATTGGAAATGCTGAAAGCACTAATGGCTCTTGTGCAAATCATTGTATGGACAATGGAGAAAGGGGAATACCCTCGATCTGTCGTATTTATTGAGGGGCCTAAATTGCCAACTACAGGTTCAAAATCTGGTAATTTAATGCTTCTTGACATAATTTAAAATATTTAAATTCACAATTGAACTATATACACCAGATGTCCTCGAGCAACTCTCACAGGAGGTTGTAATCGAGTTTGAAAAAGTGGTAAATTCTACTGTGCCTCCCCTCAAGCAACTCTCACGCAGGAGGTTGTAATCAAGTGGTTTTTTTACACGTATATATTACACATGACATGAGAAAATTAGGAAACCTTATCATGTACTAGTATGTGACTCAAGCAACTCACTCGCAGGAGGTTGTAAATGAGTAGGTATCATAATTCATTGTTGCATGAGATAAGATCTCTCACACCCCTTTGGACACATCTCTCTAATGAGAAATTAATGACTCATTTCTAGATGTCAACCCAAGGCTGCTAATTGGGCCAAGCTACTGTCATGTTCATTTAACCCATTATTAATTGAGTCCAGAAGGGACATCCATTTGGATTCACGTGTATTTAAGGCTATTCGTAAGTTGCCTCCTCTTCTTCCCAAAGTGACTTTTTCAAGAACTAGCCATTTCAGATCTGACACTGTGTGTCCTGTCTTTTGCCAATGTTCAACAAGGGGTGCTCCCAACACATTGCATCGCACCCTACTACAATGAGAAGAGATGCGAGCTTTTATTTTTTGTTGTGTTTGGCCGACATACACAAGACTGCACGGGCATTGTATCAAATAAATTACACTGCTGGTGTTACAGTTAGTATAATGCTTCAGAGTAAAATTACGTTCTTTATGAGAAAAAGATTTAGTCTGAATGGTGGTATCGCAAGCAGTGCAATTACCACATCTGAAATGCCCCACCACCTGTGGCAAATTCCATAAGGTACTTATAGTAGGCTGTCGCTCTGGTTCCAAAAAGGAATGGACTACCATATCACGGATATTTTTAGCCCTTTTAAAGGAGTGGAGAGGGAGAGATGGTTGTTTGATCTCATCAGCCACTAGAGGCCAGTTTTTGTTAATGATTTGTTTTATTTCATTACTGCGTGTAGAAAAAGTGGTCACACAAATAATGCGTTCCAATTGTGACTGGTTGTTAGCTTCAGGGTTCAACAAGCTCTCGCGTGGGTTGTACCATGCTCGTTTCCTCGCACGTTTGACCATTCGCGATGGATAGCCACGTGAGATGAGTCGATCATTTAAAATCTCAGATTCCAAGATGTAATTCGCTCTAGTGGAGCAATTCCGCCTAATCCTAAGAAATTGACCCACCGGTAGATTGTCTTTCAGGCCTCTAGGGTGATGGCTTTCATACTGCAGGAGGGAGTTACGCTCAGAGGGTTTTCTGAACATGGTGGTGTGTAGATGGTTGTCCTCAACATAGATTGAAATATCCAAAAATGGTATCGTGTTATCGCTTGATTCCATTGTGAATTGGATGTGGGAATTGTTAAGATTCAGCCAGACATGGAACTCTTGTAATTGTTGTTTGTTCCCTTCCCAGATGCAGAGCACATCATCAATGTATCTGACCCATAGGGTCAGATTCATCTGAAAAGGATTGTTTGGCGAGAAAATGTACTGTCGTTCATAATGATCCATAAAAATAATAGCCAGATTTGGGGCAAAGGTAGCCCCCATGGCTACTCCCTTGGTCTGCACAAAAAATTCATCTTGAAAAATGAAAAAATTTTGTTTCATTGCAATGGTGAGTAAATCAATTATGAAATTAGTCGGAACTTGGACAGGGGCTGGTCTTTTATCTAGTTCTTCACACATCACATCCAAAGCTTCCTGTTGCGGAATACTGGTATAAAGCGATATGATATCGCAAGTTACCAACAACGACTTTGATGGATCAAACGGTCTTTCGTCAACCAAATTGATCGTTTGAGTGGTGTCCCTAAGATATGTCTTGGTTTTGATGGCAATTGGCTTCAAGAAAAAATCTATGTATTTACAGAGTGGCTCTAAAATGGACCCGCAGCCCGAAACAATGGGGCGTCCAGGTGGGCTGTCCTGGTTTTTGTGGACTTTCGGCAGGGTATAAATTGTTGCCAGTCTGGGAAATTTTTGATTCAGGAATTTAAATTCTTGATCTGTCAGAAAACCAGCATCAAGCCCCTTTTGAGTTGTGGTTAGAATCAGACATGCCAGATCTCTTGATGGGCACAGAACCACTTGATTACAACCTCCTGCGTGAGAGTTGCTTGAGGGGAGGCACAGTAGAATTTACCACTTTTTCAAACTCGATTACAACCTCCTGTGAGAGAGTTGCTCGAGGACATCTGGTGTATATAGTTCAATTGTGAATTTAAATATTTTAAATTATGTCAAGAAGCATTAAATTACCAGATTTTGAACCTGTAGTTGGCAATTTAGGCCCCTCAATAAATACGACAGATCGAGGGTATTCCCCTTTCTCCATTGTCCATACAATGATTTGCACAAGAGCCATTAGTGCTTTCAGCATTTCCAATACTAGAACAAGTTTCTCTTATCTGAGACACAAGATTTCGGGAAGTCTTTCTCCAGTGTCTATAACAAGCCTTTCTGTTACTCCGCCCCCAAACACCGCGAAGCTGGTTGTTTTGACGGAGCGGGCGGACATGCGAGACAACCGCAGTTACTATAAGCACTTTGGTAAGCTTTACCTCTTCAAGGGCATTTTCTTTTCATTGGAGTTGCAAAAATTACATTGAGGCAACTGCGTGTGCTTTACTCCTCCTTACAGGCGATTTCGCCGGCGAGGCCGCTATTTGCCTACAGTCTCGTAGGTTGAGCCACCGGCGGGTAACTGCTTGACGTCGGACGACGCAGCGCCAGCCCGCCGTGTATGCTGTGACTGATCTAATCACGAGTCCTCTAGAGGTATGCTACTCGTGTCGGTTTTGTGCGTTAGCTTTCCTAATTCTTCGAAGATTACGTTAATTGAGTTCTTATTTTTGCAGTGTGGTAGGATATCACCATATGAAGTGCTGTCACGTCGTTTTAGTAAGCTGAGCCACAATGTAAGTTCGGACGTGTCAATAATGCATTTGACAATTATGTTTGTTCTAGAGTGCAACTGAGTTTGTGGATGCACACAAGACCGCAACCGAGTTATTTTACTCTTACAGATAACTAATGACGCCATTCTAATGCCTCCAATATTCATACCCCGTGGGTAGACAGTGCTCTAATTGGCAAATCTGATGTGAGTCTTTTACTTACGTATATATGTCTCTCTGTGTAAAATCAGCAAGTATGATATGTTCTAAAATGAGTTTTTTATTGCATTTAGAGAATTTCGCGCTAAACATTGATTGCTTGACCGGGGGTGGCATACGACAATTTTGGCCGCCATCGCACAGCGCTTACCATAGGAAGTGCAGGCACGGTGTTCTATTAAGCTGAGCCAATGTAAGTTCGTGTTTGGCTCTCATGTATTCGATAATCATGTTTTCACAAGAGTGTTACTGAGTCTTTGTAATTACACAAGATTGCAATCGAGTCAATTTATTCTTACAGACAACTAAAATGACGACATCTCACCATCTCCAAAATTCATAATCTTAGGGTAGAAGTCGATATTACTCTAACCGGTAAATCTGATGTGAGTTACCTATCTATATATGGTCCTTTGTGTAAATATCAGCATGCATGGCATTTTCTAAAATAAGTCTTTCATTGTATTTAGATTTGCGCTCTAATTATTGAGCGTTTGACCGGGGGTGGCATACTCCAAATTTGGCCGCCATTGTACAGCGCCTCTGTGTACTCTTACTTGAAGTAAGTTCATCAAGCTCATTACGGTTCTTTCTACTATGAATGCCAAGTAGTTACCTACCGTTTAGCAATTTTTGACAAATCTCTACAGCGCCTGGTTCCAGGCAATGCTGGCTGGTTTAGTTTCTCCTCCACAGTTTCCTCCATTATGATTATTGATTAATTTTCTAGTGAGACCTTGACTAATTAGCTTGGTATCCACGAGACCATGGTAATTGTGTTATATTGAATGTTAAATATCACGACATACCACAGGTCGTAGCTATGAATCGATCTAATGTTGGTTTTTAAATTTCAGATTCGAATGCCCCACAACATCCCTCCCTTTATCACTGTCCTGATGAAGACCCCGTTCATAGGAATAAAAGTAACCTACGGCTAGGGGTGGAAACGTCGACGCCTCCTTATCTTTTGGACATCCGGCACATGCCCATGAATTGTTGCAATCATGTATATTGCCGTGGAATGTTCTTGAATGAATGGTTTTCAAATAAGGCCTTAAAAGCTGTTGGGTCCTATATATAATTTTTGTATTGTTCTGAAAACCTTAGTTAATGCTATTTTCTTGAATATTTCTATTTTTCCATGACTTTTTCACTTACCTGAGCACATCCCCTTCTTCCTTTCACTACCCGACTGGGGCTTACTATTTATTACAAAATACAATGTATGTGTTACAAATGGAATTTGGTATTGTCAAATAAAGGACAATATCTATTCATAATTAATTGTGTTTTGAGTAGTTTTAATTGATCTTTTCATTGTTCCTTTTGGTGTGTGTCACACACAACACTAATTCCTTGCGGGGACCCCCCTTCTAGTATACCACATAACGCCCAGGTCCCCGCGACTGCATGGGTTCAACCCCCCTTTTAGTATCGATGTCAGAGTTCAGACGCCATTCGTGATCCATCATGCACCGACAGCTGAGTTCGTCCGCCCTGGCGTTCAAGGAACCTGCCAGGTGTTGAACCACCAGGGTGATGCCCTGGCGTTCCAGCCATGTCCAGAGGCGCAGAGCCTCCTGACAATGGGTCCATGACCCCACCCCGCCCTGTTTGTTGCAGTACCACATGGCGGTGGTGTTGTCCGTGAACACCTGCACCACACTTCCCTGGACAGAGGGAAGGAATGCCTTCAGTGCAGGCCTGATCGCCGGCAGCTCCAGAAGGTTGATATGGAGCCGGGACTCCGCCGGAGACCAGAGGCCTCTGATCTCCGCCTCTCACATGTGCGCCCCCCCCCCCATCCCAGGAGGGATGCATTGTCACCACTATGTGCTCCGGTTAGGGAAGGGAGAGGGATCTGCCGCTGACCCAATCGCAGTCCGTAAGCCACCACTGCAACTGTCTCGCAGTGCCCTCCGAGATCAGGAGGTGGTCGGACAGGTTGCCCTGATCCTGTGCCCATTGAAACTTCAGGTCCCACTGGAGAGCCCGCTTCCGACACCTGGCGTGATGCACCAGTAGGATGCAGGAGGCCATCAGCCCCAGGAGTCGCAGTGTCAACCTGACCGAGACCCGGGATAAAGGCTGAAAGATCGGAATCAGAGCCTGAGTATCCCCAACCCGCTGCTCGGGGGATAAACCCGAAACTGTGCCAAGTCCAGAACCGCTTCGATGAAGAGGAGCTTCAGAGAGGGGCACAGGTGTGACTTTGGCACGTTGATGGAGAACCCCAGCAGGCACAGGTGGTCGGCCGTAGTCTGGAGGTGGTAGACGACTGCCTGGGGCAAGCCCGCCTTCAACAACCAGTAGTCGAGATAGGGGAAGACTGGAACCCCTGATCTGCGCAGATGAGCTGCGACCACCGCCATCACTTTCGTGAACACCAGAGGGGCGCTGGTAAGGCCGAAGGGGAGCACGGTAAGCTGAAAGTGCTCATGGCCTACCATGAACCCCAGGTAGCGCCGGTGGGCTGGCAGGACGGGATGTGGAAATAAGCGTCCTGCAAGTCCAACGCCACCATCCAGTCTCCAGGGTCTAGGGCAGCTAAGACCTGAGCCAATGTCAGAATCTTGAACATCTCCTTCCGGAGGAAGTCGTTGACGTTCCGGAGGTCCAAGATAGGGCATAGGCCTCCTTTGTCCTTTTTGGGAACCAGAAAGTAGTTGGAATAACAACCACACCCTACTTCTGGCTCAGGAACGCGCTCAATGGCCCCCTTGGCCAAGAGGGCCGTAACTTCCTCTTGTAGAAGTTGCAAGTGATCCCCCGACACGCAGTGGTACTACGGTGGCATGGCTGGAGGGGTCGCCTCGAAGGGGAGGGAGTAGCCCCTTAGGACGATTTGCAGCACCCACCTTTCCGACGTGATGGTACGCCAGTGGAGGAGGTAATGGCGAACCCTGCCCCCCACTGGCGTCGAATGGGCCTGAAATGCCGGACTAGGAAGGCTTTGAGGCAGATGCTGCGGGAGCAGATGTGGACTGACCCTGCCCTCGTCCCTCGGCACCGCCACGACGGTACCCAAGTCGTGGCCGCGTTGAGACTGGTTCTGCGGCCTGTGGCTGGCTGGACGTGTGGGGGCGACCCTTCCTTGGCAACGAAAGGGGCGAAAAGCGGAAGTTTGCTGGCGCTGGCCGAGGCCCAAGGACTTGGCCGTAGCCCTGGAGTCCTTAAAATGCTCTAGCGCACTATCGCTTTGTCGCCAAAGAGGCGACGGCCATCGAAGGGCATGTCCATGAGCGTGGTCTGGACATCCTCCGAGAAGTTGGCAGACCTCAGCCAGGCGTGGCGACGAATCGCCGCCCTCATGGAAATCGTTCTGCCCAGCGAGTCCATGGTGTCAAGTACACATCTAATCGAGTACCGTGCTGCATCCTGCCCCTCCGCCAGGGCTTGGGCGAGCCGCGTCCGGGCCTCCTCCGGACACTGTGGCAGCACTTCCGCAACCGTATCCCACAGAGAGTGGGTGTAACGGCCCAAAAGGCAGTTGGTGTTGACAGACCGCAGTCACAAACTCAGAGAGGAGAACAGTTTCTTCCCAAACTGATCATACCTTTTGGATTCCTGATCCGGAGGAGCGGTCGGGAATGCGTTCTGGGATGTAGAGGCCTGAATCACCAGGCTCTTGGGGGTGGGGTGAATGGCAGAAAGCAGGGGTCACCTGGAGCCGGGCGGTGGCGTCGGGCCATGTTCCGATCAACAGGGAGGCCTGTAGAGGGCTTGGACCAGGTGCCCATCAGAATGTCGGAGAGGGCTTTGTTAAACGGCAGTAGAGGCTCCAAGGAGCTTGCCTGCAGTTTGAGCACTTCAGTGAGGATGTTAGTCCTCATGGCCGCGACAGGGAGCTCAAGAGCCACAGGCCTATGCCGCCCTGTTCTACACCACGCTATAAGTAGCCCCCTCCTCCGAAGCCACGGAGGGAGGAGAGACTAATCCAGTGTCAGGCGAAGTGTCTAGACCACTGGCCTCCCCTAGCTCATCTGCTAGTCCTGGCTCAACTGGCACTGCTGTGCCAGAGGGTCCTCAGACCCCTCCCAGTCCTCCTAGTCAGCCATCTCCTGGAAACCAGGCAAAAATGATGGAGGTTCACCCATCATTTCATTTGATTTTATTTCATTTCATCGGCGTCGGAGAAGGCGCCGCTCCGGCGTCGCACCCGGACCGGGGCTGAAACCGGGGACGGTGACGTCTGAAGACGGCACCCGGAGCGACACCCTCGGGGTCGGCGCCAGCGGAGGAGTCGTGAGGTCGACTGGCGACTCGGATCCAGGCCTGGATCCTGTGGGACCCTGCGGCGTCAGGACCGGAGTCGACGACGTCGCCAGGGCCGAAGCACCCGACGGGGCCGCCGGCCCGCTAAGGCTCCCAGTCGGACCCGCGGGCTGTCGCGTGCAGCCCAGGGACCGACGGGTATGGAGCTGGACGCGGCGGTGTCGCCTGATCCCCCGGCCACTTCGCGTGAGCGTCGGGGGAGTCGGAAGAGCGATGACGCCTCTTTGACTTCTTTTTCGAATGCCTTAACTTACTGGAGGACTTAGAGCCCGACGATTGGTGGTGACTCGACGAGCGGCGATGACTGCGGCTCCGCAACCGGTCCCTCGACTTCCTCCTCGACCAGGACCTCGAGCGGCGCTGAGCCCACTGCCGGAGCAGCTTACGGGACCGCTCCCGTCTAGCCTTCGAGGTCAAGGCCCGGCCGTCTGGGCACAACTTGTCATCGTGGTCGGCCCAAGGCAGTAAAGGCACCGATGGTGGGGATCGGTCACTGACATCAGGCGGTGACAGGCATCACAAGGTTTCAAACCAGGCATCCCTAATGGCACCGCGAGTCGGACTCGAAAAGTGATCAAAAGAGATCAAAAAAGTTTGTAAAAAAATTACTAGAGTACTGCTCTTACCGGATCTGCGCTTGCTGGCAAGGAAAAAAGAAGAACTGACGTCAGCGCGCAAGTGCGGCATCCTAAGTACTCCGACGACGTCATCCCGGCGATCACGACGCCCACGACGGACGCGGAGCTGCAGACGACGCCTAGCGACGCACAGGGGTACTGCTGACGAAAACTTTTCGGATCCAGCCTGACGCCTGGGAATATTCTAAGGTAAGTAATCTAACACTAACCTGTTTCTTTCAGATCCTCTGTTTCCACCTCTACCACAGCCTTTAAATATTTGGTGTCTCTGCTGGTAATAGAGAATGTAGTATGTAGTATGTGTTTCTCTAGCACCTTCACCAGAAAAGGGAGAACGTGGCTCTTTCTTATTAGCAGCCACTAGGGAAGTACACTTCAGTGGTTTCTCTTTGCAATTTAATTGCCTGGCCGCTGACACAATTGACGGTTAATATTTACAGAGAAAGTGTTGGGAAAGAAAAAAAGCATCTGAATGGGTCTGGAGTGTGAGTACTCCATAGCAAGTAGCATTTTTGATCCTCACCTCAACACGCATGATAACCGAGCACGTGCACAGGGGCCTTTTTACATTAAATGGAATGTGTCACACAGGAGCACTATGGTAGGGGGCGTCCCATTCTTATTAGAGTGTCTACTGCATGGTTCTCCAACTGTTTCTGTAATAAGATCTACATATGTTTATTGAAAATCAATCCAAGCTACGAATACTATTAGTATTGGAATACTGAATACATCAGAAAAGGTTACATTAATGCCGCCTTAAGCAAGATTGCCAGAAGTGGTCACCTAAGTGCATCAGGCATGGTTGCCAGAGGTAATAACATTAGTACTACTCCCCAAAGCCTCATGAGTTATCATTCAAATATCAGCTTTAAATATATTTTGGAAATATAGCTATTTTTTCGCAAATATCAGCTTAAGAGTTCTGAAAATACATACATTTCCATCTCAACTACACTCTTTTCAATTTTGGTATACATATATGAATTCAACCAAGCAAAGCTGCAAGTTTAGTAAGCTGCCCTGCAAACACTAGAGCAGAGCTTCTTACAGGTAGCTAGAGAGCTACCAGTTTCTCACAAGCTACTGTCATCTCCCTGGGCTGTAGACAACAGTCAGAAGTGAAATGATTAATGTGGAAGACAAGTCTTTTTCTGGTTATCTGGTTTTGTACAGAAGTCTACCAGCCTTTCTCACATTTAAAATTGTTCTGCCAGTCACTATAAATGGGTCCTTTGCCCATTTATAAAAAGGAATGGTTGTAGCATGCATGTGTACTACAGGCGTATAGAGGTCGTAAGTGGATGCATTGCCTATTAGGAGTGCAATGTGTGTGGACAGCAAACAGCGCATGAGGCTACAGCTACAGTGGGTTCCATTTTCTATCAAGCATACTCTGTATTGTACCTAAGAAGGAGGTTTCAAACGAGACCCCAGACTGCAAAAGTATATTGACAGTCTTCCCCAAGAATGTTCAGGTATTACTTTCACTAGGTCAGATAGTGGAGTGTTGCTGAAATGAAGAAAGGAGACAGGGAGCCCCTTTGCCACTACAGAATACATGATGTCCATTCCTGGCACACTATGCCCTGTGAGAGGCTACCCCAAAAGGTTATTACATAGTTATTACGCATGGCTGTTAATTACCCTACCCTCATTATGAGCCATCTCCTGTAGCTTGAGGGACCAATTTGGGGGAGAGTAAGTTACAGTCGTTATTGCTGCCAGAAGGAGGCAATAGCACTTAAATACATATAGTTTTGCCATATAAACTACAAAACAAACCTACATAGATGCATACATAAATAGGGTCCAAGTCACAAACATTTTTGTACACTTAAGTGGAACTTAGACATGTAATCTCTGAACACAAATATCTAGATCCTGCATCACGGAATTATGCAGAGCGGATATCTGCCACTCTGGTATAGAATACTGTCCACTGTACCAAGTCTATGGGGAGGAGTAGGAAAGAGGACATTACAGAATAGATGGGTATCCACAACAATCTACAACAATCTTTCATATAAACCTCTGTCAATAGGCATCATAAGTAGGTGTTTTACGGAGGTGTCAAGGTATGGAAAGACAGCCATACTCTACGGGTTAGGGAAGAGGAGTTCCTTGTCAGGGAAAACATCTGCCTTGTGAAGAAGGAAGGAAAACAAAAATAAACTTGCAAAATGCACATTTCTGCCACGCACACCTCAGCGAACTGTCTGTATTAAGGATAATCATACATGAAAACACATGACTTACTTAGTTTTTGAAGCAGACCCTAAGGATTGTTTGTGAATGCCCGAAAACTTGGAAAGCTATGAAAATTGATACAAGGCTACAACGAGCAGATTTCAAACTTCTAAAACAATTTGTCAATTTGGTTCATGTATGGTACAGCATAAGTTGCTCCATTAAAAGCCAATATCCCTAGTTAGGCAGTGCATCTGCGGGCAAACAGCATCAAAGTGTAACAAAGCTTGCCTACAATGAATCAAATATACATTGCTGCATAATCACTCAATTTAAAAAAAACGCTTACAGTAGAACTAGCCTCTAATAAGAATGTGCGGCCCTGAATTGCAATGGTAAGGTTGGGAAAGAAACTTGGAAATAACTTGCCAAATTTGGTTTTCCATAGGAGGATTGAACAAATGTAATCAATTTAAAGGCTCTAACACCCCAACCCAACAAATGTCCTTTGGTTGGTTGTGGCGTCTTTGCAAAGAATTGAACTTCACCCTGCAGCATCGCCAAACCAGCCAGCATATATATAATACTGGGCCAGACATAGGCACTGCCCTAGCAAGAAAGCACAGTTTTAAGCATGTTAAGTGTTTCCCTCCTATACGGGTAATCATGACTAGTTCCAGTATTAAAAAATAAATTATACAAAGCAAGAAAGTACTAGCCCTATGTGCAAGATGTACTGTCATGTGTACTTCCTCATTTTTGCCAGACAGTATAGACTGCAAGATGCTGTAGAATTCGTACTATGTCTTCAATTAACTGCCCTCAACTAATGTGCTTCCCTGTCCTAGACTCCATATTTATAAGATTCAATGAGGAAGCTATGCTGACTACCAATGGTTTTGTTGATGAACATATACTGGTTGCACCACATTTTTTAGGACGCTACGTGCACAAGTAATAATATAATCCATCTCTGATCAAGCGATAGTTTACTAGAAATATTTGCATGACCTACGGTCCCCTCTGCATGCTTAATGCAGACACCAAGGTGCTCTGCAAGGCACTGGCGGGGCGCTTGAGGGGGGCAGTGGTCTCCCTGGTACACGAGGATCAAGGTGGCTTTATGCCGGGGTGTAGCACTGCTCTCAACCTGCGCATATTGCTGTATGTGATACATTTTGTGCAATGTAGTAGGGATGTTTTAGCCCTGGCGTGGGACATCACGAAGGCATTTGATACCCTCGGATGGACGTTTTTGATGAAGGTACTCAGGAAGATGGGTTTTGGACTGAACTTCATTAAGTGGGTATTCATCTCTATTTGGCCCCGAGGGCCAGGGTGAGGAGTGGCAGGGTGGTGCCCGACGGATGGGAGGTGCACCCTGTCCCTGCTCCTTTTTGCGCAGGCACCCCTTGCGGCGAGGCTTTGCAACAAAATGGTGGAGTTCGGTATCAGAGTGGGAGACGTCAGGACTCTTTTTTCACTGAATGCGGATAATGTTTTGTTCAACCTGCGTAGGCTCTCCCATGGCCCGACTGGAGGATTTTGGTGTGGTGGCGAGCCTGCGTATAAATAGACATAAGTCTCTGATTTTTTCTATTGGGAGGCACTTCGAGGGATCCGGGAGGGGGATTTAGCCCTGCCGGGGCAGAGATGGGAGACTAAGGTGTTGCGGTAATGGTGATTCCTGCAGCTGGCCAAACGATGGGTGGCTATGGGTTGGTTGGGCGAGAGGGCCACCTCTCTGGTGCTATGGGCGAAGGACATTACTGAGTGGGCCCTAGCTGAGGAGGTACACATGAAATTTACAAGCCTTGTACTGCAAGATGATCTAGAGGCCTGGGCTACAATGTTGGAGGCCTTACAAATATAGATGGACGGAGGGCAGTGCTCAGGAGCCAAAGTCACAGGGGTAGGTGCACACTGCTTCTCAGGGGCAGCTGTTAGTGGGGAATTAGGACTGGTAAGGTCGATTCTGGAGAGATGGGTTCGAGGGACGATCCTTTCGGTAAATGAGATTGTCATGCACAGTGAGCACATGTACTGTTTAATTCTTTTCTAATGTGTTTTCTTTTTTTGATGTTGATTGCATTGCCATACACTACAACACCAAAACCAAAAATGATAAATGTCATGTAATTATGTCATCCTGTATTCCCATAACAGTGTGGTTGCTTTACACGTATGGCCAATAAAAATATATACTTTTTAATTAGAACAATATTTTCTTGCATAGGATGACCCGCTTGTCAAAACACTACAGTAGGTTGTTACATCTGATGGACTTAATGTGACTGCTTAATTCTGATAAGCACAGACAAATCAGAGCAAATAAACACAAAAATACCTTGAATCGACTGGTGAAAAGGTCCATTGTTGACACGAGGTCCTTTTTGTCATAAAGACGCTGTAGTCCAAGAAGGCTTTTTAACCTCACTTCAGGATGCTGCAATATTAAACAGGAGGATGACAGAAAATACATAAAAATGAATTGACACATATGTTGATCAATTGTATGCTTATGGTGTAGCTGACCATAGCAAGAAACCATTAATTGGGCAGAGCACCAAACAGCTCCAGAAAAGGGCTTTGGAATGCATGCACCTAATTCAACCTACCACTACTAGACTCTTCACTGACAAATACAAAAAAGTGGATTCAATGTGCTTTGATGGTGCACAAGGCAGTCTATGGATCATCAGTAACATCCCTAACCATGGCCGCACAGGCCTTTTATTCCACAGGGCATTTCACCGGTGGTCTGGAGCCTTTGAAGGCTTGATCTGAAAGCCCAGGGCCGTTCCTGGTGCTTCTATCAATTATTTCACCAGATCCAGCATCCAGCATTCAGCATTCAGAGAGGCAGACAAGAGAGAGGAGAGGAGAGGAGGGAAGCAGAATGGATGGAATGAGAGAGATTCACTTGGAGACGAAGAGAGCAGAGCTCGTTCGAGCATTTTTGACAGGACTTTTTTCGGTTCTCCAGTTTAACTCTGTTTCTTGCTGCCTTATTGAGTTGATACAAGCCCCTTAGGACAGTTAATCTTTCTCTCCTGAACACTACTAAAGTGAAAAGTACTCAAGTTAGTGGCAGAGACTCGCCGCTAGCGGGCAATTAGTTTTGAACACCCATCTCAACGCTCCGAGCCTATACTGTTAAAATATAGGAAACATTTGAAAACCTGGTTTATCACACCATACATCATGATAATTGCTACGGTGGCATGTGCATCTTGCACAGCATAAATTTCATAGAGCACCCAAAAACTTTGGTGGACCTTGTTTAACAGACATAACATATCATAACAAAACATAACAGTCCAGATTGTTGTATCATAACAGCCAGCACCTTCCAGGAAAAGAAAGCATACAATCGCACCTTGTCATGTAACATCCATCCTATGTATTTCAGGTAACTATCGTTTAAAAAAGTGTGGGGGTGCATTTTCATCCAAATGCTGATTTCTTCAATACACAGTGCCCTTATCTCCGGGACAACATCACTGAAAAACAGAATTAGAAACAGCCATCAAACAGAGGCAATCAAACAGCAGTTATGAATCATAAATTGAAAAGTTCTCCCAGATTTCCCCCCTGGTGGCACATTGGGAAAAAGACTTAGTTGAATGCGCCCTGGCAGATGAACAACCTATGAAGAAGTCGTGAAGGGATGATAAATTAATGGAGGACTTGGATGAATGGAAAGAAATGCTGGCTAAACTAACAGATCCATCCAATAACAGGTGCCAAGAAGAGATGGAGTTGTATAGTTAGGACTAACCTGGATTGAAATACTGCACACTTGGGTGCGACTAAATTTAATGCAATGTATATGTAACAATGTGATTGATCTGGATTACTCCTGTGCAAGATACTTCTTTTAGTTCCTCCAAATTTGTTTTTGCAATGTACATTATAAAATAAACTCAAAAATATGTTCAAATAAATCATTTACAAAATATTGAGTTAAGTAAAAGCTCATTGCCGCGGACTCTGCGTCTGTGTCTAAAGCAACAACAGTATTGCAAGTGACATCAGCTGCATTATTGTAAACTTGTAGATATAGAGCTGTGTTGAGGCTGTCCAGTTGCACTGTTTTAGAGCTGTGCAACTGTAGTGCTGCTGTAGGTGTACAGCTGTAGCCTTGTGCAGCTGTGGAACTACAGAGTTGTGAAGATCTACTGCTGTAAATACAAGCTTGCAGATTTAAGTGGTGTTGTAGCTGTGCGTTTGTGGACTTGTGGTGGTGCCTGTGACAGTGATGTTCCTGCAGAGAGAGAAGAAAGATGGCACTGTAGGGCCTAGAAGAAAGGGTCTCCAGCAGATGCATGAGTTCCCTGCATTCTTTAGTGTGCCGGCAGAGGCACGCACAGCAGCACACATGAACAGCTGACAGCTTACAATGGCTCCATTTATAAACCATTACAATAGTTCTGAGCTTAATACCGGAAAATTGCATTAAAACCAAAACTCAAAAGAACATTTGTCTCCTCCTTCAGCTTATCCACTGCATTTGTTATCCTTCACAACCCAGAGGAAGATATAGATTTAAAAACCTGTAGTGACTTCAGGGCTACGCTTAGTATCTAGGACCTCCCCAAGAAGGTCTAGATAGCTTACATGTTTCGGTTCAAACAACAGCCCGTAAAATCAAATGTAATGTGGGAGCTGAAATACATTGAGAATTGGGAGCAGGTCAACACCACAAAGTGAATTATTTAACAAATGCTTCTCCAATGAGTAGCTCCAGTGCTTAATTTGCCAATAAATAAGTGTCAGGACACTCATGAGGAGGTCAAACTAAGCACTGAAAGTAGCACTGCTCTGTGCAGCCCAGTCCACTAAACTGGAAGCTTGATTTGGTTTAATTAATATATGTATATCAAAATGGAAAAGTACGTATCTGAGACCCAAATGTGTGCATTTTCAGAACTCATGAGCGGAATTTGCAAAACGTCGTTGCATTTCTGAACTATATTTAAAGCTGATATTTGAGCGATAAATCATGAGGCGTTAGGGAGGCGCAGTACTAACATGTTACCTTGGTGCCGGGAGCATTGCAGCAATGGCTCTTATTTATTACATATATAAAGGCATCTTACACATTGATAAACCTGTTTTTGCATTACTACTGGCAACATGCCTGATGCACTGAGGTGACCACTGCTGGTAATCTTGCTACGGTGGTACTAATTTAACCTTTTTCTGATGAAGTCAGCATTACAATACTGATATTAATAGTAGCTCAGTATGATAATTATTAAACATAAGTAGCTCTTATTACAGAAAAGGTTGGAGACCTGTGCTCTTAAATAAATGCCTTGATTACAGGTGACCCAATGGGTGGTGAGCTAATTATATTTGTCAACAACATTAAGTAGGTCTCCTCACGTTGTCAGCTCAGTTTCAGAACGCTAGCGCCACGACACCTCGGCATTCACACGCTTTACAAAAATCTTACTTACTTACTTTATTGAGCACTTGTAACGCTTACCGGTAGCGCTGTAGAAATGTTCCCTTAAATATAGCACTCATCATGGTTTCAATTTCCTGCTGCTTCTGCTGAAGCTGAGAAAGATAACAATAAGAGTGTTTATTAAAACCCACATCAGGAGCAACAGAACCGCAAATAATAATAGTAACAACAACAACAGTTGCTTTCCTAAAGTGCTTGGTTATGCACTTCGGCAGTTTCCAAGGGCTGCAACCAACAAAGGGTACTGTGACCCAATGTAATCCTTTGCAGTTCACTGAAACTGGCAGCATTGCAATTCTGCAGCATATAATGCAGATGGAAACAGCGAGCATTTGGCTCACTGAGCCATCTTGCCTGCATTCAGTAAATTCCCCTTCCTGCACGATTCCAAGTTGCACTGTGCAGGGATCTGGAAATTAATGGCACTGGGATCTCTGATTTGAGCAGGTAATCCCACTCCCGCACATGCAATCGCGAATTACAAGACTGCAAAGTGGACTTTTCCCACATGTTATTCAAAATTCCATTCCAGCCCTCTTTCCGCACACAGGATGCCCCTGTTTTCAGGAGGAGGAAACTCGTGTAAATACTCGTTGCAGGTCTGCACCAGGTGAATAAGGATCAGGGGGTGCTGTCTTCCTTTGAGATACCACTCTGCTTGACTCAGTATAGAGTCCACAGTGCCTCAGAGCTATGAGACGTTGCTCTTTTTGTGTTTTTACACCTCACATTTTTTACCCCAAAACTTTAAGTGCTTTTTTCAGTGTGCTTGAGAGATAGTGCTTCAAGAATAACTACGTCTTTGACATGCATACGCAGGCAAAACATGGAAAAAGAAAAATACATACTCATAGAGTTCGACATTTGAAACCCTTCCCCCAATAAACACAAAAAGGTCAACCAAACAAAGAGGTTGTCTTAAGAACATGAAGTTAAGTCTACTACATATAATGGAGAAAGCCATTTAGCACTGTCATTCTTCTTGTATTGTATTTTCTGTGCATCTTGAGATGGCCGTTATTATTAGATTTGGCTTGAGAGTGCAGTAGTGTGTTCATATATGGGTACCAATCACCAAAATATACATTGTAAACTAGTTCATTGTTCCCCACTCCCAACATCTCCGCCAGCATGTATCTACGGAGCCGAAAATTGCATGTAAACAGACTGAGGTCAGTACCATTGTGAGATGAGTTTATAGCTAATGTCCCTGTGTTGCACGCACATAGAGTATTTTATTGCTTGAAACAATATATTAAGCTAAACATCCTTGAGTATTTGCACACCGAGTTCAGATTCACAAGTTTCTATTTCTGATGGCTTTGGTGGCTTGTCACCCTGTAAAGAACCCTAATTCAGGGATAAAGATGTCCAATGGAAAAGCTGCAGGGAGGCCCTCTTGTAGTCACACATTCATCAAAGGGTGGTCTCCACAAGTAACCTACACCTGTGGATTGGTAACTACAGCGCGCTAACAGCTTTATTGGGGAGAGGAAGGTCCTCCAAAACGCTGGCTGTATTTTGAGTGAATTTATTTTGAAAAGTGTTAGGAATATTGAAATGATTTTAAAAGCTCTTATTTAACACGGTCCGCATACCCACACCTTAAAATTTTGTATACACTGCCCGCTGCTTTGCGAACAATTCAGATTCTCTCGCTCTTTGGGCGCCATCTTGGGTGAGGGACTAGGGGGCCAACTACTTGTCTGGCAGCGCCATTTTGGTTCGCGCGCTAGTGTTGGGATGCCGGCCTATTTAAATATGGCTACGCAAGCGCGCAGCTGCGTGGGTGCGCCAGAGGCCGGCGCGCCCGTCCGCGCTCTGGTCGCGCCTAGCGCTAGTCATGCTGCCTGACTCAGCCAACCCCACGGTAAGATCAAGTACTCTAGGGAGAGGCTGCTCAGTATTGGTGAGAGGAAGAAGGAGGGGGACATCCAACATCTAGCCCAGAAGGGGGGGACTTATAAACTCGTTAAACTGTGGACTGATGAACTGTAGATTCCTAATTAAACATTATCTGGAGGTTTCCAACATGGTAGAGGACCTGGATTGGATGCTCTATTTCTCACAGAAACTTGGACTCAACCAGGTTGCCTGGTGGAACTAGGCCTTGCTTGTCCAGAAGGCTATAAAATGTTCCACAAACCAAGGGGGACGGGCAGAGGAGGAGGACTTGGGGTATTATATAAGGAAAAATGGGATTTTGCGCCCTTCGAGATAGAGGCAGTCACCGGGATAGAACTGCTGTGTTTCTCACTCCAAGAGAACAAAGGGAGGCTCATAACGGGAATGATCTGCTGTAGGCCCCCAGGGTCAGATACGCAGTATCAAATATTACTTGAAACCATTACCGATCTGACCCTAACCCACTCTAGGATGATCCTATTAGGGGATTTCAATTTGTGGGAAAATGGGACCCTAGACAACCATCTGAGAGACCTAAACCAAACGTGCGAAAACCTCAATCTATTCCAACTGGTTCATAAACCCACGCACCTAGGAGGACATATCCTAGATCTCCTATTTGCCGACCAGGATGAGACTAAATTAGTGGGGATAGTACCTCAAAGTTGGTTGGACCACTCCTTAATCAACTTTCATATATTATTAACCCGGTGGGAGGATAATAACAATCATGGAACATCTTATAGAAAGGGTAGAGAGTGGACTAAGTTTGTCAAAAATAAGATATGCCTGACATCCCAGAATCACAATCTTTTTGTTTTCAATAGATCTGTTGATGAAAATTATCAGGCATATTGTGACTACATAGTTAGCTCTCTGGACGATATAATCCCTATCAAGAAGATTAGAAACAGGAAAAAAGCCTCCGCCCCATGGTACAGTGAAGAACTGAGAGTATTACGACTGACCTGTAAGAAGGCAGAGAGAAGATGGAGAAGGGCATATCTGGAGAAGGACAGAACAGAGCTGAAAATAGCCCAGACCAAATATAAGGAGTCGATAGTAAAGACTAAGGCAGACTTTTACGCCAACTCTATTCTGCGTGCACCAAACAGCACAAAAGCCCTTTTTAAAATCTTCAGGGATTTGTCCCAGCCAGCATGTACCAGCAACAAGGTCGTCAACACACAGGAACTCTGTGATACGATTGCCGCACACTTTGAGGAAAAAATCACCAAAATTTTGGGCAATCTTTGGTCTGGTAATATTAATAATAAGAGTGATCCATTGGAGAGAGCAGAGGAAGGGCCTGGAGTGGCCACTGCTCTGGAATTTTTCCAGGCTCCTTTTGAAGAGCATTTTATTAATGTAGCCCAAAGTATTACATCGGGCTCCCCTCAGGATCCCCTCCCGCCTACAGTCTGGAAGGTATTCGGACGGGAAACTCTCCCTTGGCTGCGATTAATCTGTAACCAATCCTTGGCAGCTGGTGTGGTACCGGAGGCCTGGAAACAGGCAGTAGTCACCCCCGGACCCAATTAAGATCTTGGAGAAAATAGTTAGCAGGATTTTGTCAAGCTACTTAGAGGACAACCATATGTTAGATAGGGATCAATTTGGCTTCTGTCCGGGCCACAGCACGGAGACTGCCCTGGTCACCGTTATGGACAATTTAAGGATGCGGGCTGACAATGGAGACCGGTCAGTGCTGGTGCTACTAGATATGTCAGCCGCATTTGACACGGTGAACCATACCATATTGGTAGAAAGACTGAATGGCCTAGGAGTCAAAGGACGAGCCCTGCAGTGGCTGCAGTCCTATCTATCAGGGAGACAACAGGAGGTGACCATGCCGCCGTTTGAGTCTAATAAGTCCCCAGTACACCATGGGGTGCCGCAGGGATCTGCGATAAGCCCCATCTTGTTCAACATCTACCTGCGCTCTTTGCTCACCCTTGTTAAGTCCTTTGGAACTGAATTGATCAATTACGCGGACGACACCCAATTGGTGTTTTCCCTAGAAGGGAAACAGGTGGTGTCCATGGATAAGTTCCAGGAGTGCATGTGCCAGACAGTAAGTTGGCTTAAACAAAACTCTCTACAATTTAATGGGGGGAAGACAGAGGTGATATTCTGTCCTACTCCCTCTAGCCTACAGCTACAATCAATACCAGAGTTTAGGCCTACTCCAGAAGAGGACCCCCTTGTCCCGGCTAAAACAGTGCGTAACTTGGGGGTATTAGTGGATGGGAGTCTCCAAATAGAATCTCAGGCTAATAAAACTGCCAGCGTCTGCTTCTCTCTGTTGCGGATGCTGCGACAGATTCTTCCTTTCCTGCCTATAGAAACCCGTTTGCTTGTAGTGAGGAGCGTACTACTTAGCAGACTGGACTACTGCAATGCTCTGTACTTGGGTGCTCCACAATACATCTTACAGAGCTTGCAGAGAGTCCAGTCTATGGCAGCCAAGTTGGCGCTAAATAGGCAACGAAGATCTTCTACAAGTCTAGCTTTTGAGAGACCTACACTGGTTGCCCATTAAAGAGAGAATTTGCTTCAAATATCTCTGCATTGTGTATAAAGCGGCACATGAGGAGGGCCCTATTCCACTGCAGGAGAGGATCACATGGCAAAATCCAAAAAGTCAGCTTCGCTCCTCGAACGCAAACCTGATCAAGATCTCTAAGTTTAGGAAAACCAGAATGGGGGGCAGAGCCTTTGGGGTGGCTGCTGCACGACTATGGAATAACCTGTCCCAGACCATCAGACAGGCCAATTCGTCGGCCTGTTTCAGAAAGAATCTGAAAACCTGGTTGTTTCCTAGGATGGAAAACTAGTTCTCTCACTGCCTATTATGGGCTGATAACATGCTGACCATCACCAATTCTAAAAGCGCCAGGATACCCGTAGGGTGACAGTTTTGTAATATATAAGTGTATTTTACATTACATTACATGGCGTGCCCTCTGAATTTCACAAGTCCTTTACAAAGTGATAAATATTGCACACAGTAGGTATATAGCAACATTGTTTCTATGTTGCATGAATATAATACATGGAGCGTGTCCTGTGGTAGTAAGGGGTCCAGGTCCTGATGAATGCTGCATGCCCTATCTTAGGGTCACTAGGCAGACACATAATGACCATCTGGGTGTTAAAGTACTAGTTCTCCTTAGAAGCCAGTACACGTCCAGCCCCTTACCAGCTATTTTGAGAGCAAATTGTGTTCTGGCATTGTGCTGCAACTAAAGATCTTCAACTTGTCCCATCGGTATACGTTTTTGAAAAGTAAATCCTTGGAAGGGCGGTATATTAGCCTCATGTGTGTTTTGGTGAAGCATTAATGTTGCTCTCTAGGTAGTGCAGGAGTGTTTGCGAAATGGTAACTCACAGGGATATAGCCTCTATTTTTAAAGTCAATTAGATGTCATGTTATTCAGGAACCGGCGGTCCAAATACTGTGCCTCTTGCCAGTTACTTTATTTGCCCGTCAAACTTCTTAGCCTACTTCACCACTGTTGTAGAACTGGACATGGGAGAAAAAAAACAGATGGCAATAACAATGAGTTTCCAAAGGTCTGGGCTCTGGGCCTAGATTTTTTAATTGATGTTAGTTGCACCAGCGGTGGGAATTGATTTTTAAGCCATAAGTCCTATATTTCCCTCATGGGAAACAAATACTGACAAATTATATTTTGTAGTGTAATTATCTGCCTTGGTCTGTTTTTACAGTCCGAATGCAAATAATACAGTTTCAGGACATTTATATATTTATTTTGAAAGTTTTATATGGCGCGAACATGACCACTGAGGGTATCATGCAATCAAAATATCCCTTTTAAACCTCCAACCCTGGGGAGAGCGGTATACCCGGAGCTCAGGACAGAACCCACAGGTTGCCAGTTCACAGTGTGGATCTTGGAAAGAGCACTGTCTGCAGATTAGGTAAGATGGGTATCCATATGTTTATGCAGTTCGAACTTGTATTTATGGTTCACTATGCACATTCTTTGTCAAAAGGGTGAGCGCTGTATGGAAATGCTGTGAGCTTGGCTTGCACTACTGACAGTGGTTCCAGTTTAAAAATGTGCACTCACGTTTCCAAAGATTAACGTTTTGAGGCTAGCTATAATGCTCCCACAATGCTCTATGATGCAATGCAAATAATCACAGAAGCCTGAAAGCACGACTGATGATTGTTTGCATTCAAAATAAAATAAACACAGCAAATAGAAGTAAAGCTTTTCCTAAACTAAGCAATTTTAGGTACCATTTATTTGAGGCATCCTTTGGTAAAAATATTTTTGATACGTGCTAGTATTTCCCCAAAAAATTAAGGATGGAAAGTTAGTGTAAAACAAGTTTTGGCAAGATTATGGGAAACATGAAATCAAACAAGCATTGACGAAGCCAATCGGTCTGGCTGTAGGTGCCAGCCTTTTGGTTGTGTCAATGTGTGCTTTGTTTTGACAAAGGTTTTGTAAAACATTATTTTTATGGGAGCTGTCAGGCACTCATCAATGTGACAAAAAAACTGGCTAAAAGCAAACATGTTTTTGGTCTCAAAAAGTACTCATTGCCATAGGCACCATTCACAGTGAAGTTAATATATACACATTTAGTCAAAACAAATGGCTTTATCTAACGACCAATGTATTTAGGGGCCCAATTATTGAAGAAAGTCACACAAGAGAACCCATGGTATATATTCCCACGTTAGTGTAGATTTACAACCTTAAAGAATTCACAAGTCTTTACGGAAGTAGGCCTGGAAACCGTTCTCTTTGTTGAACTGCATTTTCGCATGAGCAAATACGCATGTGTATGTTTGCTCATGTGAAAATCTGCAAACAGATAAAATTCAATAATTCACAAATGCTGCTTACAAGTATTGCAAGCACATATGCGCCTTATCATATTAAAACCTGACCTTTTGGCTTCACTAATGATTTGAAAAAAACAGCAAAAAGGGATTATTTCCTGTGATACATAGGGGAGAAAGAACAGAACGTGACAAAAGGCACAATCATTGCGTATACTTGTCAAAAGTAAAATAGCCCCTCCTGTATTCCAATGGAAGCACTCTCTGAAAGATGTAATGATACAACAAACAACCAATAGCGTGAGGGGAGAGTCGAATACTCCCTGGGTGGAGTCAAAGCTCACTCTATGTATATTTTGGTAATTGGTAACAATATTTCACTACACAGCCCCACTGTCAAACCAGACCTAATAATGGAAACCCTCTGAAGTCCAACTGCACCAGCAACATATACTAACTTGCGGACATCTCTACGCCACAGGCTGAGCAATGCATATCCCGCATTGTTCAGAGTTTAGATCTTTATTTCACCCATCAAGTAAGGGACTTCAGCTCGCCATTATCAATGAGTTGCCCCTTAATGCCAATGTTACTGCAAATGTTTAGCAAACCAGCTACAGAGTCACATCTGCAGTGCTAGTTGCACCATGTTTTGGCTAAAGACAACTCAGGGGTTTGACGCCCTTTAACCACAACATTTTATACCATTAAACAACCTTTGCCTCATGGGCAAAAAAGATGCCTCAGCGCACCATACCCTAAAGCATTTTCTTCTGCCAAAATATTAGGCTTTCCCTATATTAGTTTAGGCAGTCCAGGCCTGCATGGTCAGGCAATGTTGCACGCGCAGCACTAGATTACAAGCATAATCGAGGATGTAAGTACTCATTTTGACTTCACTATCTGTGGAAGCCCCACTCTTCATTGCCCACTAAAGATGCAGCTAGCATCTGATGACACGATTGGCACAGACTGGTGTCGGACTTTAACTGTCGATCAATAGGGAAAAAAGCTTGACAAATGACCGCTAATGTATGTGACCTAAACAGGAGGCTCCAACAACATGGGATTCTACAGTTTTGATTGGTGGAGTTCTGCTCTAAGGATTGTAAATGAAGCAAGAGTTTATTAGTCCACTATTGCTTAATCTAACTTAAAGCTGTGGTGTTAATATAAATGTATACAAATAGCCAACTCAGTGAATATCGATCATTCTTTCTGTATTTATCTATACAGATTTCTATATTTATACTGTGCATCAACAAGATTTTTGGGTCTATGTGCCGCCAATAACTATTTAGGATCCGTTGGGAGTGCCAATCTTATTAGTAATGTGCAATGCTTCCCACAAAAACCCAAAGGCAAATGTATGTGAAAAAGCTATCATGTTGTAATCAAAAAGAGAGAAGAGAACTAGAGAGGCTAGTCCGTTTCCCCTGTTTATATGTTAGCAATCAATGAGAACTAGCTCTGGTTTAAATTGTTTGTATGTCTGCGGGTGGAGAAAAACCATTAGGTTTTATGAAGGCCCTCACCCACCAACCTAGTTGGTGGCATGCTTCATCATCGGGCCCCACCCGAGGTACCGAGTGTACCTCAGGTGTGCTTCGACGCCAGAATTACTGCGGAGCGGGTTTTTTGGTTTGTGAGGGTGCTGTGAGTGTGCCCTGAGTGAGGTTTAAAATACTGTCCTGGGTGTCCCAAAGACTGTTTTAATGGTGGGACCCAGGCAGTCAATAAAAACAAAGGCTTTCGGACGTGCACGGTAGGCTTATGGCCTCCGACGTCCTGTGCGGTCAACTAGTTTCAGCCAGGCCTTATCTTCTACTGGCTTTCGTCAGGACCTTATATGTGTAGGGTGTTAAAGGGGTTTGTATGAGTTTGTCAGTGCCCTGTGTGTAAAGCACACGCTACGGTGCTTATATGTGTAAGAGGTGTTTACTCTCGAGTTGTACCTGTCTTGTAGTGGTAACTTCATAAGTAAACTGAAGGGAACATATTTTCAGAAAGGCATTTTTACTTTGCATTAAAGGCATTCGAAAACCCTCGAAGTATAAGCCTAGTGGGTACCTTCTATCATCTGCCGCCGGTCTGACTCGGTCTCAGCTCATTCATGCACAAGCCACAGCCAGTATAAAGACACAGTGCATTCTGAGAAGCATATATTATGCAAATACAGCTACCTCTGGGTATACATAGAAAGAGGAAGCTCATACACAGACTCAAGTGGAGTTGCTGCATAACTAGATATGGAGTGCAAACTTCACTAGTATAGACAGAATTTGTCTACATCTTGCCACTGAATGTTGCTAGTTAAAAGGTCTTCCATATTACAGAACAGCAAGTTGGAATTATGGCTGAAACAATCTAAGACACAATCTAAACTATAATAATAAGTGCGCCTATGAGCAAAATTAGATTTAGTGCCTGCCTGCAACACTAGAAATGCCATCGCTGAGAACCAAGGGACGAACAGCGAACACGGAGCTCTCTCCTTCCAACATGGCGCCGCAGTTCACGTCTGAGCTCCTCCCAGCCCAGACAGGAATCCACCAATCACGTTGATCTACGGGCCATGAGTTTGAAAGCATGTTTGAGGCCTTTCTATTTATAGTTTAAAAGCAAGCTAGTGGTTATCTTGCCTAGTTTGCTTTTCAAGTAAAAGGATGTGGTCTAACATTTGGAGCTGTTGACTTTGAGACTGGGGAACCTGGGTTGGAGTCTTGGAATCGGCTCTCCCTGTGCCTCCAAAAAACATGCAGATCGGAACAAACACAATAAAACAATGGCCAAACCGAACAAAATTCCACAAATTACAAAGGCTGATTGCACTACAGCAACGGTTGAACTCCATTCGAGTGAAAGTGTATTGGGTGAACGTGTACAGGAACAAAAGCCAAAGCAAAGAGAGCAGAATGAAAAAGTAGTGCACCGAAACTAAACATATCGCCAACAGTGAAAGGATCCATGTAGCAGGGGCAGTATCCAGGGTGGAACAAAGCACAGGTAAATTATTCACCAAAGAAACTAAAGGAATTTCGAAATGCAGAATAAACAACCAATGGAAAGTAGTGGGCGTGCTGATAGCCCATAGAGAAGATACAGCATGTCTCGAAGATACAGCATGTCTCGAAGATACAGCATGTCTCGAAGAGACAGCGCATGACCTGCCTAGGCGAGACCTGAAAAGCACTCTTTCTGGAACAAGAACTAGCTTTCTGTCAAATTTGGTGTAATTCAGTTCAGCGGTTTGGGTTGTACTCATGTCTAAAATCCCTATGGAAAATTTTCTCAGCCCCCACTTGACGAATAACACCAAAACTTTCCAACCAGCAGCTGAAAAGTGGCAAACTAGTTTTGAAAATTTCGTGTAGATTCATCAAACGTCGCCAATTTTATTAGCAAAACAATAAATGCTTTTCCTATGGAATCTAGCTCCTAACTATAACTACCTACTGGTGACGGCCGCCAGTAGAATATATAAAAAAAAGAAGCAGAGAACTCTAGGTAGTTCTCAAGTTTAGGTGGAAAGCAGCTCCAGTATAGAGCACTCTCGGCACCAGCAAAACTCTAAATTTGCTCACCTCAAGTGCGTTTGGACAAAGATATACCTCTCTGAAGAACTCTAATGAGAGCAAAATGCGTGTCAGGGGTTGATTTTATTAAATTCAGGTTGGCTTGGATGGTATTTTACCGATCCAAAGCTGTAATACTGTGCCTGGAATTGTAAAAGTCTTTGGCCATTTTACAGCTCGGCATGGATAGAACTGTGCTAATCCTATGCTTCGAGATTTTGCTGTAGACACAGTAAAAGACCATTTCTATGTCGGCGTGGATGGCACTATGCTAATCCTATGCTTAAATACTTTGATAGAAAAGCAGCCATTTAAGATGGGCACATTTAGAGTGTCGCTGGTGTTGATAGTGCTCTATAGTGGAGCGGCTTTCCACTTAAACTTGAGAATTACCCAGAGTTCTCTGCTTCTTTTTTTCTGCATAATTTATGAATCACTTTATGCCTGAAAGGGTTTTGTTTTGACTTATCCTGGGTGCTCCTTTGTGTCTGGACAAAGCTATACCTGTCGGAAGAGCTCTAACGAGAGTGAAACACATGTCAGGGGTTGCTTTTATTCATTTCAGATTGCTTGGATGGTATTTTACCAATCTAAAGCTGTAATACTGTGCCTGGAGTGGTAAAAGGCGTTGGCCATTTTACAGCTCGGCATGGATAGCAATGTGTTAATCCTATGCATAAAGTCTATGCTGTAGACATGGTAAAAGACTTTGTCCCTTTCTATCTCGGCATGGATGGCACTGTGCTAATCCTACGCTTAAAGACTTTGATAGAAAAGCAGACGTTTAAGGTGAGCAAATTTTGAGTGTCGCCAGTGTTCAGAGCGCTCTATGCTGGAGCTGGTTTCCACCTCAACTTGAAAACAACCCAGAGTTCTCTGTTTATTTTTTTGCATAATTTATGTGTCATTTTATGCCTGAAAGGGTTTTATTTTAATATATTTAATTATTCAGGAGCCAAGGCAAAAGTTCCCCCATTGCAATATAAATGACGGTTACAAAGTCTTTATTTGTTGCTTCGTTCAGCAAAAACTATAGCATTGATTTTAGCATATTTGTACTTGTCTTTTCTTATGTTATGTTATGTTATTTAATGGTTTTATATAGCGCTCGGCTACTCCGAGGAGTGTCCCGGTGCTTTAAAAAACCAGATGCGGCTGTTGGGAGCAGAGGAGGGACAGGAAACTATTGAACAAAGAGCCAGGACTTTAACTCTTTCCTGAAAGTCAGCAAATTCGAGGCTTTCCTCAAATGAGCTGGCAAGGAGTTCCATAGCTTGGGTGCCAGAAAACGGAAGGAGCGACCCCCAAACCGGGCCCGACGTATGGATGGAATAAATGCCAAGGCCAGAGAGGCTGACCTCAGCGTTCTGGCCGGCATATAGAAAGCCAGTCGCTTTCTAATATATTTTGCTCCAGAATCGTGCAGTGCCTTGAAAGCGAGTGTAAGTGCCTTGAAAGCCACCCGTTTCTTAATAGGGAGCCAATGCAATTTTTCCAATAACTCTTTTGCGCTAGTTCTACGATGGAGGCCATAGATGGCTCTAGCGGCCGAATTCTGCACTACCTGTATGCGTGATAACATGTAATCAGGCATGCCCAGGTAGAGGACGTTGGAATAATCCAGGCGGGAGCCTATCAAGGCCTGTACAGTGACTTTTCGATGCGCCAGAGAAAGCATAGGAAGAAATTTCCTAAGCATTTTCAAAATGCCGAAACACTTTCCAACAAGACCTAGGATCTGAGGTTTCAGAGTTAGACCCTCATCGATCTGCACTCCCAGATTCTTTGCCTTAGTGGAAACAGCCGGATCGGCGGGACAGCCAAAAAAACAGCAGCTCCGATTTATCGGAGTTGCATTTGAGGCTATGATCTTCAAACCACTCAAACACTGCTCCCAGACAGCCTCTGATCTGCACGCTGTCAAAATCTGAGCCCTTCTTGCAGGTGAAGAGAAGCTGGGTGTCATCAGCGTAAGAAACGATCTGGGCACCAAAGGACTCCGCCAAGGCCGCCAAAGGTGCCAGATAGATATTAACCCCTTCAGCGCTAATGACAAGGGTAACTCGTCATGGACTTTCCATTGATTTCAATGGAAAGTCAATGGAGCTCATCGAGCACCCTTAGCAGCCAAGTGGTTAAAGAGGGTGGGGCTCAGGACAGAGCCCTGAGGCACCCCGACCTCCAATGGCGGCATTTCAGCGGAGAAAGGGGGGCCCAGACCGTTTGGCGGCGGCCCGCTAGGAAGGACTTAAACCAGCTGAACACCGCTCCCCATAGCCCGATCTCCCAGAGTCTTGAAAGAAGACCGCTATGGGGAACGGTGTCAAAAGCCGCCGACAAGTCCAGCATCACCAGCATGGCCTTTCCACCTTCATCTAACACCTCACGGATGACTGAGTGTCATGGAGGATGTTGTTACATTCCAAGAAGTTGGAGAGAGAGATGTGGACATGCTTCTCCACCACTTTTGCCAATGATGGGAGAAGGGAGATGGGCCTGTAATTGGCATAGGCCAAAGGATCAAGATTAGGTTTTTTTAACAGCGGCAGAATCAGGGCGTGCTTCCAGTCCTGAGGGACCTCACCCGTGCTCAAGGAGAGATTAAGCACCGGATTGATCAGAGGGTTGATCACTGAGGCCATTTTCCCAAGATATTTTGCCAGGCAAGGGTCAAGAGGTGATCCAGATTTGAGTCCAGAAAGAAGCTCCGAAGAAGAAGAGAGAGATAAAGAAGGAAATTCCGACAGGGAGGGACCCTCGCCGGACAAAGACGTGTACAGAGAGAGATTAGTGTCAGGGGGTGAAATCAGATTTGTGGAGGGAAAAGAGTCTTGAATAGTTTTGATTTTGGTAATAAAGAAATTAGCGAGATGCGACACCCATGATTCAGAGTGAGAGTGTGTGGGCAAAACAGAGCTAGGTGAAATAAACTCCTTTACTATAAGAAAAGGAATATGCTACTTACCAGTATGCATCTGTTCTTGGCATGTAGGGCTGCTGACATTTATATCTGTGCATAGATCGCCGCCTAGTGTTGGGTCCGGATGATTGCACATTGTTGTCCTGGAAGAGTCTTCGAAGTATCACGAGATAGGTGGCTCCTCCCCTGGACTACAGTGCGCATGGGCATCCACTCCATCCTCAGATTGTTTTTCGCCATTGTGGCAGAGATGGAGTATGATACAGTAAGGAGAATAATTCTGAGTGCTACAGCTGCGACAGGCACCGGGGAGGAGGGCGAGCGATATAAATGTCAGCAGCCCTACATGCCAAGAACAGATGCATACTGGTAAGTAGCATATTCCGTTCGAGGCATGTGGGCTGCTGAATTTATATCTGTGCATAGAATAAATAGCAGTATCCTCCTTAGCGGCGGTTGCCTGTGCCAGCTGCAGTAGTCTGAAAAAGAGTTCTGAGAACAGCCTGACCTACAGCAGCTTGCTGTTTGGAGTGTACATCCACGCAGTAGTGTTTGGTGAATGTGTATGGTGGTCCATGTGGCTGCTCTACATATATCCTCTAGAGGAATGTTACCTAGGAAAGCCATGGATGCCCCTAACTTGCGTGTGGAATGCGCTCGTGGGGGAACTGTTAATGTGCGTTTAGCCTGTTGATAACAGATTTGTATGCACTTAACAATCCATCTGGCTATACCTGATTTTGAAATTGGGTTGCCTTTGTGCTGTGGAGAGAAGGCAACAAAAGTTGCTTAGTTTTCCTGAAATCTTTAGTCCTGTCTATGTAATACAGGAGAGCTCTTTTAACATCCAGTGTGTGCAGCCACCGAATCAGAATTTGGGAAGAATACTGGCAGTTCAATTGTCTGGTTAATGTGGAATTGTGACACCACTTTAGGCATAAATTTAGGGTTGGTACGCAGCACTACCCTATTAGCATGAATTTGAATGAAAGGTTCCTGAATAGTGAGGGCTTGCAGCTCACTAACCCTTCGCAGCGATGTGATCGCTACTAAAAAAGCCACTTTCCATGTCAGAAATTGTATTTCGCAAGAGTGAAGAGGTTTAAAGGGTGGACCCATTAGCCTGGTGAGAATTATGTTTAGATTCCAGACAGGCGAAGGTGGGTGCCTTGGAGGAATTACCCTTTTGAGTCCCTCCATAAAAGCTTTAATGGCAGGCACTTTGAAAAGCGAAAGGTGCTGCCTGTTCTGAAGGTAAGCTGCCATTGCAGCCAAATGTATCCTGATGGAACTATAGGCTAGATTGCATCTGTATAGGTGCAATAAATAACATATGATGTTTTGCGTTGAGGCATCCAATGGATTTATGATATTGTTGGAACAATAAATGACAAAACATTTCCATTTTGCCGCATAGCACGCCCTGGTTGTAGGCCGCCTAGCCTCCTTGATGATGTTCATACAGTCAGGGGGCAGGTTCAGGTAGCCAAACTCTATGACCTCAGGCCATATTGCAAGGCTCAACTGTTGCGGATCTGGGTGCTGAATGTCTCCATGAATCTGAGTGAGGAGACTGGGTGTGAGTCGCAGTCGCTGGTGGGGCACCACTGAAAGTTCTAGGAACGTGGTGTACCATGCTTGCCTCGCCCACGTTGGAGCAACCAGGATGAGCGTCATGGAGTGTTGCCTCAGTTTGCGTGCCACTAGCGGTATGAGCGGGGCTGGAGGAAAAGCGTACGCAAATCTGTTTGACCAGTTCATCCATATCGCATTGCCCTGAGACTGCGGGTGTGGGAACCTGGCGGCGAAGGTTTGGCATTTTGCGTTTTCTTGTGTGGCGAATAGGTCTATCTCTGGATGACCCCACTGTTGGAAATACAGTTGTAGCAATGAGGGGTGGATCTCCCACTCGTGCATTTGATGGCTGTGCCTGCTGAGCAGGTCCGCCATCTGGTTGTCCTCGCCTGGGAGGTGTTCCGCCATGAGGAACATGTTCCTTTGAATGGCCCACTTCCACATGCCCTGTGCTAGGTGTGATAATTGTGGAGAGTGTGTCCCTCCCTGCTTCTGGCTGTAATACATTGCAGTCATGTTGTCCGTCCGGATCAGCACGACTTTGTTGTACAAATGCAATTTGAACGCCTTCATCGCCATGAAGATTGCCAACAGTTCCAGTAGGTTGATGTGCATCTTTTGCTGCTGTGTCGTCCATAGGCCCTGCACTGTGTAATGGAGGACATGCGCTCCCCAGCCCTTGAGAGATGCGTCCGCTGTCAGCACTATTTGGGGCACAGGCTCTTGGAACGGTCGTCCCCTGCAAAGGTTTTGTGTGTTCCACCAATGCAGAGAGTTGTATGCACGACCGGTCACCAACACTAGGTCTTTCAGATGTCCCTGAGCCTGGTTCCACTGTTGCGCCAAGCACTCCTGAAGCGGACGCATGTGCAGCCGCGCGTGTGGGACTATAAAGATGCAGGAGGCCATCATGCCTATTAGCTGCATAAACACTTGCGCTGGGAGTGAGTGTTGGGGCTTGAATTTTTGAATCAGCACCTGCATGCTGTTGACTCTTGCTGAGTTTGGCCGTGCTGTTGCTGTCAGAGTGTTTATTTGGGCGCCTAAGTACTGTTGTACATGTGCGGGTTGAAGATGAGATTTCTGGTAGTTTAGTGAAAAACCTAGACTGTGGAGGAGGTGAATTGTGCGTGACATGTGGCTGGCACATTGCCGGGCCGACTTTGCTTGGATAAGCCAGTCGTCCAGATACGGATAGACATGTATGTGTTGTCTCCGAAGGTGCGCAGCTACTGTTGCTAAGCACTTGGTAAACACTCTGGGGGCTGTGGTGACCCCGAAAGGCAGGACCTTGAACTGGTAATGCTGGTGGTTGATGGTGAACCTGAGATATTTCCTGTGGCTGGAGTGAATGGGAATGTGGAAATATGCATCCTTCAGGTCTAGGGTTGCCAGGAAATCCCCCTGACTGAGTAATGGTAGAACTTGCTGCAAAGTGAGCATGTGAAAATGTTCTGACAGGATGTATTGATTCAAGGGTCTGAAGTCCAGAATGGGCCTGAGAGATCCGTCTTTTTTTGGGATTAAGAAGTACAGAGAGTACACCCCTGTCCCCTGTTGTTCGAAAGGCACTAGTTCTATGGCCCCTTTTTGCAGCATGGAGATGACGTCTTGCTGCAATAAGTGCATGTGCTCTGCGGACATAGGACGGTGCCTTGGGGGTATGTTGGGTGGAGTGGATGTTAGTTCTAGACAATATCCGTATTGTATAAGCTGTCTCACCCACCTGTCTGTGGTAATGTCTTCCCAGACTGGCAGGAACTGCTGAAGTCTTCCACCGACCGGTGTTATATGGTCCGGGGGCAGTGACAAGACGTCACTGTTTATTGGTGGCGGAGGATCTGGTAGTATTATTTCCCCGTCCTCTGCCTTTGGTTCTGTTCCCACGGTATCCACCCCTATTGCTTTTGTTATAGGTGGTTTGTGTGCCTCCTTTATTGTATTGGGCTTGCTGTGATGCTTGTCCCCTAGAAGCTCCCCTGTTACCGGAGCGAAGAAAGGAACCGCCCCTGAACTGTTGTGACTGTAGAGCTCCCATGGACTTGGCAGTTTCCGTGTCTTTTTGAATTTTTTCTAGGGTTGTGTCTAGATCAGGACCAAACAGAAAGTCAGGGTTAACAGGCTGATTAAGCAGAGTAGTTTGGATCTCTGACTTGAAACCTGATATACGGAGCCAGGCATGTCTTCTGAGCATCACACTAGTGTTGATGGCCCTAGATGCCGTGTCAGCCGCATCTAACGCACATTTAAGGGATGCGTTTGAGATTAGCTTCCCCTCCTGTATTAGCATTTCAGCTCTTTCCTTATAAGGATCAGGCAGGTGTTGTAGCAGCTGCTCTAACGTGTCGTAATGAGCCCTATCATATCTGGCTAATAATGCTTGTGTATTTGAGATTCTCCAAATATTAGCCGCTTGAGCCGCTACACGTTTGCCAGAAGCTTCCAAGATTTTGGATTCTTTGTCCGGAGGAGGAGCATCACCACTTGTCTGAGAGTTAGCTCTCTAACGAGCATTAGCCACCACCAAGGAGTCCAACGGGAGCTGGCCTCTGATATACGTAGGGTCTACAGGCGCAGGCCGGTACTTCTTCTCAATCCTGGGATTCACAACCCGTGCCTTCGTTGGTTCTTTGAAAATGTCACCAGCGTGCTTGAGCACACCTTTTAGCATAGGCAACGTCTTCACTGATCTTTCGGAAGTTGAGAATGTATCGAACAGAAAGTCTTCCTCCACTGGGTCAGCGTGCATATCCACATCATGGTTAAGGGCTGCTCTCTCAATTAAGGCATTAAACGCAGCAGTATCCTCATTAGGTGATGTTTTGACTGCATAGGACTGAGTGTGAGTCACGGTGTCTGGCTCATCAGGCTCAGCAGGGTCAGTCCATTGTTGGGACTCCTTTTGATCCGTGTCAACAGGATAATTAAACTGGTCTTCATTGTACCCTTCCTGTACATCCTCCGTGGCATGTGCGGGAGAATAGGTACATTCCTGTTGGTATGACTGTATAGGTTCAAAAAGAGTATGTGATGTGAGTCCCTCTTCTTTTTGAGTGGTATTTTGTACGACTCCATAGGAGTTTCCGGTCTGATTTTTCTTTTATAAATTGTGAGCCTGCCAGATTCGGAGTGGATGAATAGCTTCGACTGATCATTATAGGTGGGGGCCTGGAACAGAACGTCCTGCTCTATGGGTTGAGTGGTAGAGGGTACCGATAAAGGCTTGGAGGTGCCGGTGCCCGTTTGGATCTGGGCCGCCTTAGGTCGTGCGGTCGCGGGCAGTCCGTACTTTATTGGCGCCGTAGGCATCGAAGACGGACTGACGTGTCTCGAGGGAGGCATGGTTTTTGATCCGACCGACTTCGACTGTTCAGCCTGTTGTACATGGCCATGCGTAGACTCGAGCTGTTGGTGTGCAGCAGGTACGCTCTTTTGTTTGGATTGGATATGTTCTTTGGGGTCGAGTGTCGTTTTCGACTCGAAGGCCTTGACAACTACTAGCTTCCGAAGCTTCGGTTCGAGGGCCTTTTGAGTCTTGAGTCCTTCGGTAGTGTCGCCATCTTTGGACCCGGACGTCGACGACGGTAGCGTGACGCGCTTGACTTTAGAGACGGGCTCACTCGCTCCGATCTGTGGGTCGACACCCCCGTGTGACCCCGTCAGGTCGATGACACCTTTTGCCTTGATCGGTGCCGAAGGCGTCGAGCCGATGACTGTTTTGATCAGTTTCGGTTTCGATTTAGTGTCTTTAGGTTTTGGTTTCGATTTCTCCACAGATTGTGGGCGATCGACCAATGGCTCTTTTGAAATGTTCTTAGCCGGGCTTGGAAGCGGGGCTAGAGAACGTGGATGAAGATCTTGGCTAAGGCCTCCGGCGATGCCTCGACCTGAGCCGTGGAAAGTATAGAGTTTGTATAGGGCCCCGCTACTGCGGTTGGGCCTGGCTCATCGCTTGAGTCGTCGTAGACTGCTCCGATGGCTTGTGCGTTGTCTCCTACCTCGACGATGTCTTCATCCTGGACGGAGATTTCCTCTTCGTCCTCATCATAGTTCGAGTTCTGGTCCGACGTGGGATCCGACTGTCGATCAGGATCCTCTTCTTCTAAACCCCCTTCCTCGTCAGCCCCGAAGATGTTCTCTGGGTCGGGCGCCGACTCCCGTGCCGACAGTCGTGCGGCGCGTCGAAGCCTAAGAGTTTTCTTCGACCTGAATCGAGAGCAGGCCATACAGCTGGCCTCGTCGTGGTCCGGTGATAGACATTTATTGCACACCGGGTGCACATAGGTGTGAGGGTATTTGGAGTTACAAACAGGACATCGTTTGAACGGACTCCGCTCCATCGTCGATCGTGGATGGGCCTCTGGTGTCGAAAAGGCAAGCGGCCGTCGACGTCTGGCTCGAAGAGCTGGAACAAGTACGAGGCACCGAACGAAAGACAAGACCGACGCCCCGAAGGCCTTTTGGCCTTGTGAAAAAGTTTTTATAGTTATTCCGAACGTGAGTTAAGAAAGTACATCCGAACCCAATGGCGGAAAAAAACAATCTGAGGATGGAGTGGATGCCCATGCGCACTGTAGTCCAGGGGAGGAGCCACCTATCTCGTGATACTTCGAAGACTCTTCCAGCACAACAATGTGCAATCATCCGGACCCAACACTAGGCGGCGATCTATGCACAGATATAAATTCAGCAGCCCACATGCCTCGAACATTTCTTTACTAGTATCTGCGGCGGCCTCGATTCTTCTGGCATAATAGGCTTTTTTCTCTAGCATGATGTTACTATGGTAGAGTTTGATGGCTTCCCTATATGCAGTTTTGTCCGCTACCTCATAATGCCGGCGCCAGGTACGTTCCGCTTTCTTGCACCTACGCCGCTGATCGAAGAGCGAGGCGTGAACCACGGGGCAGATGCCCGACTGAAGGCTTTGCGAGAACTAGTCTCAGGTGCTAACTCGTTGAATCTATCGACAAGCCATCTGTGCAGAAGGTCAAGATCGGCCTCTAGACTACCTGACAGCTGGCACGGATGAATGAAAAGAGCATGCGACAGCATGTCAGGGGATACACGATGGAAGGCTCTCGACGTTTGCCGCAAGCGTTCTAAAGGCCTGAATGAAAATGTATCTGTCACTGGAATCTGAAAGTTGACTAGATAGTGATCTGACCATAACACCGTTTCGGGAGGGAAAACAACAAGTAATGAAGTGGAAAACACTTGGTCGAGAGTATGGCCTTTCTCATGCGTGGGACCGGTGATAGAAGGGGACAAACCAAGTGGAGCTGTAACATCCAGGAGCTTAATGGCATCAGTGTCGGTTTTAACATCCAAATGAATGTTAAAGTCTCCCAGCAATAGGCAGTGGGTAGATCTCATACATAAGGCCGAGACCACCGCGTTGAGGTTGTCAAAAAAAGAACCCAAGGGACCAGGGGGTCTATATTTGATACGGTGGACCATAAGATCTTAGTCCAACGCCTCTCTAATTTAGGGGTAACGGGCACAGCACTGCTGTGGCTCACGTCCTTTCTGAAGAATAGAACCTTCCAAGTTTGGGAAGGAAGCGCGCGCTCCAAGCCAATTCCCCTCCAATGTGGGGTTCCTCAGGGCTCATCACTGAGCCCTACTCTGTTTAACGCTTATATGGCCCCCCTGGAGGATGTGGTTACTCCCTTTGGGATTAAAGTTATTACGTACGCAGACGACACCCAGTTGGTCGTCTCGCTTTCCCTGGAGAAGGGTAGTACGGAAAACCTGCATAACTGCCTCTCTGAAATTCATGCATGGATGTGTGGCTCCCGACTTAAATTGAACGGCACAAAGACAGAACTCATGCTTTTAGGCCAGCAAATAACATCTCTTCCTATCTCCATCTGGCCCTCGTGCCTGGGGGACTTCCCCGCATTGAAGAAGGAACTTAAAAGCTTGGGGGTGTGGCTTGAGCAGGACCTCTCTTTCAGGACACAGGCTAAAATAACCGCCGGCACCTGTGTGGGCTTACTCCGTTCAGCCCGTAAGATCCTTCCCCTATTACCGGCACAATCCAGGAAGTTGCTTATTTAAGGTCTAATCCTGTCCAGATTAGACTATAGCAAAGCCCTTTTTTTGGCTGCCCCAGAATCTACTATTAACATCCTTCAGCGCGTCCAGAACTCGCCGGCCAGGCTGCTTATAGGCACTCCCCGGAGATCATCGGCCAAACCTGCACTCAAAGCCCTCCACTGGTTGCCAATCTGGGAAAGGATTAAATTTAAGTCCTTGTGCATTACCCATAAATCCCTTCAGGGCAAGGGGCCCGCTATCCTTGGAAACATGATCTATTCCTACAAGGCCACCAGGACTCTGCGCTCTGCTCACGGTAATCTGGCTACAGTACAAAGAGTCAGGAAGGCCCGAACTGGAGGACGCCGTTTTTCGGTCAATGCTGCGACCCTTTGGAATTCCCTTCCGGTTAGGCTTCGAACCGAACCGAGCTATCTGAAATTCCGAAAGCTCTTGAAAACGTTCCTGTTCCTGTGGTAAATAAATAAATAATACCCTATTTTTGACTAAGCATATATCATAGCAGGTAGCTCAATAAATAAGAGTCAAGATTCGAGGTAGTAGGAGTTTCTGCAGGTTTATTACAGCATAAGGACAGGATCGGGACAACCTGCATAGGATGACCCAGCAGCTGCTGGGGCCGGGTCTGGGATGAGCGCGCTAACTTTTAATAACAATACATCAACTTATATACATAGCGCAAACACATAGCATTACATTGCAGTAGGCGTAACAGTGGGTGGAGCAGAAGGCGTGACGCGTAGCAGTCGCGAGAGATAACAGTAAAAGTAGGTGTAACTGGGAGTATACATAGACATGTGATGCAAACGTAACAGAATATGTCATGAATGGGCGGAATCATTGGAGGGGGCTACCTAAGGAGCCGGGACCTCTAATCTAATGGTGCGCGTAAACTGGCAATGACGTGTTACTAGGAGAAGCTGGGGGCTACGAACTCTGTGCTAGGAGCAGAGACTTGAGTCTGGAGGGTCGGAGCGACATGTGCCTGAACCCTATCTGGTATCTGATGTTTAGGGAACATGTTGATATAAACTAGAAGTCATGAGGGGAAAAGCTAACTTGATTCTAAGACTGGACCATGCATTATTCTACATGTAGTGCGTGATGAAGAATATTAAATGACCATTAATACAGTATTTCTCTAACGTGAAGCCGAATAGGCTAGACAATGACGGAAACTATTGATGCAGTTCAGTAGCTTAGGAATGCAGAGAAGAAGGACTGAACTGATAGCTGGAATCATAACATACTCTTGGCAGACTCAGAGGCAGAGCCAAGCTGCACCGGGCACTGCGAGGCAGGAAGTAAGTGAAGGGTCGAGGATACAGGTGGGGGCTGTATCGCTCCTCAGCGAGGCTTTCAGGAGACAGGAGCTGAATCTGTTGTCCGGGCCCTTTTGAGGCCTGGAAACGGGGACTTTATAATGAAATAACGTGCACACTGAGAAACGTGGCAACGTAGCTTTACATAGGCCTGATATTCGTAGTATTCACGAGGACTGGAAAATGACATACCAGAGGTGGACACAACTGTAATTGCGTCATTAAACAGACATGGGGAATAACATATGCATATTGGTCATGCACACATAACATATGATGGATGAGGCGTAGGGACACAGAACATGGCAAAATTTACTTTTCCACATTCCCTCCTTGTCACTACGTTTCCATCAGGAAACATCAATATTCATGATACCATCTATCATTTCATACAGTACCATTTGCTCGTCTCGAATTGTCTTGGAACGGGATTTAGAACGGGGCTTGGGACTAGGAATACAAGAGGTAGCACACATGCTGCAAATCGCAGGGCCACATTGTATACAGAGGCAGCAGCTGAATATGATCGCTACTGCAATACCTAGAAAGGACAGGACTTTCCATCCCCATGCGGAAATTATATTCCAGAACCAACCGGACCATGTCCAGGTGCCTGGATCTTGGTGTAACAGATGGGCAATTTTATGGAGTCTGGTTATAGCTGAATAAACAGACGGCGCGTTATTTGGAATGAAAATGCAGCAACTAGATCCGATGACTCTACAGGCCCCGCCCCTATCGGCCAGTATGACGTCAAGGACGAGACGATTTTGCAAAACGACAAATCTCATAGCAGATTGTTCTTCGGTTAGGTTACCTAGAGCAGAGGCAGTCTCATTTACTACAGCTTCAAGGGTTCTTGTTAACCTACGGATCAGTTTACTATTCTGGACAGGTCCTACAAAGAAGAAGAAACCTTTATTGAAATCTGTATACTGTTTTAGAGTAGTTTCAGTATAATCGACAATTGGGGACTCCCTTCTATGTCTAATGTGTACTAGATGTGTGTTTCTGTGATAATCAGATGGGGCTAGGAAAACAGGTGGCAGTAGGAAGGCAATGTAACAGGTTCCCTCCCAATCGAGGGGCAGACGGACATATGCGGTCTGACCACAAATAAAATAAGAATGACGTGAAGCTTTGAAAACAGATTTCCCACTGTCACTATACTGGATAACAGTAGTACATTCACTATGTCCTACATGTACAGAACCATAACTATGGACACATAATTCGCCTTTGACAGGTAGTACTGAAATAGCAGGTAAGTCTGGAGTAGTATCAGACTGAACATTCAGGACCATAAAATTCGACGAATAATTACCTAAATTATATACTTCATTTTCTAGATCTAACCCTGTTCTGTGGGGAAGACCTTGCTTGTCTGGGAAACATGTACTGTTAAGAAAAGACATATCTGTTGAGGATGACGTTAGCGTGGACCATGCTCCACACGAACCATTATGTGAGAATGGATAAGGAAAGAGTGGCAGAACTCCCTTCGGTGTCTGGAAAGGGGGGAGTCGACCACACACCCAACAATTAGTGGCATTGCTGGTCTGGTGTGAGTAATGTAACATACGGATAAATGTGTTGTTGCGCATAGCGAGGCGGTATGAATATTCGTGAGGAGGCAGATCACTAAACGTGTGCTCTACTGTAGCATTAGCAGACATATTTACATGAGGAACTGGAAAATACAGATAGAACGCATAGCTGGTGCAGGAAATCAAGATGCTGATGAATAATACGAAACTCAGAAAAACGATACATTGAATTGAACTTCGACTGACTCTCTCACTATGGGGGTCTATTTTATACATGTCAGAAACAGTCTAACCGTTTCACCTAGGGGAGGACTTATACAATCAAACTGACTGACTTATTAGACCTGAGCTTTTGCTTATACTCCTGCTGCGGAGTTTTCTCTAACCAGGGAGGGGTTGTAGTAATGTCTTTTGCGGGACAGTCCTTTAAAACAATGTTCTGGCAATCTTTCGAATCCTGGGAAATGTTTTTAGAAACGGATTTCAATCCTTTAAAAAGTTTAATATGAGAAAGGTGGATCCATCCTTTTCTGCCTTCCAACTTGACGGCTGTACGGGTGGTGAGGAGGACCTGACGGGGCTCCTTCCAACGAGGCTCCAGCGGACTTGATCGGTCAAAATTCCGGACCATCACTAGGGAACCTGGAACGATTTCATGCGGTGCCACCTCGGTATTGTCTGGAAATGCGGCAGCAACCTGTGAACGACATGAGTTGAGGGCAGACATCAAGGAAGCTAGGTAATCTGTCAGCATATTACATGAAACATCGGTAATACTTCGGGGTCTAGGAGTACCCCACATATTAGGGGGGCGGCCGAATACGACCTCATACGGGGACAGACCTGATCTGGAATGTGCGACCATGCGCATATAAAACAAAGCAACTGGCAGAGCTACTAGCCAGTCCACACCTTTTTCTTTACAAACTTTGGCAATACGGATTTTCAGGGTCTGATTATGTCTCTCGACTAGACCGGCTGCTTCAGGATGGCGTACACAATGAAACTTCCACTGGTACCCTAACAACAGGGAAACGTGCTTCATCAGTTCAGAGGAGAATGGCTGGCCGTTATCAGAATATACGACTCTAGGGAGTCCGTATCTAGGGAAGAATTCACGAACCAACTGCTTGGCAGTGGTCGCGGCTGTGTAATCTGGGACTGGATATGCTTCTGTCCACCTGGACAAAGCGCATACAACTACAAGGACATACTTGAAACCTCGACATCGCTCCATCTGAATATAATCCATCTGGAGGACCTCAAAAGGGTGGTCAGGGGGATGGAAACCACCTTGTTCCACCGGGACACCTTTACCTGGATTAAACTGACAACATATCATACAGGTACGGACTTTCTGCTTGGCTGCAGCTCGTAAATGCTTGTTGAACCAAATGTTCTGGATACTGTCTAACATAGCTTTTTCTCCTAAATGTGCTGGACTATGTGCGGTATTGATAATGACTTGAACCATAGAATCGGGGAGAAACCATGTGGCTCTACCCTTCGTTAACCATCCTTGATCTGTCTGGACCCCTCCTTGTTCAGACCATTTCTTGATTTCGTCGGGAGTAGCATGTAACTGGATATCTATGACATCTTGTGTAGGGTCCTTAACTGTCATGCATGTAATCGGATCTGGAGTATGTATTATGTTAACTGGAATGTCTGGATTCTGTGCTGTAAGCTTGGCTGTGCGATCTGCTAGATCATTACCTTGGGAAATAATGTCAGTAACTTTCGTATGTGCTTTGCATTTCATGATGGCAATGGATGTCGGTAAATGTATGGCATCTAACAGGGCTTGAATAAGGAGACCATGCTGAATCTTGGTTCCATGAGAAGTCATGAAACCTCTCTCCTGCCAGAGCACTCCGAAGTCGTGTACAACTCCGAATGCGTAACGTGAATCTGTGTAAACATTAACTTTCAGGTTCTTGGAATGTATACAGGCTTGTGTCAGAGCGACTAGCTCTGCTGCTTGAGCGGACAGGGTATCAATACGGTGTGTTTCAATAACTTCAGTGTCAGTAGTCACTGCATACGCGGCGACTAGTTCTCCTGTACTAGTTCTCATACATGAACCATCCACATAAAGTGTCAGGTCGGGGTCTGGTAACGGAATGTCTGTCAGGTCTTGTCTTGGCTTTGTCGTAATGTTAACTACTTCCACACAGTCATGTGTGGCTGGATTTGAATTAACTGATGGTAACAGTGTAGCAGGATTCAGGACGTTGCAGCGTCTAATTTCTATGTGTGGCTGGAACAGTGTCAATTCATAACCTGTTAAACGTGCAATTGTCAAGTGCTGAGTTTGTGTTCGGTTTAAAAGAACTTCTACTGAATGTGGAACTTGTACTGTCAGGGAATGTCCTAAAACTATGGAATCACTTTGTCTGATAGCTAGTGCTGTGGCTGCAACTGACTTGAGGCACGCAGGCAACGCCTGGGCGACTGGATCTAATGTGCTCGAAAAATAAGCACAGGGCTTGTATTGTCCTGCTTGATCTTGTGTGAGAACAGATAATGCTGTACCTTCGCGTTCAGTAACAAAAAGTGTAAAAGGCTTACTGTAGTTCGGTGTAGCTAGAACTGGAGCTTGGCATAAAGCTTTCTTTAACTCGTTGAAACTCAGTGTATGTTCAGATGTCCAAGGGAGGACAGTCGATACGGCTGCCTCCTGTGTCGTTAACTGTATCAGTGACTTGGCTAGAAATGCATACTGGGGAATCCATTGTCTGCAATAAGAAGTAAGGCCGATAAAGGCACGTACCTCCTTCTGGGTTCTGGGCTGGGGAAGACTCGCTATTAACTGGATACGGTCTGGTGTCAACTGCCTACCCCTCTTGGACAGTAAGTGTCCTAAGTATACCACTTGCTGGACACAGAATTGAAGCTTCGAAGGTGACACCTTGTGCCCCATCTCGGCTAGAAAATACAAAACTGTAAGTGATGCTCGCTCGCAGTCACGTTCAGAACGGGCTGTGATCAGTAGATCATCGACATACTGGAGTAGGGCAGTGTCAGTTGGCATGTGAATGTTGTCTAGTTGTCTCTTGAGTGCTTGACTGTAAATACTAGGACTTTCTGTGAAACCTTGAGGAGCGCGTGTGAACATATAGCTCCTTCCATTTAAACAAAATCCGAAAAGAAACTGGCTGTCTGGATGAATTGGAACACTGAAAAATGCATTCTTGAGGTCTATGACAGTGAAAAACGTGGCTTCGGAATCAATAGCTGTTAACAGGGAAGAAATGTCTGGGACAACTGGGTACTGAGGAATAATACATTTGTTAAGCTCTCGTAAATCAATCACTAATCGATATACTGGAGGTGCATTTGGATCAGTACGTTTCATGACTGGAATGATCGGAGAATTGCATACATTGGAGTCAGTTTCTACAACTACTCCTTGAGCCATGAGCTCGTCAATAATTTTGGATAAGGCTGCTACAGCCTCAGGTGGCAATCTGTACTGTCTGATTCGGGGTAACACTACACCTGGTTTGAGAGTCACACGATGGGGTGTGATTTGCATGTAACCTACATCAGTTGGACCTTGCGCCCATAAATGCTGCGGAACTTTAGACAATCTTGAATCAAAATCTCGTAATACATAGTGACCCTTGAAGTCACGTAGGAACAGACGTATTCCCTCTGGGGAACAGCAAATAACTGCACCTAATTCTTTCAGTGTCTTAATGCCTAATAGATTTTCTGGACATGACTTAGTAAGTAACAGATCAGTAGTACGGGACAATGGACCTACTTCTAGAGTGACTGGCTTTGAAATCTCGTTAACTATTGGCTTTCCTGAAAATCCAAGGGAAACATTTCTTGAGCCTGAGAGCGGAGCCCCTGGAACTTCGGCATGACTAATTGTGGTCCTACTTGCCCCTGTATCGATCAAAAACTTTCTGTCTTTCCCTAATACTTGACTGTGAACATAGGGACCTTCTTGATCTACAGGTATCTCGATGAGAGGCAAGCCTACCTCCCTCTCTAGGCTGTTTCATGAATATGGCTGGTACTCTGGATACTCTGTCTGAGCATACTGGTACATCTGCGATGTAACGTGATGTGTTGCAGCAATGGGCTGCGGTGCGGGAACTGTCTGTTGTGCATTCTGTGGCTGAGGAGTCTGTGAAACTTGTTCTTGTCTAGGCGGACGTGGTCTTTCTTTAGTCTTACCAGTAGCTATATTATGTTTCAGAACTGCACACTCGTTTATAAAATGACCTGGCTGTTTACAATAATTGCAGTTCCCTTTAACGGGAGCTGCAGGATGACTGGCTTGATTCGGACCCCTCTTCTGACTGTCTTGAGGAATAGATTGTGCAACTAGCACTTTCATTTTCGTGTCTTTCATACGTTTTCTTTCGTGTTTTTGCTCTTCCCTGATTCTATTCTGGTGATACTGGAGCATCTGGAGCATCTGGGACGGGGTGTTTGCTTGCCAGGTGCTTTCGACTTTCAAAACTCGGTTTTTAATTTGTGGACTTGAATTCTCGACTAATTTGGTAACAAAAAGGTGAGGGTATGACTCACTACTTGTCTTGAGACCACTGTTAATACTGAAACATTTCTCAAATCTAGAATAAAAATCACTAATATCTTCATCTTGTTTCTGTTTACAGGCTGAGATTGCATCCCAGTCTTCCTTCCTAGTTGTCAATAATCTGGGTAAAACTTGAATCAGTAATTCTGGTAATTCTTTACATTTATCTCCAAGACCGGTACCTGGTACCCGTGCCTTGTCTTCTGCTTCTAGGACTGCCCAATCGATCTTTTTCTCTCCCACCTCCCATTCCTTTTCCTTTAGCTTTTCATACACCCCTGCGGGTAGCAGGACCTTTAACATTTTAACGATATCTGGGTAAGTGTATTCTCCCATACGGAGCATGTCTTTTAATTCTCTATGGAACCCTGCTGGATCTTTGTCATGACAGGGAATTAATTTCTTCATTTCAAGAAGTTCCATCTTTGAAATCGGAGTGTATACAAACACTCGTTGCATTTCGCCACCCGCCCCTTGGACTGGGTGGACTTCTCGTAACGGATTCTGTCTGTCTATGTAGAATGATTTGCTTTCTGGGGGTGAAACATGAACAAAATGCGGATTCAGAAACGTTCTATACTTGTGACGCTGTTCTAGAATGACACTAACTAAATCGGTACCTAGACCTCTCCATCTATACTGGAGTAATTCGTTCAGGATATCGTGTAACGGACCTGGATCAGAGTGTTGACCCTCATACAGAGTAATGAGGTACTGGATCATATACATACCCACCAGTCGTTGCTCGGCTGGGGGCAGTTTCAGAAACATTTGTGCCACTATTTCGTCTGGAAAAGTGGTAGAATCAGTAATCCATCGGACTGCTGATCGGGCTAGTTCTTGTTCGTGCATAGTACTTAATTCACTGTAACCGACTCGTGATTTCAGAATGTGATCGGTAGCTTGGAATACTTGTTCTAGAGAACCTTGTTCTGGTGCTGGATGATGAACAATAGACTTGTGTTCTAGACGTAAATGGCGATCTGGAAATCTAGATTTTCCTACATACGCTATTCTGGCGGGATTCTCGTTCTCTTCCTCTTCAGGATCAGAGATACTTTCTTTCTCGCTTACTAGTGCTGCTTTACGCTGTTCGTGTATCTTTATTATTTCTTTACGGATTTTCTTGTACATACTCTCCATAGCACTGACGGTCTTGTGCTTACCCTCGGCTATATTATCACTCCACCTTGTCAGAATTTTCATCTCGGCGGAATCTTTAGACGGGTAATCTTGTTCTCTTATTAGACAATTGATCAGGAACTTTAATATCATGAGCTGGATCTCGGCTTTCCTTTGAGACATAATCTCGCCAATACTTTCTGGATCATCCCCTGTACGGATGAAACGATATATTCTGTCTAGATCTTCTTTCATATTCGGTAAGGTGACTAGATACTCGGTCACTCTCCTTACACGTAAGGAATATAAAACCATATTATATTCGCCTGGAACTGGATCATAGACACATTCGTTAAGGGTTTGCCTGATTTCTGTAACAGACTGATGTTTAGGCGTGCGCTGTAACGCTTGAGCATGTAATTCGAGTAATGTTAAACGCTTGTGTGGCGGCGGGGTTTGAGGAAGACCTCCTCCTGCGGCCCCTAGACTAGAATCGTCGACTGACATTCTTCGTCCTGGCAGGGTCGGTAATTGTAACGTGGGCTGGACTTGTATGGCGGGCTGGACCGGGGAAGCTGTTAAGGGCACCCCGGTGTCTGGAGGAGCATGAACTACCTGGTTTACAGGGACTGGCGGAGCGCGAACAGGATTTGCATATTCGGGGACTGTGTCGTCCAGATAGGACGAAATAAAAATATCAGCTGCGGTCGGTTTGTGACGTAGCTTGGTCGGAACTAATGGTGGCGGGAAATTACTAGATGCCTCTGGGGTCGCTTTTGGCAAACCTTCGGCAAGAAGAGGATACATACCCTTAATGAGGGCATGCCTCTGTCTGTCTGACTGTTCGGCTTTGACTTGTTCACCTATCTCGATTAATTCTCTTTCTTGGGCTCGTTCCTGGGATTCTCTACTTAACTCTGACTTTCTGACTTCTTTCTCGGTCCTTCTATGGGCTTCCTTACGCCATAACTCGATGGCATCTTTCTGTGACTGTCTGGCTTTCTTTTTCCATAATGCTTCTTCTACTCGCATGATACATTCGGCATCCCATGTACCCGATACGGGCCATCTATACTTTTCGTCTAACTGTTTGGTATACTCTACCCATAAATCTAGATACAATATGGCGCTTATGCCATGTTTCTGATACATAAAATGACCTGGACTGTCCCTGGGCGGGACAGGAACTGCTTCCTCTAATAAACCCTTTCTAGTTTTTAACTGACGTAACTTGGAAAAGAGCGGCATTGTAAACTTGAATCGGAACACAATACAATACACGAAAAACAATAACAATTGGGAAAACAATTCAGGCATACCACGACATTGGAAATACATTGAACAACATTATAGATGACAGGTCGAACAGAATATTACCTGGAATACTGAGAACAGAAACAGAACAGAATTTCTCGAGAACGGAACAGACTAGAGTTACTGGATGCACTGCTATAACAGTACGGAACATACCGGTCCCATAAAGGGACGCATCAAGACCCGTATCCACCTAGGTGAACACTTCGTTTGTGAGTCTGGGCACCACCAACCCACGGACCAGGAGTCAATTTAGATTGGTCCTGTCTAGATACTACCCCAGCAATGGTACTCACCGGGCAGCAAGAACGGAAAGCCTCGGACTGGACTGGACGACGGACGACGAACTTCGGACTTCAGTTACGGGTGGGCCTCCGGATACCTCGGACCTTGGACTCTTGGCTTGGGCTCTGGTCGGGACTCGCCGCGTTCCTCCACCGTCTCGTTCGGATGCTGGACCGCCTCCTCCGTCTCCTCCGTGGGCCTGAGGGATACTTGAGGCAGAAATATCTGCACGTGGCCGGTATGGTTCCGTCACGGCTGCAGAGGGTCAGGGGGTCGGCGTGGCTTCACCGACGCGTGGGGAAAGGGCAAGTCCCTATTCGGGCGCCATTATGTGGTAAATAAATAAATAATACCCTATTTTTGACTAAGCATATATCATAGCAGGTAGCTCAATAAATAAGAGTCAAGATTCGAGGTAGTAGGAGTTTCTGCAGGTTTATTACAGCATAAGGACAGGATCGGGACAACCTGCATAGGATGACCCAGCAGCTGCTGGGGCCGGGTCTGGGATGAGCGCGCTAACTTTTAATAACAATACATCAACTTATATACATAGCGCAAACACATAGCATTACATTGCAGTAGGCGTAACAGTGGGTGGAGCAGAAGGCGTGACGCGTAGCAGTCGCGAGAGATAACAGTAAAAGTAGGTGTAACTGGGAGTATACATAGACATGTGATGCAAACGTAACAGAATATGTCATGAATGGGCGGAATCATTGGAGGGGGCTACCTAAGGAGCCGGGACCTCTAATCTAATGGTGCGCGTAAACTGGCAATGACGTGTTACTAGGAGAAGCTGGGGGCTACGAACTCTGTGCTAGGAGCAGAGACTTGAGTCTGGAGGGTCGGAGCGACATGTGCCTGAACCCTATCTGGTATCTGATGTTTAGGGAACATGTTGATATAAACTAGAAGTCATGAGGGGAAAAGCTAACTTGATTCTAAGACTGGACCATGCATTATTCTACATGTAGTGCGTGATGAAGAATATTAAATGACCATTAATACAGTATTTCTCTAACGTGGAGCCGAATAGGCTAGACAATGACGGAAACTATTGATGCAGTTCAGTAGCTTAGGAATGCAGAGAAGAAGGACTGAACTGATAGCTGGAATCATAACATACTCTTGGCAGACTCAGAGGCAGAGCCAAGCTGCACCGGGCACTGCGAGGCAGGAAGTAAGTGAAGGGTCGAGGATACAGGTGGGGGCTGTATCGCTCCTCAGCGAGGCTTTCAGGAGACAGGAGCTGAATCTGTTGTCCGGGCCCTTTTGAGGCCTGGAAACGGGGACTTTATAATGAAATAACGTGCACACTGAGAAACGTGGCAACGTAGCTTTACATAGGCCTGATATTCGTAGTATTCACGAGGACTGGAAAATGACATACCAGAGGTGGACACAACTGTAATTGCGTCATTAAACAGACATGGGGAATAACATATGCATATTGGTCATGCACACATAACATATGATGGATGAGGCGTAGGGACACAGAACATGGCAAAATTTACTTTTCCACATTCCCACAGGACGCGTAAAAGCCTGTGCTCCCCCAGTTATCCTTAGTTGTCCTCTGTACTCCAGCGCTGGGACGCTCCCGGGCAGCCATGCGCTTTATAAATCCTATTTCATTTAATTTCATTTCATTATATATAAGAAGCCCTGCATACACTAGATGAGGTGACAGAGATAGGGAGAACCCAAGGGATTCGCAGCCCCAAATGTCATCAGTAGGAGTAATAGTGCACGAAAAGCATTTATCAACAATCAGAGCAATGCCACCGCCCCTGCCCGAAGACCTATCCTTCCTAATAATAACATAATTGGGAGGAATAGCTGTTGCTAGGTCCGGGCCTGCGGCTTCACCCAACCAGGTCTGAGGTAGAAAAAGACATATAGGGTTTGCCTCGGACAAGAGGTTGTAGATGTCAAGGGAGTGCCTGGTGAGGGATCTAGTGTTGAGAAGCAGGCAAGGGAAACATTTGGGAGGATCGAGGGAGAGTGGAGCCGGCACGCGAGTAAGTCGCCAGCCACAATTAAGACATTTCTTTTTCAAGGCGTGCCTCCCAGGAAAGATACTAGTACAGTTGCCTGTATCGCCCCTAAGGGAGAGAAGCTCCAGCGGGGTATAGGTGAGCGGAGGAGAGTGCCTCTAATTTTATACCTGAGCAGGCAAAGTGAGGCAGCCCGCACCACTGGTCCGCCGACCAGCGTGCCAGAATCCTCCAAAAATGGCTGTTCCCAGAGCAGGCAGCCTACAATTCCCGAGATGCCCTGCGGCACCTCGTCAGCCGTGTGGGTATAGGGAAAGTGAAAGAGGATCCCCCGCGATGCCGTTGCCACCCAACAAAGCGGAGGGATCAAGCGTCAGAAAGAGAAGGGGATAGTGAGAATACACCCGGCTTTCCGCCTCAGGTGTAGAAAAGAGGAGGGAAAAGAAGAAATGCCCAGTAAAGTAAGATTACACAGCCACTTACAATGCACAAAAATGTTGGGAGCGCTCGCACTCAGCGCGGGAGTCAGTAAAAGCAGCTCCGACTAAGAAAATATGGCAGCGCTAGAAGTCAGCGCGGGAGCTGGACAAAGACCGCACCAGTAGGGAGATGTCGGTAGGCGCTAGTGAGCAGCTGTAAGGCGCTGGCCCACGGCGCTAAGACAAAAACAAAAAGCAGCAACAAGAAAAAAGTTAAAAACGCTAGTAATCAGCGCAGGATACGATATGTTTTTTAAAATGGGTTAAGAGCAGTTCACAATTGCCACCGCACATCCGCACCCAGCCTCCGCCTCAAGTCAATTGCGGGAGGGTTCCAATCAGCCAGGGGCAGACCATAAGCTCCATTTTATACCTGAGCAGGCAAAGTGAGGCAGCCCGCACCACTGGTCCGCCGACCAGCGTGCCAGACTCCTCCAAAAATGGCCGTTCCCAGAGCAGGCAGCCTACAATTCCCGAGATGCTCTGCGGCACCTCGTCAGCCGTGTGGGTATAGGGAAAGTGAAAGAGGATCCCCCGCGATGCCGTTGCCACCCAACAAAGCGGAGGGATCAAGCGTCAGAAAGAGAAGGGGATAGTGAGAATACACCCGGCTTTCCGCCTCTGGTGTAGAAAAGAGGAGGGAAAAGAAGAAATGCCCAGTAAAGTAAGATTACACAGCCACTTACAATGCACAAAAATGTTGGGAGCGCTCGCACTCAGCGCGGGAGTCAGTAAAAGCAGCTCCGACTAAGAAAATATGGCAGCACTAGAAGTCAGCGCGGGAGCTGGACAAAGACCACACCAGTAGGGAGATGTCGGTAGGCGCTAGTGAGCACAGCTGTAAGGAGCTGGCCCACGGCGCTAAGACAAAAACAAAAAGCAGCAGCAAGAAAAAAGTTAAAAAACGCTAGTAATCAGCGCAGGATACAATATGTTTTTTAAAATGGGTTAAGAGCAGTTCACAATTGCCACCGCACATCCGCACCCAGCCTCCGCCTCAAGTCAATTGCGGGAGGGTTCCAATCTTATAGCTAAATAATAACACAAATAATATTTTAAATATATAAATCCTTGACTAAACTTTCTCTGGCAAAAGTCCTACACTTTAGAGACTGAAAGAGTAGCTTCAAATCTATTTCATGTTAAAATATTGCACAAACACATTGTACTCTGGCCTACTGAAGTTGGATTCAATATTCTACAAATCTGAACTCCAACTGTTGGAAAAATACTGATATGGGCCTCAAGAAAAAATCAGTGCATGGAAATAAGAAAGTAAGGAGACACTTTTGCTGGACTGGCACACCACATATGAATAAGACATTGCAATGATGTTGACCCCCTACTCTTGGGAACTCTTATGAAATACATAAGTTGCTCAACATATATAGTACTGTTTGTACTCCCAGCTGTAAGTTTATTTGTTTGCAATGTGTAGGGAACATTATAATGGATGATGGGCCTGCTCTGAAACTTTCGGTAAGGTGAAGTTCTTAAGAAGATATAGTGAGAAGATTAAGTCCATGGGCCGACATCTTTTGGAGATGAGTGTAGGTGAAGGGATATACCTAATTTTATCCATGTGGCGTAAAAAAAAGAATAAATGCAATGCCCCTAAACCTGTCAATTTTCTACCTGTCGACAACCCACAGGTGATCAGTAAGTGGAGCTATGTCTAGAAACATATGATTTTCATTACCCCAAGATTAAAAACATCTACAAAAATCGCAAGCCTAAGTTTATGATTTTTTGAAAGAATTAACTCTTGAGTGACGATAGAACTACAGAACATGGTCATGTTCTAAAAAACAAATGAAAAACGAAGGCTATAAAAAACACAAACCTCATCTTGTTTTTTCTTCAGCTGGTCTAGTTTGTGGCTGCTCTTCTTTGTGGTTAATCTGGTTTTCTCTACCTCCTGTAGTCTTTGGTTGTTATCCATACTGGCATGCAAATTCAAAGTTGTTTTTACTAGGGCACTCTGCATTTTCAATGCTGGAAGAGGACACATAACCAAAACAATTAGTAGCAGGAAGACATGCTTCTCAAACACATGAGGATCATTTAGAAATAGGTTTTTCCTAAATGAATTTAATATTTCAACGAATATTTAAAATGAACTCCATTTCATCGCCACAAATGTGTTGCATCTCACCTCAAGAAATATTCCTACAGGATTGGGATCCAGTGACACAGTCAAGTGGAACACCCGTCCAGTGACGGTGCCTAGGGCCGGCCACAATGAATGTCAGACTGCCTCAAATCCTGACTGCATGGTCGTGTTTTAATATTTCCTTTATTGTACATCAAATTCTACTCTTAGTATCAAATACAAAGGGGTTAGGGTAACGAGATTCTGAGGCAGGAGGTACCTAGATTCTATGGCAAACACAGGCAAATCTCACTGCTTTTAGAAAAACAAAAAACAATACCAAGTGTGTTGTCAGAGACTGTTCAGCAATACCAACTGCTGGCTTTCAGAGAAAATACTCATCCAACAAGCAATAACAAATATATGTATCACAATGTGTTAAACTGACAAAAGCGTACATAACAAAAAGATGAGACTTGTGGTTCATGAGAAATTCTATGGCCTTTTATTGGAAAAATATAAAGCATTTTTATTAGCTCTTAACTATGGAACTACACAATGAGAGTCAGAGTCAATGTACTAGTCTTCGGTGTAAGAGTTGATTGACCAGGGCCCAGTATTATGCAAGGGGCGAACTGCCCAAGCACACATTTCACTGTGTGCGCCTTTCACAGATGCCCTATGACAGTTAATGTGCTGCCGCCAGTGCAGCCGCTAACTGACTACAACTCACATGCAGGTGGTGTCTGGCGGGTGAGTAGGCCCCAATTCTCTCCTTTCAGGAGATTGGGCGCATTGACTGTGACCACCTCTTTGTTGCGCGCAGTCATTGCCCCAACAGCTACTTTGCCTATGAGATTGCGTCTATAATACAGCATAGAGGCAAAGTGTTTCTCAATTACGTGGGCCCATGCAAATGAGGGAACGTCTCTTGAGTTTGTGCAGGTGCACAACTGCGCCAGGGTGATCTATCTTACAGCAGGAGCCACACAGGAGTCTGCAGCTACTTCCGTAGTATCAAAGTGCTAGAGGGGTGGGCGGACATTAGAAATTTGGACATATGCACCCATTGCTCCTCGGTGGTCAATTTGAATATTACTGTCCAAAGGACCAATTTCTGTCACACATGTCAAATGTGGTATTTATATCGTGGCTGGGGTCTTCTAGTACTATTGCAACAAATCATGCTGACACAAAGGTGACTATTACATTCAATCGCTTTAAATCCCATGGCAAAATTTACAGCCATAGTGTAAACCTTGTTTTTGTCCATGTTGTATTAGAGCTAATTCCTCCTCTTTCCACATACTTAAAATGTGGGGGGACATATACACTGGCTCTATCTGTGTTTGTGCCACAACCTGACCCTTGCATCAAGGTGTGCATCAAATACACAATAGTCATGAACCTGTAGCCAAGGATATAAATATACATGGTCAACGTTTAATCGTTAAACAGCAAAGTTGTATAACATAAATATGAGGTTTATCCATGCTTTAGGCAGTGAATATTACTCCAGAAATAGAATGCAAACTATTAGGAACAATAGAAAATGTCTTCATGAAACTTTAAATCAATTAAAATATTGTGGTAATCATTCTCATTTATTGTTTCCTACCTCATGAGCAATCAAGATTCCACACATAATGGGTTTCCCAAGGGAAATTAAAAGAATCATTGGAATCTCATGGGGTCTTTGCATAATTATCTCCTACGCAAGACTTGTCTAAACAACAGACCTTGAGACTTCTTAGTTGTTACTATCTTGTTCGACAGGTTTATCAACTGTCCTACTAGGTCACACTTCTTTCCTATATAAAAAATATAGAATTACAGATGGGGAACTAACAAAAATTGGTTTCTTTTTTATCACGGGGTTGCAAGAGACATTAAGCAGGCGAGAGAGAAGCTTGGGTTGCCCATTAGGCCACTTGACAATCCAGGGAGGCTGGCTCGCAATTATTGAGTACCCACCTGTAATTTTATGATGGTTACATCCCCCAAAGAGCACCCAAATGTATCTAAAGTCATAGAGCAGCTTGTGAGGGGAAAAAGAAAAAAGTACATTCATCTCCCTCTGGCTCTTTCTCCCTTATCACCAGGCCTATCACACCCAGCCACTCCACCTTAAGAATCCCAATTTTCTTTTGTTTAAACATGGCACCGTGGAAGTTTTGCCCACCCTGTCTAAGTGTACTTTAAAAAAAAAACATGCCTGGCATCAGGTCAACATTAGGGGTGGGCGGAATTTGTGTTACGCAAATGTCCGCGAAACGCGGAATTGCTTGTTCGTGAGGCTTTTTTACTGTTCGCAATCGCTGTTTGCGTGCTCGGGGGGAAATATCTCACTAACACGCATTTTGAGAACGCGAACAGGCAACGAATTTCGGGAAGTCGCAGAACGCAGAATTTTGGGCAATTACGCGAAATTACCCAAATTCCGCGAATGCCGCGAGCGGAGCGGAATTTACTGACAAGGCCTAGTCAACATCCACCAATGCCGTCTGCGGCATCTTCCCCTCCCACTCCCAATTATATAAGGGAATCCTTGCGGTTGTGTTACTTTCCCACATCACCATCAGAAATTCCCTCCCCAGTTTTGTGCAAGTATTTATTAAACCTCAATACCAGAGTACTGCAGACCTTTCCCACTACCCTACGAGGCCTTCATACCCCTTTCCCTTTTATTGCTATGTTCGCTGCTCTCAATTAGAGAGAAGAGAACCAGCACTGTGCTGGAAGCTACTCTTAATGAGCCTGATCAGCAAAGAAAAAAGGTCTCCTGCCAACAGTTGGTCTGTGAAGGCTCGTGAGTAACAAGAGAAAAGGTGGTTTGCATCACTAAAGCTGCGACTTAAACCCCTGGCCTCCTTCAGTTCTGCAGAGAGTCGAAACATGTAGGGACAAAGGTGCGCCTTCATTTGTCATTCATTTGTCATTTCATCACTTCACTCGGGCTCTGGGGACCCGGGGAGGTATATGAAGAACAAGGAAGAAAGCATTTCCTAGTTGCAGAGAAAAAAACTATTCTTTACATTGCTGTGATGCAATAGCAGTGATATACCAGATTTTGAACCTGCTAGTCTAGCCAATGGCTTCCTATGGAAGCCTCACGTATTAAAACTGATTACCGGAAAGAGGGATTTTCTGAACACAGTGTGGAGTTTTAAATGACATACAACTTTTTCAAATAACTCATTAACACTCTTATCGTGGTATTAGGACAGTAGCCATAACTAAGATTCAAGCAAAAACTGCTGGAGCTTTTGCATTCAAAAAGGCTACCAAAACACTGTTGATGTTGGTTTGATTGTGGTGAAATAAGACAGTGCAAAATATGGGACTACTACCAAAAAAACACCAATTTTTATAAAACATATAAATCAATAAAATGTTACCAAATGTCTAGATATTTTGTCATCAACATTCTGTAATTTGTTAAATCTCATCAGTTTCTAGTATTCAAGAAGATAAATTTGGAAAGATTGACTGGAAGAGGTATTTCCTATTAGTGTCATATAGTAAGTTGGGATCGAAAAGTAAGTTGACCCTGAAAATGTCACTCGCACATCAAGTGATGTTTCAAGCATCAGACCCATTTAACTTGTGCAGCAGGGTTGGATGCTGGGCTTGGTTTTGGTCAGGCAATTGACCCAAACTGCACAGGATGTCCAATGCACGCCTTCAGCTGGAGTTTAGGCACAAGGTTGTGCACAAGGTCCTGCCCTTTAATCTTGTTTGATCCTACAGTATGTCCAGCAAAGATCTAATATCCGGGACTAGGTTTCAAGGGCCCCGGGGTGATTCTGGGGTTTTTGAAGCCTAACCCTGGGTCCACAAACCCAGTAGTAAAATTACCCTTTTCATTTTGTTAACTCGGGGAGGGAGAGGGTTCCCTTTGGGGCCTCCATATGAGCCAAGGGTCAGGCAATGCGTCACCTTATGTTCCTTTACTTTAATTTTTCAGGATGCAAGGACCAAGACCCTAGGTCCCATATGGTGGCAGCAACATTTTGTTCAAGCTGTGCCCAGTCAATCAGAAAGCTGTGGATCCACAGACCCGATCTTGATGAAGGAAGTAAATGTTTCTTCATACAATACAATCAGATTTTACAGGCTTCTTCACCCAAGGACACCCAGAATAAAATGACTGGTCATAAACTTGGAGACGTGGCAATTCCAGCATGCTAGTGTAAAGTCCTCATCCATAAGTGCACTATATGAACATAAAATTCCACCAATCTTGATTCGATGCTTGGCCTAAGCTACCAAATTTCATAGAACATGATGAAAAGTGGGACCTTGATTGCACTTCAGGAAATATGTTTATTTAATATGTTTATAAACAGACAACAAGAAGATCCCTCATTAAAGACACACGGACACCAAACCAAGCATTTATGGGGGGGAAAAACACAATACTACACTTTTCGCATTTCGAGTCGTTTGCTGACCTGCAAAGGTGCTGGTGTGCCTGAACGCCCTGACCTGCGAGTCCGCCAGCCCGGTGAGCAGTGAGATTATGGTGTCCATCAAATAACCGTCATAGATGACACTGTACTGGCACTGCTGGACCAGCATCGCTATGAACTCGCACAAATTGGTTTTGAATTTCTTCCAGTAAGGCCCAGGATTGATGAGTGGATAATTTTCATTATCCTAAATCACAAAAAGATAAAGTAATGATGTGTAGTGCATAATGCGGTGTACATTCTGTATAACTACAAAACTCTGAGGAAATAAACATCTTTCTTTTATAATCATGCTGAGTGAGTTGTGTACTACCACACAACACGACTTTAGTAAAGATTTTTTCAATTAACCTAATACTGATCATAAAACATACAATCATCATTCATTAACACACAATCCTTAAAACATCAAAAGATTAAACATTAAGATGACATTTCACGTAACCTTATGGGAAAAGTGTAGTTTACTGAGTTGCGCAGGCCACAAGAAGAAACGCTGTTTCCCTGCCATCCAGCAGTCCAGCTGACTCCCCCCACAGCTCCATGGCACCCCCATGGAATGCAGATGACTACACAGTCTACTGCAGGCTATACTGACAAATACTATTTACTACACATCTCCCTCCTTTCTACAGTTTAATTTGAAGTACAACACATGACTACACACACATTTAACAGTATACAACAGACAACACATAACCAACAAAACATTTATACAAACAAAGCATACAAGGTAAACCGGGCAAAACAGAGGCCCAAAAACAAGTTACATACAGTAACCATATGTAATGAAAAACAATATGAACTTGGCATGGTACAGAAAAACCTCACACAACTGTTAGAAAAGGGTGAAGTACCACAAATTATCTCACACATTCCATTAATCTAGCTGGCATCCTATGAGTTCTTTGTGGATTAACTCTCAGTGGTCTTACTTTCTACAACATGTAACTGCCTTTGTGATTCATTCACATCACCACCCACCTGAAGCACCTATCCCTTTTGAACCACCAAAACACTCAGTGTCACTCATGAACATTGGTCTACTATACTCATCATCCTCAATGTTTCTCAAAACCTCCATTCTCTTAGTGCTCTTTTGATAAACACCAACTCTTCTCCTGTTCTATTGTTGTCCATTAGACAATACCACATAATTTCCCTTCACACTTCGAACTTGATAAGGTCCTCTGAACTTTGAGAAACCAGTTTCTAATTGTCCAGGTTTCACCTTAACCCAATCACCACTCTTCAGCCAACTTTCCTTTCTACAATCCTGAAGTTTCCTGTCATCTCCAATTTCTTTTCCATCTTCTTATTTCATCATCACGGAACAAACTGTGTTTGTCCTGCCCTACCACTCATCATCATGAATGATGTTTGACCAGTTACATTATTGCCACAGGTCTGATGCGCCCATACTGAATCCAGCACTGCCTTCTTCACATCCAGCTTGCTCTTGCATGCCAATTCAATTACTCCCTTAACCAACCTATTTGTCCTGTCCACCATGCCATTAGCCTGTGGGTGGTAGAATGAGGTACTGCAAAGTTCTTCCTAGTTGGAACTAGAAAGTTTTGCATTCCCCTTGATGATAACTGTGTACCATTGTCTGTGACTAAATATGCTGGCACACCATCCCTAGTAAAAACGTTGCTAAATACTTTGATCGTTGTAGAAGTTGTTATTTCACTCACAAATTCAACTTCCATCCATTTGGTGTGTACATCAACTGTAAGCATTGCATACTTTAATTTGCGTGCAAACCCATGCAATGGTCCTATAAAGTCAAGACAAACTTTGGGGTTTACTAGGATTTTGTATGTGGTTGGGCATTACCACCACCAACCGTTAATCTCATCTCACTCTCCTTACATACATTACAAGCACACACTTAATTCACCACCTCTTCATACATTTTTGGCTACCAGAAATTCTCCTTCAGATGCATGGTTGTTAAAGTTTGGCCTATGTGTCCCTCATGTGCTAATTCATATATTATTTTCCTCAACGTTACCAAATAAAAAAATTCCTCCACGTATCAACATGCCATTTTAACAAATACACACCTCATTCAAGATTTTACGATGGGTCTCACATCAACTCTAACACAATTCTCTCTTACACTACTCGTTTTTACCAACAATGTTATAACCTCATGTAAAATCTCGTCTTCTTCAAGGGCACGCATCCATTCCGCCTGTGTTATTGCTTCTTCACACTCTACTACTACATCATCCACACTGGCAATCACTTCTTCGACCTCTACAGCTTCATCCTCCCCATGTGTAGGCAACAGTAACCGAGATAGACAGTCTGCTTGTTTACCGCACAACCCTGGTATATATTCTAGCTTGTACTTAAAATCTTGTAGTCTTGAAGCAAGTCCAGCTAGGTTACCTGACACATTATTTAACCCACCTGGCAACAAACAGTAATGGCTTGTGGTCAGTCATAAGAGGTACACTTAACCCCCAAATGTAGGTTCTAAAGTACTTCAGGGCCCATACAGCTGCAAGTGCTTCTCTCACATTGACAGAGTTTCTTCTCTCTGCATCTGTCAATGAGCAAGACGCAAAAGCCACCATTCTCTCTACACTCCCATTCATCAAAACCGTTCCTATTCCAATTGCACTTGCATCAACAGTCACACAGGTTCTTTTCTTAACATCAAATTGAGCCAAAATATCGGCATTCACTATGTCCTTTTTAACTAAGTTGAAAGCTTTTTCTTTCCTGTGTAACCACACAAATGATTATCCCTTTCTCAGCAATGACCTCATTGGTTCAGTCTTATGTGCAAATCCATTTACAAATTTTGCATTATATTCCATAAGACCCATGAAAGATCTTCATTGATCCTTATTTTGTTGCCGTGGTACATCCCTTATAGCCTTAACTAAATCTCCTTTCAGTCTCACTCCTTGGGCGCAGATCATGTAGCCTAGTGATTCCACCTTGTGTAGCAGGAAAAAACACTTCTCTCGTCTCAATCTTAAACCAGCTGTTTTCAATTTTAACAGTACCTGTTACAAAACTATACCGTGCTCTTCTAAGGTTTCCCCAAAAAATACCAGGATGTCATCCTGAAATAACACAATATTATTTTGGCCTTTAAATATATCTGGCATCAAGCGTTGGAATATACTGGCAGCACTAGCAAGACCTAAAGGAAGGCAGTTGAATTCAAACACCCCTTTTGTTATTATAAAAGCAGTGAGTGCCTTTGAGTCAGAGTGTAGCTTTATCTGGTGGAAAGTGCTTTTGAGGTCTAATTTGCAAAAGTATTCTTCAACATCAGCACCATCTTTGTAATATTTGGCAAAGGACATCGGTCAAACACTATATTTTGATTAAAAGAATGATGGTCAACAGAAAAACGCAACCTCCCATTGTTTTTTGGTAATGACTACTGGTGAATACCACTGGGCTCAATGGGCTCTATTACACATTATGAACAATCTCCTCAAGCAACTATTTTACTTCTTTCCTGTATAATACTGCTATCCTTCTTGGTTTATGTCTCACCAGTACAGACCCTTCCTTCAAAACAATGTTATGGGCATAACCCTTCAGTGCTCCCAACATGGCATCAAATACATCCTTGACTTTTCCAACACACTCAACATCTGCATCTTGTACACCTTAAACAACCATCACTTTATCTCTACCTCTCAGGATGATAACAATGTTTATGATGTATTGGTGTAACCATTCTAATATTGGCGGCCCTGACTTTGCTACATAGACTTTCCCAGGTATCATCCTGTCCTTAAACATTATAGCTGACTTCATAAATACCAAAACATCAATTGAACTTCCCTGAAATCCTGTGGGATTAATATATGTTGGTTATAACTCACTCCTTCTCCCATAAATCCTCAGCCACAATAGTAAACATTGATCTTAAGTCCATTATTAGATCAACTAATTTATTATAAAGTGTGAAAGCTGCCTTGGGTACATTCCTTCTTCCTGAATTCTCGTTCTCATCTCCATCCTGCACACTCAGTATCCTTTCCTTTGTCTAGATTTCATCTTCTACTGTTGCCACACTTCCTTTGCTATTACTTCTGCAAACTCTGGCAAAGTGCCCCTTTTAGCCACATCTTCTACACTCCTTTTCTAATGCAAAACAATTTTTGAAATCTGAAGAGTGGAAGTTACTTCCACATCTTCTGCATTGTTTCGCTGCCACTTTCTTTTTCCCAATAGCCCCACTCCCCACAGGCATTCCAGCATGGTAACAATTTCCTATGTTTTTACTAGTCCAAATCACATCACTATTCATATGTTCAGTCACTGCAACTTCTTCATCTTGTTTGCCTTTGTGCTCCATCTCCTTCAAACATGCGGATGATTCCTTGACAATCTTTGCTATTTCAATAGCCTACTTTAATGCTGGTTTCCTTGCTGCCCAAAGTCTTTCTTGCAGTTTTTTTGTGGCATTGCACAATAACCAGGTCTTTTATCAGTTCATCGGTCATTGCTCCGAAATTGGCACATTATGGCCAACTCGCTAAATTGTGCTTCAAACTCTTCCACCATCTGATACAACCTTTGTGGTTGTATATAATATTTGTGTATTGTCATTGCTACATTCATTGATTTTGTATATCTCGCTTCTAATCTTTGTTTTGCTTCTTTATAAACGTCTGATATTGGATGGTGAAGATCTACTGCAGTTGGTAAAACTTGAATGTATGCTGTTTTTTCTTTACTAAAGTAATTATTAGTAACACGTTTTTTCCATTCTGAAGTAAAACTCTAACCATCTATTGCTACTAGATAGTTTTCAAAGGAATCTATCCAGTCTTCCTATTCTATTACTGGTTGACCAGGCTGGGGCAGGAAATAAGGTGGTTTGAGTTATGGCTTGAGCACCTTCTGTGACAGTTTGTTCAAAATCAGTCTTTGGGGTTTTCAGTTTCACAGCAATTAAAATTTGCACAGTTAAAATACAGGTTTTTAATTGTTAAATAGTACACCAGTAGCTAAGCTGGTAAAATATTTGTGAGGCATCAGGTTTTGCTAATTTAAAGACATAGGGCCTGAAGTATCAAGGAAAATTGGGATTGCAAACAGTGAAATTCGCAGAATTTCACCATTTGAGATCGCAAAATCGTAGTGTGCAATGTAGGGAAGAAAAAACCCACTTGCAAAATAAGGAATCGCAAAATTTGCGATTCCCTATTTTGCGCATGCATTTACAGAATTGCAATTTGCGATTCCCTAAATGCTATTCTAGTAGCCATCGCAAACTGCGATATTGCTTTAGGGAATCGCAAATTACCACCAACTTCAAGTTGTTGATAATTTGCGATTTCCTAGAAAAATTCACTTTTTTGCATTCATCAAAGTGCCATTTTGCGAGTCGCAATTAAGGAATGCGTAGGAATGGCAAAATATTAGCAGATTCCAATAATTAGAGTCCATAATAGCGAATCGGTAAAATTCGCTATTATACTCCCAAAATGTAATGTTGATACATCTAGCCCATACAGTTGTGTTCTCTCCAGATGCAATACTCTCCTTTAGCCAGTAGATGGTGTGGGTGTCAAAAGAAGGAACAATACACACTTCTCTTGTATGCCGCAATGTTTCCTTATCTTTGATCACCGTGACTTGTGAAATATTTCTGAGACAAGGACACGCTCGGGCTCATGAGCTCGTATGTCTATCTAGAGTTTGACTCAAGTGCTTTAATTATTTATTTCCCACCAGAGAGCGTGTGATGAGCTAATGCTTGTCAATTCTTTTCACAGGCTATGCTAAACATGGAAAACTAATGGCCACATGCATCAACCTATTCTGCGAATGGAAAATAGCCTTTCAAGATGTATGAATGGCTTTGACAGTGCATTTTAGGTAATCGCATTTTTTTGCGATTACCTGAAATCGCGACTACAAATAGGGAATCGCAATTTGCGTTTCTCTAAGCACATGTACCAAGCATTTTCTTAATGCTAAATTTGAATTCAGGAAATACTATTACCATTGACTCCAAGTCGATGGTAACCATGTGCAACTTTTGAAAATGCATACAAAATGAATATTTCAAAGTGGCATTTAGCGCACACAGGCATGTGTCCATTTTACATGTGCACATTTTTTGGGGGGTTAATTCAGGGGGGCCGTTGGCCCCCAGGCACCCTTGGTTTTGCATTACACAATTTGCGATTACCAATTAGGTAATCCCAAATCAGCTAATGCAAAACCATTCGCACCTATGGGCCTTTAGGCCCATAGGAACAAATGGACTAGTATTACCCAAAAGCAATTACCTATTAACAGAATCACTATTTTGGTAATATTAAGAAATCGCTAAATCTTTAGTGATTCCATAACATTTTGCGATTACCAAAATAGCGACTCGGTAAAAATCGCTAATTGGTAATCGCAAAATACTATTTTGATACATGTGGCCCTGAACACAGAAAACTCCTGCTGCACGCTCCTTTAACCGCGCCTACATAACATTCGTAATGATATTAACATGAATAAATACATAGAGGCAGGGAGACAGTTTCTCATTCCCTTATTCGGGGAACGTCGTTTACGACGCAACTTTTAGCACGCAGTGCTATTACAACGCGGTTTTTAAATCGCATTCTATTACAACACATGACTCTGGGGGGCGCTCAAGGATAGAGAATACTTTTAATCTACTATCCAACACCTTCCCTAGTGTCAACGGGGACTGGTGTTGGAATAGTAAATTAAAATATTCACTATCCAACCCCCCTTTCTGTTATGCATTGTAAAAGAATGCGTTATAAAAACTGCGTTGTTACAGCATGCGTGCTAAAAGCATGCGTTGTAACAACGTACATCCCCTTATTCTTCAGTAGTGGGCAGGTAAATTCCTTCTGGGAAAAAGACAACAACAAAAGCAAGTAACGTATCAAATATAGCCTAGTTCTATTTTGGACTGCAACCTGATAGTAGAAAAATGGGAACAAATAAAGTGTATAATACTAATATGTAACAATGTTTTGATTTAGGCGTTAAAAGTGCTACGAGTCTTCTTTTCGGATAAATCCCAATTCATTGTGTCATTAAGATGCGCCCTTTTTTCTTAAAAGTGTTGCCCTTCATGGAGATTTCCAAACACAGGATGTGTGTTATGATTCTGTCTGTCATACAATTGTAATGTATCATTATTAAAAGTGAAGCCGGTCATTAAAGCTTGTCAAAGTTCGTCGCCTAAGGCCACAACTGAAGGAGCTAATGGAGGGGAAGGGATGATCTTTCAGTCTGGTTTTAAGGTCAACAATGTTATTAGCACACAGATTTGTCTGTCAGCTCACCATGTCCACAGGCCACGTAACAGTTAATATCCAAGGATAAGCCATGAACTTTTTAAACTGCAGTCCAGTTTCCTACAAAGGAAAGAGAAAAAACTGTATTTTTGTGTATGAAGTAAGTTCCTATTTTGTCGATCTCATCTACATATATGACTATACAACACATTAATCAATTCTGATATCACTCAGATATTAGCATTGGTCTAGTACACATACCAATCGGTTAAGGTTCAACATTCTAAGTCAACTGTTGTTAATCAATTTCAACATATTTGCATCCACACAGTGTTAGTTTCTAACCGGCAAGAGCATGGGCGATCAGTGATAAAACAGTGTTCTAGGAACATTATTTTGGAATGGATGGATTTTTTTAGATTTAGATGTAAATTTGACTTAATCAGTGTAAAAGGTCTGCTTTGCTGAAAACCTGATCACAGCCAATTCTGAAAAGGCAGCCACACGTTTGCAGAGGGCTGGCCTCGAAAACTAAAACAGCCCAGGCAAATTCGTCATTGCAGCCTCAAACTCTATAGCTTCAGCGAACGTACTGAGTGAATATATACAATGCAAAGGGGGTGGGCAAAGAGGGAGCATACAGACACAACAGTTGTCTCCATTTTTGCAGATAGTGTATGTTTTTAAATGTGTACCGCTTGCATACATATATATTAACAGAGATTCGTACAGCACAGTATTGCCGCTAACATGGAATCATTACACTATCATGTGCTATTCAATTAAAACAAGCATTTGTTTTTTAACTGTTACTGCATGATCTGCATGTAAACAATAGATCTTAGCTAATAAAATTCATCCCATGCTCAATTCATTTAAACAATTCCCAATTCTAGATAATTCAAAGACTCGTCCCATCTCGACCACAAGCTGAACATAATCAGAGAAATGTATCGTGCACAACAGTGGCTGAAGTTTACAGTCTTTGCCCTCTTGCAACAGAAACGAAACTGACTTTGCTCTTACTTTGCAAAGTTAGCAAAAGAGACTAGCGATCCCATAGAAGAGACAGTTGTTTCTCTGACCTTGGAAGCAAGAAAAACAAGTTCCAGAGGCATTGGATTACACAGAGTGCCAATGTACGAGATAATGCATACATTCTCCCACCCTGCATCAAGATTCCCCATTGTTTCTGCTATGTCAGGTAATGGGAGGGCTTCAGCAGGATTTTGTTAACCCATTGTCTTTATAGAATTGGGGGACATTTGTAAAACATACAGAAAAGAAGACATTGAGGACAGGGGTAACTTAATTAATCTAGACTTAGCAAGCAGGGTTTAAAACCCAGCTCCCACTGTGGCCTGGGTAAGGGGTGAAGCTGGCATAAGTAAAGAAATGTTACCTGAGTATCTTCCGCCAAGATGGGTAGATAAAAAATCATCCCGGGTTTGGTTCCAAACAGAGGAGCAAGTGAAGCTACGGGGAGGGGTTTGAATCAACTCTGAAAGCAGGGGCGATCAACAAATCATCAGTTCTCTTCCTCCGGCGGGAGATACAGGCACTAAAAGACATGGCTGCGTCACATTCAGCATGGAGGCTGTGTTTATATTTCAATACTCGCCTATGATGGTGGTGAGGGAGAAGGAGAAGAGAGGATGGACAGCTGCAGGCCTTTAAACCCCACCTCTGGTATCTAACCTGTCTGGTGATTGGCCGATACACAAAAGGGTCACTGCAACGTTGCATCTCGTGGCAATCAGGTGCACATCGGAAGAGACTCACTTTTGGTCTTCCATCTGAAATACACCAGCACTGAGCATCCATTCACTTCTGATCAACAGGAAGCCGGGGCACAAATCCATCTTGTGTTCTTCAAAACATGGGCCATATTCCGTGCAGATAAACATTTGTTCAGGTAATATGTCGCAAGTCCTTCGCAACATATGCAAGATCTTTAGAGTGGGGTTCAGCCAGTTCATGTAATGTAGAGCACAGGTATTGCAATCCGGTTTTTTTCTTTATTAGGAAAGTACATCAATACAAAATTTCATTAACATTTATGCAAAAAAACTAATAAAAATGTTACTACAATTTCACCACTTACAGCATCTCCGATATTTTAAAACAGTTCAGTAAAACTTTATTTCGGTCATTACGACCTTTAAAAGTGCAACACTAAAAACATATACAGCAACATGATTAATCTCAAGTATCAAAATAGGGGATTGGGGAGGGGGAAACAGCACCAGTATCTTAAAATTTCGAGTACCAGATACAATACAGAAGCTATGATACGGATAGTCGAGCTATACAATACAAATCTGGAGATGCATGATAATAGATAAATAAATATTTTTTTTAAAAAAGCTAATCTAGGGGGAAGTAAAAACAGGGACATAATTTAAAATAGACAATTAAAAACAGGTCCAAATAAAATCATTGCCAGATACCCTAGACCTCATTCGATAATTTCAATAGGGCCCTTCTAGTGCACCACAAGGAAAACTAGAATCTAGAAACTGAAAACACAATCGGTATACTGAGATCAGATTTCAATATCCGAAATGCTTCCAGATGGTTCCTGGAACCAATGTTTCTGCAAATCTGTACCAGCCATCGTTTCCGGGCCTTGCGGTAGCCAGGACAGGCGAAGAACACGTGCACAAGCAGGGCACTGAACCTCATGGTCCTTACTCTACTTTGCCATACACCAGCAGAGTGGAAGGACCCCAAACCTAAATTGTAGAAAAATCTTTCTTGCCTCCACCGGTGTAATCAAGTCTAATATTGGCTCGAAACGGGCAATATCCTTGACTTCCAAAAAAGCCATGGATAGTTTACCGGTCCTGGGCAAGAAAATAGTTGGGCCCTTCTGTATTCTTCGAACCGAGATTTGATATGTTTTCTTGTGGTTTGGGTGCAGGCACGTTCAGGGTCCGTCCAACAGTCGCCTAAGCCCAAATTAGTCAGTACAGATTTTATATGTACAAGCCAAGGAAGGTTAGATGCACCCCGAGCTGACATAACCTCTGCTAACTCCTCCCTATATGACACTAGTTCGGGGGTGGACCAGAGGCGCCGCCAGTATAATATGGGTCTAAGGCTTGAAGTATCTGTTATCGCCATTAGTCCTGAGTCTAGACATAGGTGGATCAGCGGGGTACTCATAGGAAGTCTATACAGCTGTCTAAGGAGTTGGTTTTCTACCTGTAAAAGGGAATCTAGTTTACAATGACCCCATAATTCAGCACCATAAAGTACTCCCCCACGAGCTTGGGCATTATAGTTGCCTAGGGCTGGACTAACATCTTTCTTACTTGATTTGCTATAGACCCTTATTATGCCACCAGTCGATTGGGCTAGTTTTAATGTGCTCTTGGTCATGTGAGCCTCCCATTTCATGTTTTAAGCAATAGTAAAACCTAGAAGATGAAACTCTCTCCAGGGGATTCCCATTTAGTTGTGGGTTAGAACGAGATTTTGGAGAAGTGTGGCTCAATGGTTAGAGCGGCAGACCCTGATGCAGAGGTCTGGCCCGAGACCAGGGTTCAATTCCTGCCTCGGCTGGTCTCGGCGGATCTTGGGCTCATAATTCCTCGGACCTGATTTCTCGCCTCGGTGCCTACTCTAAGCATGGGTCCCACGCTGCAACTCTGGGCAATAGCTTGCTTAGTCTCCACAACGGCCCCCTACAGCGCTAGGGATGCCTGGTTGCACCCTGGGGATGCCCAGGAGTGGACATTTCACGGGGAAAAACCAGGAAGGGTTCCCTAGCGGTATGAGTACAGCGCCAGGACACTCAGGAGTATCAGTGCGCTTTACAAATACGTCTACATTTACATTTACATTTACATTTTTGTTGGGCTATTGAACGCCATGTATTTAGTTTTCTGTAAGTTTGATGACTAGAACTCTTTCCTTACAGAAAAGTTCAAATTTGTCCAAAACCCTCTGGATCCCCATGGGCGATTTTGAAACCAGGAGAGTATCGTCAGCGAACATCATTGCTGAAATTTGATGGGACGCTAACTTGGGAGCATCTGGATCTTTTATTGTTGCTAGTTCATTAATTAGCTCATTAATATAGAGGCTAAAAAGAGTCGGTGCTAAAACGCATTCCTGGCGTACACCACGATTAACCGGTATTGGAGCTGTAAGTTGGCCGTCCTTCCCAAATCTAATTTGGGCATAATTATCTTCATGCAATCTCCTAAAGAGTTCGATGAGATATGCCGGGACTCCCATTTCAAGAAGGACTGACCATAGCTTATCCTGTGGCACCAGGTCGAATGCTGACCTCAAGTCTACAAAAATCAAATATAAGCTCCCCCCCTGGAGGCGGACTGTCTTCCAGTATAAGAGCTGAAGCCTTAATACCTGGTCCAGGGTTGATATCTTTTCACTGAACCCCGCCTGGAGGGGGGACAGAACCCTTTTTTCTTCCATCCAGGATTGTAGCCTGGCTAGTAAGACCCTTGCAAATAGTTTTTGGGATATGTCTATTAAGCTTATGGGTCTGTAGTTTGTTGGCAATAGTGGGGATCCTTTTTTGAAGATTGGAATAATCTCTGCTCCCAGCCAGCTATATGGAATCTTCATACCCTGGGTTATGGCGTTAAAAAGACCAAAGAAATACGAGGTCCAGATGGCTGGTTCGCTCCTATATAAGTCCCCAGGGATCTTATCCAAACCTGGGGCTTTACCTTGAGCTATTTTTTTTTTTTTGAAGACCTTTATTTTACATGTATAGGAATACACAATATAGGGCCTACAACCCCCCGGGCCGGCCGCAATGGTAGCACAACCTATATGGCATCATACTGAAAACACAGCCTTTGAGCCGACAACCCAGGGGTCCGGCGGCGGATGATCCTGGAGCTATTTTTAATAGGGCACCCTCGATCTCCTTTAGAGTTATGAATAGACTTGTGCTAATACCTTGGTTTGCTACATGATCTAGATTGCTAGCAGTACCATCCCCAGCGAGAGCCGACTTTAAAGGTGGCCCGACTGTTAGATGTCCTCAACAAGGCTTTTCAACGGTGTAGAGGGTTTTAAAATGCTCCCGTCATACCTCTTCATTCAGGTTTGGTTCAATTGCTGTTTTAGAAATGGGGGCACCTGTGTTAACAATGCTCCAGATCGTCCTCATATCCCTGTCCCCCAGGGCCGTTTTAAGTAAATCCCAGTTCTCCATTTTTAAAACAGAACATAACAGGTTATAGTCGTTTTAGACATTTTAGACAATCCCTAATTAATTACCCATACATTTTCTGTATGACCCAGATCTCATTGCATACCTTTTTTCCAACATTTTAATCCTACTTATTTTAGATCTGAAATGTTGAAATGTGGGAATTTCCTTGGAGCGCCAGTTTTGGAGGATTGAAGACCTAGCTATTAAAGATATAATATACCATTATTTTTTCAATATCAGATCCACATTTAATGTGGATGAATATCCGAGAACGGCTGTCACAGTATCCAGTGGTTGTTGCAACTGCAAAATGTGGCAGCAGAACTGAATAACATCATCCCAAAACAGACTCAACTTTAGGTAAGTCCAAAACGTATGTATCCAATTAACCTCTTCCAGGAATTAGCAGGAATCTGTTGATTGATCTTATGAAGAAAAGTGGGATATCTATATATCAAGCATTTAGTGTAAAATTGCATACGGCGCATATTTGTGCCCTTTAATAATGAAAAATAGAACTCATTTATCTTATCTTATCCTACACTGAAGCTGGTATCCAGAGATCATCTTTAGCCAGACATTTAGCTTGCGCTTTCTCGTACAGTTTAGTTGCCACATAGTTACATAGGAGTGAAACCCAATAACTAATTGACCAGCGAGTATTGGATTCTATCAAATCTTCGATGAGTTCTGCCGATATCATAATCTGTGTGGGGTTTTGATTGGATAAAAAAAGTCTTATTCTAATAAAGGACCATTGTATTGATACTGTATAATGCTGAATGCTGGGTTTTATTTCATCCCACTTTTTCCAGTTTCCATCTAAACAATTCTGTATCTTTTAGTACCCATTATTCATCCACCTTAACACATTATCCCTATCAAGTATGGAAGCTTCCCCGACATGTATCTCTGATAGCCGGGTTGTCACATTGAGTACCGGAATACCATAGTAGCTAAAAAATTGCGGTCTACGTTTCACATTCCACTGTAAAATCTAATATCTGATTTTCCTAGGAGTAAACATGCCCTGGACTTCCTTAAAAAAAGTAATCTGTACAGCACTTTGAATAGCAGAAAAAAATGCATAGTGGTAGGATAGACATACGAATCAGTGCAGTTCGGCCGATTATTGACAACGGAAAACGGTTCCACTTTAAAAATAAACTTTTGATTTTAATTTAACTGTATAAATCATTAATGTTCTCTGAGACATATATTCCCAAATATATCTTGGGCCTGGTGTTAACTGCTAAGTGAAATTCTAACATTAAAGTGTTGAGTGCAGTGTTACAGAGTAGAATCTCTGTTTTTGATTTATTTATCTTATAACCTCCCAGCAATTGATACCTCTGAAAAATTTCAAATATATCCTTTTGTATCTCTAGATCTGGTTTAAGGAAGAGGGCTATGTTGTCAGCATACAGCTTTATATTTGTCATCCCCTGCATTGGAGTGGTTCTATTGCTACTCAATCGGATGGCTATTGGTAATGGCTCTATGAAAAGTGCAAAAAGTATTGCTGACAGAGAGCAGCCTTGCCTTGTTCCTCTGAACACATTGCATGTGCCAATGCAGCTAGAATTAATAATTATTTGTGCTGTGGACCCTCTATAAAAACCTGAGATCAGGCTGATAAATCTAGCAGGGAATCCAAATGTGGCCAAAATATAAAAGAGGCTTTCCCACTGGACCAAATCGAAAGCTTTCTCAGGATCTAGCAGCATAATTTGGACCGGAATTTTTTTTTGACTAAAATAATCGTATAAGGACGCTTCAGGGAACGCTCACTCAGAACCAGACAAGATAGCAGAGGTATTTAAAGACTTTTATGAGGCTTTGTATGCCAAAAATATATCTGTGGAAGAGAACAAAATTCAGGACTACTTAAACGAATGTGACCTCCCAATGCTCTCTTCTGAAGAGCAACTGCGCCTTAATGAACCGATCACGTCTATTGAAATAGAACAAGCGATTAAATCATTGAAGTGCGAAAAGGCCCCCGGCCCAGATGGCTAAATATTATAACACCTTTCCTTCTCTATTGGTGGAATCTCTTCTCCACCTCTTTCGGGAGATAAATGACACAGGCGAAGTTAAGGGTACATTGGCTGAGGCTATAATTGCAGTTCTCCCAAAGGAGGGGAAGATCCCTCTCTTCCGAAACATTATAGGCCCATTTCCCTAATTAATCTTGACTGCAAACTTCTAGCCATGATCCTCTCTGCTCGCCTCCAACGTGTACTGCCTCAGCTAATCCACCCTTCTCAAGCAGAGTTTCTAATAAACAGATTGTCCAGTGACAACACTAGGGTGCTAGCGCACGTTCTAGAGAAGGCGAAACTCCTGGACACACCCACTGCGGCAATAACATTAGACGCCGAAAAGGCCTTCGACAAGGTCGATTGGTCTTTCCTTGAAGCAGTTTTACATAAGTTCAACCTGGGGGTAACGTTCACCAAATTAGTAATGTCCCTCTACTCTTGCCCTATGGCAAAGGTTAGGGCTGCCGGCTCCTTCTCCTCCTCTCTACGGTTACAACAGGGAACGAGACAAGGGTGCCCCTTATCTCCCTCTTTGTTCCTGTTGGCGATCGAGCCATTTCTTTACCACATAAGGAATAATGATGCGATTGCCGGTATTCCGTTTCAGGACTGCACTATAAAACTCACCGCGTATTAGGATGATGTGCTTATTATGTCGGAGAAAGCAGAGGAGGCCATCCCCGCACTTATGACAACCATCGATGAGTTTTCCCGGGTCTCGGGATACAAACTGAACAAGGATAAAACGGAGGTCAAACTCCTTAATAACATTGGTAACAAGGAAATCCTTGGAAGTTCCGGTCTTACTTGGCAACCACATTGTTTTAAGTACCTAGGACTTGATTTTAGTAAGGATCTAATCTCCACTCTAAAAGTTAATGAGGAACTAACCCTAAAGAAGATCTCCTCGTTACTTGACGGGTGGTCACCTAAGTTCCTCTCCTGGTGGAGCAGGGCTGAAACCCTTAAAATGATGTCCACCCCGCTGGTGAATTACTTGGCCAGCATGCTTCCTATGTCATTCACTGATGACTTCATCAATAAGGTGGATAAACTGTTTGGTGGATTCCCGTGGCAGGGCAAGAAAGCCAGGGTATCACTGAAAAAGCTGCAACTAGCGAAAGAAAAAGGCGGCCTGGGTCCTCCCTCGTTCAGAAATTACCAAACAGCATTTCTATGCAAACAAGGGGCGCAATGGCTGGTGGACTCCCCATCTTATGTTCCGATGTGGTTAAACATTGAGAAATCTATCATCGCTCACGCACCTTTACCGGCCCTGCTTACCATGGATCTGTCCCACTTGCCTCACTCCAAATATATTATATTGAATACTAGACAGGCTCTCTTAAGGCTCGACCAAACACACAAAACAAATTTAACAATCAGAAAATCCACGTTTATGGCCCTATGGAGAAGCCCCTGTCTTAAATCTGATGGCAAAACTCTTTATTGGGAATCCTGGTCCAAGAAAGGCATCAACATGGCGTCGGACCTCTATGAGGGGACTCAGCCCCTTCCTTTCTCGATTTTACAGGCAACATATGACCTAACGCCCATGGACTTTTACGGGTTCTTGAAATTGAAAGCCATCATATCAAACTGTGGCCTTGCCCCTCACACACCTTGGCTTGTGACCCATTTGCCTCGTCTCATATACGCTGGCCACTTCGTGTCTAAAGTGTGTAAGCTCCTACTCCCTCTGCCCAGGAAATCCCACAAACAGGTTGAAACCAAATGGGAATCGGAACCCAACTCTACTGGCGTGGGGTTTGACCGGGATACAATCCATATAATCACCTTATCCAGCAAGGTGCCCCAATCCTTTCCCAGACTAAATACATGTTGTTGAAAAGGACGTTCTGGACCCCGGATAGACTTTTTAAGTGCCACTTGAGAGAAAGCCCCACTTGTTGGAATTGTCAGTCAAGGGTCGGCGATCTCGCCCATATGCTCTTTCACTGCCCCTTTCTGCAGACTTACTGGGGGAAGATTTTTGACTGCATACACCATGTTTTCAATATAAGTCCTGTGAGGGAATTTGTGTATGTTATATTGGGAGCTCTTGATCCACAATTACCGAACACACAAGATCGCCAACTTTTGGATTTGATGCTGACACTGGCGTCTAAGGTGATTTTTTCTGTAAATGGAAAAACACAGCGGAAGTTAACTTTAAAATCTGGCAGGACTGGCTTTCCTTTCTGAGAGGAGCAGATAATCCGGCGCTGCAATCTGCCACCTGGCGACCTTCCAACAAGAAACTCTGGAAATCACTTGATATGTCTTCCTTTCATTTTGATCCTCCGTGATGTAATACTCAATGCTGTATACTTCCGTGATAGGCCTGGTCACAGCAAGAGTCCTATACCTGATCTCATTATTGATAGCTTGGAGTGTCATGTAACTATACTTTTTGGATTGTCATGTAATTACATTTGTTTCTATTTCCTTATTTTGTTTATGTAATTATCCTCATGTAGTCCTGTTTACAGGCAATGCCAGACAAGCGTGATTTGATTTCCTGTCAGTTTTGTGTATTGTTGTCGAGCAACGCATCTGATTCAATCTATGCAATCGAAGCCTTACTGTATTGTACTCCTTTTGTTTCCCTTTTTTCTCTTCAATAAAAATGATTTGAATTAAAAAAATAAAAATAATCTAAAGCCTCAATTAAAAAGGTAGTATTAAAAGATAGATGTCGCCCTAATAGAAATCCACATTGATCTGAATGTATTACTGACCCTATACACGTACTCATTGTTGGCCAGTAATTTAGCTATAATCTTATAGTCAGTATTTAAAAAGACTTATTGGTCTGTATGAATGCACATCTTACTTATCTTTAAAAAAACTAGCTACTACAGCCGTTTTAAAGAAGGGTGGTACCTCTCCCTCTTGCAGGATATGGTTAGCTAATCCTAACAATTCAGAATTTAATACTGTAGAAAACTTTTTGTGTGGCTCAGCTGAAAGTCCATCCTCTCCACATGCTTTACCATTTGCTAGTGATTGCACCACGTCCTCTATTTCTTTGAGTGTAATATCTGCCAATAGATGCTTTACGTGATTTACCTGTATTCTGGGACTTGGAAACTCATCTAGGAACGCCTTAAGTTTTAAAATATTAACCTCCTGTCTCGTGGAGTAGGTGGCTTTATAATGGTTAAAAAATGCTTATTCATTTGTGTTTCTTCTGTATTTTTTGAGCTTTTGTATTTTTGTCCTCCACCTAAGATGTTACTCTATTGAATGCTTGTCAGTCTCTTATTTGCCATGCTAAACATTTCCCAGAAAATTCACTTTCCTCATACACTTTTTGTAGGTATTTGGGGTTAAGCTAAGTAGCCTATATTATAATAGTATTCTCGCATCTTTTTACCGGCTTGTACAAGAGCTAACTTATTTTTTTCACTCTTATTCCTAACGTATTGTTGATTTGCTTTGTAAACCCCTAACTCTAATTGAGACCTTTCTAGCTTTTGGGATCGCTTTACTATATAATCTCTTTGGAGGTTATATACCAGTGGATCATTATCTTAAAGGATTCCCAAACATTTTCTACTTTAGCTGTCCCTCTATTCAGTTGAAAAAACATTTTATTTCATTATGGACCTCAATGCACCAATCTTCATCCTCAAGATGGATTTTATTGAAAACCCATCTCGAAAATGTTTACATTTATCAAACCCTGCTATCTTCATTTTTATAAGGGAATGGTCGGAAAAACCATTCTGAATATGCATCTACTTATTTAATCTTAAGTTTCGGGAAGTAAGAAATTAGTCCAGCCTAGCGTTTTTATATTTAGTGAAGAGACATGAATACTCTCTCTTTTCTGGGTAGTTAGTCCACCAGATGTCAATCAAGTCTAATTTCTGCATGCATCCCACCAGTGCCCTAGCTATTCGAGGCATATTTTGCCTACAGGTCTCAGAGGACGAATCCCTTTCAGGGGTCTGTAAAAAATTAAAATCCCCACCTACTGTTAGTGCCCCAGGTATCTGCACAAGTGCATCACAAAGATGTAATAGTGATGTTTGATTGTCTTCTATGGGTGCATATATTGCCGCTATAGTTAATCTAAACTGGTTAAATAATCCACTGATCAGAGCCTATCTCCCTTCTTTATCTGTCTGAAATTAGGTGCTTTGTAAAGGGAATGATTTATTAATAAAGATGGCAACCCCTCGATGTGCAGCGTTAGCTGATGAAAAAGATTGGTTGCTAGCCCAATACCTAAACATTTTATGTATAGACTCCGTTTTACCCGTGTAATGCGTCTCTTGAATTAACACGATGTCGGGAATGTGCCCTCTTATCCATTCATCTATGGCCTGAGCTTTAATCCAATTGTTGAGGCCATTTGCATTTAAAGAGACGATGCAGATGGAGCCTTTATACATTTAAAAAAAAAAAAAGAATATGTCTGCTTATTATCCCACCTCTTTTAAAGTGCGCTGTACTACCATTATAAATAACCAATCCCTAAAGCTTCCCCATCTCAAACCTTTTAAAGCGCACAGAGATATGAAATATACATCCTACATCTGCAATTTTTTCATAAACAGTCATAATTACCTCATATTGCAGCAGTCCCGGGTAGTATAAAGTGCATTTTTTAACAGCTTTTCCCCCCTCCTTGTTAAAGTGCCTTTACTAACACAAGTGCATGGTGCATATCGCAAAGTGCAAAGTGCATAACGAATATTGCACATACATATTTATACAATTTTATACAAACACCTAAAACCGAATTTGATATAATATCATTTTTGCCCCTTACTAAAGTGCTTATACGAAATAAAGTGCCAAATAAGGTGCACACTGTGTACAGTACATAGATAATGCTGCACATACATGCATAGAGTATAAAGTGCATCTTGCATTTAAGGCTCAAATATGGAAGAATCTGAATTTGTTTATACAATATTACCTCCATAATTATATAATATCTCTCCATGTATCCCCATTCTCCGCTTTGTGAATACAGAGATACAATGGATACCTAAAGTACTTATGCAGATGAAAGGCGAGCAGTTTATAAACACCTATAAAATAATGATTGCTGGGGAGAAACCTTCCTGACGCCACTATCTCAAATGTTTGCTCTTCTCTTACAGATCTGTTTACTTTTGTCAAAACATAAAGATGTACTCTCCATATTTTTACCCTTATTGCCACCTAGTGTCCATCCCTATTCCACCAAGCTCTCCCACCCACTCCCACCTCCTTGGGTCCCTTGGGAGAATAGCTTACAGCTCCTCCCAAAACCCACTATGTACTTTAGGTGCCATGGTTTTGCACCTGTGGTAATGCGCACCTGGTCAGCAGGAAGAAACTAGGTCTTCCGGCTTCAGGCCATCCCCGATAAAAATCTAATGGGACTTCTTAGCTGAACCAAAAAACCCAGGAACCAACAACCGAAACCCCCTTCACCCACAGAAAGGGCTATATTCTGTAAAGATCATAACTTTGCGTGTATATGCCATGTTTACAGTGAACTAGACATTTGCTGTAAGAGTTCATGTGCTTTCCCCACATCATCAAATGTATGGAATTTGCCATTCGCAGGAACTTTCAGCTTGGATTGCTGCAGAATAGTCGCATGTCCACCTTTTGTTTTAAAAGAGTCAATCATTTGTACAAAGTCTCATCTTCTTTTTGCAGCCATTGCTGTCATATATGAGAAAATCTTAAATTGAGGTACCGTTTGCGTCATAAAAGATCTTTTTTTAATGGCTTTGGTTAATATTTTCTCAAACATTCGATAATCGGCAAAGTAGACCAATATTGTTTGGGGATATTTTGCATTAGGAAAATGCTGAAAGGGTATCCTATGTGCCCTCGTGATTGTTAAATCCCCAGTTAGCTCTGGAATAACTTCTTTCAATAAAGATTCTACCTACTTTTACACTTGAGGTCCTTCAACCAATTTGGGAATTCCCACCAAGCGCAAGTTTGAGCATCTGTTATAGTTCTCTAGATCTTGGAGCTTGGTCTCCAAAGTGTCTTTATTCCATTTTATCTGCGCAAGCTCCTGTTGGAAAGTCTCGATCTTGTCTTCCAAAACAGAGACCCTCTCCTCTGCCTCTGTTATTCGCTCCGGAAGTTTACTCATAGTTTCCTCAATCTTTGAAAATCTTGCGTGGAGGGAGGCAATTTCCTGAGAATGGGTTAAGTGGAGCTCTTTTATCTTAGAAAGAATGAGCTCAAACATGTTTTTCACCGCCTGGCCAAACTGCGGATCGAGCAGTTGTTGTGGATCTTGGGAAGAAGCTTTCTCACTTGCTGGTGCTAGTGCTTAAGTTCTGTCGACCGTTGACCCACTTCCTGCATGCAGAGTCTACACCTGTGGCTGGGGCGAGATTTGGGCTGGCTTTAGCGGCGGCTGAGTTTGCATCTGATTACTGGCGCTTAAAGCTGCTGGAGCTATATGCAATTTAGAAAAAAGAGGGTATTGCTTGCAGCAGAGAGGGTTTGAGAAAGACTTTGCGGGTCTAGTTTCGGGCAGGTCTCCATTAGATTGCTATTCTCTTCGTTGTCCGTGCTCCCACGTATGACATCTCTGCTGTTCTCCATTTCGGACCCGCTTTCTCCCCCAGTCTGAGCAGCCGGGCTTCAAGGCGCCCAGCTTCCAAGATTTGCTGCACTTTAGTGTCCATTCTCTGCTGTGCTTGTCTCAGTGCTAGCACCTTCGTGCGTGGTTTCTCTGAATTTCTCTTCTGATGCAGTCATGGGATAGGAGTGGACTGGTTCAGAGAGACTGTACTAACTCCGGAAGGCTTGTTCCTAATTGTGCGCATAATGTTCTTATAGCTATAATAGCCAGCAGCCACTGGTTAGTTCCCTCCTTACCAGCCTCCTCCTTCGTGTGCACACTTAATCCTTAATCGAAAACCCAGCATAAGAGGCCCACAAAGGGGAGAGGGACGCTATTTTATTCTCTCATTAGCATACTCCCCTAACTTAATGGAGAAATGAAAATACCGTAAGTCAGAAAAAGAAACTATGGAGACTCAGAGGGGAGCAGCTTAAAGCATGCCTGTATTGCCAGCAGCTGCCAGATAATGAGCTCTCATGCATCCTCAGGAGCCCCTGGAGGAAAGTTGTTATCCCCTGCCACATCGCCACCTTGCCACACTCAGTGGGTTCTGGTCGGCTTTAAAAGTGAGTCACAGCGAGTCACAGCACTACAGTGTCTTTTTTCGGTGGTCCCGCAGGTCCCGTCGTCTCTGCGTTTCAAGGCTTTGGCGGCCACCTGAAATGGCTGCAGCTGCCGAGTCTCACTCCAGGGGGCAAGAACCTGTCCATGTGCGTTAGTGGAGACGCATGTAGGAGGCGTCCGCCGCGGTCATACCCCAGGTATTGCCAATCGTGGAAGAATGGAACAGAGTGCTATTGGCGCTAGGCTCTTAAAAGAAAAGGAGACTATTTTTAAGTCTCACAAGTTGATGTTGAAAAAGCTTTCTTGCAGGTCCCACTTCCCAGCAGTGTTTGGATTGCCACATTGTTCACCCCAGCCATCACGGCCATCAGCCACCTCAATTGGCATATCCAGAACTGGACTGTAAATGGCCTACTACTGAAAGCATGCTTAGGGAAAGACACAAAAGAAAGTCCATCATGGCTTCCTATGATAGGAACAGGTGGTCAGTAACCACTCTAGACGTGAGACTATTTGAATATTGCAAGGAATGGTAATGAAACAGCCCGGGAAAATGGTCTTGATATTGTAAAACTGGAGGACTAGAATCTATGCTAAACCCGAGAACTCATCCCCTCTCGAAGGAGAAACTTGTTCTTTCTTACAGTTGATTACAAAGCTCAAGCACTGAAGGAAAGAGATTGTGAGATGGGTATGCCACTCAGCTGCTACCAAGTCTTGAGACATAATCGAAAGACTGCGCAAGAAGACAATTAAGATAACATCCCTCATCCACAGCAAGGCTACGATTCAAGACATCAGCATTGGTGGAACACCACAGAGTCAAGACGCAAGGAGAAGCAGGTGAACTCCTACTTCCTTTTCTTTCTTTTTTTGTAAAATTTGTATTATTTGGCAAAAACACATAAAGTAAATCGAGCAGTACATCATCATGACCGATGCGGACGTATGCCGACATATCAAACCAAGCAATTTCACTTTACATGCAGAGTTATCGAGTCCCACTTCCTTCTCAAAGGAATTACAGGAAGCAGTACAGAGGGGGGGCAAAAAGGGTCACTCAGCATTGATTTCAGGCCTTGTGAGCCACCTTCCTTGAAAACTGTCGCTCAGGAAAATAACTCCTTCCATTGAAAATTGGGTGCAGGACACCTATTACTTCAGGGAGGGGAACTTGAAAACAGAGTGCATGCCCTCTTTTCAATGAGCAAATGTGTTGTAACAAACCAAGGGGAAGAGAGGGGAACTTGAATAATGGCAGCCCTGTTGCAAAAGTCCTGAACCCCATTTGCTACAGGTAGAGAAGGATTCAGTGAAAAGGGAGTATGAGAGGGTGAGCATTTCAGCACCTGCAAGGCATCAATGCTCTGAGGCCACACAGGTGTCTGACCACATTTAATGCCATTTCAAAGACCTACAGGTTTCTCATCCAGATCTCTGAAAGGAGATCATCTTTATCAAGTCTCTTAAGCAGCAGTACATGAAGTATAGGGTGGGAAGTGAACACCCATACAACTGCTGTTGACAAATAAAGCCCTGCATACTATATTTCTATTGAGAAAAAAGTGGTTAATTGATAAAATAAGAATTTCATATGCCACTTTTTCATACTCAACAACAACGTTTCTGACATTTAACTTGATCAATTCTTGTTATAGCTGCTGAGTAGTTTAATTAATATTAGGTACAGCACACAGGGTGCTAGTTGTGAGAATGTATCCCATCTCCCAGTTTGCCAAATGCCAGACACTGCATAGTGGTGTAAAAAGTGTGCTGGTCCCTACTACAGAAAAGGAAGTTGCCCCCACGCCCTGTGTTGTTTGTAAAAGACAGCCATAATTGGAGTTCAGTGGGTGCCTCCCACCTCTGTTACCTGGTGCCACTACATTTGATAAGCTAATGATAATTACACTTCTGACATCACATATAAACCATGCAGTGGATGCAATTTGGCCATAGTTGTCAGCCACAACTACATTATCTGTGAATCAGTGCCGGAAACCCCATGCCTGAAAGGGCAAATGGTGACTGTAGCTGGAAGGCCCAACATTGAATTCAAGGACGGTTTACAGCCTGCAGTACATGACTCACAGAGGAAGAAAAGGCAACGGTTTGCAAGGGCAAAAGTGCAATGGAGGTTTTAACATGATTCTCCGCTTCAACACCACCCCCAAGAACAGCCTTTGTTTTATCTCTGGAGGACTAAGAAAAGAGACAGACATCAATCATAGAGAGTGATAGAAAGAATAGGAAGCCACAAGATCAGAAGGGCGACCTTAGAAGGACCTAATCACAGACAGTGAAGTTAAAGATTACCTTTACGTAAATCTATCCCAATCACGTACGTACCTCATCAAATTCCTCAGTCAGTCTGTTCATGACCTCCTTGTTGCGCAGGCTTTGAAACATTTCTGCTGTAACCATACCTAGGTAAAAAGAAATAGTTTTATTTCTGGATAAAATGCCATAGTCATTTCAATTTATCTCCACTTTGGATTGACAAGGAAGACAGTGAGTGGATCTCCTAAATGTTGAATGTTCCGTTCACTGCACACCAGAATGTATCAAAGAAGACATACAATTTAATAGAAAAGCATTTGCAATGGAGTAGCTCTCGCCTTTATGCTAGTTTGAGCAATTGGCATTGCAAATGACAACGCCAATAGCTTACACTCTCGCAAATGCAAGACCTATTGCATTGAGGAAGCAATTTTGGAAAAGCGCCCCGTTCTCTAAACGAGCCGCGTCTAAAGAAAGGGGTGCGGCTGCCATTAAAGTCAAAGCGTCGTATGGAGTGCTTTTACAAAAAAAAGCATCTGTTTGTCAAGTTGACAAACGCTTTTATTTTGTAAAAGTACCCCATGCCGCAGTTTCACTTTAATAGCGGCCGCGCACCTATCTTTAGACGCAGCTCGTCTAAAGAAAGGGGTGTTGGCGACATAAAAGAAAAAGCGCCATTTGGGGCGCTTTTACAAAAGAATATTTGCAATGTAATAGGTCTTGCATTTGCGAGAGTTTAAGCTATTGTCATCTACAATGTCAATAAATCAAACTCACGTAAATGCGAGATCTATTTCATTGCATAGAAGCGGCCATCATCGTCCCGGGCTGATTTGAAAGTGAAAGCGCGAATGGGGCGCAGAATGCTGCAGGAAAGTACAAAGTGCCTGCAGTACCAGAAACTCATTAAAGAAAATAGTGCTTACAGACTAAATAAACAAACCGTGTAACAACAGAAGTAAAAGAGCCAGTCCTCATGGGAGGTTACAAATGAAGACAAAGCGGTACTAAGGAGGGACTAACAAGTCTATTAACGAATCAGAAGCCAGCATTTACGAAGGACAAAGACAAAAGCCAATTAAAAATATGGGTGGAGAGTAGGCAGGGCTTCAAGTCCATACTCGAATACAGCATGCCTCGCAAAGCAGCGCATGCGCTGCCCAGGCTCAACCTACAAAATGGCCTGATTGGATAATCTGAATACTGCACTCTATGGTCTGAATTCCCCGTAAAATCATCGAGACTTTAAGGCTGCCGTAACCATGATTTGGATGGTGGTTACAGGAAGAGAAATGTTTAAAGGCTTCGCAAAAGGAGAAATATTGCGGGTTCTTGAGTACTGTTCTTGGGAGGGAGTTCCAGTGTAGAGATCACAAGGATGGAGAAACAACTGCATCCTTTACTGTAGACGTTGAAAGGTGGAAATGTAAAGAAGGCGGCAGAGTTGAGGTTTAGGGGTGTACATGTTAAATTAGTTACCAAACACCGAAGAGCACAATTCCTTACTAAAAAGTTATTCCTAACATTATAACAAAAGTAGAAAAAAAACTGATCTGGATTCTGGGTAAGATGGAGAAGAGATGGAAACCAGGACACGTGGGTTCTGATATTGGCTTCAGTAACAGGCCAATGCCTCAAATTGAAAATAAACAAAATGTAATGGAACTATTTGTAACTGTGCAATATACAAGTACGTTTGCTGAATGGGGACTGATTCATTGATTGACTAGGAGATTTATTAAGGGCAACCGTTACCCTAAATAACAGTGTCCTGGCACTAAAAAGAGAACTGCAGCCGGAAACCTTACAAGGTGAACACCACTTTAACAGATTGTCTTTGGCTCGAATGGACACTGGAAGAGTATTCCAGATATGGGCAGTGTTAAATGACAATGCGCAGGCTCATATACAAGCTTTTCTTAAACTTGGGAATATTTGCCAAGTGGGAGGAGTTGAAGCAACAGAGCCTAGTAGGTTGGTAGAATGAGTGAAGGGTGGATATGTAACTATTAAGTAAAGGGTTATAAAGAACCTCGTGACAGAAGCTGAGAGCATTGAAGACTGAGTGGTTCTTAATAGGCAGCCAGTTGAGCTGGGGCAAAATAGCAAGATATACTGGGCCATCTATCAATACCGAGGACCAAACGGGTGGCGGAATTTAGATGAGCTTATGTCTGTTTAAAAAAACACAGGGAGTCCGATGTAAAGGAAATTACAGTAGTCAATGCGACTAATGATAAAACATTGGACAAGAGCAAGCTTGGAGGCTTGAGGGAACAGGGGGACAATATTTTAATCACCTTCAGCATAAAAATATGTTGTCATTAGTTTGTTGATACGGGCTTCGAACGAGCGACCAGAGTCAAACATGATTTCAAGACTGTAGACAGAGTGGGTCAGGGTGGGACAGTCAAGAGAGTCGAGCCACCAATCAGAAGTCCAGATAGGAGAATTGCCCAAAACCAATACGTTTGGTTTTATTGGTGTTTGTCCAAAAAGAGTTCACATTCATCTATTTAGCAAACTGGCCGAGACACTGTTTAAACTGAAGCTGAAGGGAACTAAAGTCACAACGCAACTTCAGGATAATTGAGTGTTGTCTTAGTAAGAAAATAATTTGAAGCCATTTGTAGCAATCAGTTTGGCCACAGGACCAATGTACATGTTGAAGGACCCCGAGCAACCCCAAAATTGATGGCTGTTAGACCTGACATCTTTTGGTGTGGACTCGCCTGACTTTTTGCCTGCTGACCAGCGCAGAAGTGCATGTGCTGTGTGTCTAAAATTCAATGCCATTTGGTTTCTCCATGATTGGCATATCGGATTTACTTACAAGTCCCTAGTACAGTGCACTACATTTGCCCAGGGCCTGTATATCAAATGCTATTGGTAGGCCTGCAGCACTGATTGTGCCACCCACATGAGTAGCACTTCAAACATGTCTCAGACCTGCCACTGCAAAGCATGCGTGTGCAGTTTTGATCTGCCATTTTGACCTCACAAGTTAACCTACTTTTCAGGCCTAAAAAGTCCTTTATAGGACACACAGGCCACCCCTAGAGTAGGCCCTGGACAGCCCATGGACAGAGTGTAGGTTACTTACAGGGTAGGATATGTACCATTCAATTTACCATTTTGTGGTAGTGAAATACTCTTAAATTAGTATTTTACTACTGCAAGGCCTATCTCACCAATAGGATAACATTGGAATTGCCTTGTAACATTTTATAAGTGTAACTTTCAGTTGGGAAAGGATAAGAAAATTAAGTTTGCTGTCTCTGGACTCACAATTTAAAAACACATCTTTTAGTGAAGTTGTTTTTTAAGATGCAGGTCTGAAAATGCCACTTTTAGAAAGGTGGCATTTTATTACTTACACACCATCCATCGCGGTTGGAGTGAACTTTTGGATTTGCCGTCTAAGTGAGACCAGATAGCAACAGTTGGATGTACTGATTTCTGTACTGCATTTGTGGTTAATCTTGCAAAATTCTTATCTTGACTTGTATATATTGGATTTTCATTGTTTTGGTCTTGTTTTGCTCAGATAAATGTTGGCTATTTCTCTAAACTGGTGTGGAGTACTTTTGTGGTATTTTCACCATGTCACTGTGTGTGTGCACACAAATACTTTGCACATTGCCTCTTTAGATTAGCCTAACTGCTCTGTGCAACTCTACCAGAGGGTGAGCACAGGTAAACTTTTAGTGTGTATGACACCTACCCTGACTAGGATTGTGGCACCAGCTTGGACAGGGTGCATACCTCTGCCAACCAGATCCCACTTTCTAACAATGCCCTTAAAAGAGCAGCTGAACAGCTGAACTGGAACATGGACACTGCCTGTGTCTGATTATTCAGAAAAGAAGCAAACTAACTAAGGATCGCACCATATGGGCCGGCAGCAGCAAGACATGTAAGAAGAATTGTGGTGTCCTTCCTTATATACTTCTACCAGGTGCACTATCTATCCTTTTCTGTTCCCCATGACATAATAGAATGTGATGTGCTGGAGGTTCTGTGCTGTGCACCCAACATGACCATAACAATATCTTCCCTAGATTATCAGCATACCGTACAGGGGTGGAAACTAGTTGTAATTAAATGATGAAACAAACGTTTTAAGTTGAGAAACAGACAGATCAGAAGTATTTTCCAGATGTAAATTGAAAATGTACAATAACTACCAAGTTAAAAAAACAAGTTGTTTCAACTTGTCTAGATCTTCTGCGCAGATAATTTTCTCTACAAACTCTTGAAAAAGAAGGGAGTTCTTAAATGGAACGAGGTGTAACCATACGTGAAGAAGAAAGAAGAGAAAAAGAAAAGAAATCGGTTTAGAAAAACATCAGAGGAAGCATGCTGCGAACATGATTCCCATCTGAGAATCAGTTACCACCTCCGTTGAGGTTTCAGAAAATGATCACTGGTTTGCAACCAGAAATTTGGTCATTGATGCATGGCATACCAAATCGCAGTTTGCGAGGAACGCCCCTTTCATGCAAATGAATTGTGATTCAGTGTGGGTGGCAAACCCCATTTTATGAGTCAGAAAACATTTTCAGACATTTTCAGACTTGTAAAATCTGTTTTGACATTTAAAAGGCATGCTTTGGTTGCAAATCCAGAGATTTTGCAAATCACAGGGTTTGAGAACACAAAATACCTTTGTACATCTGGCCCTTTGTGCTGTACTTCTGAATCACAGTATCATCTGAGCACATAATGAGTCACTGAAGTTGTGGTGCATTTAGTGCATCAACCGCCACGTTGTAGAAGGTGCTCAGCAGTATAAATCAGAGGGGGCTGGCATCTATGGAGAGAGGGGGCCGGCGCGTTGGCAAATATTAATATTAAAAAAACGTACCTTAACCTACGTCCTCCGTTCCGGATCCGTTATCAGGAACTGGATGCAGGGTGGGCACCAATCCTGGCGCTACTCTCATGCTGTGCGAGTAGCCCCCTGATTTGAGGGAGAGGCCTCACTCGGCACTGGCAAGTTCCTTGATGGCCTGCACTTACACCAACCTAGTTATCTTAAGACAGCTGGGTTAAAGATTTTAAATTGCGCATGTCTGGCTGGCTGTCGCAAGACGGCCGGCCAAAGGTTCATGCGCACTTTGAAAAGTACACAAACAACCCACCCTCCTCCCTGCTGCTGCCATTCAGCTGCGACCCACCCTTGCCCTGACGCTTGGTTCAGGACAGGAGGATGAAAAATAAAAGGGTAATGAATTACCAGTTTATTTTTCATCTTTGGGGGTACTTTAAATGGGGCGACACTCTTCCGCTCCAATGGAGGAGCCCCGCCCGTATAAATATGTGTGTAAGACAGGCTAGTAGTGAACTATCTTTTGTGTTTTCCCAGCCTAATCTAGAAGTGGTTGGCGGGGCAAGGGTTTGGACAGGTGGAGAAGAGAACAATATACTGGAGAAGATTTCTGTAAATCCCTTCCCCAGTATTTTGAATTTGCCGGGGCACAATGTTCCAGTATGGTAATTGATGTTGAGTATATTATTTATTGTGCGTATGCCGCCTAAAGAGTCCTTCAGTGCGTTGTCCATCTAATACAGAAAGAAGGGTAACCAAACATCTGTAATGGGCAAGGCTAACACTTCTCAAGTTGGCTAGTTCTGGTGTTTAAGGAAGCAAGTTTCTTTCTGTGGGTGCACTAGGAGGCTTTTCCACTGCACCCACTACTTCCACAGCCTGCATTGGTATTTAATGGTCAATGTAACGTGCATGTTGTCCAAAACCCTACTTTCGGCAATAACAAGTTTCACATGTTAAGACAAACTAAATGAAAATGTTATATAAGATTCCAGTTCCAGCAGTGCTTTTATAAAAATACGTTTTTAATTTAAGAAATGCATAAAAAGCGGCTCTTTAGTTATGCTCATCGTCACTATAGTGCATCTCAGATACACCCCCCCTTCTTTTTAGGTCGAGACCTGCGTAGGCTGCTCTTGCGCAGTCTCACAGGGAGAGATCTTATGTTTACAGTGTGGGGGCTTGCACCCACCCCCCTCTTCTCCATTGGCTGGCTTCCTAAACGGAGGCCAGCCATTGGAGGAGAGGGGCATCACTCCGTTTAAGCCCCGTCTTTTTGGGATTCGGGGGGTTTGTTTTTTATTTCCAGCCAATAGGAAGAGGAGAGAAAGAAAAACACGCCACCGAATCCCAAAATGAGGCTGCGTTTCTCCGAGGCATTTCTGCATCGCCTCGGAGAAACATGGTGGTGTTCAGGGACACCCTCCCTCTCGCCGAGGTCCCAGTCTATTCCTCCATAAAATACTATCACCCCGTGTCGGTGTCTGGACTTGTTAGGGGTAGGGAGAGCTGCGGTATTACTGACCCTGATTTGTGCTTGTTTGTAAGCCGCACACACGGCCGGCAGTGATGCGCAGACTGGGACAAGAGGGAAGCTGAGGTGAAACCTTGGGGCGGGGATCTGCGAGCCACTGAGAGTTTGTGGGACAGGCACGTGCTCTGCAAGCGCCCCGCAGCCCAAAGCCCGCACCATCCCGCTCAGAGATACCCCTCAGCCCCTGGGACAGGCAGGCGCAGCACACCCACTTCCCCGGGGCAGGCAGGCAGGCGTGCCCAATCCGCAGCCATGGCCATCGCGCGCATCGCCACCCAGTATGTCTTCTCGGACTTTCTGCTGAAGGACGCATCAGAGAACAAGTACAAGGGGCTGTGGCAGGAGCTGGCCCTGGACAAGATCATCAGCTGTCTGGCCGTCGAGCTTCCGATCCTGCTCGTCTCGCTGGCCTTCGCGCAGGAAATCAGCACGGGTAAGAGGAGTCGACGAGCCTGGTGCACTCGGCTGAAGCCGGCTAACAACCCCTCCCACCCACTCTGCAGCAACAGGTACACTCAGGACGGGCGCTGCCCAGCACCGCCTCCCTGGCCCAGCACCCATCCAAGGCTCTTATCTGTTATTAACACATGCCCAACACACGTCACCTTTTGAGATCGTCCAAGAGGGAGTGTTCATGTCTTTAAGTGGGATGAAAAAACTGAGGGGTGCGGGGGTCTCTCAAAGGGCGTGTCTGATGTTATGAAGGGCGTCGCTTAAAAACAGGTATGCTAAAAATCTGTGCTTAGCATAGTGTGCCGTCTGACTGCGATTTTGCTGCATCTGTCATTGCAACCAGATATTTAATACAGGTAACATAATTTACACCTACAAGAAGTCAGGACTGTTGGCTTTGTCAATGGTTGTTAGTTGAATAAGATAAATAAGCTTCAGCAACCTTGCATATAATATTGAAAATGCTTTAGTTCTGACGATGAGACTGAAAGAGCTATTACGCGTCTCTTTAAAGTTATATAACAGCCAGATGCCCCCGACCCCCGCAGGTGCCCCGTCCTGCCCCCGCCGCCATGTTGTGCGCTAGGCGGGCCCAGAGCAGAAGGCGCTGCGGTGCGGGATGAGGGGAGGGCCCTGCAGCCGCCGAAGCCAGGAGTGCACCGGATAGGGAGGCACGGGGGATACCCGGGACTGGCGGCAGGCAGCTGCCAAACTCTGACCGCGGGGCACCCGGGCTGAGGCAGACCCGCAGGGACCGGGCATCGGAGGAGGGAGCGAGGGGATCCCGGAGCCTCCCCAGCGCCAGCTGGGATAGGAGGTGAGCAGAACCCGCTGGGGCTTCGGGGAGTCCCCCACTGGGATGGGGCATGGGCCTCTGTGCCGCCCCCGCTCGGGGTGCTTGTGTCTGCACCCCTAGCACCAGCCTCATCACTGATCCTTGCTGCATTCCCTTCAGTTGTGAACTGAGCTGGAGGCAGCCCATTGTGTTTAATGTTGCTCTGCACAGTGATTTTTTTGGCTGACTGTAAAATGGTTCAAAACGTGTGTTGGAGGGAGAGTGGTGGGTTTATTTTTATTTTGTGCCCACACCCCTACGCCACAGGGGCTTGCATTACGCCCCTGCCATGGACATAGGGCCACGGGCTACCTTCAGGTGCTCCTATATCTGCCAGTCAGAGCAAATAAACTGTGTTGCTTTTCTGTTTCCTTCTGCTTGGGAAAGCAGAGTGGCTTTTTCGGGCGTTTGAAATGTTTCTTGTTCCATGCCATTGCATGAGTTCTGCCAGGTTTAAAGAATGATGCCCCTCTTCCAAAACAAGAAACAATCTCCCCCCACACCGCAGGCCTGCGGGGGCCTCCGCTATACCCCTGATCCATTATGTCCTGTGGTGGTGATGTCGGCTGTATGTTTCCCGTCTCCAGTTGGTCCTGTGTGGGTCGTCTGTCTGTTGCTGCTGGCACTGCTTCAATTGTAAAACAATAAGTGCCGGGGCCCTCGTTAGGAGACCACCACAGCTTGCACTGACACCTGACAGCACTGCCCATCACAGAATCAACACAACTACTAACCATCACACTGCTTCAAATCTGACAATTCAGACTATTTCAGGCCCCCAAAGCTGTAAGAATGACTTGGGGGACAGATATAAGATGTTTTAAATGTATATTGAGACAATAATCAACTGTTTTTCTGCTCATCTTTACATTACACTATCAGCGCCACCATGTGGCAGACTGTGATAAGTGACAGTGCTGATAAGTAAGTGCTAGTGCCGAGCACCGGAACCTCCAGCTCAAATTAAGCACTGGTTGCTGGGTGTCTGTCTTATCTTTCTTCAGTGGCACTCTCCCTTAGATCCTGTGGTGTTCATGTCCGCTGCATGTTTTCCTCCTCCAGTCTGCCCTGTGTGTGTTGTCTGTCTGTTGCTGCTGCCGGGTGTCTAACTGACTTTCCTTTCCTTGATGGCTCTCTGTGTTATGTGGTATGGTGTTGGCATGTTTTCCTCCTCAAGGCAGCCTATGCTCATAGCTGTGTATGTGTGTGTGGCTCTGTGTGTGTGGCTGTGTGTGTGTGTGGCTCTGTGTGTGTGTGTGGCTGTGTGTGTGTGTGTGGCTGTGTGTGTGTGTGTGTCTCTGTGTGTGTGTGTGGCTCTGTGTGTGTGTGTGTGGCTCTGTGTGTGTGGCTGTGTGTGTGTGGCTCTGTGTGTGGCTGTGTGTGTGTGTGTGTGGCTCTGTGTGTGTGTGTGTGGCTCTCTGTGTGTGTGTGTGGCTCTGTGTGTGTGTGTGTGGCTCTCTGTGTGTGTGTATGTGGGTGCAAATGCAATAGGTCTCGCATTTGCGAGAGATTAAGCTATTGGCATTGTAAATGACAATGCCATTTATTTATCTGTTTTCAAAACCAACACATAAATAAAAATGTTGTCATTTACAATGCCAATAGCTCTAACTTTTGCAAAGGCGAGACCGTTGCATTGTAAATGCTTGTTTCATTGAGGAATGAGAGCAGATAAAACTTTGGGAGCAGTAAAGCAAATTACTCTCACACACAAAGGTTTTGTGCATGCTGCAACAGTGCAAGCTTCCCTAAAACTCATAACAGGTACAGCGTAGTTTGCAACAGGGCAGCTCATCATGTGCTGTTGGATACCTGCTGTACTATCTACCCTCAGAATAAGTTGCTTTGAAGTTTTTTAAAGCACTCTGTTACCCACCATGTTGTTCTAACTCTAGGAGCAAGGTAGCCATGGTAACAGGACAAAAAGCCTTACAATGGCAAAGTCTTTAGCTGACAGCATAGGTGCTGCCTCGATGCTGAAACATGTTGCACTGTGTGAGATGCAGTCAGCAGTCTCCTAAAGGATGAATAAAGATTCTCCCACTTTTAATTCCCCAAATAATAGGGTAGAGCTATTTTATTTCATGGCAAACCGCTTGTGCTCCACCTTGCAGAAATAATTTTACACAAATTAAAACATGAATGAAATGCAACGTGAGATTTTAACAAGGACATTCTGACTCATAATTAACCGTTTAAAAAAGTAACAGAGGGGGCGTGGCCAGGATGGCGGAGTGAGTGGTCGCATCTGCTGCGAGCTCCTCTGATCCCGGACCCTAGAACCGTCATCTAGCATCGATCTCCCCCCGAGCTGCTGTGATCCGGCAGCGGGGGGGTCACGGGATCCCGGCGGAGTCGCCCGGTGTGGGGGCCGGCCCTGTGACGGCCGGAATCGGCATTGCCGGCGCCATTGCAAGGGACGGCGGACCGAAGCCCGGGCCCGTGGCGCAGAGAGGAGCAGCCCCGAGGGGGTGGTGCGGCCGGAGACGCCTGGCCTGGTGACCCTGCCCTGAGGTGGCAGAGAGGCGGACCCGGCCTCGCTGGGTGCCCCGGAGCCGCGAAGGTGCAGACGCTGACGGCCGAGAGTGAGGAGGAATCAGTGCAGACCCGGCGGGAGGAGCTACGAGTGGCCGGGGCTGCGGCATGCATACTGGGCCCTGGCGGGGGCTGGAGAGCGTTGTCGCCCTACCACACACTCCCTACCACTGGAGCGGAAGCTGGGACCGGACACTGCCGCCACTCGAGGGGACGGCGGCCTGGGGCCCAAACCCGAAGCAAGTAAGGAGCAGCCCCCGGGGAGGTGGCACGACCCAGAAGCGCCTGTCTCGGCGCGCCTGCTGGGAGGTGACAGGAGGCCCGGCCACGAGGGAGGTCCCGGAGTCGAGTGAAGGCTGGCGCCCGAGGGTGCAAGGACACGAGTGCGGGCCCCGGCGGAGGAGCTACGGGAGGCCGGGGCTGCGGCCTACACACTGGGCCTTGGCCAGGGCTGGAGGGGGCCGGAGCTGCGGCCTACACACTGGGCCTCGGCTGAGGTTGGGGAGCGCCCTCGCCCTGCCACGCGCTCCTTGCCACCGGGACGGGATACCGGACTGGAGCACGCACCCGAGGGGGCTGTTGTGGTCTTTATTTCTGCCATCGGGAGGTGCTGCGAGACACGCCGGCTGCGGCCCATCGCCCAGGTCCCTCTGGCGATTTGACGATAATTGGGCCTACCAGTGCGGAAGGGGTGACGTTGTGAGGGGCTGAGGTGGAGTAAGCCGCCCCTCTACAGGATTGCTGCTAGAAGAGGAGGAGGGCTACCTGATTTGTGCCTCTGTGACTGCATGGCCCTGGCGGCTTGGGGGTTCGCCTAGAGTGCCTGGTCTTCGGCGCCCGAGGAGGGGACAGCGCGGCGAGCGGGGCTCCCGAGCGCCTGGGTGGCTCCTGGACGGGTGGAGTGACAGTGTGGCGCCCCTCGTTTGCCGCTGGCCCAGCCCTGGGATTGCGGACCCGGCAACGCTGTCCGGCCTAGAAGAGGGGGGGGGCTGAGCGTGGTGCATGTGGCTGGGGTGCGGTGCGCCTCGAGAACCAGCAGCAGACTGCCGGTAGCACCCAGGGGAGGAGAGAGGCGACAGCATCGGATTGGCGGCGCCTTACGTGGCCCAGGAACGCGCTACTGCAAGCAGGATGGCCGGCAACAGAGGGCCCAAGAAGGGGGATCGGACCCTACCGGATATGCTGAACAGAAACGCTGCGAGGCAAGATCGAGGGCAGCAATCTTCGAGCCCCCAGGGTGGCTCCCAGGGAGCGCACGGAGGGGAACCCCCGGTCACCAGATCTTTCCTGGAATCTCTTTTCAGCTCCCTGCGGGAAGACTTTCAGACGCTAAAACAAGAGGTGGCTGGTGAAGTGCGGGAGGTGCGACGAGAGGTTGACGGGCTGGGCGAGAGGGTAGCCACGATGGAGGAAGCCGGTCATGCCCGAGACGAAGAGATCTCACAGCTGCAGCAGGAAGTGGTACGGCTACGGGACCAGCAAATTGACATCCAAGCACATGCCGAGGACCTTGAAAACCGGTCCCGGAGAAACAACATTCGCGTCCGGGGAGTTCCTTCCGGAGCAGAGGAGGAAGACATGGCCGGCTTCTTGAGAGACTTATTCAGGGAGGTCCTGGGGGAGCCGGCCGACTTTCCAGTTCGAATTGATAGGGCGCATAGGGTTGGCCTGCGGCGCCGTTCTTCCGCTCCCCCTCCGGATATCCTAGCGTTCCTGCCAGACTACCCTCTGAAGGAACGAATTCTTCGAGAAGCACGATTGAAACCCTCTTTGGAATTTCGGGGTCACCGGGTGGCCCTCTTCCAGTACTTGTCAACGATCACCCTACAGAAACGCCGGGCCTTTAAGATCGCAACTGACTTTCTGAGGGAACATGACACTCGATACTCGTGGGGACATCCTTTCCGCATCATCTTCCGCTGGAACGGGACCCTGCATCAGCTACGCTCTCTCCAAGACACTTGTGGTGTCCTGGGCATCACTGCGACGGACGAGGAAACCCCGACTCCGAATCGCTGGCGCGTCACCAGGGACGGTTGGCAGGCGGTCCCTAGGCGTCGCCCCTCTGCCTCTTCTGCCCGACCGGACTCACCTACCATTCGAGCTGAGATGGACGACGCGGTGAGAGGAGTGGCCAGGGACACGGCGTCTGGAGATATGGCGCTGACTGCTTAAGAAGTACTCCGGGGGGAGATCGTCAACGCTTCTAGTGTAATGCAGGTTTGGGGGTCCTGGGGGAGGGAGGGGGGCGGGTTGATGCGTAGTGGCTGGACGTCCACTTTTGTGCCTTTCCACAGACTTGTCCGTTAAGGACCGGACTGGGACAATGGGTTCTTTGGGTCAGTTGGGGGACCAGGGGGAGAGGGTAGGGAGGGGAATCGGGGAATTGGATAGTTCAGGGGTTGTTCGGGGGAAGGGGGGAGGGATCCGGGAGTTGGGATGGGGGGGAGGGTCGTCCAGTGCACAGTACGAATGTTGGGAGTTTTGAAGATGATCACACGATTTAGTTTGCCTGCGTCAGGAGGCCACATGCACACATGCATATCCCTCTCTGCTTTGCTGCTTTTGATGCCGTTGTGGGCGCCTTTGCGCTCCGCCTTAGCAGGCGGGGTTCCTCTTGCTTGCTGCCTTTCTTCTTTCCATGCCTCCTACTTCCTTTAAGGTAGTCACCCTGAACGTTAGGGGTCTGAACAATCCTGTCAAACGGCGGGCGGTGCTCTCCCTCCTTGAGAATACACACGCTGACATTTGCCTCTTGCAGGAGACGCACCTGCTGCCGCAGGACACACATAGACTGCGCTCCCGTAAGTTCCCGTCACAGTTCTTCTCATCTAGTTCCTCCAAGACTGCAGGGGTGGCAATTCTGGTATCTAGTCACTTTAAAGGGGAGGTCCTCCACAAATTAGCGGAACAGAAGGGTAGGCTGTTGGCGTATCGGTTTAGAATTGGGGGTCTTATGTTTACCATAGGGTCCCTGTATAGCCCTAATGACCGACAAGAACGCTTCCTGCGTACAGCGGTCGAGGATATCACTGCCTCACAAGATAGATATGTCATCATTGGAGGGGATTTCAACATGGTCTTTGATTCGGCTATCGACCGGTCGGCACAGTGCTACCCGCAGGTCGGGGAGCTCTCGGCCGACGGTAAAGCGTGGCTGGCGGAGGTGGGGCTCCTCGACCTCTGGCGCCACTTGCACCCCACGGACAGGGACTACTCGTACTACTCCAATGCGCACAAGACGTACGCTAGGCTGGACCACTTGTTGGTCACGTCCCCTGTGCAGGCGCTAGTTTCGGGATCGGACATAGGGGTGCTGTCCCTTTCGGATCACGCCCCGGTAGATGCCACGTTGAGTTTACCCCCAGTGGTTCTCCCCCCTCGGACGTGGCGCCTGCGAGACACCCTGCTGCACAGGAAGGTGGTGGTAGATCGTATTAACGACGCTATCCGGGAATACCTGACGCACAATGACAACACGGACACCGCCCGGGCTACACAGTGGGCGGCATTGAAAGCGGTCCTCAGGGGGGAATTCCTAGCGATCTCCTCGGCTGAAAATAAAGAGAGACAGGCAAAAAGGGAGGAGCTCACCGACGCGGTCCGCGAGCTTGAACAGATCCATCGCAGAACGGGGGCCCCTAGAATATGGCGACAGCTTAAAGGTGCAAGGAAGGCCCTGGCTGCTCTGGACTTGGACCGAGCGGAGTACGCTGCACTCCGGTTGCGTCACACCTTCTACACAGGGGGTGACCGCTGTGGCAAGTTGCTAGCCAACAGACTTCGAGTAGCACGCCAGAGTCAACTAGTGAAGGCGATCTCTAGCCCTACGGGGACCACGGAAACGGAGGACGCCCACATCGCGGCCGTTTTCCGTGGGTTTTATGAGGACCTTTACACTGGGGAGCCGCCGGATGCGCCGGCCGTGGCTGCGTATTTGGACTCTGTCGCCCTGCCCTCCCTGGACCCCCTACAGGCGGAACACCTGGACAGGGATATTAGGATAGAGGAGGTGATCTCCGCCATTGCCCGGCTTAAGCATGGCAAAGCACCGGGCCCGGACGGGTATACCGCGCTTTTTTACAAAACGTTTTGTGCATCGCTGGCCCCTATCCTTACCCGTCTTTTCAATTCGTTTGCCGCAACGGGGGCTATTCCGCCTGATCTTTTGCGCGCTTCCATCACGGTGATCCCCAAATCCGGGAAGGACCCGACGCTCTGTGGATCGTACAGGCCGATATCTCTGCTGAATGTCGATCTAAAATTGTATACGGGGATCCTAGCCGCTCGCTTGGCCCCGCACTTATCTGGTCTTATAGACCCTGACCAGGCTGGTTTCGTGCCGGGGAGGCAGACGGTTGACAATACGAAACGGATCGTTCACCTGCTTGAGAAGGCCTCCCGGATCCCGGGGGAACGTATGATGTTAGCGGTGGACGCTGAGAAGGCGTTCGACCGAGTGCACTGGCCCTACCTGGAACAAGTACTAGTGAAGGTGGGCATAGGGGACAAGTTCCGCTCTATGGTTTTCAACTGCTACAGACGGCCGACTGCAGTAGTTCGGGTGAACGGGTATGCCTCTCGGGATTTTAACATTGAGAGGGGCACCAGGCAGGGGTGTCCACTTTCCCCCCTGCTCTTTGCTCTTTATATGGAGCCGTTCGCCCAACGGATACGGAACAACCCGGCGGTGACCGGCGTGCGGATGGGAGGCTTTACGCACGCTATCAGCCTCTATGCTGATGATGTCATCTTGTCACTTGACGAACCTCGGACAGCCTTGCCGGCCTGCGTCGAGGAGCTGGCCTCCTTTGGCGCTGTGGCGGGGTTTAAACTGAATATGGGGAAGTCGTGGCTTTGGATGTCTCCCTTGATCCCTCCACCAGGACGGAATTGCAGAGCCGCTTCCCCATGATGTGGTCGTCAGAAGCGATACCCTATCTGGGGATCCAGATAGCGCCCACCTTACCGGCCATGGTGTCGGCCAACTACACGGCGTTAGGTGTTAAAATCCGGGAGGAGCTGGGCCGTTGGAACCGCGGCACCCTTTCCTGGCTGGGCAGGATAGCTGCGGTTAAAATGACAATTCTCCCGCAGGTGCTATATTTATTCCGGGCCTTGCCGCTCCAACCGCCGGCAGGGTGGATCCCGCAGCTACAAGCGGACGTCTCGCGCTTCGTTTGGCAGGGGAAGAAACCCAGAATGCGTAGAGCACTCTCATTACTGGCCCCTGAGGCGGGAGGATTGGGGATACCTGACTTCCGTAGGTATTTCCAAGCAACGCAGTTGCGTTACCTGGTGGAGTGGAGTAGATGGGAGTCCGATAAACACTGGCTCTTCCAGGACCAGGCGGTGGCGGGGCGACCCCTGCAGGAAGTCCCGTTTTTGCGTCGAACTCATAGACCCAAGAACTTGTACGCCTCTTTTGTTACGCGTGTGCCGCTGCGGGTTTGGGATGCAACGGCCACCACGTGCGGCCTCACCTCTTTCCCGTCGCCGCTCACGCCGCTGGTGGATAACCCAGATTTCACCCCAGGTATGGAACAGGGGGCGTTCGCACATTGGAGACGGGCGGGATGTAGAGCTCTGTGCCACTTGTATGGCCAGGAGGGGGTGATCCCCTTTGTACAGTTTCGCCAGGAATTTTCACTCCCCGAGACTGAAAGGCACCGCTATATGCGGGCCCGCCATTGGGCTCTCCAGCCACAGGTGAGGGATGCTGCGGATAGGCGCTTCTTGCCTTACGAACAATGGCTGCTTACGCGTACTTCGGATTCAAAACTGATTACGGATCTTTATAAGTTACTGCAATCTCCATCCACACACTTCTATAACCCGGGGAGGGAAAGGTGGGAGAGGGAACTGGGAAGGACACTGAGCCCTAAAGACTGGGAGAACATATCTTATAGAGCAAGACATTCGGCGTACCATATGGGCCTTACTGACACACTAACTAAAGTTTCCACTTATTGGTACTACACGCCGGAACGGGTGCACGAATTTGATCGCAGCAGGGGGGACACATGTTGGAGAGGATGTGGGCACCGAGGTACTCTTACACACATCTAATGGGATTGCCCCCTCCTGGCCACATACTGGAAGGAAGTGCTAGACGACATTGATACGCATTTTGGCATTGAACTGCCGCGCTTCCCCGCCTACATCTTGCTGGGGCTCCCGAATGGTCTAATGTACCCCCTCAGATCTCGTAGGGGTAGGCAGATCACCATTGCGCTGGGATCAGCGGTTCAAAACATCTTGATACATTGGCGCACTGCCACGATACCCTCTGTTACGGGCTGGCTCCATAGATTGTGGCACGTGTTGGGCATGGAGAAGTTGTCGCTGATGGTGGCTGGGGATATATCGCAATTTTCAGAACTCTGGCAGCCATTTCACTCCCTGTTGTCAATGGAATTTAAAGAAATTACTTGCCCTAAGTACCTCCGCCTCCTGCGGCTCACGAGCCCTGTAACACAAGCCCCGTGAATTGGTGGGGGACACACTCTCCTCGCAGGCGGGGATCCTGATGTTGGCCTTGACTGATGGCGGTGCACTGGACGTGGGGGGGAGGGAGGGAAGGGGGTTGGGATCCGGGAGTTGGGCTGTTGGGGTGCAGGGGGGGAGTTTGGAATGGGAATGTTATCTCACACTGAGCCGGGGCGCTCCAGGTATATCCGAAAGGGACTGATGCCATACATTGCATTTAACCGTTGTAGCTGGAACTGGGGTTCTCCCCGACTGAACTGAATGTCTCCTGTTGTTGCTACTTGGTCTTTGTGTGTGGTGCTGAATAAAATACTTTAAACCATAAAAAAGTAACAGAACTTAACATTGCACTGTATTTGCTACTTACTAAAAAATGCAACAGATGGATTTTGTTTGATATATAGCCTTGTCCTTTTCATTTGAAGAAGTAGTAAAAAAATAATTCTGCACCGCATTTGACTCTATTCCTTTTTACAGAAGAAACAAAAAAAGTGACCCAAATGGAATTACCTGTGAATTTTTTATTACGTGATCCAGGGTCTCCAGCACACCGGGATAAATAAACACAACACCTAAAGCCAGTAAAATAGGTGCAGTTTCGAGGGACATAAGAAAGAATTGGAAAACCAATAGGTTTGGCAACTGTATGGCATGTGTCAACATTATTGTAATATAGTATAGACAAAAGCATCTGAAATATGGATGCTACAGAGAATAAAGCATACATTTTCAGATACTTTTGTCAGTGCGTGCTTCCTTTTTACTATCGGCCGTTCATTTATTGAAACCACATGTAGAATAGTTTCTCATGCATTCCAATGGAGGTGGATGGATATATCCAAACAGCCGACAGAAAAATGGTGAGATTAAAATAATCCTGAAGGAAGATCCAAGATGTGATTGATGATGTCTCCAAATAATGGCTGAAGGTTACAGGGCACACGAGGCCAATGGCTAAAGGAGGCTGAACCAAATCCCCATAAAACGAGTATAGGATACAACATTGTTGCCATGAACGATACAAGCAGCATTACACGTCAAACATAAACAAATAGTAAGAAAAAATACCTTGGCAGCCCGAACATTGGATGAAAAAATTGATGAGGTCCAAAAGTGCTACATCTCTGTCTTCTTTGTAAGCGTCAATCCAGTCATCAACCACAGACTAAAACAAATCAGAGAAAAGCAAAGCATTACATGTCACTGAGGGGATTACTCAAACTGCAGTCAGATGAGCTCTTAGAGGTAGCTGGATTACCTACTGACAATCTTCATTACTCTGAGTCTAAGTCTGACTCATCATAACCCTTACTCAGAGAGAAAACTGAATGCAATTACGATCTGAGCTGGCAGAGTGCCAAACAGTAATGAGCATTTGCTTTAAAATGTTTAAGCAAAATATGGTCAGTCACTGTCAAGCAGAGTGGAAGCTCCTACAAGAACGAGGAGCCTGGCGCCCATTGCAGATTAGCTGTATCACTCTTTCTCCATATACTACCAGAACAGTGAGTCCTAAATAATGTCCTATAAGAGTACCATATCCAGAATGCAGACAAGAAAAATAGTGTGAAGGTAAGTATATATAGGCAAGGACAGATGTACTATACTTAACTACACATCTATGTACCTTGATGATATAAATGTATGCATCTTCAAGATACATAGATGCAAAGTTAAGAATAGTAAATCTATACGTACCTATATAAATTTACCAACGCAATATTTTGGTTATCGATATTGCGACAGATATATGTTTAGCACAATACTTTTGTGGTGGATATTTCGACATGCAACCCCATTCTTCCTTGGAGGCACACATAGAGGTAAGAGTGACAAGTTTATCACCCACCAGAAAGACGCAATGTACATGACGGTGAGAGCCCTTAAAGGACTTTAGGCTATTGTCAATACATAGTCTACGTCACCATCATGTGCCAGAATCCCTTCTCTCTCATACTGGTATGAAGGAATCCAGAACACTCTCTTTTATACAAAGTCATAATCAAAGAAAATGCCTAGAGTCAGTATCACATAATTGATTTTTACAAGGGAAAAGAGCAATAAATTGCCACATTCACAGGGTATGGGTGTTTGGTGTATTTTAGCTGAAACATAATTAGCATAACTAAAATACAGTAACTATGGCAAGGACAAACAAAATTACAATACTATGGTATTGTGATAATGAATAAAATATGGAGATATTTCAGTGCAATTTATTTTTCAATTGATAGCTGTTGTGGTCTATCTTTTGTTTCATTGTCTTATTAGATTGCCTTTGTCATTAGAATGCCGACATGTCATTTAGGATGCTTATAGTTGCATCTGGGAGACAGTTGTTGCTGGGTGGAGGATTTGAGCGCAGGTGGTAGTATTAAAAACCTTTTGTACCACTTTAGCTGTTGTGATTGACTTCACTAGGAGAACACTTCAATAATATATACAGTTTAAGCTGGGTAGGTGTAAACAACCAGGTTATTTTTTACTCAGAGTAAAAAGACATCATATGCAATGATAGCAAAGCTGGAGTCGACTACGTTTTGTATTTTGTGTAAGCCCTTCACAACCCTGACTGATAACAAAAGCCGGCCCCATGCACAGGCTGTGACATGGATAGAAGTTATGAAAGTCCAATCAATCTATGTCCCTCCTCATCACTGATTGTGTTTCCATGCCTTCCTCAAAACCCACAAAATATATATTAAACTTATATTTTGGGGCACATGTACTAAGCATTTTAACAGTCGTAAATGGCAGAGCAAGCTGTTTCCAACCACAAAAATGCCTTTACATATGTATAAAACACAAATTGCGATTCAGTAAAGTGTTACCGAATTGCAATTTGTGTTCGCGATTAGGTAATTGGAAGGGGCGTGTTCATAGCGTCCCTTCCAAATACCGAAACTCAATGGGATGTATGAACATTTTACGACTGAATTGCGGTTGCAAAACATTCATATTTACCAACTCTTTGAAGGAGGTAGTAACCCATTCGCAGATATGAAGGGGTTCCCATGGAACCCGTTCCCCTTTGAAAATGCATAAATAAATATGCTTTAAGAGCAGGCATGGACCACTGCCTGCTCTGAAAAAATATGAAAATGCAAAGGTTCCTTGTTTTCTTTTTAAATGCATCCTGAGGTATTTTAAAAAAAATGTATTGCATTATTGAAAAGCAGTCTCAGACATGGTGGTCTGCTGACCTCGCAGGCCACCATCTCTGTTATGGATTCGATTCCTAATGGGTTGCAACCGACCTCTTTAATAGCATGAGGTAGGTCTATTTGCAATTCACTAGGAATCGCTAATGAAACTCAAAAGAGTTTCTTACATTAGGAATATCAATTTCCTAAATGCGATTCAGAGAGAATTTAGTATTCCTAATGTTAGTACATCTGGCCCCAAGTTGCATACTACACTCCTCCACTTCCATCAGTGCTCCCTTCCCTTGAATCAATAAAACAAACTCCAGGTGCCCTGACACCTTCCCCGTATTTCTCAGCCATCCCTGCCCTTAACTCCGTTATCAAGCGTAGTAGAAGCATGTTCGCTAACAACCTAGATAAGACCCATGCATCTAATTTGGCACCCAGCCCTAATCAGACGATGCATTGAAAGGGGAGATTTCACCCCCTTGTATTTTGGCCGTATGATACCATATTTTCCTAAGGAACCCTGGAGAACTTTACGTTTTGCCCTGTTTCTCAGACTTTGTCACTATGAGACTTACACACACGTGTGTTCCTCACTCCGTAACTCATTGTAGCATAAATGCTCTGACAATGTTCATCTAAAATGCAGTGCTGTACTTGAAAGCTCGGCTTCGCTCATACACAAGTGTAAGGAAAAGTCACTTGCCTTAATTAGGAGTCTTGTCTCCAGTGGGGAAGCACAACATTCTGCTGCCAGCATGTGTGCCCGAGCTGCACCACGCCCAGCAAGTCTCAGTCTGAGAGCTGGTCTGAGCGGTACACATGCATACCTCATGCCTCCCAAGACAGGGTGACTTCTGCTCTCGTCATGCAGGAGAGTGGGTTGCCTCCCCAGCATTCTGGCCCTCAGGCTGGATCAAGAGATGACCAACTACTGCCCCAGCTCTCAGATGCTGCTCACAAGGCTTGTCTTCCAACTCTCAGGCCTGCCTTTATCTACTCTAGGGCCGAGAACCCTAGCCAAGCTCCCTTGTGACAGGTATTTTATCTACAAAGTTCCAGTCATAACCATGAGTGATAACAGGGACACTCCACTTGGAGTAGCTGAGCGCTTTATAAATTCCATTCGTTCATTCATTCATAGGCCAATCACACCCAAATATGGTCAGTCACAGAGGTCCGGTTATCCAAAACGTATTTCACAGCAGGCCTGAATGTTGGAACTAGCTGTTAAATGCAGGAAACTGAAGGCAGAACAGCAAAATAGACAGGAATCAGCTAGTCATAAAGGCGAGGGAAACATCAAGGAGTATTTCATCACCCAGGAAGACACCACAGACCTCATTTGACCTGGAGCAAAAGCTGAAGATCAGGAGGAGGAGCTAGGAGACCTTAAGCGCCCCTTATAGCATGCATACCCCATGGGACCAGATGATATGCTGTCTGCTTGGATCCGGAGGCCATCGCCTCTGCTACAATATACTCCCCAATATACTCCATGTTCACGGTTGTCAGTGTGGCAGCGCCATCTAGACTCCACATTTATGAACCCGCATGACATTATATTCACTGTGTGCTTAAACTTTATTAACGTGTGTGAAACTTTTAAATATATTAACGAAAGGTATTCACTGTGGAGACTAGAGATTTAAATACATGTGCACTAATGCTCAGTTAAACACAAATGCATGTATTCTTTATTCACGTTTTACACTTGCACTTCAAGTTATATTTGCGCTGCTGAATTTTACATTTGAATATGTAACCGTGTATTCCTTTGCTTACACTTTACATTTATGGTCAAGTTAAACGTGCACCAGTATAACCACATATTCGAAGTGCATATTAAATGCTTATCTAAAGTTAGCCTGACTACAGGCCTTAGCTGAAATGCATTTTGCTTTGTCAGCTAGTTCTCATTTTTCCTTGCAAGTTTATTATAATGATATCTGTTAGCTAGAATGGCTTACTGTCTGTATTTGACTTCTCATATTGAGGCTTGGAGAGAAAACCATGGCAGTGAACGTGGAGAATTCATTACGTACCAGGACAAAGAGATGTTCAAGGTTCGGAAATGCAGCTTTAGCCTGATGCACTAAGAACTCGAAGTCATGCTGCAGATTCAATTGAACATTAATTAGGATTGGCTCCTGTTGGCGTGAACGTAGATAAGGACGTTTCTGAATCTACTGTTGCTTTTATATTGGTGTTCTTATAGTCAGAGTCAGAACAGTAAGAGCAGATTCCCTTTAGACTTACAGATGTACAGACCTCTCTGCTTGACTTGATCTTCAAGTGTGAAGCTTTATGCTGGACACTTTATTTCTTTTTCTAAGACTTCTACTGAGGTCTGTTCATGCTGACACCTTCTTCTATGCTCCCCAATTAGAGGCCCAGGGTAGATAATCATATACTTTACTTATGGTTGGTTGAGAGAAGGGTGTGTTTTAATTTGTGTCTCCATTACTGTGGTATTTGTAATTCAATACTTTATTCTGTTTCGCCACAATTTCTTGAGAATTTCAGCTTACCTTTTATTATTTCTGAATTTATTAACTGTACTTATGGTTTGCATTTATACTGGGTTGGTTGGTAATCTAAAATATAACCTTTTACATTTGGTGACTGTTGGTCCTTATTGTGGAGTCACATTGGCTTCACAAGTCTGAAATGTAATATTGCGATTTACTCTTTTTCATTGCTTCATGTCAATACGACCAAAGGGGGAAAATCTCTGATGATCTGACTAAGAGATTACGTTGCGAGGCCCCGCGACCTGTCATCAGTGAGGCAACCAGCCTACCAAAGACCCAGGATAGGACTGATGCCACAATAAGTGAACCCACCTCACCCCACGAGATGAGAAAAAACTTAACATCTGTTTCTAGAAGACCATTCAGATGGAAAAGAGACAGACCTGCTCAGGGTCAAAAAGTGAACTACGAGTTTCTGGAGTGCCTGGAAGGAGCAGCTGTGAAGGCAATTGCTGCAATAAGTATTGCGAAGCCAGACGCCTCTGGCAGTGCAATACTCTTCACAGTAGAAGGACTATTTGAGCACAAAGTAACAGGAAGTGAAGTACTGATGCGATAAAGAAGACAAGTCACAAAACGGAAGGAGGATGTGAGATTAACCCCCAGATGCATCAAGCATCCATTTCGCGATTCCTTATTAGCGAAAAATAAGTATTTGCTAATAAGGAATAGCAAAATGCCATGCATGAAGAACTAGCCTCAAACATAGCGATTTCTTTAAAAAAATTAATTGCGATTCGCAAATTGCGAGTCGCAATTAAGGAATACCTCCCCATTCATTCCTATGGGCCTAGAGGCCCATAGGAATGAATGGGAAGACAATCTCAATTAGCGATTCTCAATTAGAGAATCGCAAATTGAGATTGCAATTTTAAGGGTGCCAGGGTGTCAAAAGGACTCCCTGTTGCACCCCTGAAATCTGCATATGGTTACATCTTGCACACACACATGCCCTAAGGGCATGTTTGTGTGTAAAATGGAACTTTGAAAAATGCACTTTAGTGCATTTTTCAAAGTTTTTGCAAATTACCATGAAGTTCATCTTCATGGTAATTTGCCCCCTATTAGCGAAATCGCTATTTTTTTACTTTAATGCACTGCATTTAAGGAATCTCAATTTGAGATTCCTTAAATGCAATAGCAATTTAAGTAATCGAAATTTTGCGATTTCTTAAATTGCGATTTTTGCATTTGGGATGATGCATCCCAAATGCAAAAATACCGGACGCAAAGGGGCACATTCTGAGAATCTGCCCCTTTGCGAGTGGATTTTAGCTTGATGCATCTGGGCCTAAGTCACCAGAACTGAAGACATCCTGCAGTTGCCCACCAAAACGGAGGCATAGTGATAGAGGAATCAGACTTCAACTCTTCCAAAACCTGCATCTTTTGGCTGCAGATACCAAAGTTCTGCTCCCCTTATCACTATAGCTAGAAGAGAAGATGGTGAACCGGACTAAATTCGCAGATGAAGCAAAAGAAAAAGAGGAAAAAGGCTTATTACTTGAAACACAATTGAAAACTGTTCCATACCTTATTTTTGCACCAGGAACAGCCTCCGTACCCATGCTGAAAGCTGTCTAGAGGGAGATGCAAGAGATCAAGATGAAGGTGGATACCTTCAGAGTTGCTATCCCTCAATCTCCGCCACTAGAGGATTAACAAACTTCTTCACCGGAGTACTAACAGTAACTTCAGTTGCAGAGAGGGGCAGAGAGTTACAACAGTTCAAGGGGATGAGACAGCGAAAGCTGAGTCTGCAGTTCAAGTTTTTTAAGTATGGCTCAAAGCAGAAACTACGTGAACAAGCATTTACAATGCAATGGTTTTGCCTTTGTTAAAGTTAGAGCTATTGGCATTGCTCTTGACATTATTTTTATTTATGTTTTTTTTTTAAATAAATAAATGGCATTGTCATTTACAATGCCACTAGCTTTATCTCTCGCAAATGACACACACAAACACACACAGAGCCCCCCCCACACACACACAGCCACACAGAGCCCCCCACACACACAGCCACACAGAGCCCCCCACACACACAGCCACACAAAGCCCCCCACACAAACAGCCACACAAAGCTCTGCACACACACACCCACACAGAGCCTTCCACAGACACCCACACAGCACAAGCAGGCAACAGGGGCACACGGAGGCACAAGCAGGCAACAGGGGCACACGGAGGCACAAGCAGGCAACAGGGGCACACGGAAGCACAAGCAGGCAACAGGGGCACACGGACGCACAAGCAGGCAACAGGGGCACACGGAAGCACAAGCAGGCAACAGGGGCACGAAAACAGAGGCACAAGCAGGCAACAGGGGCACACGGAGGCACAAGCAGGCAACAGGGGCACACGGAGGCACAAGCAGGCAACAGGGGCACACGGAGGCACAAGTCTGTCAGACCGGAAATGCAGGAGGCTCCCGTGGACATCCGAGGGCCGATGCAGCTACCCAATGTTGCATCCACAGAAGTTTTTTAAAAGAAAGTGTGCGGACTGCTTTGTATGTGCATGTATGCTCGGGCTTGTGTGTGTGCGCGCACATGAGAATATGAGTATTGACGAGCCCAAGGCATAAGGTTTTTGGCGCATTCGCACTACGTGCGCATCGCCAGTCAAAACCTAAAAACTAGATATTGTATTAACATAATTTTCGTGTGGGGTTCTGCATACATTGCACATTACATCGCGTGGAATATGAATCGTTTGAACCAGGGAACGCAAAAGGGCTGTACGTTAGAATCATATATTCATTTAGTTAAAGCCCACCGGCCCATTTTCTTTACATTAGTACATTTAGTTGTGTTTATATGTAACCTCTTTTGGAATGTGGGTTCGTTCCACCTGGGCTGTTTGACAAGTTTTCTAGAAAAAGAACGTGCCCAATGCACTTCACGGTCATCAGTGTACACATTTTATTTGAACATTATCCAAATACCCTTATTCCGGGGCAGTCCGGAAGCAGCCGTTCATTGAGACTTGTTGATGCAGCTGGTGATAGGCGGGGAACGGAGGCGACGCCATTTTGTTCCGGGGTGTCACATCCCGCAGAACCTTAACCTCTCACATGAGAAGTGAAACATCTTATTTGGAAAGTGCCTGCGATCTTTTATTTATTTTATTTCTGAAGACACTACATTGAAGACGTGGAATCCGTCCAGCTCATCCATGTTTATATATCCAGCCAAAAACATCAGCACCTGTTGGAGCTGCCAGAGGGGCTGCCTAAAACACATTCAAATTATTGATTATTTGTAACTGCGAGTAATTTAAGTTTTAACTAACCAATGCATGTGATTCGATATGATTATGTCCCTTATTTCACATGGAACATGTGGTCGCATGAAAAAAATGAATGTTTTTAGATCCTGAGTGAAGTGTGACACAATGACTTCAAGGGCGCGTCTTAAACGAGGTCGGCGTGCAGGAGGCGCCAAAAGGACGTCAGCCTCTGATTTCATCCAGAAAATCTTTTTTCCGGTTATTTGTCAGTGTACTAAGCATGTTTTGGCCACCATAACCCACGGTTGAAAACTGATCCTATGGTTGTATTTGGAACTTGCTCCTAGAGGCGGTTGAATTGGACCTTGTGTTCTAACTAGGGGCCTTATGAGGATCTTAACTGCGCACTTGACTTGGTGGGACACACGCGTGTCCAAAATGCCCGCCTCTGCCCTCAGCTCCCACAGACAGGTAGCTCTGCTGTCCGGTGCCCATGCGCCATAGGAGGGATTGGAATTATTTGTTTTGTGCCAATAGGGGCTGCTGGTCTGACCGGCTGCCGTTATATTCACATTCCTGCTCCGGCCCCTCTTCCTCTGCTGTCATCGGCGGGCACACCCGCAGGTCCCAGTCATGCCCTTTTATTATCTATTACAACTAATTCTAACTCCTCGTGCCCTTTTCAGCAGCAGATGCGGCTCCTTACCCAAAGCCCCCACCCTTCACCCCACACTCATCCGGCAGAGCCCTTTTTTCCCAAACGGAGGGGGGGGGGGGGGCGTACTGTCAGCAGGAAATGTTCGCTTCACATTATCTTGGCTGGTGTACATTTTCGCCTCTCCCCCTCCCCCCAGGCCGGGGGCTCGCCTGTCTCAGCCCTTCTGACAGCCAGAGAGGTTCGGCCATCTCGATAATATCATCCCGGGGAGCGAAAGTCAATACAGTGACAGCAGATATGACTGCCGACATTCCAATTACAGCACCTCTCTCGCCTACATACAGAGAGGGGTGCTCCGACCTGCCCCCCAATTCACCCCTGGAATTGATTGCTATGAACGGATTTATAACGGGGAGTCGGTGAGTATTCCCGAACCTCTGATCTGGGCTAGCAGCTCGAAGCTGCATGCAGCCACATGCAGCACTGTAGCATCAAGAAAACTTGTGCATGTTATACTTGGTTTCCTTCAGAAATCTTCGAGTATTAGTGCACATTTGTAGGGTTGCCTGCCAATATAAGTGGGGTTGCCGAAGATCGTTTTGCTGCCATGGGACGGAACAAATAAAAGGCTCTATAGCTCAGTGGGTTGAGCGTTTCCTGATCAGATGGTTATGTAATCTTTAAAGTAGCGCGTGAAAGATGATGTCAAGCCTTGGCTGCAAGGCGTCAAAAATGATGTCTTTTTACTTTATATAACAATTACTTATTCGCAAATAGTCAAATTGCAGTGTTTTTGGCGCTATATCATCAGTCAGTGCAATACCGCCCCCCTCCCCTCTCCACCCAAGGGGGTATGCTTTTCTTTCTTTTTATCTATTTAACTGCTCATTGGTGAGCATGTTCTCTTTTTGAAGATTCTATTGTAGCGCCTAAGAGCCTATCCGCTCCACGGCAAAAACGAGGCCGAAGGAGTGGTGAAAAAAAAAATCAAAGTTTGTAATGGAGTGTGAGCGTGGCTGATGCCTGACGACTAAATGACGCGTTTTGCTGCTGGTCCTCGGATCGCGGGTGATAAGACGCACTCTCTCCCTTGACTGCACTCTCGTTTTAATGTCAAAAGCGGTAAAGCGTCTATCCTGAAATGTTGAAATATTAATCCCGCCGAACCGAGGCCGCTGCACTGGGGAGGCGGAGAGAGGCTCGGACTCGAGGGGTGGGTAACACGGCTATGGTGGAGGGGGCGATAGGCTGCTGGCGAACGAGGCCCTGCCCCTCCATGGGTGTTCAGACACCATCACTGACACTAATGACACCCCCAGCGCAGAGGCCTACAAGGCGCCCGCCTGGCTCCTTTATACCCAATTACACTGCGGTCTCCAAGGTTCCGTACGTAGAGTAGCGGCTTGAATACCGTCCAACACTGTAAGAACCTTGTATTGCCTGAATAACGTCCTGCATCGTAAGAACCTTTGGGGCGGCATCTCGAATGCGGAGTAAAAAGGTTCGAAAAGCGCACGTGCGTGTTTGTATAAAATGTGCAAAGGACAATGAGGCGTGGGCACGGAGGGCTGCGAGCAGAGCGAGGAATGAGGGAGCAGCGTCTGGCAGGCAGGGTGACCATGCCGGACCAGATTCGGGGGCGTTCCCGGCTTTTGGCTGACGTCGCGTGACGTAGCCAAAAGCCAAAAATTCTCGGGAACGCCCCCGAATCTGGTCCGAGATTGACGGACGCCCCCTCCTCCCAATGGCTAGTCTCCATTTATGGAGCTAGCCAATGAGAGGAGGGGGCGTAGACCCGACTCCAAACACAGCTCATAAGATTTTTTCCTAGCGCATGCGTACTTCGTACGCATGCATCGCTAGTCAAAACCTAAAAAGTGACTAAGCGATACGCTAAATGTGGCATAGAGATTTGGGCCTACCACTCAGCTGAGCAAAAGGAAAATGACCAAATGGTCCATGAGTGGAGCATCTGGAGCCCCTCAACACTGAAGACTCAAAGAACGATGATTATCAACAGACTGCTGGGGGCTGAAAGAGATCAGTGCAGGTAGAAACTGCACAAGCACCTGTGATGGAGGAGAAGCCTCAAGAGGCCAACCCTAAACCAGAAAGACCAGTGGGACATAAAATACAATACTCAGTAGAAATAGAAAAACACCAACGCCTACCAGCACTGGACAGTGGCTCACAGGTCACGATCATTTATGAGACCTTCACCAAGAAACATCAATCAGCTGCAGCACCAATGGTTAGAAGGGCTCCACCTATTCAGAACAGACGATGCGTCCAACACCTACCTAGCATATACGAAGATTTGTCTTTGGTTACACAAAAAGATCACTTGTGCATCAGGAGTGGACAACAAAAGCAATTATCAGCCCCTGGTAAGGATCGGAGGGCAAAGCACAAAGTCTACTTGAACTATTTTCCTCGTGTTCGTCAAGCTCACCGACATGAACAGAGCATTGAACTGACCAGACTAAGTCAGGAATCTGAAAAGGCACTTTCTGTGCTAGCAGGCACACCTCTGGAAGGAGGTGAAGTGAATGGCAACAACAGAGTACGTAAAAGTGGGTAAAGGCATCCTGGCAAATAGGAAGCGAATAATCACTGCTGCTGGGGAATACAATATGTGCAAGGGAGCAGAGCTTATCATGGAAAGTTCTTAACTCAAGCACTCAGGCCACTCGGTCAGAAACCCCAAGCCTACAATCTTTGAGAAAAGACTGAAGGCAGTCCCTGTTAACAGTTCAAATGGCCACAGTTTACTAACATACAAAAGAGTACATGTCCCACTCGCAGACAGCAAAAGCAATTTCAATATTTATTTATGACACTTGACAGCAAACTCAGCAATAATCAATCATCAATGATCAGGCAAAGTTGAAATCTCTTAGAGTACTTCTGCTTATGTGATACACACCTTGTTAAATGAAAGGCTTAACCCACAACCTTTGTTCAGTCTTCTTAATCAACCACCAACCCCCTTGAACTAAGGGGTCCATTAGGATGGCGGACGGATCGCCACCGCCATGCAGGCAGTAACGATCCCTCCGCCATCCTTGCCCGTCCGCAACCTTTCTTCCCCCGCCATATTACAATGGCGGGGGGACCGTGGCGGAGGGGAAGACTGTCCGCCGCTTTTCCGCCACGGTCGCCTTGCGACCGCGACGGAAAAGGCCTGATATGGTGGCGGTGTCTATCAGACACTGCCAGCCATATTAGGATGGCCTGGGAGGAATGCCATTGCCGCCACGAAAAGGCATACGGTTCCTGCTTTGGGGGCCTGTTGCGGGCCCCCAGGGTGAAGGGGGAGGGGGGGTTGGGGGGTGCACATGGGGGGTACCTATGGTACCCCCTTGCGTTTCACAGCACAACATGGCAGGCACCGCGCGGTGCCTGTCATGTTGTGCTGTGAAACACACAACAAGCACTTTTCACATTGCGGCGGCCGGTGCTTTAAGCACCGGCAGCCGCAATGTTAAAAATGCCGGATGCACCCGCCACTGTGGCGGGTGCATCCTAATTGGGGGCACCGTTCCTCCGCCCTTGTGGCGGACGGTACCTGCCCCCGACAGGATGGCGGATGGACTTTGTTCGCCCGCTATCCTAATGGACCCCTAAGTTAGCACATTACCTATGGGTAGCGGGTGGAAAACATCCAAGAATCTGGAGCCTCAGAAATAAGAAGACGTGGATTGTGTTGCCAGACCTCACTGTTACCACTATTATGTGCTGATTATATCTGCTGTCCCTGAAATACTGTTAATCTACACTAGATACTCCACAGTGACAACCAATGTCATTTGAAATGAAATAAAAAAGAAAGTTATAAAGGATTGTAATTACATGATAGCCGCAGTCTGATTATCTCCTGAAATAAATGCCATGCCCATGCTTCTGTAACATGACTGTGATACAATACTATTGCAAAGTTTGGAAAACGTCTAATAAAATATGTTTAAAAAAAGGTAGAACATGGATAGGCCTCATGGAAGACCAGTTCTTGTCATCAAGGCTACGGCGAGAGCTAGGCGACTGCAGTACAGGAAACAGCAGAAACCCACAAGACATTTGTCACATGAGATCAACATTTCAGGAGGAGGCTCCGATTCACTAATACTATTATGTTACATACTTTGATTGTGTCAGCGGAGCATATGTAGCTTGTAAAGGGGCCCACATACTCCCTGGGGTGAGATGAAGGATGCTGAAGTGAGGTCTAGGTTTCAGCACACTCGTTACCAAGAGTCGCACTCAGTCCCACAATCATGGTCCTGGCCACAACTGACGCAATAGCCATCTTCCATTTTAGAGATATTGAAATCAGGTCCCAAGACTGCCACCACAGGGAAGGGTGGGGGGTTCTCTGTTAACAGGGTTGAACTGGGAACCCAAAGCACCCTTGGCAATTTTGTCAGACCATCCCCTGGTGGTGGAGAGTGTGCCCGCACTTCTGCTTTTGTGACTGGGGTCTGATATAACAGAACCGCTCAAAACCAGCCCCCACTGCTGAAAAACCAGCCCCACCCTTGCAGCCTCCCAGGGAAGTGCCCGATGCCCGCAACGGCCAGTCCGGCCCTGACGCCCAATAATTTTCAACAGCATTGAGACCAGCTGAAACCAAAAGGACTGCACATCTGGACAGAACCAGGCTAAATGTATGACACCATACAGTGCCTGGCTGTAATTGTATAATTGGGAGGGCTCATGCTATTCCACTCGTGGTCTTCTACACTTGTTAGAAGTGCAGTTCCTGTGCTTGGTTCTGGGAGTATTTTGAGGCCTTTACAAAAAGTGCAGTTGTGCATTTAATATACCCTTTTATACATTTCTGCATTTTTTTATCTTGACTGGCGCACACTGAAAACTGAGACTATACTTACTCTATACTTACTCATGTAACTAAGGCAAGACACATCCTTTATGCGCACATGGTCAGTATATAATTAGAAGGAACACTGACTCAAGAATACACATAGGATTGCCATGCTGTTCGGAAACGCAACAACACAACCAGTGATCTCTAGGTGATTGTTCCAGGACTGCAGACTATACCCATAATGACCTGAAGTGAAATGGTGACCCTACTTATAAGTGCATGTGCTTCCATGAAAGCAGCAATATGCACATTTGTGCATCAAAGTCAAGCTCTGGGAAAAGTCTGACTTCCACGTAAGACAGCCTCTTTATTATAAAGGGGTCAATCGCCACAGCTGACACACACAGCCACATTTTAATGAGTTCATCCCAGCTGGGAAGACATTTTTTAGAATCCATAAATTGGGTAACAGTAACTCTTCTTATTTACAGTGCTACGAACTGGGGGGGAAACTACAGAAGCAAGCACTATACAAAAAAGAATCTGAAAAGCCAATAGGTCCAGGTTTAATGTGTGAAAGGAAGAGCTCCCTCCCGTGTACCAGTCCTGTAGAATTCAAGAAGGAGCCAGCAGAAGCAGATAAAGAGAGCTATAGTTGCAAAGTATTCCTTCATGAAGGTCAATGCAAGCACTTGATTGGAGGAAGAAGATAGAAAAAGCTAATAGAATTAGGTGAGAGATGACTACTCAAGAGGGCTGAACCAAGACGAAATTGACAAAGTCTCAAGCCAAGGGCTGACACCGTCTGACCGAAGAAAGCCAATGGCTAAAAGAGGCAGATCAAAAGCCATTCTGTGTATACTGTTAACAATAGATCAGCTTGTATTATTGTAAAGGAAAGAACACAGCACACACAGTGGTCCTGTAGAAGCAAGTGTGCTCATAAAAGAGAATACAGGAAAAAAACCTTACCTCCTCGTCCTGTCTCCCCGTCCCATTCCTGATAAGTGAGCAGCTAGTCTGCTCCACAGAAACCCCTACCTAGCTGAGCTGTTTGCACTTCCCCCTAGGATGACGTCACCTACACGTGACTATAAAGGGGGAAGTGCATCCATCAATCATCCTGTTCTTTTTTTTCTGCGTACGCAGTTGCCTGTTACCTGGCTGTGCTGGAGGTTTGCCTTCTTATGGGTAAGTTTCTTTTGGCTTTTCTGTTGTATTTCGGCGGCCTGCTTTAGCGGCTGCCCTTTGTGTCTCTTATGCTATTTCTCCCCCCCCCCCCCCCCCCCGCGCTGCCTGGTTTTTCATTACCGGCGGTCTGTGCTTTTAATGCGCGGCTCGCGTTAGCGGCCGTTTCTGCCTGTCCTCGCTCACCTTGTTTGCTGGGCCTGCTTCAGCGGCTGTTTTCTTGGTGTTGGCAGTCCCCGATGGGCCCTGCTTTAGCGGGCGGGGGATTCTGCTTGTGGAGGTTGAGGTGCACTGGATTTCCTGTGCTTTTGGGGGGGGGGCGAGTTTGGCGTTTGGCTGGGTTTTTATTATAATACTGGCCTCCTTTTTCCTGCACTCGTGTGAGTCCAGGTCCTCGGGACTTTGTGTCCTTTAAATGGGGTCCTTCCTGGCTGCATTTTGGTCCTTGATTCTGCCTGCTTTTAGTGTTTGAGTCTGGACTGGTTGCTGTCGTGGATTCAGGGGCTTCTTCCTCTGCTACCCCTCTTGTTGCCCTGCGCCTCCTTATTGATGTGGCTGTGGCTGCTGCTTTCCTGGCTTGGGACGCGGCTGGACCTCCTCCCAGGGTGCCTCGTGTCTCTTTTGATTCCGCAGGCTGCTACTGAGAATGTCAATGGTCCTGTTGATGAGGGGGGTGTACGTGGTTTGTTCAGGGTGCTGAGCTCGCTGGACTGTTCACCCATGTGCGGTCCTATTTGGGCTTTTTCTCTTCCGGCGGTGATTGTCTTTTTTACGCAGTATGTCCTGCCTGCTCCTGACTTTTTTCCTTTGCGCCGCGCGGTACGCTATGTGCTGTCTCGCGTATGGAAGGAGGTGGTCATGTCTTCTTTTCCTCATTTCCTGTCCCGGCGTTACCTTCTTGGGGGTTTTGCTACTGAGTTCCCTCAGGCTGTGCAGGTTGTGGATTTGATGGCTGGCCTTTCCTCTCAGGGTTTGGTCGTTTCTATGTGCGCCCTTCCTGCGGACGCTGTGGATAAGCGTGTTGAAGGGGCGAGGTGGCGTTCTTATGCTGCTTCTATAGTTTCTGTCCGGGCGAATACTTATTCTTCCTATATGGTTCAGTCGCTCCTTATGGATTTCCTATCCCTGTCAGTTTTCTGAAACGACGGCGAGGATACCATGCCTCTTTTGTCTCTGATGGAGTTTGCAGGTGCGTTTCCTATTGGACTGCTTCTGGCGCTTCCATTGTTGCCGGTCGTCATATTTGGATGCGTTCCTGGTGAGGGATTCTTCCCAGGTGTCGGTCCTCCTTTTGTTTCTCTTTGTGGGCTCCGGGGTGTTCGGTCCTCAGCTGGCGGGTATGGTCGGCAAGTCTGCTGGGAACCGCAGGCTCTTGGCTCCGGTCCGCACTCCTTCTCGGGGTCGTGGGTTTCGTTACCGTCACGTTTTGGGCCTCCTGATCGTGGCGCTTCTCTGCCTTTTCGTGGCAGGGATCGTGGCCAGGGGGCCCCTGGAAGTGTCAAGCCCCGCTCCGCTGCCGGTGTTGCCATCCCCGCTTCCTCCTCTTCTCGGTGGCTGTCTACCTTTGCCGGTTGGTGGTCGCCTCCAGTCCTTCCGCGCCCAGTGGTTGTCGGTTCCGGATGCCTGGGCGGTTCAGACTGTTTCGGAGGGTTGCCAGATAGAGTTTTCCTCTCCTTCTCCTCCGGGTTTTGTACGGACTCCCCTGCCCCGTCTTCCTCTGCGTTGGATTGTTTGTTGGCAGGTGTGCGACTCCTGTTGGTGATGGGGGCTGTTGTGAGGGTTCCTCCGCTGGAGTGGGGCTTGGGTTGCTACTCGATCCTCTTTCTGGTTTCCAGGAGGAACTCTTCGGTTCTTCGTCCTGTTCTGGATCTGAAGCGGGTCATTCGCTTCGTCCTCCGTCGTCCATTCTGGATGGTGTCCCTCCGGTCCGTCCTGCCTCTGGTCCTTCCGGGTGGCTTCCTGCCATCCCTGGTTCTGAGGGTTGCGTTTCTGCACGTTCCTGTCCATCCGGTTGGCCAGCGTTTTCTGCGTTTTATTTATTTATTTATTTATTTTATTCAATTTATATAGCGCGTTATACCCTGGGGTCTCTAAGCGCTTGTCCAGGTAACATCGCTAGATTCCTAATTGAGCACAAACAGACAGATTTCAAGTTTTACAGCCGGCCTTACAACCCCGCCCAAGCATCCTGACATAGCACAGTTTTTAGCTTCTTGCGGAAGGCCATCAAATTAGACTCCCTCCGCAGATCGGTCGGCAAATTGTTCCATACTGCAGGGAGAGTATTTGATATCGCACGTCCACCCACCGTAACTAATCTGGCGCGTGGTTGGGTGAGACGAGAGGCATCAGCAGATCTTAATGCCCTGCCCGGTATGTATGGAGTTAGACGGGTCTTGATGTATCCTGGGGCCTTACCATACAGTGACTTATGAGCAATGCATAGCCCTTTAAAGAGCACTCTCTGTCTCACCGGCAGCCAATGTAGCTGGCGTAAAAGTGGGGACGCGTGCGAGTTCCTAGGTTTCTTAAAGATGAGCCGAGCGGCGTCGTTCATCACCACTTGGAGTTTGTTGAGAAGTTTTTGGGGCAATCCTATGTAAAGCGAATTGCCATAATCCAACCTTGAGAGTATCATTGCGAGACCGCCTGTCTCAAGGTTGAAAATGACAAGAGTGGTGCGATTTTCCTGAGTTGACATAATAGTCCCACACAAGTTCCGACCACCATACTAACTTGCTTCCGTATGGATAGCTTATCATCCACATGGATACCTAGACTCTTAACCGTCACTGCAGGTACTGGGGGAGGACCGAGTTCTAAGGGCCAAAACCCATCATGCCAAGGGCTGCCCGCCAAAGTAATTGGTAGAACCTCAGTCTTGTCAGGGTTAATTTTAAGAGAATTTAGTGACATCCAGTTAGTTATATGCTTAAGGATGTTTTGCAACCTTGTGGACACCCCAGGGACCTCATCCATTTGGATGAGGATTTGGGTGTCATCAGCATAGTTGTATACCTGACAATCCATTTGATTCAGGAGGGCAATCAGTGGTTGTAAGTATATGTTAAATAGCAGCGGTGACAAAGCTGACCCCTGCGGCACTCCGCACGATGTTACCGTTGCTGTGGAGACTAATTCACCCAGCTGCACTCTCTGTGTTCTTCCTGACAGGAAGGAGGCAAACCAGGTGAGAGCTGTGCCCTGGATGCCAGAATCTCTCAACCGCGACAATAGTTGTTTATGACACACGGTGTCAAACGCCGCGGAGAGATCTAGCAACACCAGGGCGCCAGGCATCTTTCTGTCCGCCCTACTCCTGAGCTCATCTAGAATGGATAGCATAACCAGTTCCGTGCTGTGATTCGCACGGAATCCCGATTGATTGTATTCCAGCAGGCTGTTCCTTTCCAGATGGTCCGAAAGGCAAGGAAGTACCTGCTGCTCCAACACTTTAGCAAGGAAGGGGATCTGCGATATGGGTCTGAAATTTTTCATGCATTTCACATCTGCCCCAGGTTTTTTGGCAGAGGCAATACGCGAGCTTCCTTAAAGGCAAGCGGAACCTTTCCAGATGCTAAGGATGAGTTCAAGAGTGTTAGGACCTCCTCCTCCATTCCTGGCAGCGCCAGTTTGAATATTTCCGGAGGACAGGGGTCGGTCTGGGATCCTGATTTAACTTGTCCCATGAGCTGTGACAGTCCCTCCTTCGTAATCAATGGTAGGGTGTCTAAAGGACTGTCCACCCACTTCTTAGCCGGATTGATCTGTGGGGTGCAGTCATGTAGGGGAGCGTCAGCGATCTCGGAAAGTAGATCAGTGATTTTACCAGTAAAGAAATCCTGGAACCTCTGGCAGTCCTCCCAGGTGAACTCCGGCCTCTGTTCTTTCGTTGTCCTAAGTTCATTTAGTACCCTAAAGATTTCTTTCTGTGGGTCCATGGCTGTGGTGATTCTTTCTTCATAGAACTCGGCCTTCCCGGCTATTATAGCACGTTTGTAGGTCGCAAGTTCCATTAAGTAGAGGCTTCTCGCCTTGATATCATAGGCTTTGCGCCAAGCTCTTTCCATCCTGCGCAGAACCCTCTTCTTCTCCCTAAGAGAGTCGTTATACCAGGGAGATCCAGAGCCTCTATTCACTAGGTTGCACCTTCGTGCTGGCGCTACATAATTAGCCGCCTTCCGGAGTCTGCCGTCCAAATCGCTAAGGAGAACATCCGGATTCTTGTCACCCGGGTTCAGGGGTGGGTTCGCTAAGAGATATGTCACCAATCTATCTCCATTGACATTTTTCCATTTTCTCACCACCCTCTGCCCCTCTACGGGTTTCCTTTTTTGCGTGGTCAGGAGTTCTCCTTTCACAAGGTAGTGATCCGACCATACACAAGGCGTCGCAGTCGGCGACCCCTGTGCCGGCAATGTCGTCCACACCAAGTCCAACATGTGTCCTTTCACATGTGTAGGGCTTTTTACTTGTTGGTCTAATCCTAGCGTTAGCAAAGCTTCATCAATCTGACTTGCCTGTCCTTCCTTGGGGCTAAGTTCCCAGTGATAGTTAAAATCCCCTAATATGACCATATTGTCATATCTGGAGCGTAGATCCTGCACAAGGTTCACGAATAAATCTGGGAAATCCGACTTACCCCATGGAGGGCGATACACCACCAAAACTAACAGACAGGCCATCCCTCGCCTCAGTTTGACTCCGAGTACCTCCGACCCTCCTAGATTTTCTGCCAGGATTATTTCTCCTCGCATCTGATCTTTAAAGAATAGGGCTACTCCTCCACCTTTCTTCTCACCTGTTCTATGACAACATAGAACCGAGAAGTTTGCCGGTAATGCCGCCACAAGATCTGGTAGCGATGTGTCCTCTAGCCACGTCTCTGTGACTCCCAACATATCAAACTCCCCATCCTCCAATAAGGAGTACACCTCGACGTTGTGTTTTTGGAGGGAACGGGTGTTTAATAGGCCATAGTGCAAGACCTCCCCCTGATAAGTTTGGGGGCCTCCAGGCTCAATATCTGGGGCCTTCCAAAGACCTTCCTGTCGGAGGACGGCTGCGCTCCCCTTCTCTAGAGATATCTTACCACAGTTTAATAACTGTAGCTCCGCTCTGGCATAAATGACTCGCCGACCAGGGGTCCTGGCCCCGGGTCCCGTCTGGTCCCTGATGGGCACAGATGGGCTCGCCTCCGCGTGCCCACGGCGCGCCCGCTGCGCGCGGACGCTGCGCGCTTGCATGGCCCGGTTTAAATGGGCTCCTGTGAGCCTGTGGCGTCAGGCAGCAGCTAGCCTGCTGACCAAGATGTCTGCCGCAACCGGCACTCCCACTGCCTCTCCCAAGATGTCCCCTGTCCAGCAGTGCAACTAAAGGGCCGCTGTAACAGCGGTGATTCTTCCGATTAGGGTGCTAGCAATGTCCTGATTATCCCCGGTTCCCCACAGTCATAAGGCACAATTTAAAACGGCAAAAAGCCGAAAAGGAAATAATTCCCTGAGAATAGTGTGGCGCAGTTAGAACGGCAGAAGCCGAAAAGTAAATTGCCCAAAACAAAAAAAAAACCGCAACCAGTATTGCGTTAATGCATTATTATTAAGCAGCGTCTTAATTATAAAAAGATTATGCCCGTTTGTCTGCAGGAATCGCAGCGCTTACCTTTAGTTTTGCTGTGGGAACCCTTCGCTCTCAGTTCTGTGTGCTGCCTTTCGGCCTGTCTTCAGCGCCCGGGGTTTTCACCTTGCTCCTGGCCCCTCTGGCTCTGTCGGTTGTGGCCTGGGTGTGTCTTCTGCTGGGTTCCTTCTCGGCCTCCGGTTGTCCTCCCTGGTGCCCTCTCAGTCCCTGTGGTTCCTGGGGACTCTCTTCCGGATGGACCTGGGCATGGTGTTCCTCTCCCGGGGGCACCGGTTGACTTTGTTTCATCTCCTTTCCTGGCTTCTTTCCCAGTCCCGGGTGTCTGCCCTTCTCTGGTTGCGGTGTCAGGGGGAGTTGGCGTCCGCTCTGCATCTCCCTCCTTGGGCCGGGCTGCGTCTGTACCCCCTGTTGCATCGTGTTCTGTCGCACTGGGATCCTGCCTCCTTGGACTGCGAGTCTCTGGTCCCTGTCGCTCCGGGGATTCGGGCGGATCTCCTGTGGTGGTTGTTCTCTCCCTCTTTCCCAGGGGTTCGGTCTTCTTCCTCCTCAGTCTGTGGTCATGTTGTCCACGGATGCCAGTGCTTTGGGGTGGGGTGCCGTTCTGGGTGCCTCCTAGGCTCCGGGTCGGTGGTCCGGTTTCGAATCCCTCCGGTCCTCTTACTGGACGTAGTTGAGGGCGTTTTGGTTGGCTCTTCTTTGGTTCGCCTGGGGGGCATGTGTCGTGCTCTGTTTCTCCTGTCCCGGGGAATCGGCTTTTGGGCCGAGTCGCGTCTCTGGTCTATGATGGCGGTCTATCTTCCGGGGACGGAGTAAGGGCCTGCGGATTCTTTGGGCGGGGTGTTCCCCTCCTCGGTGTCCCTCTGTCTGTCCCCGGATCTGTTCAACCTGATGTCCTCCGGTTCCGCCTTCCTTGGCTGGATCTGTTTGCCTCGGAGGAGTCCGCCCTTCTTCCTTCGGTTTGCGGCATGGTTCCCTCTCCGTTGGCGTGGGCTACAGTTGCTTTCTCGATTCCTTGATTGAGGGGTCTGCTGTTTGCCTTCCCTCCGTTTGCCTTAATTCCGAGGGTCCTCCGGAAGACTCGTTGGGTTCGGGCGGTGGTTCTCCTAGCGGACTCCTCTTCTTGGGGTTGCCTCCCTGCGTCGCCTCCGGCTGGGGGTTTGGTACTTGAGAGGTTGTGTTTGCTGGGTCTGGGTTGCTCGGTTGAGGTTGCCCGTTGTCTCCGGCTTTCTCGGCGTACTTCCACCTTGATGTTGTCACTGGGAGAATTTCTCCTCCTGGTTTCTTGTGTAGGTTCTCTCTTCTGCCTCTTGTGTGGCCGTGAAGGTTTTGGACTTCTTGCAGGATTCTTCCCTACGGGCCCTGTGGCCTGCCATTCTTGCTTTCCGGGGTTCTTCTGTTTCCTCTGTATCCCCGTTGGTGGCTCGCCTTCTGCGGAGTTTCTTGCTTCAGCGTCCGGTCTCTCGCTCTCCTGTGCCTCTTGGGTCCTTCCCTTGGTTCTCCGGGCTTTGACGGGTCCTCCTTTCGGGCCTTTGGTCTCCGTGGCCCTGATATTCCTTTCTGCTATGGTTGTTTTCCTGGTGGCCATTACTTCCGGGCGGAGGGTTGGTGAGATCTGGGCGCTTTTGGCTTCCCCCCCTTCTTGCGCTTTTGCGATGATGAGGTCCTTCTCAGTCCGAGTCAGTTCTTTCTTCCTAAGGTGGTGTCTTCCTTTCACTGTCAGGGGGTTCTTGTTCTCCCTGTGTTTTTTCCGGCTCCTGCCTCTCCGGAGGAGGTGCTCCTCCTTTCGTTGGATGTGCTAGGGGCTCTCCGCATCTACTTGGAGCGTTCGGCTGGTTTCCGTACAGTTGATTCCCTTTTTGTCACCTTTGGCCTCTCGGGGCTTAGGCTTCACCCTTCTTTGTCCACCTTGTCTCGTTGGGTCAAGGGCGCTGTGGTTTCTGCTTACGATTCTGCCCACTGTCCTCTGCCTTCTTCCGTTCAGGGTAGGTTGACTAGGAGCGTGTCGTCCTCCTGGGCCATGTTCAAAGGGGCCTCGTTGAGAGTCTTTTGCAATGCTGCCGCGTGGGCTTCTCCCCATACTTTTGTTGCACATTGCCGTCTTCGGTTGGGGATGGCGGCCTCTGCTGCTTTTGGGGCTTGTGTCCTGTCTTCTGTACATGATTTGTGGTCTGTACTGTTTTCTATTGATTGAAATGGACCTGTTTTTTCTCATTCTTTCTGGTCTGTTTTTTTCTCACAATCACCGTGTGCTTGGGTATGGGCTCACTTATCAGGAATGGGACGGGGAGACAGGACGAGGAGGTAAAGCCCGGTTACTTACCGGTAATACACATTACTCCGAGTCCTGGTCTCCCCGTCCCATTCCTGAGCCCTTCCCTCCCTCCCTGGTTTGGGTTTTTCTTTGTCGTTCTTGTTTTCTTTGGTATTTTCAGGATGATTGATGGATGCACTTCCCCCTTTATAATTTACAACAAGGGGTGGTGATGGACAGAGTCTCTGAATTAAGCAGAGTACTCTCACCCAGTCAAGAGATCAGGGCTAGATCCAACACCGTTTTTTAGCTCATTGCACCATCCCAGTTTCAGAACCTGGCTGTATGCAAATTAGTCTGTCCCTGGCCCAGTGCATCATGGGAACAGGGCAGACCAGACTACAAAAGCCAATTCTTACACTGGGAAGGAAACAAGCTTCCGGGAACCGGTTTCTGCCATTTCAGGCGTCTTCGGCCCGGCTTGCTTGAATCCTGATGGTGCAATGAGCAAGGGACTCACATCTGAGTATACCCTTCCACGCTTAGGGTGGACAAAATAATTTACAACAAGGGGTGGTGATGGACAGAGTCTCTGAATTAAGCAGAGTACTCTCACCCAGTCAAGAGATCAGGGCTAGATCCAACACCGTTTTTTAGCTCATTGCACCATCCCAGTTTCAGAACCTGGCTGTATGCAAATTAGTCTGTCCCTGGCCCAGTGCATCATGGGAACAGGGCAGACCAGACTACAAAAGCCAATTCTTACACTGGGAAGGAAACAAGCTTCCGGGAACCGGTTTCTGCCATTTCAGGCGTCTTCGGCCCGGCTTGCTTGAATCCTGATGGTGCAATGAGCAAGGGACTCACATCTGAGTATACCCTTCCACGCTTAGGGTGGACAAAATAATTTACAACAAGGGGTGGTGATGGACAGAGTCTCTGAATTAAGCAGAGTACTCTCACCCAGTCAAGAGATCAGGGCTAGATCCAACACCGTTTTTTAGCTCATTGCACCATCCCAGTTTCAGAACCTGGCTGTATGCAAATTAGTCTGTCCCTGGCCCAGTGCATCATGGGAACAGGGCAGACCAGACTACAAAAGCCAATTCTTACACTGGGAAGGAAACAAGCTTCCGGGAACCGGTTTCTGCCATTTCAGGCGTCTTCGGCCCGGCTTGCTTGAATCCTGATGGTGCAATGAGCAAGGGACTCACATCTGAGTATACCCTTCCACGCTTAGGGTGGACAAAATAATTTACAACAAGGGGTGGTGATGGACAGAGTCTCTGAATTAAGCAGAGTACTCTCACCCAGTCAAGAGATCAGGGCTAGATCCAACACCGTTTTTTAGCTCATTGCACCATCCCAGTTTCAGAACCTGGCTGTATGCAAATTAGTCTGTCCCTGGCCCAGTGCATCATGGGAACAGGGCAGACCAGACTACAAAAGCCAATTCTTACACTGGGAAGGAAACAAGCTTCCGGGAACCGGTTTCTGCCATTTCAGGCGTCTTCGGCCCGGCTTGCTTGAATCCTGATGGTGCAATGAGCAAGGGACTCACATCTGAGTATACCCTTCCACGCTTAGGGTGGACAAAATAATTTACAACAAGGGGTGGTGATGGACAGAGTCTCTGAATTAAGCAGAGTACTCTCACCCAGTCAAGAGATCAGGGCTAGATCCAACACCGTTTTTTAGCTCATTGCACCATCCCAGTTTCAGAACCTGGCTGTATGCAAATTAGTCTGTCCCTGGCCCAGTGCATCATGGGAACAGGGCAGACCAGACTACAAAAGCCAATTCTTACACTGGGAAGGAAACAAGCTTCCGGGAACCGGTTTCTGCCATTTCAGGCGTCTTCGGCCCGGCTTGCTTGAATCCTGATGGTGCAATGAGCAAGGGACTCACATCTGAGTATACCCTTCCACGCTTAGGGTGGACAAAATAATTTACAACAAGGGGTGGTGATGGACAGAGTCTCTGAATTAAGCAGAGTACTCTCACCCAGTCAAGAGATCAGGGCTAGATCCAACACCGTTTTTTAGCTCATTGCACCATCCCAGTTTCAGAACCTGGCTGTATGCAAATTAGTCTGTCCCTGGCCCAGTGCATCATGGGAACAGGGCAGACCAGACTACAAAAGCCAATTCTTACACTGGGAAGGAAACAAGCTTCCGGGAACCGGTTTCTGCCATTTCAGGCGTCTTCGGCCCGGCTTGCTTGAATCCTGATGGTGCAATGAGCAAGGGACTCACATCTGAGTATACCCTTCCACGCTTAGGGTGGACAAAATAATTTACAACAAGGGGTGGTGATGGACAGAGTCTCTGAATTAAGCAGAGTACTCTCACCCAGTCAAGAGATCAGGGCTAGATCCAACACCGTTTTTTAGCTCATTGCACCATCCCAGTTTCAGAACCTGGCTGTATGCAAATTAGTCTGTCCCTGGCCCAGTGCATCATGGGAACAGGGCAGACCAGACTACAAAAGCCAATTCTTACACTGGGAAGGAAACAAGCTTCCGGGAACCGGTTTCTGCCATTTCAGGCGTCTTCGGCCCGGCTTGCTTGAATCCTGATGGTGCAATGAGCAAGGGACTCACATCTGAGTATACCCTTCCACGCTTAGGGTGGACAAAATAATTTACAACAAGGGGTGGTGATGGACAGAGTCTCTGAATTAAGCAGAGTACTCTCACCCAGTCAAGAGATCAGGGCTAGATCCAACACCGTTTTTTAGCTCATTGCACCATCCCAGTTTCAGAACCTGGCTGTATGCAAATTAGTCTGTCCCTGGCCCAGTGCATCATGGGAACAGGGCAGACCAGACTACAAAAGCCAATTCTTACACTGGGAAGGAAACAAGCTTCCGGGAACCGGTTTCTGCCATTTCAGGCGTCTTCGGCCCGGCTTGCTTGAATCCTGATGGTGCAATGAGCAAGGGACTCACATCTGAGTATACCCTTCCACGCTTAGGGTGGACAAAATAATTTACAACAAGGGGTGGTGATGGACAGAGTCTCTGAATTAAGCAGAGTACTCTCACCCAGTCAAGAGATCAGGGCTAGATACAACACCGTTTTTTAGCTCATTGCACCATCCCAGTTTCAGAACCTGGCTGTATGCAAATTAGTCTGTCCCTGGCCCAGTGCATCATGGGAACAGGGCAGACCAGACTACAAAAGCCAATTCTTACACTGGGAAGGAAACAAGCTTCCGGGAACCGGTTTCTGCCATTTCAGGCGTCTTCGGCCCGGCTTGCTTGAATCCTGATGGTGCAATGAGCAAGGGACTCACATCTGAGTATACCCTTCCACGCTTAGGGTGGACAAAATAATTTACAACAAGGGGTGGTGATGGACAGAGTCTCTGAATTAAGCAGAGTACTCTCACCCAGTCAAGAGATCAGGGCTAGATCCAACACCGTTTTTTAGCTCATTGCACCATCCCAGTTTCAGAACCTGGCTGTATGCAAATTAGTCTGTCCCTGGCCCAGTGCATCATGGGAACAGGGCAGACCAGACTACAAAAGCCAATTCTTACACTGGGAAGGAAACAAGCTTCCGGGAACCGGTTTCTGCCATTTCAGGCGTCTTCGGCCCGGCTTGCTTGAATCCTGATGGTGCAATGAGCAAGGGACTCACATCTGAGTATACCCTTCCACGCTTAGGGTGGACAAAATAATTTACAACAAGGGGTGGTGATGGACAGAGTCTCTGAATTAAGCAGAGTACTCTCACCCAGTCAAGAGATCAGGGCTAGATCCAACACAGTTTTTTAGCTCATTGCACCATCCCAGTTTCAGAACCTGGCTGTATGCAAATTAGTCTGTCCCTGGCCCAGTGCATCATGGGAACAGGGCAGACCAGACTACAAAAGCCAATTCTTACACTGGGAAGGAAACAAGCTTCCGGGAACCGGTTTCTGCCATTTCAGGCGTCTTCGGCCCGGCTTGCTTGAATCCTGATGGTGCAATGAGCAAGGGACTCACATCTGAGTATACCCTTCCACGCTTAGGGTGGACAAAATAATTTACAACAAGGGGTGGTGATGGACAGAGTCTCTGAATTAAGCAGAGTACTCTCACCCAGTCAAGAGATCAGGGCTAGATCCAACACCGTTTTTTAGCTCATTGCACCATCCCAGTTTCAGAACCTGGCTGTATGCAAATTAGTCTGTCCCTGGCCCAGTGCATCATGGGAACAGGGCAGACCAGACTACAAAAGCCAATTCTTACACTGGGAAGGAAACAAGCTTCCGGGAACCGGTTTCTGCCATTTCAGGCGTCTTCGGCCCGGCTTTGGCCACTATAGGTGTGGCAGGGTATACTCAGACATGAGTCCCTTTCTCACTGCTCCATCAGGATTCAAGCAAGCCGGGCCGAAGAGGCTGAAATGCCAGAAACCGGTCCCCGGTAGCTTGTCTCCTTTCTGGTGAAGAATTGGCTTGGTAGTTTGGTCTGCCCTGTTCCCATGATGCACTGGGCCAGGGACAGACTAATTTGCATATAGCCAGGTTCTGAGCTGGGATGGGGCAGTGAGATAAATAACGGTGATGGATCAAGCCCTGATCTTTGGACTGGGTAAGAGTGGTCTGCTTAATTCAGACACTCTGTTCATCACTACCCCCTTTTCTGTATCGTTTTTGGCCACTATAGGTGTGGCAGGGTATACTCAGACATGAGTCCCTTTCTCACTGCTCCATCAGGATTCAAGCAAGCCGGGCCGAAGAGGCTGAAATGCCAGAAACCGGTCCCCGGTAGCTTGTCTCCTTTCTGGTGAAGAATTGGCTTGGTAGTTTGGTCTGCCCTGTTCCCATGATGCACTGGGCCAGGGACAGACTAATTTGCATATAGCCAGGTTCTGAGCTGGGATGGGGCAGTGAGATAAATAACGGTGATGGATCAAGCCCTGATCTTTGGACTGGGTAAGAGTGGTCTGCTTAATTCAGACACTCTGTTCATCACCACCCCCTTTTCTGTATCGTTTTTGGCCACTATAGGTGTGGCAGGGTATACTCAGACATGAGTCCCTTTCTCACTGCTCCATCAGGATTCAAGCAAGCCGGGCCGAAGAGGCTGAAATGCCAGAAACCGGTCCCCGGTAGCTTGTCTCCTTTCTGGTGAAGAATTGGCTTGGTAGTTTGGTCTGCCCTGTTCCCATGATGCACTGGGCCAGGGACAGACTAATTTGCATATAGCCAGGTTCTGAGCTGGGATGGGGCAGTGAGATAAATAACGGTGATGGATCAAGCCCTGATCTTTGGACTGGGTAAGAGTGGTCTGCTTAATTCAGACACTCTGTTCATCACCACCCCCTTTTCTGTATCGTTTTTGGCCACTATAGGTGTGGCAGGGTATACTCAGACATGAGTCCCTTTCTCACTGCTCCATCAGGATTCAAGCAAGCCGGGCCGAAGAGGCTGAAATGCCAGAAACCGGTCCCCGGTAGCTTGTCTCCTTTCTGGTGAAGAATTGGCTTGGTAGTTTGGTCTGCCCTGTTCCCATGATGCACTGGGCCAGGGACAGACTAATTTGCATATAGCCAGGTTCTGAGCTGGGATGGGGCAGTGAGATAAATAACGGTGATGGATCAAGCCCTGATCTTTGGACTGGGTAAGAGTGGTCTGCTTAATTCAGACACTCTGTTCATCACCACCCCCTTTTCTGTATCGTTTTTGGCCACTATAGGTGTGGCAGGGTATACTCAGACATGAGTCCCTTTCTCACTGCTCCATCAGGATTCAAGCAAGCCGGGCCGAAGAGGCTGAAATGCCAGAAACCGGTCCCCGGTAGCTTGTCTCCTTTCTGGTGAAGAATTGGCTTGGTAGTTTGGTCTGCCCTGTTCCCATGATGCACTGGGCCAGGGACAGACTAATTTGCATATAGCCAGGTTCTGAGCTGGGATGGGGCAGTGAGATAAATAACGGTGATGGATCAAGCCCTGATCTTTGGACTGGGTAAGAGTGGTCTGCTTAATTCAGACACTCTGTTCATCACCACCCCCTTTTCTGTATCGTTTTTGGCCACTATAGGTGTGGCAGGGTATACTCAGACATGAGTCCCTTTCTCACTGCTCCATCAGGATTCAAGCAAGCCGGGCCGAAGAGGCTGAAATGCCAGAAACCGGTCCCCGGTAGCTTGTCTCCTTTCTGGTGAAGAATTGGCTTGGTAGTTTGGTCTGCCCTGTTCCCATGATGCACTGGGCCAGGGACAGACTAATTTGCATATAGCCAGGTTCTGAGCTGGGATGGGGCAGTGAGATAAATAACGGTGATGGATCAAGCCCTGATCTTTGGACTGGGTAAGAGTGGTCTGCTTAATTCAGACACTCTGTTCATCACCACCCCCTTTTCTGTATCGTTTTTGGCCACTATAGGTGTGGCAGGGTATACTCAGACATGAGTCCCTTTCTCACTGCTCCATCAGGATTCAAGCAAGCCGGGCCGAAGAGGCTGAAATGCCAGAAACCGGTCCCCGGTAGCTTGTCTCCTTTCTGGTGAAGAATTGGCTTGGTAGTTTGGTCTGCCCTGTTCCCATGATGCACTGGGCCAGGGACAGACTAATTTGCATATAGCCAGGTTCTGAGCTGGGATGGGGCAGTGAGATAAATAACGGTGATGGATCAAGCCCTGATCTTTGGACTGGGTAAGAGTGGTCTGCTTAATTCAGACACTCTGTTCATCACCACCCCCTTTTCTGTATCGTTTTTGGCCACTATAGGTGTGGCAGGGTATACTCAGACATGAGTCCCTTTCTCACTGCTCCATCAGGATTCAAGCAAGCCGGGCCGAAGAGGCTGAAATGCCAGAAACCGGTCCCCGGTAGCTTGTCTCCTTTCTGGTGAAGAATTGGCTTGGTAGTTTGGTCTGCCCTGTTCCCATGATGCACTGGGCCAGGGACAGACTAATTTGCATATAGCCAGGTTCTGAGCTGGGATGGGGCAGTGAGATAAATAACGGTGATGGATCAAGCCCTGATCTTTGGACTGGGTAAGAGTGGTCTGCTTAATTCAGACACTCTGTTCATCACCACCCCCTTTTCTGTATCGTTTTTGGCCACTATAGGTGTGGCAGGGTATACTCAGACATGAGTCCCTTTCTCACTGCTCCATCAGGATTCAAGCAAGCCGGGCCGAAGAGGCTGAAATGCCAGAAACCGGTCCCCGGTAGCTTGTCTCCTTTCTGGTGAAGAATTGGCTTGGTAGTTTGGTCTGCCCTGTTCCCATGATGCACTGGGCCAGGGACAGACTAATTTGCATATAGCCAGGTTCTGAGCTGGGATGGGGCAGTGAGATAAATAACGGTGATGGATCAAGCCCTGATCTTTGGACTGGGTAAGAGTGGTCTGCTTAATTCAGACACTCTGTTCATCACCACCCCCTTTTCTGTATCGTTTTTGGCCACTATAGGTGTGGCAGGGTATACTCAGACATGAGTCCCTTTCTCACTGCTCCATCAGGATTCAAGCAAGCCGGGCCGAAGAGGCTGAAATGCCAGAAACCGGTCCCCGGTAGCTTGTCTCCTTTCTGGTGAAGAATTGGCTTGGTAGTTTGGTCTGCCCTGTTCCCATGATGCACTGGGCCAGGGACAGACTAATTTGCATATAGCCAGGTTCTGAGCTGGGATGGGGCAGTGAGATAAATAACGGTGATGGATCAAGCCCTGATCTTTGGACTGGGTAAGAGTGGTCTGCTTAATTCAGACACTCTGTTCATCACCACCCCCTTTTCTGTATCGCTTCCCCCTTTATAGTCACGTGTAGGTGACGTCATCCTAGGGGGAAGTGCAAACAGCTCAGCTAGGTAGGGGTTTCTGTGGAGCAGACTAGCTGCTCACTTATCAGGAATGGGACGGGGAGACCAGGACTCGGAGTAATGTGTATTACCGGTAAGTAACCGGGCATTACTCAGGAATCAGGGGCTACAACACTCCAATTTTCTCACTGGAGAATAGGAAACTAGGTCGCCTATGGTGCAGATCTTTACAATAGGAAACGTGTCCTGTCTAAGGTGGCACTTAAATTGGCATGACCTTCTCTCTTTCACCACTATCGTCTGCAATTCTAGTTATGTACGTCTGCCTTTCAAACAATTAACATTTTCGAAGCAATTTGAATATTTGTATACCTCTACAAAGTTGCAACGTTTGTAAGAACTGGATAATTACAAGCCATGTCAACACTTTCCTCGCAAATGAGACTTTCTGTGAATACATACGGCAATGATATAAAATGTGTTCATTTACCTAGCAAGACATATTACAAGTTCCTTTTAAACACCAGAATTATTATATAAGTCATAATACCTCTGGTTTACCAGTAGATGGCAGTAGATAACTACTTGTGCAACTATTAAAACAAGCATTTGCAATGCAATAGGTCTCGCATTAGGAAAGTTTGAGCTATTGGTCTTGTAAATGACAAATTTTTTACTTATGTGTTGGTTTTGAAAATAGCGAAATTAATAGCTTTGTCATTTACAATGCTAATAGTTTTAACTTTCGCAAATGTGATACCTATAGCATTTGTAATGCAATGTGTTGTATTTACGTGACTTAGATGTATTGATATTAAAAATAACAATGGCTTTTAATTTTTTTTTATTAATACTTAAATAAAAGTTATTGTAATTTATAATGGCAATAGATTAAACTTTTGTAAATACCTTTTGTGAAGATTATGTTCAGTGTATTTGAACAGCCTATTAAATGGGAAGAGAAGTAAGGCATGCCTTCAGGATACTAAATCATATATATTTGTCAATAATGCGGCAAATAATGGTATAAATAAAACTCAAATATAAAAGACATCTTAGATATACACACTTTAGGAAACTGGAAAAGAGATACCCTAGACAGCCTGGCATAGCTGCTCCGGAAGGGCAAGAGTAGAAGCAGATCGCTCCTGATCACCAGCCAATATTATGTTTATTAGGATACCCCTGTAATCTCAATATTGTGAAGATTACACTCCTTTTGGGGGAGTTTCACTTTAAGAGACTGTAACATTCATATGGTGTATGACTAACTAAAACTAGCACTCAGTAATTGCTGCAGCACTCTCACTAGAGCACTCGCAGTGCCGCAGCACTCCCTCTCACTAGAGCACTCGCAGTGCCGCAGCACTCCCTCTCACTGGAGCAATCATTCACTGCTGTAGCACTCTCTCTCACTGTAGCACTCATTCACTGCTGTAGCACTCTCTCTCACTATAGCACTCACAGTGCTGCATCACTCTCTCTCACTGGAGCACTCAGTCACTGCTGCAGCACTCTCACAAGAGCACTCGCAGTGCCGCAGCACTCCCTCTCACTGGAGCACTCATTCACTGCTGTAGCACTCTCTCTCACGTTAGCACTCATTCACTGCTGTAGCACTCTCTCTCACTGTAGCACTCATTCACTGCTGTAGCACTCCCTCTCACTGTAGCACGCAGTTCCTGCTGCAGCACTCACTAGAGCACTCACAGTGCTGCATCCCTCTCTCTCACTGGAGCACACAGTCACTGCTGCAGCACTCTCACAAGAGCACTCGCAGTGCCGCAGCACTCTCTCTCACTGGAGCAATCATTCACTGCTGCATCCCTCTCTCTCACTGTAGCACGCAGTCGCTGCTGCAGCACTCTCTCTCACTGTAGCACGCAGTCACTGCTGCAGCACTCACTAGAGCACTCACAGTGCTGCATCCCTCTCTCTCACTGGTGCACTCAGTCACTGCTGCAGCACTCTCACTAGAGGACTCGCAGTGCCGCAGCACTGTCTCTCACTAGAGAACCCACAGTCACTGTGCGTGAGGACGGCTAACCCCACTACTAAGGCTGTGTCCGAGAGGCCGGGTAACCCCACCACAGAGGCCGTGTTTGACTCTGTCTGAGAGGCTAGACTCTGGGCGTAGAGTAACTCCACCACCACCAGCCAGTGTGTGTCTGAGAGGCCGGTCCCCGGAGCCTTCTCTGGGGAAGACTTTCCACCTAGCCCACGAGATAAAGCTGAGCTTCTATCTCTGAGAAAAAGTGAGGTAAGAGCACCGCAGCCACCATTGTTCCCTCTTCCTCCCCCTGAAACACAGGAAGCCGCATGCCAGGAGGATTCAAAGGTCATTAAAAAAACACTGGATGAATCTGAGGGAAGTACACAACTCAAGCTCGGCTATTTTTTGGCCTGGCCCAGGCCCACCACCACAGTCAGTGCAGCACCCTCGGTGCCCGCAGCAGTGCAAGCGCTGCGTCAGTGTGTGACCCTGGGAGCCTGCTCCAGTGAAGGGCGCCCACACGTCACTGAGGCTGGAGGACCCCAACACAAGCTGCAGGAAACCCCCGAGTTGTGTGACCATGTTTTCAAAGTAAACCGGAGAGTAGCACTCACTGATAGTACCATCTCTTACCTTCTCTTATTTCATGGGCTTAGATATGGCAGCGGCGCTTTATGAAGCGCTATGTGACGCAGGAGTTATTATTACCTGAGGAAGGAGGCGAAAAGGCGCGGTGAATGGAGCTGGGAGTAGCAGGCATTGGGGCTGAGGTACAAAAGGGAGTAGGTCAGGACTGCACAGGGTAGAGGTGAAGGGGGGAAAGGAGGAGGAGGGAAGAAAGGGCAGAACCGGCTGGGAAAATGTATGGCGATGTGTGGGCAGGAAGAGCAATGGGCTGCGAAGGTTGATGGAGCGGAGCAGCCGGGGAGAGGTACAGGCATGGAGGGGTGCAGACCGAGACATGTGGGCAGAAACAGGGAAAGGGAACTGTGCGGCCAGGAAACGGTATGGGCTCGGAGAGCTGTGCGCTGGGAGAAGGGCTGACAGATAACTACGGGTTGGGAACAGGCTGGGAGACCTGCTGGCAGGAAGATGTGTTGCAGGCTTCGCCGTGAAATGGATCCAAAAAAAAATATTTTTGTTACCCATGTTCTGAAGTACTTCCTTCGTTTTCATATGACTGTGATTGTGTTTGCTATCCGGTTGCTTTAATACTTGCACATGTGGAGTGAGACATTCAGATTCAGGCACCCGATTGTGGAACTTTTGTCTTCACAGCCTGCATTTCATCACAAATACAACTACCTTTAAAAACGAGTCCTCACCGCCTTCCCTCGGACGGTCCTGGTGGGCAAAATCCAAGTCACAGGGGCAGTCCGAGCCTGGAGAAGCGAGCTCCGTGTGCCGGCGCCGCTGAAAGCTGATCTTGCGGCGACCCGGAAGCTCTTGCCCGGCCGGCCAATCCGCTCGCGGCCGACCGGAAGTCCCGCCTCCCGAGGTCCGCGAGCTACCGGCGCATGGAGCGCCCTGACGTCCGGGGTAGCCCGGGTCCCCAGGAGGGGGCCGGGGAAAAGGAGGAGTGTGGCGCCTGTTGCGGGGCTCCTCTGACCTGAGGGAGCCCCGATTTAGAGGATGAGACGCGCCGCGCCGTGAGGAGCCCCGCCGGAAGAGCGCAGTCGGTGAGTGGGGCCCAGGGCTGATGTGAAGTGCGTGCGTGCCTATGTGTATGCCTGGGGGGGTGGGGAGGTGGGAGTGTGTGCGCGCGTGTGTGCGTGTGTGCGCGAAGGAAAGTGTGTGCGCATGCGTGACTGTGTGTGATTGAGAGAGAATGCGAGGTAGGGGATAGTGTGCCTGTATGTGTGCCTGTATGTGTGCCGTATGCCTGCGTGTGCATGCGCGCGCCTGTGTGTGTGTGCGTGCGTGCATGCAGAGGGGTGGGGGCTGTCTGTGTCTGTGTGAGAGCCAGGGCTTGCACCACGCATGCGCAGCTATCAGACGCTCGCTCCCGAGGTGAAATCCGACCTCGTCAAAGCGCGCGTCTGGTAGCTGTCCACTCTCCTAAATACGGGCAGCATAAGTTGTCGAGCTGATGCATTCATGCTTCGCATGAATGCAACATCAGCTCGACCTAAAAATAAAAATGTATTGAAATATGATACAATCCGACACATTTTGTCTTGTAGACTGTCGTACTTATCTTCCTCGTTGGAGCCTGTCGCTTTCTTTTAAACGACTAGGGGCCCATATGTATCAAAATGTTGTTTTGCGATTCTCAAATTGAGATTTTCAGCAAATCGCAATAGGAGAATCGCAAAATGCTATGTATGTGGGAGTTGCTAATAATTTAGCGAATCCCACATATTCCTTATTTGCGAATCGCAAATTGAGATTTGCAAACAAGCAATACCTTCTCATTCATTCCTATGGGCTAGGAGGCCCAAAGGAATGAATGGGAAGGCATTCTCAATTTGCGATTAGCAATTAGAAAATCGCAAATTGAGAATGCAATTTCAAGGGTGCCAGGGTGTCAAAAGGACACCCGTTGCACCCCTGAAATATGTATGTGTGCACATGTGGCGCACATACATGCCCTAAAGGCATGTATATGCGCCACATGGCACCTTGAAAAATGCAAAAAAGTAAATTTTTCAAAGAAATCGCAAATTACCACCAACTTGAAGTTGGTGGTAATTTGCGATTCCTTACAGCCAAATCACACTTATTCTGTGCTTCCTACATTGCATTTGAGGAATCGCAATTTGCGATTCCTTAAATGCAATCGCAAATAGGGAATCGCAAATGTTGTGATTCCTTATTTTGCGAGTGGTTTTCTTTCTCTTACATTGCACATAGCTAAATTGAGATCGCTAACGCTTAAATTCTGCGAATTTTAGCATTTGAGATCGCTATATAGTTTGATACATATGCCCCACTTAAGATGTGTTTTTTACATCGCAGTTTTGACACCAAAACTGCCAGACAGACCTTAGTGCCAAAAATACACTTACTCTCGGCTTTGAGTCGGCTCCTTTCAATCACTGGCTTCCTTCGGCCACCCTCTACCAATTCATTCACAGACTTAACGTTGCCAACCACATATTGGCTTTGCCCAGTGGAGTAGCCACATCTCACTTCATGCTAGTAACTCATTGGGTGCATGTTTCTGCCTATACTCGAGTGCTCAGAATGAACTGCATGAAGGACTACTTTACAAACTGTAGCCCTCACTGTGGTTCTTGCTGTGTGTCTCGTTCTAACTGCTAATGCTATATACGTTAGCAGATTAAACCCACACCTCCAGGCTCTGCCAATGCTCGCCTTTTCTGTGATCTGACCATGCCTTCTATGTTGGCTCCATTTGTAAAATACCCAAGTTTAGGCCCATTCTTGGTAATTGTCAGTAAAAGAGAGAGGAGCAAAAGATGGAAGTGCTGGGATTAATGAAGATTACAAAAATAAAGCTGAACAGCCCACGTTGCTGTTTCTCATCCTAGTCTTTACCTTTAAGCGGTAATACCCAAGCAATTTTCATTGACCAATTAAAAAAAAAATCACAATCATGCTAATAACGCAGGACATGTATATAAGATATCGCCATATTTGATAAAATGACAAGAGCACTCAAAATCCCTGTAGCAAAAGAATAAATAAACAATCATCAGAACCTCAACTGACAATAAGTAACTTGGGTATGAGAGTATGCCCATGGAGCTGCAATGCAGACTTTAGTGACCAGGCAGGCCTGGGCTTAGGCCAATAACCTGTCACCACCTTGGGGCCTGACTAGATACAATGGAGGGAGGAGAACCTGTGTCTGAGAATAGACTCGCACAATGGTCAACATGACCTATATTCTCAGGGTAACTTGCCAGGAAGAAACTTTAAATGGCCGAAACGTTTACCCATCTTCTAATGCGTCTGATTCCTGCCCCACACGTGCCACCCAAGTTGCAATAATATTAATAATAATGCTGTTTTTTGTATATACTCCCCTGTTATGGTTAAATTAATGGACTAAAAATAGCAAAACTCTGGAAGAAATAAGGTAAGTAGTAGTCACACTCCCTTAAACTTCAGAGCCAACAGACAACACATCTTTTTTAGGCTTGTAAATATCAGAGTTCTTGTATTAACCATTCTCGGGTCCGGTGCTGCGAGTTGTCCCTCCTATGTCCCAGCCTCTACTCCAGTGAACGTGGATTTCATTTTTTTTGTCAAGGAAATGTTAGGTACTTTATAAACTTGAAGTGCCTTGAATTATGCCAGGCACAGTTGGTGGCATATTTACAAAGAAGTAACGCAGGGCGGTGCTGCAAGCAATTTAGCAGTGCTGCGTCATTTAAAAAACGCAGGGATGCACCATATTCACAAAAATACAGCGCATCACTGTGTTTTCCCTTGTGCTGGCACTAAAAAAGCTGCCTAGCACCAGCGCAGACACCCTTGCGCCGTGGTGCATGGGTGCCTGCGTTGCAGGGATGATTGTTTATGTGCAGGAAGGGAACTCCTATGATTCCCAAGGGTTCCTTGATTTTGTGGCCAACACTTGTCCCACTATAGACCCTGAATCAGGCATTGACTCTATGGAGGGTGGGATTGCTAGCTGGCTGCAAACAGCTAGTGACAGGTTTGCCCCTCTCACTAAATTTGCACATACCAGACACGGCAATTCCCACCGATGGTTCTCTGGGGAACTTAAAGCACTAAAACTGAAGCTAAGCCAATTAGAACGTAACTGGAGGCGTGGCTACTCCAATGCGGACCGATTGTTGTTCGTGATGGCCCGCAAAGAATACAAAAATGCAATCGTTAGAGCAAAGGCCTCACATATCTCTGAAAGAATCTCTTCAGCCCGCAACAAATCTAAAGAAGTCTTCAAAATTATGAATGACTTCTCATCGGATCACAGAGTTCTCCCCACCCAGGCCCGACCCAAGAAACTTGTAATGCGCTTAATACCTTTTTAATTCAGAAAATTGCGAACATTAAGAATACCATTTCTTCTCCTATCCCTGCCAGCCTGCTAGATTCCCTCTCTCTTAATTCCTGCTCCTTCACCCAATTCTCAGTTATAACCCCCAGCATTCTTTCGGAGCTTACTACCCGTATCAAATCGGGATCTCCCAAGGATTGCTGTCCCCCTTCAGTCCTTAGAGCGTTTTTTTCCTTCTTACCTGATAGTATTCTCCCCCTCCTGAACGCCTCTCTGAGTACTGGTATGGTCCCCAGTGCGTTCAAGGAGGCCATATTAGTTCCCCTCTTGAAAAAAACGGGAGCGGACCCCGCTAACCCTGCTAACTACCGGCCTATTTCCCTCTTGCCCTACATGTCTAAACTTTTTGAGGCTCATGTGACCACATGCCTGTCGGCATTCATAGAGAGCTCCGGCTTTCTGGAATCCAACCAAGCTGGCTTTAGCCAGCGCACTCTACTGAAGCGGTCATCCTGAAGGTCTTGGATGTTCTTCGGGGGAATGCAGACAGGGGGTCCCCACAGGCACTAGTACTCCGGGATTTGTCGGCCGCATTCGACACGGTGGATCATGACATTCTTCTCCACCGTGTCGGACAGGCGGGCATCCAGGGTCCTGCCCGGGAGTGGATTAAGTCCTTCCTCTCGGGCAGAGGGCAAACGGTCCACCTAGGCCCTTTTACAGCAACTCAGGTGTCCACAACTTATGGAGTCCCGCAGGGATCCTCCCTCTCACCTTTATTGTTTAATTTGTACCATCGGCCACTAATCCATTCATTGAGAAACTGGAAATGCACTGTCCTCAACTATGCTGATGACATGCAGATTATTTTTCCCTTGGACTCCACTGATGCCGTATCTGATTTTCAGGCAGTGATGCTTCACATTCAGCAATGGATGATCCATAACCAGCTCAAATTAAATCCGGAGAAAACGGAACTTATCCTGCCTGGCAACAGTGCGGGTCACTGGGGCCCACAGTTCTGGCCAACAGAGCTAGGTACACCTCCCAGCCCTTCTGGCTTGGTCAAGAGCCTGGGCGTTACTATTGACTCCGACCTTTCTCTTAAAACCCATGTTGGAGATGTTATTTCGGCCAGTATGTTCCAGTTACGAAAAATCCGTAAAATCTCTCATCTACTCTCGCATGATGCACTAGTGCAAGTTGTCATTTCCCTTGTTCTCTCCCGCCTTGACTTTTCTAACTCTCTTTACTTAGGTCTTCCCAAGTCCCTACTCCATCGTCTTCAGATTGTGCAGAACCAGGCAGAAAGGCTCATTCATAAAGTCCCAAAATGGCAGTCAGCAAGACCCTTATTGTTCAAACTGCACTGGCTGCCAATTGAACAGAGGGCCGCTTTTAAGATTGGCTGTCTAATATACAAGGCCCGTCAGTGCAAGTGTCCAGATTTTTTGAAGTCACTCATTGTCACGTACTGCCCGGCCCGCAATCTTCGCTCAGTCTATCTTTACCTTCTGTTCACCCCTGTGGTTAAACTTAAAAAGCTGGGTGGCCGCAGATTCAGTTACTTGGCACCCAAGTTGTGGAATTCCCTCCCCCTGGCAATTAAGACCTCTGACACCCTGCTAAGTTTCAGAAAGAGTCTAAAAACCTGGCTCTTTTCTAAGTCCAACTAGTCTTTCTGTCGCCACCTCACAATCATTATTTCAGCGCCAGGAAACTTATGGTGTCAGTGCGCTTTATAAGTTTAGCTTAACATTAACATTAACATTAACACCTTCCTGCACATAAACAATCACTAAAGCCGATTTGCTCCTTCTACGTGTTCTGCAGAATGCAGCACACATAGAAAGAGCAAAAACGAGGAGAAATAAAACAATTTCACCTCTTTGTGCCACTCTAACACCTGCTTTTCAATGCCGTTCGTTTGTGGCACTGCCTCATATTTACAGATCCTTGTAAAAATCTTGTAAATCTGGGGCAAAGTCAAAAAGCAATGGGTGTTGTGGTGGAATGCCTACAGCAACAACCATTGCACGCCCCTTTCACGCAAAGTGATGCATGAAAAGGGGCAGTATTTACAACGCTTGTCCCCAATATAGTGCTTCGTTTGAACTGACCAAGAACACGAAAGGAGTCATATCCACCCTATATCAACTACTTTTCAACGAGATGCTACCACCATCTCACCCATGTAATGAGAGGTGAGACAATCAGGGGCGGTTTCTCCTTGAGGGCGTCGGGGCTCCGCTCCCTTAACTTTAGCTGGCACTCGTCAAACAAGCAAAGTGTTGTGTTTCACTGTTTTGTGTTAGTGACACAGTGAACACACACAGCCTAAAAATGCAGTTTCTTCTTTTTTTTTTTCAGGGTCGGGGGTGCGCACACACTACCTGCGATGATTGATTCTGCAGCGAGGCTGACGATCTCAGAGTGGCAATGTCTACAGCTTTTGCCGGCTGATGATCTCACCGCCCTGGGGCTTGTGATGTCATCAGCTCGGCAAAAGCATGGAGTTGCGGACCAGTCCCCACCCCCTGATGCCGTGGGGATGAAATCAGCCCTGGGCGTTTTCAGTGAAGCCCTGTAATCCCGGGGCTTCACGTCAATCAGAGAATGGAGAATTGGTCACACCGCCCATTCCCAACTCGTCACTGTGACGAGTTGGGAAAGGGTGGGGTTAAGGCTGTAAACAGACTGGAAGCTGAGAAATCGAGTCTGCGCAGACTCGAGATGGCTGTTTCCAGTGTGTCACACGTGGGTTTGTTTCAGAGCAGCCAGAAACCAACTTGTGGTCGGACATAGGCAGGCGAGTTTAGTTGTTTCAGGTATTTGTTTTTATTACTGTTTAAAAAAAAAACGTTTTTTTTATTGTGGCCTCACACGACCTACCCCTTTTCACACTCTCTTCTTCCTCCCACATTCCAGCGCCTGTTGAAAAATGACGAGTCCCCCCCTTTCCCCCCCTTGCTGTTCACTCGCTCCTTTCCTTTCACACCGGCCCTCCTGCACACATTGCCTGCCAGCTACGTGATAATGTGCAGTGTTTTCTGTAATGGCCCGGCTTTAGCACTAATTACATAGTGCTGTGGGTGCCAGAGGGTGTCCTGGCTAACACACCTATATCATGGGCCATGGAACACCATAGCTGCCAAGGTTTCAGGTTGCTATGAGTGACATTTCTATAATTGTAGAGCGATTATGAGTGACATTTCAACAACTATGAGTGACACTGTATCGCGAGTAAAATTAAGCAAAGAAGACGAGGGTAACAAATATCAGAAATTACACCCATCTGAGCAACGAGAAACTACGAAGTTAACCGCTGCTAAGCACCAGAAATGGAAGGGCACTAACCTAGTGCCCTTGTAAAGTCAGAGGCACAACACTACTGTTAACTGCTTTAACTAGTTAAAATATCTAAAACACTCCTAAAAACGATTAATAAGCAACAGCTCTGTTACCTATGGTTTTTCACCATTATTTTCGCCATGCAAGCCGTGGAGCAAAGCTCTTTCTATGATGTTGACTGAAGGAGCTAAATCTGTTTGCCTATTTCTGAATTACACATGCAGCACAAACGGTGTAATTCATAAGGATTTGTGCTGTGTTTTTTTACACCAATGCTAAATTACTAAAAGAAATCGTCATGACATAGGGGCAAGTTGAAAAACATTTAGTATATGTTAACAATGTGAAGCGCAATCAGACATTGCAAGAGAGAACGTCATATTGTTGTTATATAAGCAATAAATGATATGCCCATATGTGTGCATATTTTATACCATCAGAGCATCCTATTTTTAGCCTCTTGATACCAATGGCTCGTCAATTATTGCATTGACTGGGTTACTGAAGCCCTTGAGTAAGTGGTTCATTAGATGTAAAAAGCACCCGGTTCTCGGCCGCTTACTATCAGATGTACCTTTTCTAAAAGGAACGTGCGGATTTGTGTGCACAGGGTAATATATTAAAAAGGGGGGGCGCACAGTTGCCATTTACCCAGGTGATTTTTCTTCTGTTTATGCGCAGTTCTTAATCGGGTGGCAAAATAATTGTGTGCCAGTGAAAAAATGTGGGTGCCAAGGTAATTTTACAAACTTAGTCTAAATTACGCAGTTTTCATTCTTGATGTATTAGGTATATAGCGAGGTCAGGGGAAACAAAAAAAATAAGGCAGCTGTCGATGTCGTTGGTGCGAAAGTGACTGTCACACATTCACTGGCTCGGCGGGCGGCATGCAGTCTCTCAGAGGCTGTTGAAGTCAGTCGGTCTCGAGAGGGTCATTCTGTGCTAGAGGCTGCACTGTGCGCAGTCTGGAAAGAGGCCTGCTTTCCCTGGTATTTAAAGAAAAGCACCACCTGCTCCAAAGTACAAGTGTTGCAAGGCGACAGCAACAATCACAGGGGGCCCTGCCGGGCAGGTAGGAAACTGATCCAGGGTCATACTGCCAGGGCCTCGGTCACCTGTTGGTGGATGGGCCGGTATTATAAGGGCACAAATAGAAGGGGAGCTCAAACCAACTGAACACAGGCAGAAACGACCTGCAAGCTTTCACAAGCCTTAGTACGCGCATTGGGCCCGGGCTTGTTTTTCTGGCAATCAATCGATGGCCGCACTCTCTGACCCACGTGGGACCCACGTGGGACCCAGGTTCAGTCTTGAAGGATGGAGGAGGCCCCTACACTGATTTCAGCTGCGTCACTCATCGTAATTATAGGCAGCTGACAGTCTAGGTCACAGCCGACAGGCTGTGGTATTTCAAATACACACTCTTTGACAACTCAAGGAATCAAAATAAAAAAACATTAATTATAGCTTAGCGTCCTAGAGCCCCGTGCTCCAACTGTCCACCCGCTCGCTACCTCAGTTTAGTTGCACCACATATGCTAGTCTTTCAATAACCGATATAGCAGAAGTTTACTTTAAGACAGATTAATGCTGGCTCTATCTTTTTCAGGCACTTACTTCTTGAAGGCAAGCCGGCGCTGCTCATGCTGCAAAAGGGAATGATCATTCGGCTGGACCCCCTGCGGCCGCGGCGGCCGGCCTGCCAGCATGAGAGAGGCTGTGAGCAGCAGGCAGGCAGCCTGCACTTTCAGATCCCCCGCCGCTTTACAAACTTCCTGTTCCTGGGCCGGACGTGACGGCACTCTACCGCCGCACTTCCGGATTAAAATCCCGGCCCCCCTGGTGACACGGTCGGTGATTGGCTGGCTAATAGCGCTCGGCTCTCAGAGCTGAGCACTGCAGTGTAGTCTGGTTAACTGTAGGGACACACAGAAGTAGGCGCACCTCGGAGCACAGAGAGCCACGGGCACAGTGACAGAGGCGCCGCTGGTGGCTCGCCTGGCAGCAGGTGCAAAATGCGTGACATTGTATTTCAGTGCGGTGATGCGGATCACCGCACTGAAATGCGTGAGCGTCACACCTGTTGCGTGACGCTTGGCAGGACTGGAACACTCGTGTAAAATCACTGCAGCTCACTGATGGACTACTGACTGTTCGTTAACTCCCTGACATAGTTTCTTAATCTTTGACAAGCAGTAGGTGTAACAGTTCAATCCCTTTGTCGTTTGTTTGTTTCTAAATTCAATTGGATGCAATATTAATACTTCCCTAGTGATTTCCTTGGTTTTCTCGCCAATGATGAAATTAGCATTTGAATTTTCTAATTTCTACTCCCCTTATTTAATTGTGTTCATTAACATTGCGTCCACTGTGCACCACAGCGTGCAAACAAAACTTCACCCTCTGTATTTATGTATGCATGTACATTGCATTTCAATAGGCAAAAGCCAATACCCTGACTGGTTTTCATTATTAGAGCTTTCTTTCAATTTAACTGTGAATTTAAACGAATAACCAGTGATATGGCTGCTGTGGAAAGCCTTGAGTGGTGTAGTTGTCGGCAAGGACTTTTTGGAAAACTCTTGGAAGCCCTTGTGTCACTTGTGATATTTTAAGGAGGAGGGGGCCAAGCTTTACTTGCTAGGTAAAGTTTCAGAGGAATAACGTAACCACTAGAGTACAATTTTGTCTATGCCAAAAGTGTTCACTGGCACATTAGATTATTTTTTTTAAATCTACTTTATCGAATACATAAAGCATGTCTACGAGGATACTTACTCTGGTCATTGTGGAAAGCAGTTGTTATTTAATGCTTAGTAATGTATTTTCGGTACCGCTACACAGTCTGAACCTTGACTGAAAGTCACTGCGGAGGTTATTTGTTTCCAAATAATTTGATAATTGTGAGCTAACAGCAGTTCTGAGGATTTTAGTGCTAGGTGATAAAGGGACATCGGTCTGTAGTTGGGTAAAGTTTGATTCATGGGCAGTCAGTTTCTGAATAAGCTGGGTAAATATGACATCCAAGCGTTTGAGGGACAATCCCCAGTAACATGTGTAGATCAGTTTGATAACAGACTAGAACAGTTTGATGTTTTTTCGGCACAGGGATCTGTGGTTGAGGCAACAGTTTGAGATTATTCAAGGTCTTCTTGAGTTCATCTCCAGAAACAGCTGCAGACATATTCATGGTTGGTTACTGATTACCTAAGACCTTACAGGGATTTGTGTGTTAGACCTAGATTAACAACCTGAGCATTGGTGTCTTGCTGCTGAAGATAGGCATCCGGCCAGCATAACTCTTTTGTGGGAGTTGCACATGTGTATAAGTGCGGGTTTTAAACTTTTTTTATATAAATTTGAAATAGCTGTATAAAAAACATATTAACTTTTCACTTCAAATTTGGGAGTATGCCCTTTTAGCTGTATATAACTGATTTGTAGGCATACTCATTGATCTAACATGCAGTTTCAGAGGCAGGGCAGTACAATATTTCCCCGCAACTTCCTCTTTGTTTCAAGACTGAAAAGACTTCTGGGAATCATTTGTTGTGCCGTGCTTGGGCTGCTTTAGGGTTCTAAAACTGTGTGCACAAGCTGGCTGCAAGCTCAGTGATAATGCTGCAAAGAGAGAGACTGTTGCATTTACTATAAGGTGGTCATGCCGGTTACATTTTGGCATGAACTAAAAGTCTGGCGCTTTAATCTCCATGTGCCTATCTGAATCTCCTCTTCTTTCTTGTTTACATGTAAGTAGGTGAAACGGAAAAGGTATACTGTGATTTAATACTAGGTTACTTCAAAGAACGCCATTGATTAATTCCCCAGCACTGTTTTGCTTGGCTTCACTCTTAAAATTCGGATTGTGCTAGTGGCAAAAAAAGCTTTGGGAAAGCCAAAAGGTCTGCCTTTAATGTGATAAATCATACAGCCAGTTCTTCATAGCAGTTTGCATGTATTACTATGTTAATTGAAGAGCTGGTGGCATTGCTTTTCATGTTTGCATGTATGCTTGTGTTGGTACACAAATCTTTCCTTTCTGTACTCAGACGTGGGGCTTGTTGTTCTGGTTTACTATTTATTTCGCTCGTATTTTATAGAATATGATTTATTTCCATAACTAAACATATACTCAGAAGTGGCTGCTCATCTCATGGCTCCGGGTTCGGTCGTGAGTCTAGAGTTTTTCTGTCTCTATGCAGGGACTATCCTCTTTCCAAACAGAGCCCCAAAGTGAATGGCACTGATAGTTGGACTTCTCTGGACTAGTGTGGCTGGAAGTCAAAATGTTATCCATTGCTGTATTTTTACTGTGTTTTAACAAAGATTTTTTTAAGTAATGAAACTATTCTGTGTCCCTGTTGGCCTGCATTTTTTACAAAAAATGCGTGCCACTAGTAATTCCGAACATCTAGTGAAGAGTGGGCACACGAGGTTCATACCCAGTATTGTACCTGCCATTGTCTGCATTTGACAGGTAAAAAAAGGCATGGTGCCCGGGGCTGTCATTCTGTTCTCTTTCATAGAACCGCTTAACAGCAGGCCTTCTGGCAAATCACAGCACAAGTATGTGTCTGCTGTCTGTAGTCTACAACCCTCAGGGTGAGGTAATTTTACCAAACCCAGCACGGGCCACGCACACCTTCACGGATCAATTACGATTAAGTTGGACTCATCACCCCACCTTGGACATAACTGTTCAGTCTGGGCTCTGAAAAAAATTAATTGCAAATGTTTTTCTGTTCCTTTAAAAGAAAATTGGTTTTCCCCCTTTTTTTTAAATGACTTGTGCAAAGCAGATTTTATAGAGAGAAATTTGCCAGACAGATCTGTGTGTTTTTTTCATGATGCTTGTAACGCTGTGTCTGCTCGCTGTTTTGATAATGTATTGCAGTGGTTGCTCGGTTCAGTCCTGCACAGTGCTCTTCCTGCCCCCATGGGACAGATCTCTTTCCAGCCTTCTCCAAGGACTGCAATAACGTGCTGGGACATCCCAGGCTCTTTATGCTAATCAGGTTACAAATAGTGCTCTGTTAGCTCTGAACCTTGCTTACCCCAATCAATCCCATGATACATATAGCTTATAAGGGAACAATTTTAAATCTCACAGCTCCTGATACTCTTGCTACATCATTATCATCACCCTCATTCATTCACGTGCAGCTCTAAAGGAGCTGGTGCAATAAACCCACGACATCTGGGCCACTGCACTAACCCCAACAGGTAAACCTCAATAGTAGGATCAATAGTGGGATCCGAAAAGTGACGTCTATGTGTGTATTCATGTATGTATTTAATTTTGTCCACATGTAGAGAACTGCCCTCTGTACTAGATGCGTCTTCTACGAGCTGCACTTAATAGCAATGACCAGGCTTTTTGTTGGAGGGGCTAACATTACAGTAATGCCCAAGAGAAAGATTGTAGGCACATCCTGGACAAATAGCTTGGCGCATTATGTGGCATCTTTTTTAACTGTTGCCTATGTGGAACCCTAAGAGAATAAACACCAGTGATGATTCCAACTAATAAAAGTCACACCACCCCGGGATTGCAGGGGGCCATGGAGTCTCAACATGGACTTAAATGTGGAGCGCGCTTTCCGAATTTAGAAGCGCACCTTTCCTTGGGGCTCAAGGTGAGCTTACATTGGGCATTTACCATAAGAAGCATCCTTCTTTGGATTTAATTGACTACACGTCCCAGAATACCTTACGTACAGGCTCATAGAAGAACAGATGCATATCAGAGTATGATGAGATTTAAATGAGGAGGTGTGGCCCGTATTGCTTCTTTCGACCGATGTGCCTCTATATATATTTACCGGAGAGAGCCCAGCAGGGATTAGGGCTGGTGAATCCGCCAGGCTTTTGATGTGAAACGCTGGGAAAGGGATCATTCCTGCAATGCGGGAAGCACCAGTCCCCTGGTAATTTGTTAATACACCATAATCACTTTTAGGCGGCATCTGCTTGCACAAGTTCTGACACGTCTAACACTAGAAAACACCATTAGGATTTCAAAGCGTTTTTTAAAATTATTATTATTGCTGCATTTTCGCTTCTTTTTAAGGATATATTGTTATAAAAACACATGTAATTTCCCAGTAGGATGCTTTTGAATTAGCTTTTGGGCACATCTAGGTGGGAGCAAATGTCCTGAATACTGTTTAACATTTTTTTTTTTAAGTTGTGGGGTTGCGTGCCTTAAGAACAGCATCAGCTAGAATAAGCAATTTGAACTCCAAGCTATCGGAGCTTCTTGGAGGCTCTTTTGGTTATACACCACATTTCTACCCACATGTGCCTCCGTCATTGTTTTAAAGTGTGCACAACTCTGCAAAATAAGACAGGGGTGGGCTAGCCTGTGGATGGGGTGGTGTCATCTCTAAGAGTAACTCTTATTCTGAAAGTGGCGCGGGCCCTTGGCAGAGTTGGATAGTTAGATGTGACCTGGCTCCACATTTCATCCTTGTGAGGTTTATAATATAAATATAACTGGGTAAGACATATTAAAATGCATGGAGGGTTGCTCTGTGGGTTAATGAATGTGAGGTTAGAAAGTTAGCAAATTCCTGGCTCAAAATCCCATTTTACTGCGTTTGTTGACTAACAATTAACATAAATGTGGGAAATACCGAACTGTGGGGATCTAAAGCATGGCCTAAGAAAGGCCTGTGTGCCTGGGCAGAAGTCGAGGTGATCACGTTTAAAGTATGTATTTTAATCTTGTTTTAAAACAAAACACAGTGCACACCCTCTGGGAGAAACTGGACCAATACATGCTTAATATCTGCCCTGGCCTTGCCCGTGAAAAGCTCCCACTGCTTCTCCTGGGTTGCTTCCAATTTCATTCCCACATTCAACGAGTGTTCCAGAGAGCTAGGCTCACCGTAGAGTATTTATGTGGCCTGTTGGTGTCTCAGAAGGCTTTGCCGTATCTGTCCTCTATCTCGGTGGAGGGGATTGGGGAGGATAGGTAGGGAGGCTATCTCATATGGAGTGATAACAGGCTGAAATCGCCTCGAGGTGCCCCACTGCACTGCCCAGGGATGGGTGTTTCAAGCCATGACGCACTTTCGAATCAGAAAAACACAGTACTAGCCAGCAGCAGCAAATGTTTCCGCTTTTATCATTTACAATGCTTTCTGTGTAATTTAAGGTGCACAGAAAGGAACTGTTTTCTACACTACAAATTCTGATTAATAAAATTTGTTCTGACCAAGACTTCTTAAGGTCTAGTAAACAGTTACTTTTTGGTCCGTGGAATTTTAATGCGCATCAGCGTATCAACTGTATCGCGTAAACACATTTGGATTTGCAATATTTAAATTCGCCTGCAGTGCAAACTGTTATTGTTATTTTTATATGTCAGTAGTAATAATGTGGTCCATTGTTAGGGCAAGGCCACATCCTATAAACCATGTTTTGGTCCACCGTCGAAAGCATTTGAATTTTCCAGCTCTATTACCTGTGGCTTGTAAATAGATTTGGGCAGCCGCTATTCAAATTTGTCAGCCATAACAGCAGGTAGCAGCCAGTATTTTCATTGACATAGCCTGTTATGAAGCTCTGTGGTTATACTGAATAAGCAGCTACCTATGTTATATGACAGCTCTTTAATAATGTAATACCTGCACTTTCACAATTGCTTTATTAACCTTCCTGCTTTCTCAAATTTGCTTGAAAATGCACCATTTTTCCACTATTTTTTCGAAATTTTCTCGGGGGGAATTCCCCCCGAACCCTCCTTAGGAGGTTCGGGCTCGTTCGCTACGCTCGCTCGCTACGGTGCAGTATGATTATCAGTTTACGCCACACCACTTTCAAATGTCACCAGCCGCCACTGGAGACAATGTTGCTGATCATGCCAACATGGAGCATCAAAGGACACACCAATGGTTGTGAGCTGAATAAATATTCTCATGGTGTCCTATGAAAAGAGGCCCACTATAAGCTGTTATATGACTGGTATATGCACCCAGGTACACTACATAAATGCTACCATTCAGTCAGTCCAATATGCTGGAAGAAATGCAGCATGGTGGGTGGTCTCTCTCATATATGGGGGTTATGCCCCAAGATACAGCTCTATTGACGGGAGGAATTAGCTGGGATGTGCACTATTTTGGGATATCCTTTTCTGGAATTTTTTTATGAGATAGGACCAATTTATTTACAGTATCAGTCAAGAGATGACAAACAGATTACCTAAAACTGAGCCGCAAAAACAGCCCTTTTGGCCTACTGGAAAAAGGAGAAGTCTTAAGGTATTACTCACTGGCATTTTCAACTGTGGGACCTATTGCCAATGGAGAAACTGGCTTGCAGCATGAAGGACAGCACTACAGGCTTCGCAACACTTTGAGAATCTCTGCTGAAGTACTTAACAGAGTGTCCCAATATGCGGGCATACCCGCCACGCCTTAAAGTTTTAAACCGAACTTAGTATCCATGCTACTAGAACCAAATGTGCAAAGGGAAATAACTGTTAATAATCTTTCCTAATGAAAGGCGATGTTCCTTCATAACTGGCCGTGCTATAACAACTTATGCATTTAACATTGACACATCAAAGGCCTCTATATATTGTCCAGGCCCCCCATATTTTCTCCCATTTGCGAGGGCACTCACAACTTTGATAGACCACCTGCTCTGCATTATGGCACCAGTCCATATCACACAGCCATGCTGCTACTGTCTAAGGCTCCGCCACCCCCCATGCATGTGCAATGTTCCTTTTTGCGACCCCCCCCATCTAATGCCAACCACAGCCGGGACCACTGCGGCCAAGTGATCTCTCCTGTAAACCCGAGAATATGCCACCTGGACTCCGTTGGGACCTGCTCGCCCACTACAGCCTCCATTATGCGAATTACACCCCTCCAATACTTCTGAATCCTGGGGCACGGCCATAGTATATGGAAGAATGACCCCTTCTCGCCACAACCCCTGACACATAGCTCGGAACCACTCCCATTTATCTGGACCTGCACCATCCTCGAGGCATAAGACCTGTGGAGGATGCAGAGTTGAACAAGCCGATACCGTGCCCTGATAGCTATTTCTTTGGGGCTCTGGAGGGCCTCCGCCCAATCATCAGCCTCAAACAGTCCCACGTCTGATTCCCAAGCCTCCCGCAGTGAACCTAGACAGTCCGGAAAATTGTTTACCAGCTTTTTGTATGTACGTGATACCCCTTTCTCGGTCATGGGGTCTAAGAGGAGTCTAGCCTCTAGTGGGGAATATTCTGGAATCGTAGTCCCTTCTTTCAAATGGCAATGTAATGCAGAGCGCAACTGTCGATGTCTAAGGAATTCACCGTCCCCCATTTGAAAGCCTCGTAGGGCCTCGAATGTCACCATTTAAACTTGAAAATTGTAATGGAGAATGCAAACATGTGATTAAGCATGTCTGCCAGATTAATAAATATAATGAATGTCTGACTGATATTTGTAATTCAATAAAATTGTTTGGTTTAAACAAAAAAAAAGCGTACCTTCTATCCCTCACCCTACACTGCTGTCAGCCTCTCACCAATTTACCCTTATGTGCATGGCCATGTTTTCCACAAACCCATTGTGTACTGTATCCACTTTTTTCAAAATGGTGAGATCATCTTAAGAAAAGTATTTGGCTTTTGAGAAGAGGACATTTTTAGGTTGAAGCCTAGCGTAAGACTGCGCACATGCGCAGTCTCGCTGGCGAAATCTTATGATCTTGAGGGAGAATCACTAGCGGGCTTTAAGCCCCGCCCCTCTTTCCCATTGGCCGGCGTCACCGTTTATGCAAAACGTTGGCCGGCCATTGGGAAAGAGCTTGCGGTGACGTACTCTTTTCTTTTTTTGTCCATCCCACTTGGACGGACTGACTTGACCTCCTGCTGGCGTAAAAGCTTTGTTATTTTTATGGGGCCAAACAGATGGCCCCACAAAGAAGATAATAAAAATTTTACGCCACAAGGAAGTCAGGCCACGCCAGTCCCAGTGGGACGGCAAAAAGAGGAAAGTCTATGTCGTGGCGGTGCCATGATTATACCAAAATGAAAGAAATAGATGTTTTTTCTATTTCTTTACTTTTGTTATAATCGCGGCACCCGCGCTTTACTTTTAACATTTTAAAAGTAAAGCATGGTTGCGGCGATTATACCAAAAGTAAAGAAATAGAAAAAACATCTATTTCTTTCATTTTAGTATAATCGCGGCACCAACGCTTTACTTTTAAAATGTTATAAGTAAAGCGCGGGTGTCACGGCTGCCTGGCGAGCGCTTCTTTCCTGAGGGTGGCCGGGGGTGGTGCTTAAGTGACAGACAGTGGGGAGTCCGTCCCCGCAAATCATGAGCCATTGATTCATAGCAGCTGCAGCGACAGCACTGCAACTGTGCACTGGCGCAGGAACTTCAAAACCTGCAAGAGTGAAGTGTTGTTAGTTTGAAATTGCTTCAGGTTCATTTTACTGTGAAGACAATTGCTTCTGTGGGCTGTAACGTGGGGAATCCGCACCCGCAAATCATGAGCCATTGATTCATAGCAGCTGCAGGGACAGCAAAGCAACTGTGCACTGGCGCAGGAACTTCAAAGCCTGCAAGAGTGAAGTGTTGTTAGTTTGAAATTGCTTCAGGTTTATTTTACCGTGAAGACAATTGCTTCTGTGGGCTGTAACGTCTAATAAACTTAATTTAATAAAAATCATTCTAGGTCCTGGTTTTATTAAGTAAATACCCACAGGCATTGAGTAGACACACTGTAAGCAACTTGAATTCTAGGCGCTATTTCAAAACTTCGTAGCGTACATCACATGCGTAGGCGCATCCTTGTAGTGCTCAGAAGATGTTTGAGTTTTACTCTGCAGTGCTTGGCAGCAGTCGGCGCCCCTCCCCCTTTTCCTGCAACTCTGTATCCAGGGTAATTCAGCACACACTTTACTTTGTCTGTAACTGCGTAGCCTGGGGTGTAGATAGAATGGGCGTCCTAGGGGCGAAGTTTCCGTTGGTGCAGCAGGTGCAGTGGCACCGGGGCTCGGAGGCTCGAGGGTCCTATTGAACCTCATTATTGCTGTTTCGCAGTTAAAAACTTCCGCCGGGGGTCCTTCTGTACACTAGAGCCCAAGATACATTGGCGTCGCCACTGTGACTGACCTTAGAGTCGGTGTACTCGCTTTGTGATACTCCCAAGGAGTGGAGCACAGTTGGAACTGGTTACTGGACCGACTCCAGCCTAAGTAAGGTGCTCGAAAGGCCCAGGGCAGGGGGATATTGCTAGTAAAGCACTTTTGTTCTTACACACGGAGCTCGCGCAGCCCGTGGCGTAGCGGAAAATTATGCCCCTCCTCCTCAGGATGGGACGAGGGGCCCGAGACTTGCATATCTTACAGAAATCTTAAGGTTTTCGACTGTACTGGGCCCCCTACACTATGTGGGCTGCAGAGAACCTGTGTTGCGCCCAGGACGCACCTCACCGGAACAGACGGAGCATGCGTGTACCACACGTGAAGTTTGAGAGTCTTGCACAGGGAGCGCGCGCATCTTACCCCACACAGGACGCCTCGCACGCTGCGCTCTCACAGGGAGCTGCCGCTTTTTACCCTTGAATAGACCGACTACATGCGACATCCTCACAGGGAGCGGGAGCGTGTGGCTCTCTCCCGGAAAGGCTGAGGGGGCGAGAGAGAGAGGGAGGAAGGGAGAGAGAGAAAGACTGACTCTGATGGTGGAGGGAAGTGGGGGGCTAGGGGCGTATGCGCCGCTGGGATGATTGCTTGTTTTTTGGAGAGGGGGGAACCGAGGACATGAAGTCGTATAAACCAATAAAACGGTCTATAACCACCTTAAAAACTATTAATAATTCATAATCTTCTACCAGTCTTCATGTTCTCAGAACCTAGAAAAATTAGAGATACTGGTTATGCAGTGGATGCAATCCTAAGAGCATGCTGTTGCAGTACATCCATAAAGTACACCAAAAAAATGTAATGGCATTGCATCGCAAGTCAAACCCAGGCATATAAATTCAAATCGTTCAATGGCTCTACATTGAAAATGTCATTCCAATGAGGATCAAACATAACTGCATACAATAAGGGAAAGCACATTATCCTTTCCTGTCGCAAGTAAAATCAAACTCCATCTCAATTGAGCGCAACCACAAAATGTGTTAAAATATGAATAGGTAAAGCAATATGTACAGCAGTAGTATAATTTCTTACGGGTCAGTTTTAATTAAGTAAATTCCACGTTGCTTTATGGCTACTGGAAAGGAGATGTGCCATGATTTTGTTCAACCCTGAATACAATGCAGCACACAACTTTCTATACTTTAGTAGTATCCCTAACCTGTTGTAAAATGTATCAATTAATTAGTAACCTTAAAAAGAGAAGCGTGCAATAATCTGCTGTAACTTTTAAAAACGTAATAGTGTAAATGAGTGTATGAAATAGCTGATAGTGCTAAATAAAACTTCAAAGGTCTCTCCAAGTTTAATTCAAATTTAACAGGCAAATATTTATTTCTATAAGCAGGAGGTAAGTTAAATAATAATCAACTCATTTACCAAAATTTAAATTTTCAAACAGAACATATGCATGGTCAAGTTGTAAAGTCAATGTTTGTAGCCATCTGCAGGTCTATACTGCACAACCAACACCCATTTGCAGTTAAATGAGTCATATGTAGCAGAACAGCATTCTTCACTCGTTCTGATTAATTTGCTGAAAAATTAGAATACCTTCAAAGGTCACATACCACTGCAGAACATTTTATCTGACAAAGAACTTGAACTACGTTCTTTTAGATTATCTGCGAAGTGGTACTGTAGCACCACTAGAAGAAAACTACAGCACTGTTTGGGCATGAAGTAACAAACTGCTACCAATTTTATTATTTTGTAAAAGAATGCTTCCACTACACTGCGATGCAAATCAGTAAAAGCAAGGAACACAGATAGTTTTATGTAAATTGATGCACTGCCATGTCACAAAAGGATCCACTTGTCCCATGGCAGATGTTAAAGCAATTCTCCCAATTCTAGGCCCTTTTCGATTAGAATTATGAAATTGCTTCATTTTTAGGTCTCAGCCTGCGATGGTGGCGCTTGCGCAGTCTTGCTGGCGAGATTTAATGAGATAGAGGAGAACCACTAGCGAGGTTAAGCCCCGCCCCTCTTCTCCATTGGCTGGCCTCCTAAACGGTGGCCAGCCATTGGAGAAGAGGTCCTAGTGACGTTCTTCTTTCTATCTAAGCCCCGTCCTTTTCACACTGGGGGGCGTGTTTTTGACTGTTGTTTACATTCTTTTATGTTTTTAGGTCAAAAACACGCCCCTCAGTCTGAAAAGGACGGGGCTTACAGACAAAAGGCTGTGTGATCGCCCGGAGTTTACATGAAAGTGGAGTTCCCTTGCAATAACTGCTACCTGTAACAGCCATGCCTCAGACTTTATCTTTGCTTTCTTCGTTCCCACTGCCGATAGGAGGAGGTGGCTCATTAACCCCGTCAAAGGAAGTAGTCGTTAAATAACTATTCCCCCCTGAACCTCGTCGCTACCACATTTTCTTGGAAACATTAGTATCCATGTTTTACTGACCGTTGTGTCCTTATTTAACCTCTGGAAACCGGAGATGGGGGAGGGCGCCCAGATCCCAGTTGCCAATCCTTCCTGCTCGCTGGTGCCTGTTCCAGCCACACCCCACTGTGGACCTACCGCCACCTCTGCGCAACTCCTCATGTAGCACCTCCCCCCCCAACAGCATTTAAGGCCTCAGGCTAATTTCGAATGGCACCAAACTGGTCATTCCTCGCCCGCCCTGACATCCTTACCTTTATACATTTCTTCTCCTGGGTGGCCTCCTCCCCCCAACCCAGTCCTTTCCTCCTTTCCCTGCAACCCGACCCGTTGCTGCCTCACTTGCGTTGAGGCAAATCCGAAACTTACGCAGTTTTCTTTTGTTGCATTTTTATGCACTCTGCCATACTGAAACGCACCTAGTAGGGTACATTGTAACACAGCACAAGGCATCACCCCATAATGAAGCTGCGGGGGCTGTGGAATCTCTCAGCTGACCCTCTCATCGGCCAGGTTAAATAGTACTCCTAGAACTAGACATGCTACGTCGCTGAAGCCCGCCGCCTCCAGACCGTGCCTGTTACCCTCACAGAATGTTACTTATAAACCAGCTGTGCAATTCAGAATCTCTTGGGCGTATTCTGTTGCCATACCTTCCCAGCCGATCTGGCGCAGTACAACCAACAGCTCTGACGTACCTCACCCGCTACATACAAGAATTAAGATGCAACCACAATGCTACAGAAAACGCCTCCCCGTGCGCAAAACAGAAAACATGTCGGAAACACCGCGCTCCACATGAAACCAGACACATCCCAACACAAACAGAAACACTATGACAGCCAAAGGCGGCCCCTTCTCCGCAGGTCCCTGCCGGGAACTACCGACACTCCCACTGTGCGCGCAAGCACCGCAGCACCACACTTGACAGAAACGAATTACCACATATCCACGCACTACCCACAGCACAGCCTGCACGCTTTAAACCCGACCCCCATCCTCACAGTAGAAGGTACCCGCTCGGCTGTGCAGGGGGGGGCCACCCACTCCCTCAGCGGGCCGAGATGTCTTCCTGCGGCACACAGGCCGCCCCGCTCCCCGGCTCGTGCGATATAGGCACCGCCCAAGTCCTGCCGTTGAAGCGCTACTTTCCACCCCCACGCACAGTACACGAGGAATCTGTGGAACAGGCAGGAAACAGGGCTCCACCGGGGCTGGCCACCACAGCCCGTCCACCTCTGAGGGCAAAGAGAGACATCGCCAAGCCAGGGACGCTACTGTCACACGCATTCCCTGAGTCTCAAAAGAGCACAGTAGCAGCCAAAAACGACACCCGATGCAGTTCTTTCGTAACATTAGTAGATAGTTTCACCGTGAGGAAAAACTGCCTTATTAAAGTGAAGTTTGAGACTTGACGTAGGTGTTCTGCCTAAGTGAAGGCATGATGAAAAAATGGTGGAGCACATGACTGGTGGGATTTAGAGCCGCCTGGCATGGCGAGAGCATAGGGACAACAGGATGATGTAGGAGCATTTGAGTAACTTAGAATCAAGGGCAGAAGGAGCCTCAATGCAACCTCGGCGGCTACTGCAACTTTCCGGCGCCTCCTGCAAAGCCCCTTCACCCTCCCGATCTCTGTGCGTTCCATGGCTTTGGGCGGGTACGCAGACTGGGGCTCGCTTTCTTTTCGTCAGCTCAGACTTTCCCGCACTGGAGGGGAGCAGCAGGGGCTCTCCTTGCCGGTCCAAACCCATCCATCCCCCACTGAGGGGGGGGACGCAAGCCCCCATCGTCCCACGGCACACTCCCACATCCAACGACCAATAGGCCAGCGCCCCCCCATCCCTTCCGACCCGCAGCAGCCCTAGGAGCAATGCCCATCATCTATCCGTAGCGCCCAAACTGCCATCTCCCAACACTCGCTCTTTGCCCTGCCCGACCCGCACAGACCCCCCCAGCAACCCCAACGCGCCCTATTCTGCCCCACCCCGAGCGGCCACAGGCACCGCGTCCGACACAGACGGCCCCTCATCCCCATGGCCTCAGTTGGACGAAAGGCCAAGGGCAAGAACACTGGGCCTGCCCTGCACAATGGTCGCCTCCTACCTGTTGCACAAAGACAGCACAACCACCTCCTGCACTTTTACACACAGGTGTGACACCTTGAACATATAGCCCTTCCAGCACTTATTTTTTTGGCACATTGTACATGTCCAGTCCGTGCAAGGGGCACACCGATCAACCTCACACCACATGCCCCACCCAGCACCCTGCACCAAGCTCGCACCCATTGCGGTGCACGGAAGCCACAGCCACACTCTACGAGTGAAGCCTGTTTGCACACGTTGTAGTGCTGCGTCTGGCACTTTCCCCCGGGCGGCCCCGCCCTCTCTGCAGCTGCAGCCTTGGAGCTCTTCCACAACAGTCTTTGTCTGCTGAGCGCTGCGCGGAGAGGGGGGGCGTCGGGGGCTTCCTTAGCGGCATTTTGTGTGTGTGAGGCTCTGCGTGTGTGGGGGGCTCTGTGTGTGTGTGGGGCTCTGTGTGTGTGTGGGGCTCTGTGTGTGGCGGCTCTGTCTGTGTGTGTGTGGCTCTGTGTGTGTGTGTGGCTCTGTATGTGTGGGGGGCTCTGTGTGTGTGGGGGGCTCTGTGTGTGGGGGGCTCTGTGTGTGTGGGGGGCTATGTGTGTGTGGGGGTTATGTGTGTGTGGGGGGTTATGTGTGTGTGGGGGGCTCTGTGTGTGGGGGGGCTCGGTGTGGGTCTGTGTGGGTGTGGGTCTGTGTGTTTGTACGTGGCATTTATGAGAGATTAAGCTATTGGCATTGTAATTGACAATGCAATTTATTTAGCTGTTTTCAAAACCAACACATAAATGAAAATGTTGTCATTTACAATGCCAAGATCTATAACTTTTGCAAAGGCGAGACCGTTGCATTGTAAATGCTTGTTGAAGCATTGCAGGAGGAGAAACCGGCATGCATGTTTTATACTTTACAAACAGCATTCAAAATCAGGTTTAAAAGGCAGTCTTCACACACAATATTCGGCTTGCTCCTGGAAAACAAACGATCCAACTCTTGAGATACGACAAAACAAGCATTGGCATAGCCAATAGGTCTCGCTTTTGGGACCTTATAAGTATTTAGTTATGCAGCACAATATCCATGGCGCAACAAAATCAACTGTTGCATGGCTAAACACTTATAGGGTCCCAAAGGCGAGACCTATTGGCTATGCCAAGGCTTGTTTGTTCCTGCTGGTATGCCATTGAGTAATATGGCATGAGGCATGAGGTGAGAATTGGGAGCACTTGCCTTCTAAAACCCTTCACGAAACTTATAAAGACACACAGCCCACAAGCTGTATATAAGTGCTCAATATACAAAATATTAACACAGTCCAGAGGTTAGGAAGGGTTGCACTTCAGAAGGCAATGGGAGAAAGAATTTGACCTAAAGACGGATGGTGCTAATGCTTAATTTGAGCCGGTGAATACTGGTGGGGGCCATCAGCACTTATTTTTTGGGACCAGCACTTATTTAAAAGATTTAAAAAAACATGCCAATCGACCAGATTCAGGCAGGAGACTCGATTTTGAAGCCAAAAAGGACATTATTTTGTCTGTCTCCCGCACCCATTGCCTCACGTTCAATAGAAGGCAATGGGGGAAATACATTCTTCTGGTTATTATTTTTTTTAATCTCCCACTTTCCTTTTCTAAAATGTTGGCATGTATGAAAAACACACAAATCGTAGAGATGGAGGAAGTGAAAGACAGAACAGCCGTCACAAGATGTGAAAGCAGGAACCTGCAGGAGTGAGATAAAGGGGCAATCAATGTCTGGTAGGGAATTAAAGAGAGATGCGCAGTGCTTAATTTGAGTTGATGTTTGCCATTGGGGCACCAGCATTCATTTTTGGGGAACAGCACTTATTTCTCCTCATCAGACATTTCCTGAGAGCAAGAGAGGGGAAACACACAAAGCAGAAAGACCGAAGAAGAGAAAAACTGAAAAACTGTCACAATGGGAGGAAGCAGGAACCTGCAAAAGAGAGATAAAGAAGGGCAGGCAGTGTCTGGTACTGGATTAAAGAGGCATGAGTTGTACCAAGCAGATATTTATTAGCACTGACTGTGGGCTTCTGAGCAGAGTTTTCTTTTTTCAAATCAAGCACTGGGCATGAGGTGGATTTAAGGCTACCAGCGCTGGTATTCGTTAGTCCAATGTTTAATTGCACCAGCTGTGGGCTACTGAGCAGCGCTTCAGGCACTGCTCTCTTTCTTTTCAGGTCTCACCTGGGCAGCGCTTGTGCTGTCTCTTCGAGACACGCTGTATTCAGGATATAGGTATTAAGCTCCGCCATGTTCCGCCCATACATTTCATTTGCTCCTTGCATATCCTTCGGAATTCTTTTTATTTCATTGGTTTATTTTGTTAGTAGTCCCTCCTTCTTCCTGTTTAGTACCTCCCTCTCTTCTGTTGTTACCTCCCATGAGGACAGCCCCTTTGACATGTAACATTACTCTATATGTTTTATTTACAGTTTCAAAGCACTCTTTTGCTAATCACTTTTTTGTGGTAGCTGGCGTTGCAGGCACAGCTACCCGCTTCTCCCAACCCTAACTCATAAGATGCTTCACTTCAATTAATCTCCCCCTGCCTTCCCCAAAAGCCCTTCCCGCCCCAGAGTGTGCAGGAAATCGTGAGGTGGCTGCAGGCGTGTCGAGGAGTCTGTGTAAAGGGCGGCAGCTACATGGTACAAGTAACTGACTTACTCATAAAATAAGAACACTGCTCTTCAGCATATTTGTTTTTATTTCCGCCCTCTCTTCGCCGCAGCACACAGCGCTGCTTACACTTTATTTCATCCCTCCCTGCCTTCCCCCAACACCCCCACCTGCCCCGGAGTGTGCATCTCATTGTGAAATAGCCAAGGGCGTGTCTAGTTTATTGTGCAAAGGGCGCCAGCTACATCATGAGATGGCCGAAGTTGTGTAGAGCTGTCTGTGTATCGAGCAGCAGCTACATGGCACAAGTTAGTTGATTTACTCATTGAATAAGAGCACTGCTCTTCAGTATATTTGTTTTTATTCCTGCCCTCTCTTTTCGCAACAGTGAACAGCGCTCCTTACACTTTATTTTGCCTTCCCCCAACACCCCCTCCTGCCCCGGAGGGTGCATCTCATTGTGAAATATACACAGGTATGTCCAGTTCATTCTGGAAAGGGCACCGTAGCACACGTAGCTGCTTACACATTATTAAGTTGTCCCCTGCCTTCCCCCAAAACTCCCTCCCGCCCCGGAGTGTGCATCTCATTGTGAAATAGCGCTGGTGTGTCCAGTTTATTGTGTAAAGGGTGCCAGCAACATGCTATGCCTAAGTAAACTGCTTATTAAATAAAAGCACTACTCTTAAGAATGTTTTTTATCCTGCTCTTTCCTCGCCACACCGCTGTTTACACTTCAGTTAATCTCCCCGTGCCTTCTTCCAACGCCACATCCCGCCCCGAAGAATGCTTACATTACTTTTATTTTATATGGCAGCATTCCTAACTCCCACTCCAGTGCGCCACTTCTCCACCCCCCAAATATGAAATACGTACGCTATTATAAGCAGCACACACTCTTCGTTGCAGCCCTTCCCAGGGCTTTAAGTGGGCTGGGACTCACCGGTGCTGAGCACCAGAAGTTTGTTAGAGGGGGCCTCGAAATGGGTCTCTATCGTGCTCTGTTTTGTGCCCTGGCAGAGGTGGTCCATTTTGTTCTGGAATACAGTGACAGCAGGAACATCGTTGTGCGCATGCTCACACTGCTCACTTCTCACTAGTGGAGAAGTTACGGCATGTCAGATGAGCGTTGTAGGGAAATGTTGTAGGGAAAGGGAAATCCTTTAAAGAGAGTCATTTTCTCTCTGGATTTCCCTTCTCTTTTTGAAACTCAGGAGCAGCAACATTGTCGTGGGGTCACCAGGGCTTTAAGTTGAAGCTTTTTCAATATTATATACAAGCCATAGTTTCTGCTTATTTATCTTATGTAACCTACAACCACAGCATCACTCAGCACCGCCACAGCATCCCTCAGGGCCACCACAGCATCACTCAGCGCCACCACATGATCACTCAGCGCCAAGACAATATCACTCAGCAGCACCACGGCATCACTCAGCACCACTTCAGTATCACTCAGCATCGCCTTTGCACTAGTACACCACCACATCATCATCACTCAGCAAGACCGCAGTATCATTCAGCATCACCTCAGCATCGTCTCCGCACCAGTCACCACCACCACCACAACTACCACCTCAGCACCACAACAGCATCACTCAGCACCACCACAGCATCACTGAGCACCACCACAGCATCACTCAGTGCCACAACAATATCACTCAGCACCACCACATCATCACTCAGCACTACCACAGCATCACTCAGCACCACCACAGCATCACTCAGCACCACCACAGCATCACTGAGCGCCACCACAGCATCACTCAGTGCCACCATAGCATCACTCAGCGTCACCACAGCATCCCTCAGCACCGCCACAGCATCCCTCAGGGCCACCACAGCATCACCCAGCGCCACCACGGCATCACTCAGCGCCACCACGGCATCACTCAGCGCCACCACATCATCACTCAGCGCCAAGACAATATCACTCAGCAGCACCACGGCATCACTCAGCACCACTTCAGTATAACTCAGCATCGCCTTTGCACTAGTACACCACCACATCATCATCACTCAGCAAGACCGGAGTATCATTCAGCATCACCTTAGCATCGTCTCCGCACCAGTCACCACCACAACTACCACCTCAGCATCACTCAGCACCACCTCAGCCTGCTCTCAGAATCTGGCATCTGTTGATCTCCCCTAGCATCTGGGCGCTGCTAGCGTTATAATACAGGTACTAGTTCCCAACCTTCACCCTCCGATTGTTTATGCCCCCTCAAAAAAAGCTTTAACAAACAAACATTGAAATAGGCAGGAAACAAGTTGCCAGCATTGCAAGAACAAAAGAAAACTGAGGAAATTTGTTATTGTGAATACTTTTTTTTAATATGGTAGTTCAGTTGTACATAATGCCTTCTTGGTCATATAGAAGATAACAAAAATGCTTCTGACACTTTTTTATTATAACTTATCAGCATGCTGCACAACAGCCACACTTCTCTACAGAACAGCTTGAAGACATTGGCAAAGTCAATAGCTCTGGCTAAACACTTATAAGGGAGAAAGTCTACCCTAGCGGATCAAGCAATGGCCCATAAAGGGTCCAATATTTTTAACATACAACAAGGAACTCACCAAGGGGCGGCAGGAAGGTCACACGGTACACAAAATATCAGACATGAAAGTATAAAATATTTATTTTCTTTTTATCATATTTTGGTCGTGCAAACTTCATCCGAAATACTTCGTACCCTAATACATTGATTGGTTAATTCATAGAACATTCGAGCCTGGTTGCGCTTCATCGATGATATTTTTTTAATCTGGAGTGGCGACCAGGCTTCGTTGGATGAGTTTGTGAGATGGATCAATGCTGCCGATCCAAATCTGCACTTTACAGCTAATGTCAGCTGTGCCCAAGTCGAGTTCCTTGACGTATGGGTGAGACATGCGGAGGGATCTCTCTTTGTCTCCCTTTACACTAAATCTATGGCGAAAAACACACTTTTGGAGTATGGAAGTTTCCATCCGCGCAGTCAGCGCGACTCCATACCCTTTAGTCAATTTCTCAGACTGAGGAGGAATTGCTCTCTCCTGAGTGATTTTCTCCTTCAGTCTGATATAAGTAAAGTAAAGTCCAAATTTATAAAGCGCACAATCACCCGTAAGGGTCTCTAGGCGCTGGGGGGCCGTCGGGAAGATTAAGCGAGCTATTGCCCAGAGTCACATGGTGCTGGGCTGACCTGCCGCCGGAGCCGGGGATCGAACCGTGGTCCCCAGATTCCAGCGTCAGTCGCCCTGGCCGCGGCGCCACACCTCTTCCAATCCATATCCTAAAAGAGAAGTTGTCGCAGAGGGGATATCCTCGCCGTTTGATCAGAGAATCTTTCAAGAGAGCAAGATACTTTAATAGGGACAGCATGTTTCTGGAGCGAGACCGTACTGAGCATGACTGCATTGTATGCATCATGAAACTTTCGGTAATGAACAACAAGATCAGACAAGACGTCAACTCGCTTTGGCATATTCTTAATGCAAATGACTCTGAACAACAGATTCCTAAACCCATTTTTGCTTTTCGACGCAATAAATATCTGTGTAACCATCTGGTAAGAGGAACTGTGAAGACCACGAGGGAGTCTAAACAAATTGGAGTGCTGGGTCTTCCCCCTGTGACTGGGAACCACTGCTGCGGAAACTGCCATGCATGCCCGCAAGCGTTGACGGGCAGCACGCTACAGATAGGTAACCGGACCATTAAACTTAATGGTATGAGCAACTGTCGGAGTTTAAATGTGATTTAGGTTATCATTTGCCCTTGTGGGCTCCCCTATGTGGGTGAGACGGGACGCGAGTGCAGAACCAGGATTGGTGAGCACAAATCCTGTATTCGAAATTGTAAAAGTGGGGCCCCACTTGTAGCTCATTGGGGCACTGCCAACCATAGTGACTGTGACCTTAGATGGTCTATACTTGAGAAAATTTGCGTCATTCCTGGCAAAGATCTGACTGCGATAAGGAGGAAAAGAGAAGTTTATTGGATTTTCCTCCTTGACTCGGTGAGGACGGGTATGAACGACTGTTGCCCCTGGGAAAATGCCATACTGTGAGGTGTACTTATTTTATCTTATCGGTCATTTTCCATATATCCTGAAATTAATGGCTTTGCTTTTTACAGCCATAATCCATCGTTTTGCATGACTTAAACTTAAAGAGCCTGTTCGACCTCCTGTAATTACCTAGCGCGTACTGGTGTAGATTATCGGATTCTATCTTACTGAGGCAACAGTTTGCAATCTCTGTCTGATTTCCGACAGAGTTTCTATTCTGCACGGACTGACTGGTGTTGTGGGTCCTTGACCGAATTTTTACACTGACCTATGCCGGGTCTTGCCGCTAACCCTGAAGAACCTGAGAGGGGCGGGCAGGTGTTTCAAATCAAAGATGAGGGGCGTGTCCCCACCCCCCCTTCTTTAACGGTGAGAAGACGCGAACTGAGGTCGCCTCAAACCCGTGAGCACCTGATCCGTAGAGAAGAGTTCGACCTTCGTTCATTGGTTTTTTGATTTTAGGTAAGAAGGGCTCTCTAACAACCAGCGAATATGGCCTTTTGAAGGCAGTATGCCTGTAGGGGAATTTCCCCTCTCGGAATTTGTCCGTGTATCTTTGACCATCCGTCTTTCCTGTTAGCGGAGGTTGTTTAATGTTATGATCAGTCTCGGCAATATACTGGTGGAAAACCTTATCTAGGTCCACGATATTCATTTTTCTTTCGTGTTCCTTTTATTACTTTACAGAACACGTGAGAATTAAAGCCTTAAACGAAAATCCAGCTAATTCTCCACACTTGACGGTCTGAAAGAGCGAAGCATGCCATGCCGGTAACCATATGGTATGTTTTTTTCCGTCCGACTCAGCCGTTTTAAACAGCAGCCTGTTGATCTATTCTGACGGGATTGCTGGGGTAGTCTTTCTCCTTAGTTGTCCGAAATAAAAGGAAGAATTAGGGAACTTTTTACCCGTTTGAGTCTAGCACATTGCTATATTACAACTTCTTAAACAACTTCTTTATCGGGTGAATGATGGACCTTTTGTTTTGTTTAGGCAATCACACACGATGCTGCCTGTAAGTTGAAGCTGAATTCCTTGCGAGATCTTTGAAAAACGCACTATAAAAGATTCTTCCGCAGCGGGTAAGTCGTGTGAGAAAGACTGTCTGCTGGTGACCTCTTGATGTATTTGTAAATCGTTTTTACCTACTGAACCCGGTGGAAACGTCCCCCCCCTTTTTCTTGCTAAATTTCAACTAGGTTCCTATTGGACTAGCACGTTTAACCCTGCCATCTACATTGGGCCTGATATCGTTAACCGATAACACAGTGGAGATATTTTGACCTGGGAATCCCGGGTAGAGGTAAATTGACTACATTGAAAGATTGAGTTAAATGCTTCTTGTTTATTTGAATGTTGCCTTTTTGACTACTCGGATATTCTTGAGCGATATGGCGCTAGTATGACTGATGATATAGGAAATGTGTGAGATGTCTTGTCTCCAGGAATTCCCATTAGTGTATTGATTTCACGTTTTCTACTTTTACTATGCTATTATTTATTCTTTCAACATTGGAGCTCACCAATTAAGGGGTATGCCTCAAAATAAATTGTATTATATATATGAATTCATATCATGTGGAACTATAGATGCATATTTAACTGAACGAAATGTAGGCAAATATTACCTGAATCTGTGGGTCGTATGAAGAGTATAAGGTTCCATATTAGATCTTATATATATGAAGTATAAATTGAATAAATATGTAACAATTTACGAGGTTGTTGATTCTAAAGTTGAATTTTTCTGTTGATGACAGATTGGCCACGGGTTATTCTCTATGTGTTGTGTCCCCCACTACCTCGGCGTGAGAGCCCTGATGAAGGTGCGCCCGTAGACCTGGGCCGTGCACCGAAACGCGCGTTGGCATTACGTGTTTCTTGGATCCTGTCTCATCAACTTGGACTCTCTGGCAGTTTGCTATGAAGATCCCGCAGGATCCTATCATTATTGTTGTCACTCTGGGGATTACGTTGAGGAATGTGTATATAGTGTCTGGTATACTAGTGAGTGCTTGAGTGTGATTGAAAGAGAAGGATGTGTGTGTTTGCTGAGAGGCTATGTGGGGTGTTTGTATTGTGTATTTAAGTATGTTCTATGAATTAACCAATCAATGTATTAGGGTACGAAGTATTTCGGATGAAGTTTGCACAAACAAAATATGATAAAAAGAAAATAAATATTTTATACTTTCAGGTCTGGTATTTTGTGTACCATGTGACCTTTCTGCCGCCCCTTGGTGAGTTCCTTGTTGTATGTTAAAAATATTGGACCATTTATGGGCCATTGCTTGATCCGCTAGGGTAGACTTTCTCCCTTGCAGTAGTGTAATTTTCAATTTTCCCCTGACGTCTGCCCGTATTTCTTACAGGGGGCCCCTTTTTGTATTAGTTTAAACACTTATAAGGCCCCAAAGGCGAGACCTATTGGCTATGCAATGCTTGTTTTTTTCCTTGGTGCATCGTGTTAATAAGTGTTCATGTTTTGTTTACTTTGTTTCCCATTACAGCCCCGCAGTCACACAGCTTTTCGTACAAATAACATAAATTATAAAATTGTTGGCAGTGCTGCCCAGCAGCATAGTCAGACTTGTTGGGGGCGGGTCGAAGCAGAACTAAACAGATTTATTGGAACTGCATCGGCCTCAGGACGGCACAAGAAAACAACCATCAAAGCTGCCATCCCCAATACAACGTCACACTCCAAGTTACAGTGTCTGCGTGGAACAAAGACTGCATTGTGCGTTTTGGCCACTTACAATAATTTCATGATACAATCTGAACCGGTTTTAAGTCTCTGCTTGTTTTATTTACTTTTTTCAAATCACTCTGCAAGAGAGTGTTTCGACAGCCCGCTCCCGTCTTACTATCATGTTCTGGCCCCCACTGTCTGTTGTTGCTGCAAACCCTCCCCCTCCCTCTCTTGTATACCCTGAAACCTTCACGTGATCAAATGACGAAAAGGGCAGTTTAAATACCAGGGCAATATCAAGCAGTTATTTTGCTTCCAGTGGGTCATAGGTGATCAGGTCGTCAGTGCTGTTTTATTACCAAGAAAGAAAATGACAGTAATTTAAAAGTAACCAAGTTCTCATTTCCATTCTTTTTAAACTCTTTATTCAACACTGTTCAGGACAAAATACAGCAATTGAAAATTATTATATGCACCTATCAGTCATTACTTTCCGTTTTCTCCCCAACAAGAATCATTGACGGTTCCCGTATTCACCTTCTCACTTCGCACATCAGTACAAATAATATAATGTCATCAGTCATCTTTGATATACTAATTTCCTGCTGTAGGGAGGGTCAGCAATATTCCTTCAATATCGTCATGCATAACAAAAAAGCTAACAAATCCCCCTCCCACCCTCCCCAACACTCCCCCCCCCCTATTCCCTCCCGTCTCCTGGTCATAGTGGAACCGCCTGTGGGCTGCCTCCTAATGTTCATTGCAAGTTCTTACACTGTCATGTAAGGGTTTCAAGTAGTCTGTGCACTGCCTCGGGTTCCAGTATTTCCCATCAACTAAGCTCTGCGCATTGTGTAGTTATCACGGTCTGTCCTCCTGCGATGGTATAAGGTCTATCTCTTCCAAAGCTACCAGCATGACCTCCCATTCCTGTGATATAGGATATTTCCGTTGACCTCGCTCTTTCTCCCTTCCAAGAGCTATCCCCTCTACCCGGGCCCACCTCACTAGTTCCATCTGCCTCAGGGCTGTTCTGGGTGGCGTAGGGGATTTCCTCCATCTCATCGTCAGCACCCTGACTGCCAATAGAAGTGCCAAATCAAGAAATTTCAGTTTAGCCTTCAGTGTTCTGGATCGTTTACAGGACCCCACTAGGCAGTACAGAGCTTCTTTGGGCACCGGCAAGTGGGTAGTGGTTCGTAGTACCTGGCATATCTCCGCCCAATATCCCCGTAGGTGTATAAAGGACCATAACATGTGGAGGAATCCAGCCTCACCTTCTCCACAAAGTGGACAACAGTGGGGGGAGTCCGGGAACATTCTGTGTAACCTCTTGGGGGTCAGATAAGCCCTATGCAGCACCATTACTTGTATACATCTAAATTTAACATTCCATGAGACCCGAAGTTCTCGTTTCCATGTAGGTCATTTTTGCGGTGTCCAATGCAAAAGTATGAAATCCTGAACGTAGAAGCAACAACTGCTACATAACAAATGAATCAGCCCAGCTTACTGATCATTCCAAGTACTTAACATATAATAATAACTGCAACTCCGTAATGACTGCTTAGATCACTCCTCTTGTGATAGACTCCAGCACATGTGCCAGGAAGTCAGGGACGCCAAATAAAAACACGACCACTTCTGCTTTAAGAATGTCTTTTGGCATAGGGGAAATAAATCATAAACAAAATCCCAACTGAACGAAACCCTAGGGGAAAGGGATTCGTTTTGGGGTAAAAAATACACCAACAGTCATATGTAATGCAGTCCCGTTTGTATGGCTATTTATGGTTTTATGTTTTACTTGTTTTAAATGTATTAGCACAGAATAAGACCAATGCCATTGAGCGGGGATACGTTGTGAGTAAATGTTTTTATAAAGAAGGTTATGATCACTTATTGTCCCTTTCAACTCCAGTGATATGCTGTGCAGTACTTGGCTTTACTAGAGTGGCCCTTGCTATCAGAAACCGTTATTGAAGGGTACTCCCTGTGGTATCATGGATAAAAACCACTATGTGGGTCTGATAATGAAAATGTATATGCACTTTATGAAATGCTGAAATAGTTAAATTGTTTATCCTTAAAAGTATTCTGAATCCATTATGTTTTATGAATTGTGGAGCCCAAAATGAATTTTATGTCGTTACTTTTAAATTGTTGAATAGGATTTAAATGTATGTACACTTTTATGATTCTGAAGTATGAATCGAAATAAAGTTATTTTGATGATGATGATGATGAGTAAATGTTAGTGCTAAGGGTTTGGTAAGGGTTAGTAACCTAGGTGTCACAAGCAACTCCCCTTCGCACTCCTTCCCTTGGTGTTCCTTTTTCTGGAGCCACTTTCAAAATACTCTCTAGTTTACTGCTTGTTCCGCCTTTTCACGAAACTCTGCAAAATACATGCTTTACTCTTGCTTACAACTTAGGTGCCAAGAGTATGCTGCATTCACTTCAATTACAAATTGCTAGCCAACATATGATTTTTTTAATGTAACTTAAAGCAGATGTGCTGAATTTGTCAAAATTTAGAATAGGTGTGGATTTTATAATTTTTTCTATAGTAGGTAGTTATTAGGTGTGCTTTATATTTAATCAACACCACATTAATCACATAAATCAACTCAACAAATCAATTACACGACACACCCCATTCATCCAATCCACAATACAAAATTCCACATCATGCCACAGAATTCAACCGCACAACACATAATTAACCTCCACTACATACCACTCCATAACACGAAATTCCATTCCACATAATGACACTCCATAACACACAATCTCATGGCACATAATCCTGGTAAACTCAATAGCACATAATTACTATCCACATAATTCCACAGCACACCATGCCACATAATTCCACTACACAAATCCACTCCACACCACACAATTCCATGCCACACAATTCCACAACTAACTAATCCAATCCAACCCACGTAATTCCACTATACACCACATACATACACTCCATAACACATAAAAAAAGACACAGCCAATTCCAATTCCAATATCGCTACTTCAAACAAATGTGAGACCTGTTGTATTTCCAATGCTAGTGTACAATAAAGCACTGATGATTACAACTACGGACTATCTATACTACTATAAAAAAAGGTAGAACTTTCAACCTTTGAGGCGGGTAAACTCGGGAACCACAGCGCCAATCCACTCACCCGATACACCGTTGGAATCGTCAGGGTGTGTAGATGGTAATAGGCTATATAAATTACAAAAAAAACGTTATTTAAAAAATTTACAGTAAAAAACAAAGTAGTCCCTCCGAAGTAGCGCCGGCCGCGACGTGGGTGCTCACGTCAGGAGCGCGGGGAGGAGCAGCATCCAGGAGCGCGACGAGGAGCGGCGGAAATGGCGCGGGGGAGGAGTGGTGACGTGAGGAGCAGCGGACAGGCCAGCGGCGGTGCGAGCAGCGGACAGGCTGGAGGAGCGCCGGTTGAGGTAAGGGAGCGGCGGACATGGCGCGGGGGAGGAGCGCTGACGTGAGGAGCAGCGGCCAGGCCAGCGACGGTGCGAGCAGCGGACAGGCGGGAGGAGCGGCGGCTGAGGTAAGGGGACCCATGTCGGGGCAGAGGGGACCCATGTCGGGGCAGGCGGGGGTCGGGGCAGGAGGGTGTCTGGGCAGGCGGGGGACGGGCCGGGCAGGGGCCGGGCTGCTGGACAATTTCGGGGCGGGCGGGGATCGGGAAAGCCTGTTGCTCCCAGACAACGTCGGGACGGGCTGCTAGTTACTCCATAAAGTAATTTTGCACAACAATCTGAAGGCAAAGAACTGCTCTCCAAAATAGAGATAGATTGCACAAAATCCCAGTACGCCTTCATGAGTTTAATAGAGTGAAACCAACAGACAAGTTGGAGGGGACACTTTGGCTAAAGTAGAAGTACACACATATGGAATTGTCAAAGGCTGGTGTTGGTGTGAGGCCTTGGATGGGACAATGGCTATGGCAGAAGTGGATCTGGTGAGATGCCCAATAGTGGAAATACTGGGTTCCCCAACTGAAGACATAGACCTTATGTATGCACAGTGGTAAGGGGGAAAAGATCACCTTCCTATTATCAGCAGCGAAGCACATAAATAGAACATTGTGGTATAAGTCAGATGTTCAGGGATACAATTCCTAGCTGTTGACACTATGGAGACACTGCTACATATGGAGGAATTAGCATATGATCTAAGAGAAGAAGAAGACTTGACAAAAAAGGACACTCGCTAACAATCTGTGTAGCCTTCAGGCGTGACATATGCTGTAAATGTTGGTCCGTACACTTTAGGATGAAGGAAGCTGGGGCCACATGTCGGAGGAGTGGGGGAGCTTATTTGGAAAAATGACTGGTTGTTAAAAATATATATATTTTTTTAAATCAATAATAAATAAATAAACTTAAACTGCAGAAGATCAATAAATCAGTATAACTGAAGGCTTGTAGGGGGAGCTAGTTGGATTGGCCTGGCTGTGACACATTTTCTCACTTTCTTTTGACACCCTATGGGAGAAGTCAACATCAGGCATCAGGTATTGGAGGCAACCTCATTTACAAAACAGTTCCACCCAGCTCGCACATGCCATCCTCTGAATGTCAGGCCATGGGGAGCAAAGGTTTTGGCCTTTCATATTCTTAAGTGTTGCATAGAAACAGTACCAGGCTCCTGTGCCAGGCAGCACCTCTTTCTGCACCCAATTTATATGAAATGGACTGCATATATAAATCTTTCCTCCTTTGTGTGAGTTTTGAGTTGAACAAGCACAAGTTCCTCCTGTGCTGCGAACAATCTGTACAATGAGATGAGTCTAGGCTTTGGAGCGCAGTTTTTTTAGTTTCAGCACAGAAAGATTCCGCTTCTGTGAAACATCTGCATTGGCCACTTGATTTAAAGTTTTTCATCAGAATGGAAAAATATTCCTGTAAGCAATTTCCATACGTTTATGTAGTATGAAAATGTTCCTCTCGCAAGACCTTATAATTAATTTATACCACAGATATTAGAGCTTATTAGCTGCTTATATTGATTGATATGGTTGCCCTTATAATCCCGATTCGGGAATAATACTGTTGTTATAGAGATCCAACAGAATAACAAATAACCACCGTATATATGATTCTCCCTCGTTGCCCAACGAGGTCTAGTTGGGCCTCCACCAGTGTAACTAGTGATCAACCCATCCAAAGTACAGTAGTATAGAATGAGGGCAGACTCCTACCATTCCGGCACCTTCAGGCTGCACATATTGCTACTAGTTATCATGTTTGCTTAACAACTGCCACTAGTTATGAGGCTGGCTTAGGAATAGGAGCTCTTTACTACAAGCAGTCAGTATATCCATTTCCGATTAAACTCTTGATCTACATTATATCATGATACATATTCACAGAATTCTACTAAATGTATATTTCATGTTCCCACAGAACACAATCTTATGGAGGCCGGAAGTTAATTGGGATGCTTGAATTCATCACAGCCCCATGTAAATATGCTGGCTGCATTCCAGTCGACTGTTCTTTTGCACAACTATGCACTTGCGATAGTGCAAATGAGCATCTCCAGACAAAGGTACAATGATCATTGTGCTGATCTCAACCAACATATCATTTACGAGGCCCAACAATACCAAAACTGATCCACAGTTCCCCTCTAGAAGGCAGCTTGCCTGTCAGTTCAGACTGGACTATTCCTCTAAAGTCAGAGTTGGACATAGCCTGTCTGCATTGAACCATCCATTTATAATAAGCAAGCCCATTAAGCATGAAACCCCCAGTGATCTTACTATGGATGCTAAGTCAACTCCTCCTACCATTGGCCCACCTGTTGAAACAGTTGAAACACTGACAGCTGTTTGTATTTATTTGGCTGCCTTAAAGTTAATACTCAAAACTTGACTTTGGCATAGGTTTTGCTTTCAAATCGGAAGCCATCATTCTTGTGGGTTGAAAACCCCATTTTTCTTTTCGGCAGTGGATATTGTTCAAGATCCCTCAGCAGCCTGCACTGAAACGTTCTGCGTTAACCAACACCCTGGGTAGTTACAAAAGTAGGACAAAAGGCAGACCTATCACAGCACTTTTGATACATGAGTGTATATAGAGGTGCAGCAGAGCAGTGAGGGATTTGGTTGTGTGACTGATTCGTCTAGGAAGACATGGTTCTCGAAGCTTGTTGCTTGCAATTTTGCTGAGAAGCGAATGAGGTGTAGAGTAACCGCATTAACCCGTGCACCTATGAAACTTTTTGACTCTAGTGCAGCCTAAGTTAACATCACTTTCTAAATGGATACTGCAGATGGTGTGTATCTTGTGGTTGGGGTAGACAAAGCACTATGTGAGGCTTCCTAATGGCTATGTGATGCAATCAATAGCACCCACGGCTGTGGGAGACCTTGAATGTCAAAGAAGTCCCAGTGTGCTCATGGTATCTCCTATTGCACGGCTGTTGTGAGTGCACCTGTCTTCCAGTATTGCATTGGCGATGGATGGTTGGAATACGTTGATTTTCTCTCAGAAGACTTTCTGGAGGGATCCAGTAGATTTGCACCACAGTGAACATAGTAGCTTTGTCTCTGTTATTATGATCATGTATCTTATCCTTGTTAACTCGGAATTTCAGTATCAATTCGCACTTGGTATGGTCCAGGATTGTTGTCCTTTGGTTGCTTCCTCTACCCTCGGAGGTTCCAAAAACGACCAAGTGACATAAGAGCTGAATGTCGACGATACTGAGATCTTGTCTCAGTATATCTGCATCGTCATGGCCCATGATTTGCAACTATTTCCATTTGTTGAAAAAAGGCTTGGGAGGTGGTGGTACTGTGTATACTGCTTGTAGGAGTGCATCATCAGATGTCACAATTCAATGGCCTACTGTGTAATAACAGTAACTCAAAAATAAAAAGATAAAAAATGTACCAAACATTTAATTATCCTAAGATAAAAAGGAAGGGTACATTGGGGAATGAAGCAGGGGGGATGAATTAGCGTTTGTGTGTGAGAGAGAGAGAGAGAGAGAGAGAGAGAGAGAGAGAGAAGGGAACAAGGGACGAGGGGGTTTGAAAAGAGTTTGTCAGCTATCCATATCCCAAAACATTTGTGAAGTCGACTATTTCCGATAGGTGACGAAGAGGGAAGCACAAGAGAGCATTCCACTGGAAATAAAGGGGTAATCGTGCAGAACCACTGGGAAAAAATATTGTCTTTTTTCGAGGTCATATCCTGGTTTCAACATAATATGTGCAGTGGAGAGGCTGCTATGGCTTTCAAGATTTTAACACAGATTCAAGTAGTTCATCCTTCCCATGAAAACAAAATTTGATTTGATTTGATTTGATTTGATTTTAAGTTTTCTTAAGCGCGCAGCTACCCTGGGGCATCCCGGCGCTGAAAAAGACTACGGAACTGAGGGAAGGAAGGGTCAGGAAGTGACCTCAGGGGAACAGTAGAGTTTTTAGGCGTTTCCTAAACCTGAGGTAGTTGTGTTCTTGCCTCAGGGAGAGGGGGAGGGCGTTCCACAATCTAGGAGCATTATAGGAGAACATGCGACCGCCTGATCTGGCCTTCCTGATTCTGGGGACATTGGCGAGGGAAAGAGAGTTGGACCTCAGATGGCGACTCGACTGTTGTAGAGTCACCAGTGTCCTGAGTATGGGAGGGCCCTCATTGTGCAGAATTCTGTAGGTGATGCACAGGGTCTTAAAGTTGACCCTCTCCTTCACTGGCAGCCAGTGCAGACTTCTGAGAGCTGGTTTAGCTGAGTTCCTCATTGAAGTTCCTGTGAGGATTCTCGCCGCTGCGTTCTGAGCGCATTGAAGTCTATGGGTCACCGATGCCGGGGCTCCCAGATACAGGACGTTTCCGTAGTCCAGTCTGGAGTTCACGAGCCCTTGCAGCAAGAGTTTCCTGGACTGGAATGGCAGTAAATGTAAGATCTTCCGAGCCATCTTTATCAGGCCGAAGCAAGTTCCCGCCGTTTTTCTCGCCTGAGTTTTGAAGCTTAGATCCTGATCAAGCCAAATCCCTAAACTCTTGACTTCGGACTTGGGGATGGGTGGTGTTCCCATGCACGGAGGCCAAGGAAGGGAAGTGGGAATTTTGTTGGAGGTCCCTAAAAGGAGAATTTCCGATTTTTCCCCGTTTAATTTTAGCCTTGATTCGCACATCCATTGATGCACCCCCTCTAGACAGCTGCTCAGGTTGGGCAGGGCATTGTCCGCTTGGTTAAGAGAGACGATCAACTGGGTGTCATCAGCATACATTATTGATTTAATGCCATACGGCTTTACAACATCCTCAAGGGGAGCCATGTAAGCGTTAAAGAGTGTGGGACTCAGGGAAGATCCCTGAGGCACACCACACCCGAGAGGCTGGACAGAGGAGACGGAGTACCCGTCTGTTACTTGGAAGGACCTGTTTTTGAGAAAGGATGATATCCAGGCCAGGGCGGAGTCGGCCACTCCCATTAGGCCAAGGCGCTGGACAAGGGTTGCATGGTCCACCGTGTCGAAGGCGGCACTCAGGTCGAGGAGGATCACTGCCACTGTTCCTCCTGCGTCCAGTATGCCTCTGGCTTCCTCGACAACGGCTAACAAAGCGGTGTCAGTCCCCTGTCCTGGTCTAAAGCCTGTCTGGGACATGCGAAGAAGATGGTTGGACTCTAAAAAATCCGAAAGTTGCCGATTTGCTACTCGTTCGGCTATTTTACTCATAGCTGGAAGCAACGAGATTGGTCTGAAATTGGAGGGGTCTGAGGGATCCAGGTGTGGTTTCTTTATGAGGGACTTGACCGTGGCTTTTTTCAAATTCTCCGGGACTATACCATTTTCAAAGGAAGCATTGATCAGTTTAGTAAATAGGGGAGCAATAGTGGAAGCCACTAGTTTCAATTTACTAATTGGGGCTGGGTCTGATGGGGAGCCACTTTTGACTTTCTGTAAAACGTTGAGGAACGTTTCGACGGAGATTTGGGAGAAAGAGGTTAGTCTCGGGGTGTCTTGGAGAGGGGAGGGGCCTGGTAGTGCTTGGATTGTCAAAGGGGTTGGAAGGGAGGTCAGGATTTTGGTAATTTTTGCCGAGAAGAACTCTGCCATTTTATTGCAATTTGCACTGTCCACGTCAGGGGGGGATGGAGGGTCTTGTATTTTGGTGAGGAGTTTCACAATTCTGTAGGTCTCTCTCGCGGAGTTAGCGGCTGAAGCTATTTTCTCCTCAAAGAAGTTGGCCTGTGCAGTTTTTAATGCATTTTTGTACAGTCTAATATGGGTTCTATAGTCGCTTTTATCGTTTGTATTCCAGTTTTTTCTCCAACGGCGTTCGAGCTTTTTTCCCTTTCTTCTTAATTCGCGAAGTTCCTCTGTGAACCAAGGCAGTTTGGACGATTTCCTACTGGATGGGAGAGTTTTAAGAGGTAGGACTGAGTCGAGGGAGTCTTTTATCCAGTTATGAAGTTGGATTTCAGCTGACGAGGGGTTAGGGTCTACTAAGGGGGTCGTAGCCGTCAGTGCTTGATCCCACAAGATTATGTCCAGTTTTTTCCAGGGCCGAGAAGGGGCTCGGGGAAGGGGAATATCAGGCAATTTGCCTGGAAGTTGCAGTTTAAAAGGAACCAAAAAGTGGTCTGACCAGGGGAGGGGAAGAGGAGTTTGTACAGTAAGGGAGGAGAGGTTGGAAAAGATTGGGTCAAGTAGTCGACCTTTCGTATGGGTGGGTTCTTTGTTGAGGAGGTGAAGATTGAGGGAAGCCAGATCGGCTTTTAGGTCAGTTGCAAGTTTGTTGCTTTGATCGTTGAAGTGGAGATTTAAGTCTCCAAGAATTGTAAAATTAGGGGTAACACAAGCCCGAGAGGAGATGGCCTCTGTGAGTGAGTCTATGAAACCCCCTACCTGTCCCGGAGGGCGGTAGATTAGGGCACCAGAGAGTGTCGTAGATGGTGGCAGGTGAAGGGAGAACAGAATATTTTCACTATCCAGAATGGGGCTATCTTTAAGTTGGCATGAAAGATTATCCCGGTAGATGATCGCAATCCCTCCACCAATACCCTTCGGTCTATTCAGAGATTTGATAAGGTATCCGGGGGGGAGTGCCTGAATGATGTCTGGATCTGTGCTAGGGGAAAGCCACGTTTCTGTTAAGAACAGAGCGTCTAAGCCAAGCTCTGCTAGTAGTAAGTGGATTTCTGTCTGGTGCTTTGGGAGTGACCTACAATTCAACAGGGCCATTACGAGATGTGCCGGTTCGGGTTGGGGGGATGGGGATAACCTGTATTCGCAGTTTGGGCAGCCCAAAGGGTCGGTTTCTGGCATGATAGTTTCCTTACATCCAGTGGTCACTGATTCCCTGAGCTGGTACAGGGTGTCGAGTGAATATATTATTACCTCTACGTCCCTCGTCCTCGACCCAGTCATCACTCATGAGGTATTCCACACGACAGGAAACAAAACAGGAAACGCTTTCTGACTCCACCCACCCTCCTGTCAGGTGCTATAATACACCTCACCACCAGAAGCAAATCCTGTTTTGTTTCCTGTCGGTTGGATTCTGATGGGAGACGCTTGGGTGAGTGCCGGGCTCTTACCTGCTACGCCTGTCCTGTGGTTTCCTCCTTTGCTGGGCATTGGGGGTGCTCGTGGACCTCCGTGGGATGTGGAAACCGGGCTGCTGGGCTTCCTGTGCTTTCCTGGATTGCTGGGGACCTGGGTTGCGGGGCCTCTCGGGTCCCCGGGGATTTCTGCCTTTCACTGTGCTGGCTGGTCGCTGGGTGCGTGGCTATGGCTTCTCGCATGCGGCTGTGGTCCTTTGTCCCTGAGTCCGGTGTTCGGACCTTTCACCGGCTTTGCTCGTGTTTCGTCGGATTTGCCTGTTGCAGGAGGGGCTCCGCTGGATGGGTGTGCCTGTGAGGCGCGCCGCGGCTCCTCGCGCCCCGGCCATTTCTATGCCGGTGTTATTTCTGCTGGGTACGATCGCCCCCTGGGACGGGGGGGGGGGGGGAGGCGTTCCTGCCTCGGTGCCCTTTCTGGATGTCCGTTACTTGGCGGGCCGTTTCTCCCTCGGAGCTCAGTTTCTGCCTCGGAGCTCGTTTCTGGATGTCCGTTCCTCGGCTGCGGGGGGGCTGGAGGCTCCGGGAAGTGCGGAAGTCGGCTGGGAGGCCGGTCCTGGATTCTGTCCCTCATTTGCCTGTGCTAGCACCCGGGTGGGCTCCGGGTTGCTTGTCTTCCGTCCTGTTTGGTGGATGGAGGTGATGTCATCGATTCCTTTGCTGTTTCATTCGTCGGCCGCTGCTCGGCCCCTCCTTCCCCCTCCTTCTTCCTCGACTGTTCCTCTCTGTGGCTCAGCTGATGGGTGTGTGTTTCTTCGTTTTATTTGGCGGGATTCTGCTGTTCTTCGATTCCTTCGGCTGCTTGTGGCTCCGCTGGGTGTCTCACGTCTGCTCTGTCTACTGGGTTGCTGTGACTCGTGAATTGCTGCTTTGCTAGGGGGAAGCATCACGGGATGAGAAAGCATGTCTCTCCTGTTCGATCTTCTTCCTCCTCCTCTGTTGGTGGTGATTCTGCCCCTGCTGCTCGGAGTGGCAGTTTGGGTGACTCTAAGCTTCTGCAGCGCCTAGTTTTGGAGACGCTGTCTGAACTCGTGGCTTCCAGTATGGGTTCTGGGGGTCGCTCTGAGGCTGCTGCTCCCCTGTATTCGGATATTTCGTCCTCTGCATCCTCTGATGAGTCCTCTTTCGGCGCAGCGGAGCTGCGAGGCAAGTGCATTTCCAAGGACCTGATGCCTGTTCTCCTTTGTCATATTGGGGAGAATATGGGTTTCCAGAGGTCTCTGTGCCCAGCACCTCCCAGGACTCTGTTCTGCCGCAGTTTCGGAAGCCTGTGTCTTCTTCCATGCCTGTCCACCCCTTTGTCATGGATGTCCTCTTTAAGGAGTGGAAGGACCCGGTCCATATTTCTCTGCCCAGGTTCATGTCGGAGCTTTATCCGTTGCAGGTTTCGGAGGTTGCCCTGCCTGATTCGGTACAGGTGGATTCTATTGTTGCTTCTCTGGTGGGTCGCCCTTCCTTGGCTGATGATAATATCCTGAAGGATGGGGTGGATAAGAAGATTGACTCTGCTCTTATGGAGTCCTATGCTGGCTCTCACCTGGCTCTTCGGTGGGGTGTGTATGGTGCTTGTGTTCCGCAGTCTTTGTTGGCTGTCTTCAAGACTTTGTTTTCTACTATGCAGGAGGGGGGCACTTGTCCAGAGTTGCTGGAGTCTATGGCACGCCAGTTGGAGTTCCTTTCGGACGTTGCCTTTGACTCGGTCAGGGCTTCTGCTCTGTCTTGTGGTTCCTCTGTGGCTGCCCGTCGGAATTTGCTGCTGCGTGGTTGGGATTCGGTTGCTGCTCAGCGTTCTGTGGCTTTGAGGTTGCCGTTTTCTGGTACTCTTCTTTTTGGGGACGCCCTGGAGGACATGCTCCATAGAGTCTTTATGAAGAGGAAGCATTCGTTGTCCTTCCATCCTGCCCCTTCTCTTGAGGGGTCCTCCTTCTCGAAAGCCGGGTCCTTTCGCCGGCCTTCCAGGTTTTCAGCAGTCTTCGTTTCGGGGCCGGCGTGGTGCTCGTAGGACCTTTCCTAGGCATTTCCAGGAGAAGCCCCATCCGGGTGGTGGGTCTGGCGCTCCTCGTTCCTGACTACGCCGGTCCGGTGCCCGTTCTCGCTGGTGGTCAGCCCGCGGTTGGTGGGAGACTGCGGCTGTTCCTCCATGCTTGGCTGCTGGCGACCTCCGACCAGTGGGTGCTGGATGTTCCTTCTCGGGGTTACCGGATGGTTTTCCTGTCTCCTCCTCCTCCCTCGGGTGTGGTGGTGACTCCTTTGCCTTCGGACCCGTCTCGCCGTCTGGCGTTGCAGGAGGGTGTTCAGTTGCTGTTCGTCGAGAGGGCGATTGTCCCGGTCCCCCCCCTGGAACGTGGGTTGGGGACTTTTCCATCGTGTTTGTGGTTCCGGAGATCACGGGGGGGCTTCCGTGTTGTCGTCAATCTTCGGGCCCTGTGCTTGTTTGTACGGAAGATCCCATTCATGATGGAAACTTTGCCGATGGTGATTCCCCTGATCCGGGTGGGTTGGGTGTTCACCTCGCTGGTTCTCCAGGATGCCTACCTTCATGTTCCGATGGCGTTGGTGGATCGGCAGTTCCTGCGCTTCTGCCTGCAGGGTCGTCTCTGGCAGTTCTGCGTCCTTCCCTTCGGTCTCCGGTCCGCCCCCAGGGTGTTCACCATGGTGGCTGCTCCCTTGGTGGCTCATCTCCATCTCCTGGGGGTGTCCGTGTTTCCATGCCTGGACGATTGGCTGCTGCAGGCTCCGTCTCCGGAGGTCGTGTCTCGCCACCTTTCCTTGACCGTGCGTACGCTCGGGGATCATGGTTTCCTGGTCCATCTACCGAGGAGTCGCCTGGACCCTGCTACTCGGAGAACCTTCATTGGGGCGGTGTTCGGATCTGTGCGGGGCACGGTCTTTCTCCCAGATTCCAGGATTCTGCGTCTTCATTTGTTGCTGAGGAGGTTGCTTTCCCGGGATTCTGCTCCTCTCCTGCAATGGCTGGTGGTTCAGGGCCACATGTCTGCCACTGTGTTCACGGTTCCCTGGGCCCGGGTTCATCTTCGGCCTCTGTTGTGGCATATTCGGAGGTGGGTGCCCTTTCCTGTCCGGGACTTCTCGATTCCTGTGCCTGTGTTTCCGGAGTTGGTGTCTGCTCTCCAGTGGTGGCTGGATTCTTCGCATCTGTCGGAGGGCATGTGGTTCCGCCCTCACCCCCTTGGTGTTGACGACAGGATGCCAGCGCTTCCGGTTGGGGTGCGTCTCTGGGCCCTTGGGCGGTGCAGGCCCGCTGGCTTCCTTCGGAGTCCCGCCTTTCTTCGTTTTGGAGGGAGCTGTCTGCGGTGGAGAGGGCTCTCCGCCTTTTCAAGGATCGTCTTCTGGGGTGCAACGTGTTGGTGAGGTCAGGCGACACTGTGACCGTGGCCTACGTCTACCACCAGGGCAGTTCCCGCTGCCTTTCCCTGAGCTTGGTGGCCCGTGCGGTTGCGAGTTGGGCCGGGTGTCATCTGGTGGGCCTCTCTGCTCTGCATTTCGGGATGTGGACACCGTGGTTGCGGTTTCCTTGAGTCGGAGGTTCCCGTCCTCCCTCTCCCTGTGTCTGGCCCCTCGGATTTTCCGCTTGCTCTGTCGGAGGTTCGGGACTCCTGTGCTGGACCTGTTTGCCTCCCGGACCGATGCCCTGCTTCCCCTGTTCTGCTCCTGGTCTCCGGAGTCGGGGGCTTGGGGAGTGGATGCCTTGTCTGTCCTTTGGCCTCCTTGGTTCCTCTATGCCTTTCCCCCCTTTTCCTCTGATCCCTGCTTCTTGCTGTAGGTTCAGCGGGTGGGGGCTCGGGTGGTGGCTGTTCTCCCTTTTTGGCCTCGCCGCTCCTGGTTCCCTCTGCTGTTGCGTCTGGCGGTGGCCCCTCCGTGGATCCTGCCGCGCTTCCCGTCTGTTTGGGAATTTCTCTCTTTCTGCTCCTTCTGTCCGCTCTCCGGTTCCTCCTTGGGTTCTCTCTTTGGTTCTGGGTGCCTTGCAGTCCCCTCCCTTTGAGCCTTTGGAGTCCGTGGAGTTGTAATTCCTGTCTTTCATGGTTGCTTTTTTGGTGGCTGTTACATCTGCTCGGAGGTTGGGTGAGCTTACGGCTTTACGTTGTTCTCCCCCCTTTTTTTGTGGTTTCTGGATGACGCTGTGGTCCTTTCCTTGGACCCCGGTTTTATGCCTAAGATTCGTTCACGTTTCCATTCCTCCCAGGAGTTGATTCTTCCTTCTCTCTGTCCTTCTCCTTCCTCTCCTTCTGATGTCCTGCTACATTCTTTGGATGTGAGGAGGGCGTTGTCTGTTTATGATTGGTCGTTCTGCTGGGTTTCGGTCTTCTGACTCCCTCTTTATGACCTTTGGTTTGGCTGGTAGGGGTAAGGCTGCCTCTCGTCTTACTTTGGGTCGCTGGATCTGGGCTGTGATCTTGTTGGCTTACCAGGGCTCTGGTTTGCCTTGCCCGTCTGGGGTTCAGGCGAGATCTGCCAGGGGTGTGTCTGCTTCCTGGGCTGCTTTCCGTGGGGTTCCCCTTGAGGTGATCTGTAGGGCGGGTCCCTGGGCGTCCGAGTCCACTTTTGTGCGACATTTTCGCTTGACTTGTGCTCTGTCTGGCCGCCCTAATTTTGGTTCTGGTGTGTTGCAAGCTGTGGGGATCCCCCCATCTGTGTGATTCAGTTTATTTCTGTTTGTTATTACACTGTGTCTTGCTGCACGCCTTGGTGTCTGTTCTGTTTCTATTTGTGGTGTGCCAAAGGCCTTTGTGGGGTTGCTTTGGTATGCCTCATGAGTGATGACTGGGTCGAGGACGAGGGACGTAGAGGTAATGCTATGATTACGTACGGTAATCCCCATTACTCTTAGTCCTACTCGTCCTCGACCCAGTCATACGACCCGCCCGCCCTCCCTTTCCAGGCCTTTGGTGCTTGGTACATCAGGATTTGCTTCTGGTGGTGAGGTGTATTATAGCACCTGACAGGAGGGTGGGTGGAGTCAGAAAGCGTTTCCTGTTTTGTTTCCTGTCGTGTGGAATACCTCATGAGTGATGACTGGGTCGAGGACGAGTAGGACTAAGAGTAATGGGGATTACCGTACGTAATCATAGCAACCTAGGGCCATTGTAACTAGCCTGGGGTCTAGGCTCTGGGCTCGGTCTGGCGCGGACGGGCGCAGACGGGCTTACCTTAGGCGCGCCTTCGGCGCGCAATCGTCGCGCCCGCTGCGCTCGTCCGCTGCGCTTCCTGGCGAGGCACATGGTTTATAAAATAGTGGCCATTTAAACTTTTTTGCCAATACACAACATCCAAGAGAAAACCGTTCTGGTGATTCTGAGTAACAAAGTGACCTACTAGAACTCATCTGGTTCAATGGTGCGTAATTTCCCTTTTCATATGCTTTCCTGACAAACACTACCCACCATATCAGCCCTCCCATGTCTATCATCAGCTCTTCAGAGTAGAGGTCCCCTAACCCAATATATTTTACATACATACACATTTTTTTATTTCACATTTGTAAAATGTTAATGAAAATACAGTTCTGGATTTTTAGAAATCGCTGGTCAATACAACAATCATTTAATGAACAGCGTAAAACATAGGTCTGTTACAAAACTTAAAATGCCAGCCTGATGTTTTGGAGTTTTAGTAAGAAACAGACTACAATAAGCATGTGATGAATAGAAGAATGTGATTTACTTGTACTTAACGCACCTGTATCGCTCTCTTGCCCATGCTGACAACCTCATACAAAGTAACTGCTTCAACCAGGTCTCCATTGTGGTGTTTAATTGCGGATTCTTGTCCTGAGGAGTTTCTTCTGGTGATGTTCTCAGACTGTTCTCTGGTCTTTCTTTTGCCTTTCTAAAAATCAATATACATAAAAGGACAATAAGGTTTGGGTTGTTAGTGAAACAGCAGTCAAATACCAAATACAAGGCAAGATAAGCTAATATCATATGTGAATTCATAGATGCGCCTGTCAGAACTAATACTGGTCTGTACAGAATTCTATAAACCAGTTTTCCATCAGCGGACCTGTTCAGACAGTTGAGATCTACACTGTGGGGCAGGTGAGGGGGAGGGAATCAGGCAAAGAAAAGCTTTATGCAGTCTGGATAGTAGTGGAGCAAACAAGGGAACAGAGAGGTGTCACCTGGAACCTTTTTAGAATTCTAGGGTAGGGGTTATTGTAAGATGAAGACCCATACATTTCTGAAAACCAGACACATGGGGAAGTCCAAGGTTGCCTAACTTGTGTGGCTCTAACCCAGAAGACCTTCCAAACATCAAACATTGGCTAAAACACACATTTTCCTCTCACTCCTGCGGGGAAAACTTCTGGAATCTAGAGGAAGCCACAAACTTCCTACCACACACCATTCCCCCAAATCTCCTGATTAAAATGGTACCACACTTGTGTGGCTGCGCCTAGTGCCCTCGACAAGAAAGGGCCCAAAATGCAACCAGAAAACATCAACATTTCCGGATTTGTCAACAGGGGCAGCTGAGGTATTTGATACCAGGCTCGGTGGTCACCAGGAAAACTACCAAACCCAGACATTCCTGCAAACCAGACACCCAAAGGAGTCCAAAAGGGTGGTTTACCTCCCATGTATCTCACTACATTTTCTTACCCGCAATTCCCTGCAAATCTCAAACTTTGACTAAAATCGCACATTTTTCTTGTATTTCTGTGATCTAACATTCCAGAAACCACAGGAATCCACAAAATTCCTACCACCCAGCATTCCTCCGCTTGTCCGTTTAAAAAACGCTATCCCACTTCTGTGGCTGGGCCAAGAGCCCATGACAGTCATGCATCAAACCAGTGTCAATGGGAGTCCCACCCTGTTTTTTTGGGCTTATTTATCCTTGGTGTCTAGTGGCCTCTCTGTCCCCCATGGGCAGATTTTGGATAAACACCCTCAATCCACCCCCACAGAAAGACTGATGCTCATGTTCTGAGGTGGGAGCACAACACGATGTCTGAATGAGCTGCCTCACTCCATTGTTAATTTTTGATAATATATTTCCCCTAGTGTCTTGTATGCTTTCTGGCTCCCCTGGGCAGATTTTCAATCCACCCTGTGTGTGTGGGGAGGATAGAACGGACACACCTGTTCTGGGGTGCAACAAGGCGAGATGCCATAGAGAGATGCCCCACATTTGTTTTTGTTTTTTGTTCCCATTTACAGAAATATAGGCCAAAAAAGGGTGTGGGGCAGTTCACACTCTTTTGTTGGGCCTATATACGGAAAAATCCCCACCCCCAAATGAAAAAAGGTGCGGGGGCAGCTCACCCAGGCATTGCGCTCTGCTGCCATCCCAGAACAGGTACATCAGTCTTTCTGTCCCCTTGAGGTGAATTGAGGGTGTTTTCCCAAAAGCTCACCCCAGGAGACAGAAAGGCCAGTCACAGAAACCCGCACAGGAAAATCAGGAGGGAAGAGATACAAGTTGCAAAATTAAGGTTTAACAAAAGACAAATGGACGTATTGATGTTTCAGCAATGGAGCTGACAATCCAAGTGCTTGCATACAAATGAGTAGGTGGGGGCAGGCGCTGGGGTCCTGCACAGTGCCCCAAGTGTCATTTAGTTGAAGCAGAGTTTAAATTAAAAAGAATTTGCATACAGACTGACAACCTCAGCAATTCATGTGGGTCTCAAAACAAAAGTACACAACAGTATCCAGGATATCGGCAGGCTAGAGAAAAAAAACTGGTCTTCTGTGTTTATGCATCCATTGCTTGGATCATCACAATTTCCCTAATAACTGCCCCAACCCTCCTTCAATTCTGGAAAAAGCTAATGGCACGCCTATTCAAGGAACTCTACATATCAACAGCCTCTGAGACCTCACCATCCTCCTCCACCTGGGAAACATTTTGGGTTTCTTATTGTTATGCCATTGGCGCCACACAGTGCTCTGTTGCCTCAAGCAAGGTTTGCACTACCTAAATACCAATACTCCGTGATGTAGATTCCTGCAGGTCAAAAACTTGCCAAGTACCGGAGTCTCGCTATGACCTGATGAGGAGACCCCTCCAGGGAAGAACATTGCCATTCATTTGCTGGTCAAGATGGGTTAGTTGCAGCTAGGATTAATTGTAGGAATCTCTAAATATACCTCTGTGACCAAAGCCCTAGTTCATCTCCACTGGCTGCCGGTACCAAAACGGATCCAGTTCAAATCTCTCTGCATTGAATTCAAATAAATAAACAATCTAGGGCCAATGCAACTGGCTAATCATTTCAAACCCTACATCCCAGTAAGATCCCTCAGATCAGCTGAGCTTGGGAATCTTGTTGTCCCAAGAATTACAAGGGCCCAGTGGGGATGTAAGAGTTTCACCGATATAACAATGAAACCGTGGAACTCTTTACCAACATCACTCAAAAAAGAGACATAGTTGCAAAAATTTAGAAAGGGTCTAAATACATCGCTGTTTGAGCATAAGGCCTAATCTACTAGAGCCAAATCCGTTTGCTTCAAGGCTAGTGCCTAGACACCTTTGGGTATTGTGCACTTTATAAATACATCATCATCATCATAATCATAATCATGGATCAATATTTACCAATAATGATCAAGCAATTCTAACTACCTCAAAATCCCATCAGCTCCTGACATCAACTAACTCAAAACCTGCTTCAATGAGGAAGCGATCTGGATAAAGTCCAGGAGAAAAACACTGGGTGGTGATGGGCTTCTGGCGGAATTTTACCAAATGTACAACGGACAGATCATGGTAAAGCTGAATGAAAACTATGATGAAGTCAAAACACAGGGTGGAGTACCGAACACAATAAGGAAAGCAATAATAACAATGATGCATAACGAAGGCAGGGATCCCCCTGGACTTGGCCTCCTACTGCCAATTATTGATGAATAATTATACTGATTTTAAAATACTTAGAAAGTGTTGGCAACTAGACTTAATGGGGTAGTTACCATTCTAAGCCACGAACATCCATGCAGCTTTATGCCACAATGCAGTGCACCTGCCAATTTACACAGGCTCGATCACATATTGGAAACTTTTGCCCGGGTGGAGAAAAAATGTATGCTCATCACACATGATACAGAGAGGGTGTTTGATTCTCTGGCATAGGAATATAAGATGTTGATTTTGCAGGACACAGGATTTGGGCCAGGCTTCAGGGGAAGGATGCATCTCCTTTACACGAATCCAGCGGCCAGGGATAAGTCAGAAGGAATGGTATCTGTAGCATGAAAGATCAGTAAGGGCACAAGGAAGGGATGCCCGCTGGCGCTTCTCGTCTTCCCCTATAGCTATGGAGCCCTTTGTCAATATGACTGAGGCAATCCCTGATGGATTGGAAAATTTGAGTAGGGGCAAGAAGACATGCGGAGTCCATGTATGCCAATGATACACTAATAAACATCAGATGACAGAGACTGAAAACGAATCCTATTTCGCGAGTCAGAAGAATTTGGGCCAGGTATGGTTTTCAAATAAACAGAGGCAAAAAAGTGTTTTTTCCCTTGGGAGTTTTGGTAATCAAGTAGATCATGGACTGACCAGAGTTGGGGTTGCACAAGGAAAGATAGAAACTCAGGTACTTTCATATACATTAAATATGGTATTTCTTCCATACTGTTTAGTGCATTATGGAACAAATATACAAAGGCAGATGCTAGTTTACAGTGGCCACTTCATGGCACCTTTGATTTAAATACATTCAAATATATCTTGATTATGGGAATGCTCTGCTTTTAGGTTTGAGTAAAAAAGGCCTACACCAACTTCAGTGCGTTCAGAACGCCGCTGCCCGCCTTGTGTTCAAACTTCCTCGCAGAGCATCTGGGAAGACCGCTTTAGCTAAACTCCACTGGCTCCCTGTCAAGGAGCGGATTAAATTTAAAGCCCTTTGTTTCGCGCATCGAATTGCCCAGGGAAAAGGCCCAGATTACCTGAAAAATCTTCTCACCATGCATCGCCCCATCCGGAACCTGAGATCGTCCGGCGCGATGCTGTTTAAAACCCCTAGAATCACCAGAGCCAGGATGGGTGGTTGTTCATTTAGATACTTGGCTTCCAAGTGTTGGAACGAACTTCCGCTCGATCTCCGAATGGAACCCTCTGAAATTAGGTTCCGTGGAAAACTTAAAACGCTTTTGTTCCCTCCTGTGTAACCTTCTTGCCTTTCTCACCTCTCATGGCCTTTTCTTTTTACATCTGCCTCTTGCGAATTAGCAGTATTCAGCGCGGGACACACTGTTTTCTGTGTAGCCAGGCGCTTTAAAAATGGTTTATTATTATTATTATTATTATATAGAAGAACAGCTTTTTAAAAAGAGAAGTAGGCAGAGTATGTTTGATGGTCTAGTATTATGGAAAAAATATATTAGAAACAGAATAAAGAAAAAAGGATAGGAAGAAAGCTGAAGAGCAGACTAGTCGGCAGAAGATTAAAGAGCTACAATTAAAAGTGCAAGAAGAAAGTGTAGAAAGTAATGAGAGACAATTTAAACTTCAATTACAGAAAGTATTTGTGGCTAAGGAAGAAACAGTACTTAAGGGTTTAAAGGAGGAGGATTCAGAACTAGAAGAAATGCTTTGCAAACCAGCCCGACCTCCTTATGCGCCGAATCCTGTCGGGAATAATGCAGTCCCGACGGCGCCTCCCTAGTTACCTCCAGTAGTTCAAATGTATCCTCCATTGCCGGCTGCCTCTGCCACAACTCCTGTCCTTGATAGAAAGACTGTAGTTCGTACACCCGCAACTCCTAAACAACGTCATAGATCTACCCTTACAGAAGATGACAAAGTGGTATTATTGGTTAGGGCCTGTGAATGGGTTCGGGATGACGATATACGATTGGATGAGGTTTTCGCGACTTTGACACAATTCCCACAAATGACTCAGCAGTATGTTGTAGGGGAAAGGGCTAATGCACTAGTAGAGGACTGGAGGACTAATATGAATGAGAAAGCTCCTCGTGAATTAATTAGGATATGTAAAAGGACAAATGTAGGAGCGCTGACTGCTGCTCCCTTAAAGCTAGCGGTAGAAGATATATTTACTCAGAAAAGAAAACTTAGAAGGCTCATGTCGGCCTTGACTAAAGCTTGCCCTATACGAGAAGCGACTCTCGGGTTTCAAGCAGCCGTAGGTGACAGTCAGGGTGTTAACGCAGCTGGGTTCTGGTTCCAATTGATTTATTCCCCTTGGAAGCGATCGGACGTATTGGGCCTTAAAAATTCTTTGCCTGACCCTAGAAAAAACCTGAGTACATTTTATGATGAATTGAATGCTGCTGTAACTTCTTGTGTTATGACTTTAGTTGATATGTTTTTCGGATTGATGTTGCCTCCGACCTTTGGCGTACGGTCCATAAAAATAGGGCCATGAGGCCTTTGGTGGTACTTGGGTGCAATTACAAGTGAGGATATTCATAGGAAAGCAGGGGAGAAACCACAACAGCTTATATTTGATTTACCGGGACACATCATTACTTATTTGAACGAGATAGTGCCACCAAAGAAAATATCATGGGCGAAATTGGTAGCTTACAAACAAAGGAAATATGAGTCGATCCCTGACTTTTTCCACACGGTTTGAAACAACGTTTCATGATTACAGTGGTCAAGACACAACTTCTGATACAGGTCAACATTTATTTGTGGCTAAGTTTGTCGCTAACTTGTTACTTGAGATGTCGGAAAAATTACGAGTAGTTGAAAGTACGTGGGCTTCCTCTATCCCGCCAAGGATTTTGGACATGGCTGAGTATTATGAGAATCAAGTAAATGATGAAAAGGAAAAGAAAGAGGGTACATATAAGGAATTAAAAACTAAAATGTTGTTGCAACAGGTTTATGGGCCATAGAGAGGTAGAGGTCACGGAGTATTTAGAGCTGACCTCCCAAGGAGGAATAATCAAGATTCTCTGGCGTTTGGTTCGTCGTGCATATTGTAAACAAGATGGACATTGGCAATCCGAATGCCCATTGCTTCACGAACAAGGTAGAGGTATGGGACGGGGAGTGACAAGGGCCTCTTAACAGCGTCTTGGTTCTAGTAACAGACAGATTTATTTTGACAATCCTGCCCCGATGAAATCCTATTATGCAGATGATTTCAGTGCATCCAATTCCACAGGTGTGCAGTTTAACTAGCACAGCGTAGGAGATGGGGAGGGATCGGTTTCCATACCGATAGATCAGACAGGCCATTATGTTACTGCTGAAATATTGGGGACCTCCTAGAAGTTTCTGGTGGATACTGGGGCTACACAAAGTGCGCTTTCTAAAAAACAGATCCCTGGGACTCCCTCGTCTGGCCATAAAAAGCTGTCCCTAGGCCTTGCTGGAAAGCCTATTCTTAGTCCGGTGTCTAAACCCCTGGATCTTATTATTGGACCGTTAACTGTAAATTCACCGTTCCTCCTTGCACCAAATTGTCCTGATAATCTGCTAGGTCTCAATTTGCTCAAATATTTCCATGCACAAATCTATTGTTCACAGGAATATTGGACAGTGAAAATTGTTGTAGAAAAGAGCCAGATGGGGACAGGTGGAAAATTGCCAGTTCTTATGTACTACCCTTTGTCACTTTGGCACATGTCCAAGCACATGTTAGTGCAAAATGTATAGTCACACAACTAGAACAAGTATGGGAGCATCCAGATGTAAGAAAAACAGCTGAACATCATGTCAAACATTGCATGGTTTGTTTGCAACGCAATCCGGGGAAGGGATTGGCTACCCCAAGAGGAGGGTTCTGTCCACCTAGTGCACCATTTGAAGTCCTGCAGATGGATTTCATTGAATTGGAAAGGTGCAATAACCTTAGGTATGCCTTGGTTATAGTATGTGCCTTTAGTAAGTGGGTGGAGGCATATCCTAAGAAGGATAATACTGCACTCACCATAGCTAAGATTCTTTTGAAAGAATATTTCCCTAGATTTGGGATTTTCAGAATTTTATGGAGTGATAATGGACCTCATTTTATTGCACATGTTATTAAATTGATTACTGAAAGTTTAGGCATACGTCAGAAATTTCATGCTGCTAATCACCCACAATCTGCTGGTGTAGTGTAGTTCCTATAATCACAATAGGCTCTGCGCATTGGAATAATATATCCTATAGATTTGACGTGGACTGAGATCTACTAGGTCTCTATCGAATATACTAGACTTGATTGTGAGTGCCAGCTAGCTCAGAGGTCACTAGAAACTTTCTCAAATTCACAAGAAGGGATTAGTTTCTGACAACCGCTTAAAACATGACAACTTTGTTTCCCAAGAATAAGAAACGTATCTCTAGAGTCGCGGAAACAATAGATAGTTATTTCACTCAGTCAATCGTGCATGTTTCGTTTCACCAGAGGTGCAGAGAAAATAGAGAGACAGGCATTTTTAATGAAATGTATTTATTGAACAGTCTTCTTTCTCAAGCATAAGAAATAAACTCATGCAATCGTAATACTTGTTTTAAAGTACAAAGCGTACAATACGAGGAGTATTATAAAATAATACTGTAAAAGCATGATATGTGTTCAAAGCCATATAATATATAAAATACATACATTGATAAATAATGACTAAAAGTACTCAACTGGTGCTTCTAAAATACGCCTACCCCGGTGTACCTAACTAGTACAAGGGAAGAAGGAAGTAAGGTGTAGCTTAGTTTCAATATTCTTTTGCCAAGAATCTAATCCAAGAATTCACTTAGGGTCTAATCAGCTCCGTACCTTGGTTTTTAGAATGTAGGAGGTCTGGTATCTCTCTCTCAGGACTCGATTTCCCAGCAACCCGCAATGGAAGCCTGGAAACACTGGAGCTGGATTTCTAGGCTGGAGAAAGTACAGTGTCTCTCAGTGCATCAGCTGGAAGGTCGGCTTCCTTCGGCGCTTGCTGCAGCAGGGCGTGTCGGGCAAGTAGATAGTCGAACTGCTCCAAACCACCGTGTGTTTGTTTGGACAAGTGATATTTATACCTTTAAGGTGCCGAGTTTGATGTAAGATTGGACATACTAGCGTCATTAGAGACATAATTCTCTGAAAACTCCATGAGTTCTTGGATAAATAAATACTCATGCAGTGGGAGGTCCCTGACTGCTGAAGGCGGGTTTTTCCAAGAAATCGTTGTAGATTTTCGGAACTAGTGGAAGTAGCCAAGCCATATTAGGACTACTTGAGTTATGTCTTAATATGGTTATGATTTCAATGCCTATATAAGGATACGGTATTTTATACCTATATAAGGGCATGAATTGGGGAAATTACACTAGGGTCCTAAAACGCTATACAACACTGGTTTGGTGGAATGCTATAATGAGACTTTGAAACTTAAATTAGCTAAGGTGCAGGCCTCGGCAGGGCTTAAATGGCCTGATGATTTGCAATTAGCCCTCATATCCACACGAGCAGTGGCACATAACAAGTCGGGCCTTACAACATACAAGGTGGTATTTAGGAGACCCATGAATGTATATGGTTCCCCAAGTCCTAAGAAAATGAGAGAACTTGAGTATCCTATTTTGTTAGATTACATGAAGGAACTTACAGACAATCTCTCTTTGATTCACCAACAGGTATGAGCCTCACTTCCTGACAATTCTGAAGGTCCTGGGCACTTGTTACAACCAGGTGATTGGGTTGTAACGAAGAATTTTCAGTGTTCAAAGAACCTGGAACCTCTCTGGAAGAGGCCGGAACAGGTGCTCTTGGCAACACGAACAGCAGTTCGAGTTACGAACAGAAGGAATTGGATCCATGGCTCGCACAGCACAAAAGTGCCAGCTAATCTGACTCAGATTATGGAAACCCAGAACGCAGGAATTGCACACAATATTCTCAGCAACGAAGAAAAGATGGACCATTATTTTGCCACGCCTGAAGAATTGCTTTTTACTGATCCAATGATAGCTGGAAGAGAGAGGTACAATGTGAGACCTTGTGTTACCCACTGAACGAAGACTTTGAGAAGAGGGTGCGGTGAGTCTGGTGCGGTTAGGGGGCCTACTTGGCAGGAGACTCCGTGCTGCAGATGCAGCCGAACTAGGAGGCCTATTATGATGGCGGAAGGATCTGCGTCCGTCCGCCACCCCCGAGGTGGAGGGACCGTCCGCAGGGGCAGCGGCGGTCCCTCCATCAAAATTAGGATGTGACCGCCACCCTGGCGGTCACATCCCGTATATTTAACATTGCGGCGGGGCTGCTTGAAGCAGCACCCGCCGCAAGGTTAAATATGCATGCTTTGCATGTGCATGCACAAAGCGGCAGGCACCGCGAGGTGCCTCCTGCTTTGTGCATGCACATGCAGGGGGGTATCATAGGTACCCCACATCTGCCCCCCACCCCCCCTTTCACCCTGGGGGCCCGCAACGGTCCCCCAAAGGAAAGCCCGTATGCCTTTCCACGGCAGCAATGACGCCGTGGAAAGGAATGGGACCGCGGGCATCATAAAATGGCTGGCGGTGTCTCGTAGACACCGCCACCATATGTATGCACTAATTCCGCCTGTCGCCTTGCCATCCGCCGCGGACCCCCCAGCCATCCTAATTTGGCGGGGGGTCTTTTCAGTCACCGCAGCGGTGAATCCGCATCCTCTGGGCTGGCGGTGGCTTCCGCCGGCCCGGAGGATGCGGATTCACCCCAATCCTAATCGGCCCCTAGGTTTGGTGCGGTTTGTGGCGTGGATATCCTGAATCCATGGAAGAACCCAAACTTTCGAACTACTAATTGGTTTGTGGCAAATTCTTCCGTCCCACAGTATTTGAATGGCGAGAATTTGAGAGTTTTTTTGTGCAGAAAACTTCTGACACTATTCGAGTGTTTATCAATCTACTTAACCCAGGACTGGGGATAGAGTCAGAACTTTCCACTTCTTGGCCAAGGAATCCGGTCAGAAGTAACATAGTTGTTGTTTGCCTTGTCCCAGAGCTTCAGTTCCCTGACTTTTCCCCAGCAGGATTTTATAGGGGACCCGAATTGCATCCTTTGAAAGAGGCAGTATATCTAACGATCCTTGAGGTTATAGGGGATGATATTGAGGACGATTTTTCCTGACTACTTGTTATATTGATTTTCTTTTTCATTGCTATCATTGAACTGCAAGCCTTCAACGATTTTTTGTTTCTTCTTTATTTTTTACTTTGGACTTTGTTGAGGTGAACAAGTGTTTGAGTCAAATGTTTGCTTTTTCTCTGAAATTCCCCATTGACTAATACATGCATTGGGCATCAACTATAGACCCTTTTGAAAAAGAACCTTTTTGTGCAGCGTTCTTAAGAAACAATACAGTTAAAGACATTGTTGATTTTTGGTCACAAAATATGGAGGAAGAACACCAGGATATTCAACACCTTGCGTCGAGAGCGAGAGAGAAAAACTGAAAATGGATGTCCATCTGTTTAGCAGCAAGTTTAATTACTGTTATAGGAATTTGTGCTACAGCTTGGTTTTTACATGTGAAATGTCCTGTGCATACGCTTGTACTTCCAACACCCACACCATCCGATCATTACCATTTTACCTTGTCACCGTAAGATGAAAGGCATAGACTCTCCTACAAGAATAATTAATTTATTCGAATTCCTAAATGGTCAGGAGAAATATGTAAGCCCCGGGTTTCCCGGTTCCTTATCCCCCCAAACGTCGCTTAATCCATGTGATTGCATCATGGAGCAGAAGGATCGATAAACCCTGGGTTTGCGACCAATATAAGGGGTATTGCCCAAAAATTCTGCTGAAATATTAAAATCCCCACAGACCACAAAGGGGGCAGGCCATCCTGTTAGTTCCTTTTCCATATACTCGAAAACCTCAGGGTCATCCTGATTTGAACCATATATCCCACATATGGTAATGCCTATATTCAGCTCACATACTGCCCATCTGCCCATAATGTCGGCCTTACAGCGTTTTGCCCCACCAAGCCCTGTCTTTCCTATAATAGCCACCCCCCTTACTGATGAAGTCTGAGAGGAACAAGAGAGGATCTCATATCCACTTAAGTTTAACCAATGTTTTTCCCCCATGACAGATGTGTTTCTTGCAAACACAATATGTCCATTTGTTCAGTTTTAACAAATTCTGCAAGCCTTCCCCTCTTTTTCCAGTCATTCAGGCTGCTAATATTTAATGAACAGATTTTAAGTTTGGACATATTTCTGTTTACATTTTACCTTCTCTTCAACCTGTACCAGATGATTAATGCGAACAAATTCAATACATAGATCTCGTTCCATATGCCGGTTTACATTTGTGTCAGAAATTCTCTTTTCTGCGTTTTTCCCCCCACCCAGTCCCCGCCCCCAGTCTCCCCTCCACCCAGCTTTCCCCCCCTCCCCCTCTGCCCCCCAACCCCCCTGACCCCTGCACCCTCGCTCGTGAAGCGCTCAGACTAAGTCTGTGCGCGTGATGGTTGCAGTGAGCAAACAGTGAGGACTACCTACAAAAAACGTGCTTCCACATAAAGTTAACCCCATCCTACAATACAAAATTACTCCGAATACCAAGCCTTTACCCCCACCTACAAAACTACATATACGGGGCTAAGCCCCAGATAGAATAGTTCACTAGCTGACTAAAGAGTCCAGATACTCCTGCGCTTTTATTTCTGATGCGAAGTATTGTGTCCATCCTTCATTGACTATCTTCAATTGTGCTCGGTTTATCAGGTAGGCTTGCATTTTCTTATCCTGAAAAGACTTAATCATTTGTCTTAACCTCCAGCGCCTTTCAACAGTCGTATGATAATAGTCCGGGCGGACAAAAAATGACACTCCCTCGCTGGACCTTCTTGCATCTGGCCTTGCCTTTTCTGATATAGCCTGTCTTAGAACAAAGTTGCCAAGGAAGATTAAAATCGCCCTTGGCTTGTCTCCTTCTCTTGCATTACGGCGTACTTTAAAGGGGGTACGATGTGCCCTCTGGATTTCTCAAGACCAATTCCAACTGGAAAGCTCCGGGATTGCTAGCTAAAAGAGCTTGATGACATAGGCTCTGACATCCGTGCCTTCTACCCCCTCGGGGATACCTAGCACCCTCAAATTGTTTCTCCTGAGCCTATTCTCCATGTCTTCTAGTTTCCATTGAATGTCTGTAACTTGGGCATGCTGAGATTGGACCTTGCTAGTAGCCGCATCGACCTCGGCTTCCGCTAAAACAACCCTGTCTTCTAGATTCGAAACCCTGTCCCCAACATTCACACAGGCCTTGGACAGTTTTATGACCACTCCCTGCATTTTCCTCATCGCGGCTTGAGATTTGCGGTTATCCTGTTGTGTTTCTTCCCTGTGAGCTATAATTTCTTGGTGAATTACCTCCAATAGAGAGAGCTGGGTCTTTTCCAGAGCGGGGCTACCCTGTAGCGGCATCGAGGAGGAGTGATCCCAACTTAGTTCTCGTTGAGGCTGATCGAATGTTTGAAGTAGAGTGGCAGATTTTATTGCCGTTGCCGGGAGTTCGTTCTCCAGGTCACTCTCGGATTCCAGATTGCTATCCCCCAAATACGAACTTCGTTCGTCTTCCTCGTCTGACCACTCTGCCTCCTCTGATACTGAATAGAAGCACTCACTAGGGACCTTCTCTTTATCTTTCTCTAGGGGCAGATAATTTTTTTTACTGCTCTCTTCATCTAGGAATCCTGGGTTGTCAGTCTCACATCCCACAGTCACGGCTTCCTTATTTCTTGTAGATGTTTCCATAGCCTGTTGCGACTCTTGAACCTCACCCGCTGTTAAAGCCAGGTTTTCCTATTTTGGGCTCCTGTCCTCCTCTCCTACTTTAGCACCAGCTTTTGCGCCTCCCTTACCCCGCCCCACTGGGGTCGCCTTCAGGTGTTCTATCAGACCAGGAGTTGTGCTTTTTGTTACCATCGCCGGGGAGATCCCTAAGGCATGTCCAGTACATTCCACCAGGGAGGGGTCTTGCGTCACCACAGTATCAGTATCACCATCAATACTCGTTTTGTCACAGCCCTCCTGCGCCCCAACACTGCTCTTAGGATTCAAGTCCTCAATACCCTTTGTGCCTTTCTCCTTACTGTTCCTAGTAAACATCTCTGGAACTGAGGCCGTGGCTAGGCGGGTTCTGACTAATGTCTGTATGCCTTGTTTACCTGGATCTCCCTGAGGCGGCTGCTCTTTCCTCGACATGGCTTCCGACATGGCTTCCGCTGCTCCAGCGTTTCCAACATTGCCAGCATTCCCGGTATTGCCAGCTATAACTCGGCTTGTCCTGGCTCCTCGCGTTCGATCTCACACCGGGTCTTGCCTCCCACCCTCTCCGCTTGCATGCTCCACACTCCAACGCTCGTGGAGAACCAGCGGCAGCGAAAGAGGACTATCCGGGCGAGCGCTGCTGTTTGCTCAGGGCAGTACATCGACCTCCGGAAAAGCACTCGGCATCTATGGGTCAACAGCATCTGGGCTTTAGCATCAAGCTGTCTGTTTTTGGGAGTATGCGCTCGGCTGATTAATCCAGTTTCGGGGGTGCCAGTATCACGTCCTCACTGCAACACTACTGCCAGCCACAACTACGCGGCCGCCATCTTGTCACTTCGCGGCCGCCACCTTTAGATGTTATTCTTGCAGATCGAGGAGGTGCATGCTGAATTATTGGTGCCAATTGCTGTGTTTATATACCAGACAACGCACCTTTCGGTTAATCAGGGCATTTCCAAATTACAAAAGATAGCGGCGCTATTCTAGATTGTCGCCTTTGTATTCAATGTACGCCTATTATATGCCCCTCCTGTACTTCTTTATGCATGTCCTGTGTCCCTAAGAAAGTGGATATTAGTGATGTTAATAAGCAACTTATGCTGCAGCAACAGATAGATGAATTTATGAAAGTAAATATAGGAAGCTTGAAAGACGATACAGACAAAGTACCCTAAGCTATCATAGTATAACATTGATTTGATTTATTATGTATTTTCATTGAAAAGTTCTTTTTATGTGTTTAAAATATACTCTGAATTGGACAAAATGTATTTAGCAGAGGCTTAAAGGAGGGACTGTTAAACAGTAAAAGAAAATATTTTGTTAAATTAGCCTCTGCTCTCAGACATTTTGTATTTCTGCTGGGACTTCGTAAAGTTAGAAGTTGCGTGCTCACTGAAAGCAGGTCATACTGATAATGCTTGCGTGTCAGAGTAAGCAGCCCTGCCCTGCCGAAGGGCCTACGTGCACAGATGTCTAATCTGTTTGCCCACCAATGCCTGTAACCTCCCTTGCCTATCTACAAAGATGACTATGGTAAGGGTTTATCAAGCCAGGTCGAAACTAGGTTTGATAACTGTAAGATAATTTTATTAAAATGCTTGCTTATATATGTTCTCTTTTTTACATATGTTTCAGTGTAGTTGTGTGGCTCCTGAAGAAGGCGTTTGTTGGAACGCCGAAACGCGCGTCGAGAGACTGAATTATGTCATGCCACTTTTTTTAATGAAATCTTTTGAAAGATTATATTTTGATTTGTCAATATTTTAAGTCAAGTTTTTAATTCAATGTTATAGAACAAATATGAACGTTTATTATTGATTATGAATTTATATGTATGTAATAGGTAGTCATTGTTATTATTATTTTCAAGATTATTGTCTAGGACCTGTGTTTTCTAATTTGTTTTCTGTATAGATACAATGATTACATATGTGCCCGTTTTTTAATTAAAAATGTTCACTAAGTGAGAAAGATTTGTCTTATCAGTTTATGATTGTTTAAAATTTATTTTTCTGTTTTGACCAATGACCTTCCTCTGTAGCTATCAATAATTTATGAAAGTATTCCAATTTATCAAGATTCCACAGTTTAGCATGTAAGCATTGTGTAAAGGGCTGCCTAAGGGGTTGTGTAAGCGTTATGTAAAAATGCTAAGGAGGGTTATGTAAAGTGCGATGTTTTTGGTGAATTCCTATGGTACCCAAATTGTATAAAAGGCAGGTTTGGAACTGTTCTAGATTCGTTCCCTCTCAGGCACTTGTAGTGGCTGTATGACGGAGCCATCTCATGAGATATAATAAACTTGTGTTTTATTCCACTCCAGTGTTGATCCTCATTTATGAACCCGTAGAAAAGGGGTGGCCCTGCACCAGTGAGACAGATAAAATATCTCACTTCTACAGTACAACCCATAAAAATTACACTCTCCAGGCATCTAACTGTACTTCACAGAAGCACTCTCTGTCACTAGATCTGTGCATACCCATTTGTATAGCTACTCGCCCCTACATTATTTAACATACTGAAGGCCCTCTGTTATCCTGTCACTTATATCCAACCTGAACTCCCTAATTTCTCATTTTAGGAGGAGGTAATTCTGAACTAACCAAAACCTAAGGCGGCTATATTAACAGGTTGTTAGCCCTTGCTTAGAAACACTAGGCCTGATTATGATGTCAGTCGGAAGGGCATCCGATCAGAATTGTTGTGGTAAAGAATCAGCCGAAAGATAGTTGGTCCCAAGCTCTAAATTAGGATCCAACCATCGTGGAGGGGATCAGAAACATGTCTCTTCGCATTGAGGCTTCTGCTGCATCACGGAAAAGGGCTGTAGCACAAGCCCCAATGCCAAAAGGCATGTTTTTGAACATCCCTGAACCCTGTGGCAGGCACCATGCAGTCCCTGCCACAGGATGCAGGCATGTTTAGGGGTTCACTACAGGTGCCCCCAGGGCCCATAGTGGAGGGCCACAGGGACCCCAAAAAAGCCTTTCTGCCAGTCTTTTCACGTTAGAAGAACCATCATGAAGTGGCTTGCGGAAAGGTGGATCATAATCCCCATGTGGGCACCTCCGTTGTGGGGAATGCGATCCGACAGCCCTTGAGCTGTGCAGTCTGACTGACTGAATCGTAATGTGGCAGTCTGACCGCAGGTATATAGATCTCGGTCCCACCAACATCGTAAACGGCCCCTATGTTAATTCTGTCTACAATCTAGGTAGCTATGCCTGACTATATTGTTAAGTTAGCAATATTTAAAGAACTTGTACACCAGGGTTATTTGGCACTGCAGGAGGCAACAACATAATCAAGAATCAAACATTAAACAATAGTGAACTTCAATAGATGATAAATTATTATTATTAAAAAATCACCAATACTATAGAAGAAAGCAAAATGTTCAGCTTTTCTCGAAAGGTAGTGAGAGAAGTAAAAAAATGGGTATTAAGGGGAAGCGTGTTCCTTTTTTAAGCAGCTGCAAGTGAAAATACCCTGTCTTCAAAGGAGACCATTTTGGTCCTAGGAGCATGCCTGGCCCAGGAAGTGTAAATACCAATTTGGGATAGTGGAGCTAGAATTTTGGCACCGGAAAATATGCTGGGGAATGGTGGAAACCTTGTGCATAAATACCAAAGAATTAAAGAGTACGTTGCTTCACTGGAAACCAATGGGGGTTTTTGGGGACAAGGAGGATATGCACATGTCGCATGGATTCAATAGGAAGATGGGCTGTTGCATTTTGTACCCGTTGAAGCAGTCGTATAAGCTTGTCCAGCTGGGTTCCATTAAGGCTTGAGCTGCTGTACGGCATTAACTCTGTGGACTGAGGTGGGAATCTTAACTATAGGGACTTTGTACCAAGACCAACCTAATAGAGGATTGTGGTCACCTGGTGTCACAATGTATGGAAGTAGAATTTATAATATTGAATGGAGATGGGGAATGAAAACATGAAATCCTATAAATGGTTTTTATGGCTGGAAACACTTCACACTTACTAACATGGTTTTACAGATCCCTATTAAATAGGACCAAGCCCCGGTTATTACAGATTAGGGAGAAATGGGAGGGTAGCCTTCACAGGAACTTCACTGATAAAGAGTGTGAAAGAGTTTTGGCACACAGAAAGTCTCGAGGAATTAAAGGTTAAATATACCTAATGTCATTATTTACACATGACCTATATGCCTTAGAGTTGGGTGAATCTGAAATGAGGATCAGTTGATATTTATTGCACCAAATGTACTTATTGCAATTCCTATCTTCTACATGGTATGGCTAAGTGTGACTGTTAAATTGTTCTGGAAGTTTGTGATCGAAAAGCTCAAATGGATTTGCAGTACAGAAGGCTTGCATTCTCCTATGGTCTGCCCCTGGGCTTGTAATTAAGACCTAAATCTAAAGAAAACAAAAGTAGGTTCATAGATCTGGCATTGGGACTCGCCAAGAGGTGAACAGCCATGAGCTGAGAGAAGTGAGTCCCCGATAATTAAATGGTGCCCAAATGTGAGCCAGTAGGCCACGAGTAAAAGTCTTGCGCTCCATGCAGAGGAGAAGAACCAACTACGCAGAAGACCAATAGCTCACCTCTGCTATGAAATCCCCTAAACTTTTGATAACCCTGAGGCAAGAGAAAGGGAAGAACCGTATGATGGGACTAAGTCATTGGATGAGTTGGGTCCTGCCCCTAAGTTGTTGTCTGTATTAAATGAAGAGAACCCCCAGGCACCCTATTAAGATGCATATCTATTTGTTTTCTTCTCCTCATTTATTATGGAATTGCTACAATGTTTTTTTTTCTTTTGGTTAACTGTTAAGTCAATCTTAGTTTATTGCTTCCAGTATGTACTCTTTGAACACATTTGCCCATCCTCTCCCACAGTTCACAACTATGTTTAAGAGTATAAATGCTACTTGCACTGCTAGTGAAACTACTACTGTTACGGAACTGTCAGGAGCAACATTTTCTGTTTGAAAAGTGATTGTTTGCAATGCTATGTGACTCATATTCCTTATTTGAAAAATAAAGTATATAAAAAAAAGAGTGTTAATGCTACTGTTTGAATTATGTTTGGCATGGAAATTATGACATTGCATTTTGTATATGTTTGATACATACACATAAAGTATCTATTCAAGGTCTATAAAAATAATAAACAGATTTGACATAAATAATTAAATAAAGTTTGTACTGCAATCCTGCAATGATTATAGTTATGTGAAATACAGTTACGTGGACTTCAGCAGTGATGAATGGAAGACGTTTTCCTCATATGCGTAATTTGCCAGAAGATAGCGCTGGTGAGTTTTGAGGTCTGAAACTCCAGTTGGAGATTGGAGTCTCTGTAGATTACTAGATTTCGAACAAAAGCATCATGGCTGGAGATGGCCCCATAATTTCAAGGCAGTTAAGAGGCTTGAGGTTGGTGGAGAAGTATCTGGGAATGAGGAGCTTAGTCTTGTTAAGATTTAGTTTTAAAAATGAGATGCCATCCAATGACACAAGTATGATTAGCGGATTGGCTGAGACATCCCAGCATGGTCAGATGGCCTGAAGTGGGCTTGGGGATTTGTTAGCTGAAACATGACCTGTGTATCATCGGCATACATGTAAAACTTTACTGCCAAGGAATTTCCCATTAAGGCCAGAGGCATGCAGAAAACTAACTCGCCTGAAGCTAAAGAGACAACTTTTTAATTGGAAACTATCAAGTAAGACATTTGCCCATCACTTTTCTTCTGTAGTAAATAACATGCACTGTACAGTAGGCTAAAAATTAAACAAATCACACTTTATGCAAGTATACCAAGTTACTAAAGAATACAACATTTCACAGGGTGATACATCTGCAGTGGAAAGCAAAAGATGGAGTCAAAAAATATTGAAGCCTACTAAAAATTACTCTAAGTTAATAACTTACGGGTGATTTCAAGCTGCAGTGGTTTCTCTGACAGCCACCATTCTGCATTGTGTTTGCTGGCACAGTTCCATCCTGAACAGCATTTTCTCTAAATAGAAAAAGAGAACCCCAGTTATGTTCACATTTTTGGTAGCTGAGTTTGCATTCAACAAGTTACAGTTTGTGCGTATGTTTAAACAGGCAGATACACTAAATTCAGTAGAGAGAGGGCTCTCACACTCATCTAGTATGCCTTGTTCCCTGTCCACTGAACACCACTGACCCTAAATTGTTTTTCATTCAAGCTCCTTGTAACAAACTCTTGCATAACAGAGAGTTGGGACAGATATGAATTGATATTCATAGCCATATGGAAATAGAAAAACCTATTTTCATATTGCGCACACTTAAGGCCATTTATCAGTGGGCAGAAGGCCGCCTCTTCAAAATTGGGTGCTTGGTTATCTTTCAGTAAATAGTGAGAGTATATTAAGTAAATATCCCCCAAATATGACATTTATGTATTTCCTCCTTTACAACAAAATTCGTTGGCTTGGATGATAAACCCTAGTGTGTATTCCCTCGAATTAAAGGATTCAAGACATGGACAGCTTTTCTATAGTTTTCAGTTCTTCATAGGCACAGAAACATCAAGTTTATTCTAAGGACCTTTTTCTGGGTGATAGCCCTCTTTGAACCCGGTATGGAGAATTCCATTATTTTTGTACTGAATTTAAAAACCTAACAGTTACATTGGCTCTCCATTATAAAAAAGTAAATATTTAGCAAATATTTATTCCTCTGAGTCATCTATGTGTAGGCAAATTAAGGGCCTGATTACAAGTTTGGTGGTCCTCCTGCAGCAGCACCACAGCTGCGCCCTTAGGAGGACCGCCAAGCCCCTGGTGAGCCCGCCAGATGGATTTGTTTTATTTTAGATATCTTTTTATTAAACATAAACATGGAGATTTGGCAAAGCAGCGTGTACATTATATGGCAATGATACATATGGTGATCACATTTAGGCAACATGAGGCTGAGACAGATAACAGAGGTTGAGAGGGCTTCAAGGAGACAATGATTCATCCTCCAAGTGGGTCACAGAGGCCACATAGATCTCTCCCCAGTAGGTATTCCACTTACGCCACACAGCGGACCACTTCCCAGGGCATCCTCGTGCCACATAGACCGTTTTCTCCCTGAACACACACCAGTCTAAGTTCTTTTTCCAGGAGGCCAAGATCAGTGGAATATCAGTCCCTCACATTTGTGCTATATCACACTTGGCCACCATTGCACCCAGAGAAGCCCAGAGCCTCTCCATACTCGTCAAATCAGTGGGTTCCCACACATTAAGGAGACATCTTATAGCCTCCGGGCGAATGTCTTTATGTTTTTTTGAAAAAGACTTTAGCGCAATCGGTGGATTGCAAGGGTTTTACGCAATAAAACTTCCAGCCCTCAGCCGAGGGCAGGCTCCCCTAGTACCCTACACCCTAATCCTCCTCCCCCATCTCTTCCTCCTTGATCTGATATGTCTGCGCACGCACCATTGTACACCGCCGACTACATTAAGGAAATATGCCAGGGGCCCTCTCTCCTCTCAAATACTTCTGAAACACCCAGCACAACCTCAAGCCCTCTCCCAGAATAATTAGAAAAACTCTGGAAAAAACAGGTCCGGCTTCAACTGATGGTTTTAATGCTAACGGATTACCTCAAAGCCGAAGTGATCCCATTAGGCCTACAAGTCAGAAACATTCCCGGTATATTTACCGATAACCCTAAATATATCACTAACTTCAGCTATATAGGGACTACTTGCTCTAGACAGTGGTTAGTGCTTGGAATCGACATTGCTACAGAAACTTTAAAATCACTGGAAATAGAGATCGCCGATATGGAGAAACAACTAGAGGATTCAAATCCTACAACTGAATGTAAAAAACTTTTAGAGCAGTTAGAAAAAAGTACAGCTGACTTTTATAGAATTGAGGAAAATAAAAAGGCGAACAAAATCAAAAAAGATATTAAACAATACAGTGTAGAAAATACGTATCCATACCTCCAAAAAGACTTCTACACCAACAGAGCCTACTCTCACCCCCAAGTAAATAGACCTTGGGGTAGGTTCAACCGCCGCCGCAATCTCGTAGGATTTTCTGACACATCGGCAGAGTCCTCAGACAGCTCAGACCCAGGCGAGGGACCTAGCATTCCTAACAAACGTGGTGGGGGCCACCCTAATTTTTTAGCCAGAGGCCAATCCAACACCCCCCAGCGAGGGAGAGTAAAGAAACCGCAAAGATGGCAAAATCCTCCAGGGGAAAGGAGAACCAGGAACAACTTCTACCAGTGGTAACAAACACTTCAGCAGAGGTTATTCCTATCTTTAACCTCTCCAAGCATACATTACTAGACACAGAAATTGAACTATTAAAGAAAGGTTTATCCTTTGTGCCGACTATCCGCCCCAATTTCATGGAACTACATACCGAGTTACTAAGATTCTTTAGAACAATTCGCCTAAAAGCATTTTTCCAACTCCATCCAAGCAGTGCCCCTTGTACCAATACCCCATTCCGCCCCCCATCAACATTCTCCCGTTCAGCTGGAATGATCCCTCCTGAAGTCATAACATTTGAGAAACTTATATTCGGAGACCTAGCTACACTCGAGAAAACCAGATTTTTCATTCCCTACAATATCTCTAGGAGTGAGAAGAACGCCATCGAAACATTGAAAACCAATAAAAATGTCGTGATAAAAAGCGCAGACAAGGGGGGTGGTATTGTCATCCAGGAGATTGACGCTTATAAGACAGAAATCTAGCGTCAACTCAATAATACCGACCATTACCAGAAGTTACCTGGCAATCCAACTAACATCCCAGGCTTGCACTGATGGCTTTCTTAGCAAGAAAGAATTTAATTTTCTTAACACCAAATCCCCTCGTCTTCCGGTAATATATACATTGCCGAAGATACATAAAAACCCTCAAAACCCGCCTGGATGTCCAATCGTGTCCGCATGTGGTTCAGTTCAAGAACCTTTGGGAGCCTATGTAGATTTCTTTATTAAAGAATTCGTGCCATCCACAGCATGCTATGTGAGAGATAGCATGCAAATGATCAACTTGGTAGAACATCTCCAATTCGACCCACACCATGAGACCTTGTGCACAATGGATGTGGAATCGTTATACACGAATATCCCACAGACCGCAGCACTACTAGTCATCCTAAAGACCCTTGAGACACGACCACGTCCTCACAGGGTCCCGACCCTCTTTATTCTACAGTTATTGGAACTCTGCCTAACAAGGAATTTTTTCCTTTTCGAAAACACTTACTATCAGAAAATCAAGGGTACTTCGATGGGGGCTATTTTTGCCCCCAACTTAGCCATACTGTTTATGGACCAACTTGAGATTGGATCCATCTTGACAGATTATAACCCCTTCCACTTTGGGATCAGAGTGTGGAGGCGCTATATAGATGACATCTTCCTTATCTGGAATCAACCAATTGATGCATTGACCCAATTTCTACACTGGCTCAATAACAATTGCTGCGGTCTGACCTTTACCTTAACTTGGGACAAAAGTTCCATACCTTTCTTGGACCTTACAATCTACACCTCAGAAGGCGAGCTCCTGACACGATTGTTCAGGAAACCAACTGAGCGAAATACACTCCTAAGTTATAAGAGTAACCACCCCAGGACTCTGAGGGATTCGTTACCGTATTCACAATTCCTTAGGATCAGACGGAACTGCTCCTGTAGAGAAGATTATTTCAGGGAATCTGCAACCCTTTCCAACAAACTAAAGGACCGAGGCTACCCGAAAAGGATAGTAAGACAAGCTTTAAAACGAGCCTGGTACTGCCCCCGGGATGTTTTGCTTTCTCCCAAAGACAAAGACCAGACAGACAGAATTGCATGTGTAACGACCTTCTCACCTATCTCCAACAAAATTAGGAAGTCCGTCATAAAACATTGGCCTACATTAAATGCTGGCATCATAAACATAGAAAGACCTCTCTTTGCATTTCGCAAAAGTAGAAACTTAAAAGACCATCTGTTCCGAGCAGCACTGCCAACTTCAATGCAGGGACCCACCATAGATTCTACATGGGGTCTACCCCCAATCACAGGGCATGTAAAGTGTGGTTGTTGCAACGTTTGTGACTACACGGTGGAGGGTAAATAATTCACCCACAATAACATCACGGTTGAAAGACGTTCATTTTCCAACTGTAATACAAATAATGTGGTGTATATCATTGAATGTCCTTGCCCAAAATTATACGTCGGGCAAACCACCCAAAAAGCGAAGACCCGCATCTGCCAACATCGGAGTCGAATCAGATGCCGCACGGCCAACGCCCCTTTGGTTGACCACTACATCTCAGCAGGCCACAACGAAAATGATATGAAATGGACTATCCTTAAAGTTGTGAAACTACCATCGAGAGGAGGCAACTTAACACAAATGCTGAACAGAGAGGAGCTCAGGACTATGATTCAGTTTGATACTATTCAAAATGGCCTCAACCGTGCTGAGGACTGGACCACACTACTATAAAATGTCTAAACCATGATAACTTAAAACTTACGTTTTTTGCAGAAACTATGGAATATTAAGTTTGAGAGAATTGAGTTGCCCCCACGGCAGCGTCCATGCTCACAATGAACATTAACATGAGTTAATCAATGCAAGTTGTGTGTTTTTAACAATTGTGTAACTTAACCATTGTTGCTTCTTCGCCGTCAACACAATCATTCTCTACATTTTGTTTTATCTACATTTTGTTTTATATGAATTATCACCTTCACTATCACTGCGCCGTTTCGCCGTTTCACTTGGTCAATATGTACTTGGCACCTAGCAACTAACTATGACAGACCCACAGTATAAACTTTGTTCCATCCTTAAAGATGGCGGATTTATTCCCTTGAGTTATCCAGTTATCCGCAAGGAATATGAGCCCACTCCAAGATGGCGGCCAAAACCGGTAGTCCTACTACCCTTTCCCCCAATTGGACGCACGCTTATCTGGCGTCCCAACCAGCATGCTCGTAGTATCTGTGATACGGCAGTATACGCAAGGGCATCATTCCCACGGAGGCATCGCACTACGCAGGTAAGCGCTCGAACTACCCAGTCCATATAATATAATCCGGTTGACTCTAAACCGTAGTCTAATCGCTTACCTAAAAGCGACGAATTGTTTTATTGCAGACTCCCCCGGGAAACTGGCATACCTCTGAGTTTATCTTACTCCCTAAGGTAAGCAATTACGGCGGACTCCCGCTTTTAGAGGTTCTGTTCACAATAAGCATTCCCTCTGATATCCATTCCCTTGCACTCCACAGCCAGCTAATAACCGATCCAAGACCGTGGCAAACCATTACGATAACCCAGATCCAATTCAGGTAATTATGCCACTTGTCACGGTGCTTTCCCCTAAAAACACTCCTTCTGGCCACTTTCAGACCGATATACCCACTGTTCTCTCCTTACCTTAACAGGAGACATCCATTCGAAAGATTGTCTTAAACAAACGAATCTCGATTACCCCTGGGCCTCTACCAGGGTAAGACAACTAAAACTGCCCACTACTCACAGAAGCACTGAATGATCGAGCACTATTGTATTCACTGTGAGAGGTGGCATGTGTGTCTCTTCAAAAGAGAAAACCTCCGTTGCTTAGTATTAAAAAGCTCATAACGAACTATGAATGCCAACTGCTATTTTTTGTGATAAAATTCCCGCATGGATCCTAAATGTATGCATCTCGAAGTCACGTCACAACGCGGCACTTCTTGTGTAAATCGAGGTTACAACACAACTTGCACAACATAGAACTCACGTTAAGTCGGATCCGAATGAAATGTTGCGCTACTGATTTTCAGAGTTTAATTCAGCTATGTGCTGTTCTCTCTTCTTCCCCCTTTTCCTCCCTAACAGGCGGTTGTAAAATGATTATACCAGGCAGGCAAATGTTCCAATTGTTAGTCCTGATGATGATCCCACATATTAGAGCATAAGGGATCGAAACGGCGACTTGTTTATAAGTGTTTTCACAACCCGACTATTATGTTTGATTCATGTTGTGTCTAGCACTTGTTTGGCATTACTTACAAACAACACTGAATTACAAGTGGCCAATAATGCTCTTTCTTGCCTGAAAATTCCCTTCCCTGTGTGTTCCCAATATGGTACAGGATTGTGCCTGATTTACACTCTTTTATGTGTTTTCAATTCGTGAAAAATAAAATACCCTGTCCGGCTGGACAGTGGACAAATATAGTTCCCATTGTGGCCTATGTTTTATCCCTATCTTCGATCCTAGATATACTAGGGACCTTTGTTCCTTTATAATCATATCACACTTGGCCACCATTGCACCCAGAGAAGCCCAGAGCCTCTCCATACTCGTCAAATCAGTGGGTTCCCACACATTAAGGAGACATCTTATAGCCTCCGGGCGAATGTCTTTATGCAGTACTTCCGGCATTACCTCATGTATCCCCCGCCAATACTCCAGTATCTGCTCACATTCCCAGAGTATGTGCAGAGAGGTACCTACTTGACCACAGCATCGTCTGCAATCATCCCCTCCCCCTCCCCTTGTGAACCAGTTAGAGCCCAGTGACATACATTGCCTGCAATATTCTGAGTTGGACCAGCCTTAATTGTGCGGAAATCGCCACCTCGCGGGGCGAGGCAACCGCCTCTTGCCATTCCTCATCATTAATCTCAAGTCCATCCCTTTCCCAACACTCACGCAATCGTTCAAGAGGATTCGGGGTATTGTTAGTCAGTTTTTTATACATTAACGAGATTGCTTTCTGTGGAAGATATCCATCGAGCAACCTGTCCTCCAGCAGTGAATAATCAGGGGGGACTGTCCCCTTCTGCAGGGCTGCGACCGCCGGACAGGTTTTGAGTTGAATCTAGGGCGGCGACGATGCTACAGCAGTCTCACAGCGGCGGCTGTGTTAGGCTCATAGGAGAGCCTTAACAACAGACCGCCACAGTGATAGCACCTGCAGCATGTTCCTGCACAATGTGGCATGCACCACGTTGTGCATGCCACACCCTGCGGGAACGAGGGTGCCGTTCAAGGGAGACACAGCATGTGCTCCCCCGCATGCAACCCCAGGCTCAGAAGCATCAGGGGAACTTGTTAGGGCCCCCTTAGTTGCATGTCGGCCACTCTTTTCATGGCGGGCTCAACGGCATGAAATGGGCGGTGAAAATTCAACTCACAATATACTTGGCGGTGATGCAGCGGCACTGCCAGCATATTCATACCTCTTTACCCTGCGCCACTGCTGCTACAGGGTTCGAAAAAAACACTCTCCCACTCTTATTGTCAAGCAAGATTTAATCAGAACAAGCTATTTTTAGGGACTACTAACCCTTTCTTGGGAGCTGAAAATCCTCTAACTTCAGTCACAGAACAAAAAGCAAATGTAGGAAGACAAACTGACTTTTGACCTCTGTCTCTGAAAGCAGAGCAAATGTAACAAGATTTTTTTTTTATATAAATTCTTTATTCATGAATGTACATACATAGCTCATCCCATCTATAATCAACACGTCTAACATTCACGGTTTTCTATTTTCACCCCAACAGTAGATCATACAGCAGTAATCCCCTTCAATAGGCACAAATCCATGTAACTTCTACATTTGCAAAAGGGCTCCGCGTTGTGTGATATTGCACACCTACCCTCTGGAAGGTGCCGGAGACCTCCTATAGCCGTACCTGTGTCTGAAGAAGAAGATCCCGCCCCTCCCACTCCCCCCCCCAACGAACCCTCCCTCTACCCCCTGTCTCCTGGGCGCAAGAGTCTCTAATTGGTGTCATTCTCCGGTCTACAGTACCGACTACATCTTTACTATGTGCTTACAGAAATCTAAACTCCAATCCTGGCCTTGGAATGAGTGACTTCAAACCTCTCTACTCAGTGTGGGGCCTGTGAGCTATCTCCCTGGGATAGTGCCGGGTCCCATCTATCTAGGTCCAGTAGCATGACCTTCCACTCCATAGCTATGGGGGTCTGCCGTCTTCCAATGTCCTCCTCCCTCTTAAGGGTGACACTCTCTATCTGGCCCCACTTTACAGCATCTCTCCTCCATGTCTCCACACAGGGCGCCCTGGGGTATTTCCATCTCATGGTGATTACCCTGATGGCCAAGAGAAGCGCCTGATCTATAAATCTCAGTTTGACTTTCAGTGTTTTAGGGCGATGGCGGGCTCCCATTAGGCAGTAGTCGGCTGTCTCCTGTATCTGCATGTGTGTGACCTCACCCAGTGTCTGGATTAATCAATGAGAAAGTTTATTATCCCTTTGCACTCAATTTATTTAGGCAAATTATTCTATGCTTGTAGCTTAATCAAAAATGGCGCTTCATTCGTCACACGTAGTCTGACCGAGCCTTAAACATAAAGGAAGAATGTTGTGGGTAGGATAACCTGCCCGCTGGAATGTGCGCTCAGTAAACGATGAAACACATCGGTTTCTTTCAAAGTTAGGTTTATTGGGTTCAAACTTTCTGAATTGTTCAAAACATCAAATGTAGCCGTTAATGGTTTATTGCATACATAATGTCCATCTTATGCAGCAATCTTCAAACTCATAGATATTTTAAATCCACCCAATGCATTTCGGGTCTGAAAACCAAGACCCTTCGTCAGGGGTCTGAAACAAGGGGTAAAACAGGACCCAATTAGTCACTCCAACGATGTATTCATGAAATATGTGCATAAAAAATATAGTGCTCGAAGTGGACGTGCTACCTTTAAATACCAACCGGGGTATCATGCAATGATCGCGTTTACGGTGCAAACAAACCGGATAAGGTGCTATAAAGTGAAAAAGATTGAAAACAAATAGTGATCTGAATAAAAAAGTTGAGAGAACCATAAGTCCGAAGAAAAACGAGAAGGAATATCGTAGTACGTTACAAGTATCACGAAACCGGTGTAAAGAAGAAAGCACAGTTCAAATAAATGTAAACAACACTCACGAAAGGACCGGACGGTGCCGCGTCTCAGGAAACTCTGTGGCGTTTGAAAGTTTAACAAGCCAGACTGTGATATGTGGGTGAAAGGTCACGTGATCGGCTAAGATCGTCCAATGAAAAGAAAAAAGGAACCATCACGTGATCTGAGTGTAGACGCCTCAGATAAGGAAGTGTCAGTGTGCTCGAAACCGAATAATAAAGTTACATGCAGAAGGTAAATAATGACATATATACCGTGCAGCGTGAAACATACTGAATAACAACAAGCATCATAAGACAATACAATGTTTGATGCATTTCATCGCAAACATCAAATTGCGTTCAAACATATATATGATTCAAGGGGATCAGTGAAGTTCAAAAGTCAATGTATGATATTGAAATAATGAATCATAGGAAACATGAGTGTTCTATACGATCATTAAAGGTAGCACGTCCACTTCGAGCACTATATTTTTTATGCACATATTTCATGAATACATCGTTGGAGTGACTAATTTGGTCCTGTTTTACCCCTTGTTTCAGACCCCTGTCGAAGGGTCTTGGTTTTCAGACCCGAAATGCATAGGGTGGATTTAAAATATCTATGAGTTTGAAGATTGCTGCATAAGATGGACATTATGTATGCAATAAACCATTAACGGCTACATTTGATGTTTTGAACAATTCAGAAGGTTTGAACCCAATAAACCTACCTTTGAGAAGAAACCGATGTGTTTCATCGTTTACTGAGCGCACATTCCAGCGGGCAGGTTATCCTACCCACAACATTCTTCCTTTATGTTTAAGGCACGGTCAGACTAGGTGTGACGAATGAAGCGCCATTTTTGATTAAGCTACAAGCATAGAATAATTTGCCTAAATAAATTGAGTGCACAGGGATAATAAACTTTCTCATTGATTAATCCAGTCGCCCCATCCCTGGGTGCACCAAAACACAAATATGCAACTAGATGACATAGCTCTTTTAACTACCAACAAAGCAGAGACTCCTGGATACACAGCAGAAGCTGCCAAAGAAATATATGGGCTAATACAGGAGACCAGAAAATTCACTCCGCAAAAAACAACCACAGCACAGCTATTGAGACAATTTGAATTCATGAGCAAAAAAGAGATCAACCAGAGGTTGCATGCAACCACATTGATTCACTATCATAAAAATCAAAGAATACCACGGGGACTCAGGATAGCTCTAAAGCCAATGCTTTGCAAAAACAGCACAAAATTCATAGAGAAATGGTATCAAATCTTAAACAAATGTTCCCTAGATTTGATCTTACTGATCGTAGAAGAACTCTCTAAGGCATTGATGGAAATTGAAGAGGAGATCAAGATCATTAAGTTGGAAATGAACAAAATTCCAGATTTGGAGAAAACATTAGAAGACATCAACAACAACTAGAACGTTATGCTAAAGAAGTTAATGAAAGAAAAGTTCTTAAATACCGACGAGACACGTTGGATTACAAACTTGAAGAAGTTTACACGTGGGCGGAGATATACAATCAGAAAAAATGGCAACCACAGCAACAAACGCAAAAATCTGGTACATCATCTTCGCAAGAAAGTGTTGTTTCCGATTCGTATATAGCTCAGTCAAGAACACCAGTGAATATAGCTAGTAAAACTACAGCTAAACCTTCCACTAGCCAAGTTACTCAACAACAACCGGCTTTTTTAGATATAAGTCCGGCAGCAAACGCTCCTCCAACAACAGGAACACAACAAGAAGGGGCAAAAGAAACCGAAGAGGAAGTGGCAAAAAGGACCAGGAGCCAGATGTTAAAAACAACCTAATCATTAACATTTCATCGAAGAATCTAACAAAGGCACAAACAAAACTACTCAACAAAGGAATTACATTTGTACCCACATATCGTTCGAATCCAGCTGAGACTGAAATATTATTATTCAAATTTTTTAGGAATTTGAAATTAAGATTTTTCTTCAAAGACATTCAAGAAACACAAACAATTGATACATGGGACAAAGATTTCAAACCTTCGAGTACCTTTTGTGCACCATTTTCGCACTAAACCATCGAAGCTTTTGAGAGATCGGTACTATCGGAAATCCAAAAAATACCCTTCAATAAATCAACCAAGAGTAACTTATCGTCCAAAGAATGGAACACTCTGAAGAATATCAGTTACGATAAGAGTCTTACGTTTCAGAAAGCAGATAAGGGAGGCGCACTGATCGTGATGGATACTGAATTTTATTTAAACAGCGTGAGTAACTATGTTCACAACCAAGACATTTATCTACCGCTCGAGGTGGATCCCACTCAAGAGTATCAACGTATCCTACAACAAATATTGGATCGTGCATTGGAAATGAAGTGGATTAGTCAGAAGACTCATGCTTTTTTTGTAATGAAATATCCTAGAAGACCGCAATTGTATATGTTGCCAAAAATCCATAAGGATCCCATCCATCCTCCTTTCAGACCCATAGTTTCAGCTTGTGGTTCCATCTCGGAACCTATTGGCAAGTTCGTAGATAGATTTCTACAACCTATCGTGCAGAAGAGTGTCACATACATCAAGGATACCACAACCTTCCTCAATCTACTCAGAACAGTGACATTGCGTCAAGATACCACATATTGGTTATGCACAATAGAGGTTACTTCATTGTATACGTCCATCCCTCACAATGAGGGCATCGAAGCTTTGGAATGGAGCCTACTCAAGAGTGACTTGGAAGAATTTCAAAAAATCTTGATCTTGGAGTTGATGCAATTCGCATTGTACCATAGTTATTTTGAGTGGCTAGGACAATTCTTCAACCAGTGCAATGGGACTTCGATGGGCTTTGTGGGGCACCCTCATACGCCAATATTTTTATGCACAAATTTGAGACTGATCATATTTTACACAGTCAAGTTTGGACCGAAGGTCTGATAATGTTCAAAAGCTTTATAGATGATATCTTTGTAATATGGCAGGGCTCAAAAGAACAACTAGAGATGAACATCTTGGCACTCAACACGTACAATGAACGCATCAAATTCACACATACGATTGACAATGAATCTATTGCATTTTTGGATGTTCAGGTGATGATACACAACAACTCAATCAGCACAAAAGTCTTCACAAAAATAACTGACAAGAATGCTAGCCTTTTGTTTCAAAGCTTCCATCCAGAATCTTTAAAAAAGCATTTACCAACGTCACAATACATTAGGTTGAAAAGAATCACCACTAATGATGATGACTTACAAAAATCACTTAAGGAACAAACAGTAAAATACCAACACAGAGGTTATCCACAAGACATTCTTGAAACTTCTCTTGACAAGGTCAAAAAACTCAATAGAGAAACTTTACTACAAGAGAAAGAAAAAATTCTCGGAAAGAAGACTGTATGTGTCATGAAATATTCTACAGAATCTACCAAAATCAAACGTATCATTAACAAACATTGGCCACTGATCCAATCAGAACCTGATCTTAAAGATTTATATAGTGAGAAAGTCACGTTTGCATTTCAAAGATCGAAGAACTTGAAAGAAATATTGAAAACACCCAAGAAAGAGACAGTGAATTGGAGAGGAATGTTAAAATGCCAAAATTGCATACATTGCAATAACATCATAATGGGAAACATTTTCACACATCCTACTAAAGGCAATTCCATTGAACTCCATCACACTAGCACTTGTGACACCACTAACTGTATTTACGCAATCAAATGCCCATGCGGCAAAGTATACGTGGGACAAACTGAACGTAAAATTAATATTCGTATTACCGAACACAAGAGTAACATTCGACTTGGGAACATGAAATCCACCATAGCATGCCATTGGAAAGAAGCTGGGCATCAGATAGCACAATTGAGATTCATGGTTCTGGAGACTATCCCACAACGCCGAGACATGGACCCCTTGAAACAAAGACTAAGAGCTGAGTTTTATTGGATTAAAAAACTCAATTCTGCTCATCCAGTCGGGATGAATGATCGTATAGAACACTCATGTTTCCTATGATTCATTATTTCAATATCATACATTGACTTTTGAACTTCACTGATCCCCTTGAATCATATATATGTTTGAACGCAATTTGATGTTTGCGATGAAATGCATCAAACATTGTATTGTCTTATGATGCTTGTTGTTATTCAGTATGTTTCACGCTGCACGGTATATATGTCATTATTTACCTTCTGCATGTAACTTTATTATTCGGTTTCGAGCACACTGACACTTCCTTATCTGAGGCGTCTACACTCAGATCACGTGATGGTTCCTTTTTTCTTTTCATTGGACGATCTTAGCCGATCACGTGACCTTTCACCCACATATCACAGTCTGGCTTGTTAAACTTTCAAACGCCACAGAGTTTCCTGAGACGCGGCACCGTACGGTCCTTTCGTGAGTGTTGTTTACATTTATTTGAACTGTGCTTTCTTCTTTACACCGGTTTCGTGATACTTGTAACGTACTACGATATTCCTTCTCGTTTTTCTTCGGACTTATGGTTCTCTCAACTTTTTTATTCAGATCACTATTTGTTTTCAATCTTTTTCACTTTATAGCACCTTATCCGGTTTGTTTGCACCGTAAACGCGATCATTGCATGATACCCCGGTTGGTATTTAAAGGTAGCACGTCCACTTCGAGCACTATATTTTTTATGCACATATTTCATGAATACATCGTTGGAGTGACTAATTTGGTCCTGTTTTACCCCTTGTTTCAGACCCCTGTCGAAGGGTCTTGGTTTTCAGACCCAAAATGCATAGGGTGGATTTAAAATATCTATGAGTTTGAAGATTGCTGCATAAGATGGACATTATGTATGCAATAAAACATGGTTATTTCCCAAGGCAACTCCCTGAAAGGTCACGCTCCCTCTGTTACCGTCCGCTTCTTTGAACTAGTCAGTGCCAGGATGCCTGCAAGGTGACAGTGCGCTTAATACGTGTTTTAAATAAATAATAAACCATTAACGGCTACATTTGATGTTTTGAACAATTCAGAAGGTTTGAACCCAATAAACCTAACTTTGAGAAGAAACCGATGTGTTTCATCGTTTACTGAGCACACATTCCAGCGGGCAGGTTATCCTACCCACAACATTCTTCCTCACCCAGTGTCTGACATACCTCCCCACAGTATCTCTTCAGTGGCGGCATGTCCAAAGCATATGGAGAAAGCCCGCCTCATCCGCTCCACACCTAGGGCAGCAATGGGGAGAGTCTGGAAACATCCTATGGATCCTTTCCGGGGTTAGGTACGCCCGGTGAAGAACCATAGACTGAATAAATTGAAATTTTACATTCCTTGATACTCTCCTAGGGTGTTCAAGTACAATTCACCACATGTTATCAGGTATTGCCTCCCCCGTGTCCTGCGCCCAAGCGTCCCGTAATGTGGTGAGGGACATCGCTGCGTGTGCTCTAATCCCGGTATATAACCATTGCACCAAGTGCCCTCCCGTACCCATGTAGTACATCAGGTGTACGAGTTCGTGTCTAGGTGGTTGGGTTCGCTGTGGCGCCCATGTCGTCCGAATATAGGGGGACACAGTGGCATGCACTAAATACTGTCTGTCAGAGGTCCCCGTAACCTGTACAAAGGTGTCGTGATCCAGAAGTGTGTCATCTCCGAAAAAACTCCCTATCTCCACCCCACTCTCCGTCCAGCGGCGTAATGTCTGCCTCGTGAGTCTCCCCTGTGGTGTCGGAATTCCCAATAGTGGGATGTTCCCTGCATAGGGTGTTTCTGACGCATTATATGTGAGCGCTTTCTTCCAGCAAGTGAGGGCCTTGTGAAGTAGTGGATGACACGTCCGTGGGATCTTACTTTTTGGCAATAGTAGACTATGTAAGTCTCCCCGATCTAATCGATCCGTCGCCAAGCCAATCTCGTGGAGGTTTCTACCTGCCAGCCAGAATGACAACCACTGGAGCTGGCTGGCATAATAATAACCTCGGAAGTCCGGGACTCCCAGGCCTCCCAGTCTGGTACCGAGCTGCAGTTTACGGAGACTTATCCTCCGTCTGCCCGTCCCCCATATCAGAGTGATCAGCAGGGTGTCTATGGTGTTAAAGACCTGTTGTGGGAGACATACCGGCAGGTTAACAAAAAAGTACAGCAATCGAGGGAGCATGACCATCTTGGCTATCGCAACTCGACCCATTACAGACAGAGGCAATGAGGTCCAGAACCCAATGCTGCTGCGAAGACTGGTGACGGCCCTGGATATGTTACCATCAATCTGGTCCTCCATTTTTCTATATATTCGGATCCCCAGTTATTTAAAGGTGGATTGCGCCACCGGAATCCGATAGATCCCGAAGGGTATGGAGGGAGGGTGAGGCACGTCACAGAAATAAAAGCCTACCGATTTGTCGGGGTTTATGGTCAATCCCGACATTCTTCCGAACCTGTGGAATGTGTCATACAATTGGGTATGGTCCGCTTCCAAATCCCTTAGGTAAAGCAACATGTCATCCGCATAGACGGACAATAAGTGGGTTGTCCCTGCCACTGGAATACCCAACTGTTCCGTGCGCTTGCGGAGGGCGATGGCGAGGGGCTCGAGCGCCAGAACAAACAGCATTGGGGATAGAGGGCAGCCCTGCCGGGTGCCCCTATGCACTGGATATTCCGCCGAGACATGTCGTCCCGTTCGTGCCCGGGCGGTGGGGTCAGTATATAGCAACTTGATCCGTTGCAATAAAGAAGCAGGGAATCCAAAGCGTGTTAACCACTTGGATGCTAAGCTCCCTGATGTTCTTCCATGTAATTTCCATTGAAGTCAATGGAAACTCCATGACGAGCTGAGCTCGTCATGAGCGTCGAAGGGGTTAAAGCTTCGAACATGAAGGGCCAGGAAAGGGAGTCAAAGGCCTGCCTCAGATCAAGTGCGATGCACCCTGCTCGGTGCAGTTCCGGTGGTGAGGCAGCCATCAATGCATGTAGGCGTCTCGTATTCAGGGAGGTGTTACGCCCTGGGAGGAATCCACACTGGTCTCGGTGTATAAAGGCGGGCAGGTGGGGCTGGATCCGCAGGGCAATAGCTTTACTCAATATTTTATATTCTGTGGACAACATAGAGAGAGGTCTATAGTTCGTTAATTCCAAGACATACCTGTCCGGCTTATGTATAGAGATTACTAGGGCTTGCATGTGGACTTCGGCAAGTGTCCTTCCTCAAACGCCGTTCTGTAGATTTTTTCCAGCACCGGCACTAAGACCTCAGCATAAGCCGAGTAGAACTCCACCGGGAGCCCATCCATACCCGGCGTCTTATTTCTATGTAGGTGTTTAATCGCGGCGCGTATCTCAGGTTGTGTAATGGGTCCCTCTATCGCTTTTTGTACGTCCGCGGCTAAGGTCGGAAAGGGGAGATCGTGCATGAACTCATCTATCCGCATAGAGTCGTCTAATCCCGTAGGAGCGTAAAGTGCCTTCAGATGGTCATGAAATGCCTGGTTAATAGCGGATTGAGTCTGCACTAGAGTGCCCGCCGGGGTACGTATTTGTGTAATCGTTGGTGGGTCCTGCCTATTGAGCATCAGTCGCGCTAGGAGGGCCCCAGAACGGTCAGCTTCAGTGTGCTGTCTCCGCAGATATGCCTTAAAATCTACAATATGCAAGGATTCTAACGTCTCTGCGTGATCAATGTATGCTTCTTGCAGGGCCCTCTTCCTCCCCGGATCCACACTCGCCTCACGCTCAAGCCCCTTTAGTCTCTCCTCCACCTCTCCCAATTTTTTGTGAATTTCTTGTCTGGCCCCCACTAGTTGACCTATCGCTACTCCCCGCACCACCACTTTCATCGCGTCCCACACCACCAGGTTAGAAGAAGCGGAGTCCCAATTGTCCTCTAAGTAGTGTGTTAGGGCGTCCGACAGGGTCGCCCGAAACGGTCCGTCTTCCAGGAGCTGTGGGTTTAGGCTCCAGGTTGGCACCGGGGTCGGCACTCTGCCCCAGTGGAGAGTGAGCGCCAGGGGCCTATGATCCGAAAAGGTTTTTGCCAGATACTCCGAGGGGCCAACCGACGTAACCAGAGTGCGGGAACATAGGAAGCGGTCTATGCCGGTGTGCAAATCGTGCACCGGGGAGTAAAAAGAGTATTCTTTATAGGATGGGTGCAGTGTACGCCAGCAATCAGTCAGTCCCTATCCGTCTGCCCATGTAACAAATGTGTCAGTCAGCCTCGAAGCGCCAGATTCCTGGAGGGGGGGGTGCGACCTGTCTAAGTCCAAATTCATCACAGCATTCCAGTCCCCTCCGAGTATCCAGGGCAAGTCAGCCCAGTCTGATGGTGCCAAACCCACCTTATGCAGGAATTTGTCTTGTTCATAATTCGGGGCGTAAATACTGCCCAGAATTATCAGTGTGGCATCGAGGGTGCCCTTAACTAGTATATACCTGCCCTGATCGTCTATCCTCCTCTCTAGTTCTTCAAAGGGTGTCCCATGGCGAACCCAGATAGTTGCCCCTCTAGAGAAAGCGGAGTATGACGTGGAGTATGTAGTGCTCCTCCACTTTTTTCTTAACTTGTGCACCTCCGATGTCGTGAGGTGTGATTCTTGTAAAAAAGCTATTTGTGTCTGCTGTCTGAGGAGAAAGGCATGGACCCTGTGACGTTTCTGTACTGCCCCCAGTCCCCGCACATTCCAAGTGACAAGTTTGTACAATCCAACCTGCTCAGCCATGATCTTTCGTTAACAGGTCTATCGGTAACATTAGTTGTTTGCAAGGATCCCAACCTATGAGCGCCCAGGAGAAGACACACCCCAAAATATCTAACAATGACAGAACCAACTCGGCGCAGCTGTATAACCCAACTGAGCCCAACATGAAACATTGTAACATAGCAGTCCAAAGGCTTATGCATTCGCCATTGGGGGTGCGGCCCAGCACACACATGATCATGATGTTGCCGTCATCAGGCGCTGCCGGCTCAACGGCAGTCCAGCCAGTGAGTCTGTTGTACAAATCATAGCAAAAGTAAGACAAAACGTTGCCTCTGGATACTCAATGGAACTCCCTCCGCACCCCGTAGTCATCCCCTGTATACATCGTTCACCCACAAGCTGTTATCGTAGTGGAACCACCTGGCGTTCTCTAGGGCCCTTGCCTACCTCCCGCCTTGCAATCTTAGGACCCCCCCAGAGCTCATACAGGGTTCGCGCTTTGCAGTGTAAGAAAAGGATACAGTGAAGTGCATTCAAGAGAGCAGTCTCAGGACGTCTCAGCTGTCCAGTCAATTATCCATCAGCTCATCCGCAACTTGGGGAGTGACCGTGGGAAAAAGGACCACACTGTTCTCCGAGTCTGATTGTATCGTGCCGTCCTCAGAATCGGTAGTTATTCTTGTCGCATCTTCTCTGAAGTTACGGCCATCGATAGCGCCTCAAGCTGGTCTTTCTGCTGTTGTGCCCAGGACGGGCCCTGTCGGTTCCTATCCTTCCCTACTCCTGGGGATCCCTGGCTGTCACGGTCTGAATCCCCCTTTGAGTGCCCGGTATTATCCATTTGAGATCAGCCTGGCTGCCATCGATGCCCATCACCTCCAGCCATTCATCAGCGTCTGCGGGGCTTTCAAAGAAGTGGGTTTTCCTCCCGTATATTACTTTCAGGCGGGCGGGGAAGAGGAGGGCATATTTCAGCTGTGCCTTCCTGAGTTTCTTTTTAACCTCCAGGTACGACGCCCGCCGCTTCTGCACCATGTTGGTATAGTCCGGATAGAGGGACACCCTCTGATTCTCAAAATGGATGGCGGATTTCTCCCTGGCTCTCCGTAGCAGGAAATCCCTGTCCCGGTAATTCAAGATCCGGACTATTAAGGGGCGCGGCGGGTGACCCGATCTAGGCTGGCCAGTCGGTATCCTGTGAGCACGTTCCACGCAAAAGTGTGGAGAGAGACCGTCAGCCGTAATCTGGTCGCGGAACCAGCTTTCCATAAATTCCGCTGCCCCCGTCCCCTCGCATTTTTCCGGCAGGCCAATCACCCTTATATTGTTGCGGCGATTTCGCCCTTCTGCATCTTCCACCCTATCCAGAAGGGAAGTGACCTGGGTCTGCAGCTCCCGTATAGAGGTAGTGTGTTCCGCCACAGTCGGTGTAATGTCTGCAACCTGCAGTCCCTGGTCCTTTACCCTCTCCGCCAGTTTGGCGTGGTCTTCCTTTAGAAGAGAAAAGTTAGTGGCGAGGGTCCCCAATTGTTGTTCCATCGCCAGCCTAGAGTCTCTAATTTCTTGCAGGATAAGGTCGAGCGTGTCCACTCGTTGTGCACCTGTTTGCGCCGGCTCCGCAGTCCCCCGACGACCTCCACCGTCTCCCGCTCCAGTCTGTAGGTGGGACCCTTCCAGATCGCCCTGCCGCTCGGCATGCTTCGGGCCTCTACGCACCATGGCTGCCCAGAACCGGGGTCGCCTCCGTGCCAACTCTGCTCTCGTGGGACGGGTGTCCTGCTCCAGCCCTCGTGGGTGTCTATCTCCCGGAGTGGTCAGCCGCGTAACAGTGCGGGGCCAGGGGGACCGGTACAGCCCGCACTAGGTCGAATCCAGAGCACAGCTCCCAGTGCCCACACCTTCTCCGCTGTCCTCCCTCGTCCAGAGGGGGCCTCTGGACAAGGGAGGACAGTCGATCCGTCGAGGAGATCAGGTCAGCAGCGGCCCCGGGCACCGCTCCACCGCACGTCCGATGAAATCAGGGGGTTCTGTGCTCTGCCCCGGGCCCAGCATCTTCCCTTCACCGGTGACTCAGGCACCTCATTGCTCCCGTGCCCTCACCTCCGCTCAATGGGCAGTTCTCCCCCGAACTGTCAGGACCTCTAGTGGGACCGGGGGGGGGGGTTATGGGGGCACAGGGCCGGTAAAAATGTCTCGCCTCCGTAGGCTCGCTCCTTGCGGCCTCCGAAAGTGTCGCCGGGTCCCCTCGCCCGGCCGTCCACCAATTAACCAAAATGGCACCGATGGGGATTTTCGGGTGTCCTCCAACACAATCCTCAGCCCCGCGATGTGTCTTCTCCAATCCCCCCCCTCCTTGCCTCCACAATCGGATCGGGGGGCCCGATAGACAGGAAGGTGCCGGGCTCTCCACTCACCACCGCCGCCAGCAGGTCCGAGTCGCGGCCGTCCTCCATGCAGCGGGAATGGCGCCAACCGGGGTCCTCACTCCTCCTCCCGGTCGGCCGGGCTCATCGCTCCTCTCCCTCGGTAGCGCCTCCGCTGTGCTCTGGGTGCGGGCCAAATCTCAGGCGGGGGGAAGCTACAACAGTCTCCGCCTTCTCCGCGGGAGGCCCGCGGCTTCTTTCCGGCCCTCTTCCGGCCGGACCCCGGACACCTCTCTCAGCCCCGCTGCCGGCCGGCCGGGCGCCGCCTCCACGCCACTCCCCGGCTCCGGTGCTTACTGCCGTCAGGGAGGCCTCGTGCGCTCCCGGGCGAAAGGTAGCTCAACCACACCCGGAACGGAGCCCAAAGCAGCAGCCCAGCTCCGTCTACAGCCGCCGGTTCGTTAGAGCTGCGGAGATCGCCCTCAGCTCCGCTTCTGCAGGATTTAGCTCTCGGCCGGGCCCGGAGCTCTAGCAAGCGCTGTCCGCCATCGTGGCTGTTCGGCCACGCCCCCCCAAATGTAACAAGATTTAAAGGCATCTTCATTGTTCACAAAGCAAAATAGCAATAAATATGCCTTAAATCTTGTTATCTTGTCACATTTGCTGGCTTTCAGAGACAGGTCAAAAGTCAGTTTGTCTTCCTACATTTATTTTTCTTTAACTGACTAAAGTTAGAGGATTTTGCAAAGTGAACTGTGTGACATTTGAACTGTGCAAAGCATGTGAAATAAAAGGCTGTAAGATATCAGCCTTTTTTCAAACACAACACTGTAATAGCTAAGTGAACTGTTCAAACATTTCAAATATATTTCACTAGTTATGAAGACACCTTTTTGTAATTCTGTGGTGAAAAAAAATATTTTTATAGGATCAAAACAAATTAGAACACTTTACTTAGTGATGTGCAAATTTTAAATACTTTTGCTGAAGCCCAATTTCCAAACATTTTTGTATGCGCTATTTTCAGTAAAATTACATGTTAATGGGAACGTTGTGTGGCCATTTCAATGGACAATATACTATCTATAAATGACAGTGCACTTCCACATCATGCTTTAGTAATTTATTTAAACATAAACTGAGAATTATTACTGCTCCTGCCAGCCAAGGATCAAGTTTACCCTAAATATGAGCTTGATTCTTGTTATACATGGAGAAAACATTAGCAGGCACATGCATCCAGAGAAGCTTTTTTGATTTCTTAATTGCGATTATTAAGGAATCGCGATTAAGTACTCTCAAAAGCCTATGCATGAGCAATTCCTAAACATTCCTTAATTGCGAGTCGCAAATTGCGAGGCGCAATTAAGGAATGGCTTCCCATTCATTCCTATGGGCCTACATTGCGAGGCGCAATTAAGGAATGGCTTCCCATTAATGGGAAATGCATGCGCAATTTGCGAGTACCGATAGGTATTTGCAAATTGCGCATGCACTTTCAAGGGTGCAAAGGTGTCAAAATGACACCCAGTTGCACCCCTGAATTGTGATGTGCACCCATGTTGCGCACACACATTCCCCAATTGCATGTGTGTGTGTAACCTGAAACCTTGAAAAATTCACTTTTTATTTCATTTTTCAAGGTTTTTGCAAAATACAGACCAGAGTAATTTCTCTGTATTTTGCGGCCCCAAATAGCGAATTTGCTATTTCTAAATGCTTCTAGCATTGCATTTAAGAAATCGCAAATTGCGATTCCTTAATTGCAACCGCAATTTAAGAAATCGCAATAAATTGCGATTTCTTAAATTGAGAGTGCCTAACACTTTGATGCCTCACAAAAGGCCTTTTTGCGGGCGCTAACGGCTTATTTTTGCGAATCTCACTGTTTGCGCTCGCAAAAAACTTTGATGCATGTACCCCTAGGTCTACAAAATAAAAAGAGTTTTCTTGTACAGCAGAAATAGTGAACTTGCATATTTGAAGGTACTCTCTTATGTGATAATAAAGAAAAAGGAGGGTCCATATGACAAAATATTTGCCTAAGATCACACAATTTGAGACCAGTTCACGGGTCAAGTACATTAAAGTTAGGTTGAGTGGATTATTCAAGTTGCTAGACCTGCAGGTCTAGTCAAATTTTTATGATTTTTCTAGCCCTGCGCTGGATCAAGTATCCCAGTGGCGACGGCAGTCCTGTGGCAGTCCGACCATCACATTCCACATACAGTGCAAGGACCTGCAGTGGTGGCAGTGGTCGAACTGCCATCGCGAGTACAGCAGTCCTGAGGGCCACCGTACTCGCAATAAGGCCATAAATGTGTATAGGTAGCTTAAGGTTGCTTTTATCTACCCCTGCTTATGCAGTGCCTCCTTCTGATACTTCATTGAAATATAATGACAGAACAGTTATTCAGAATAGCAAAAGGCTGAAGTTGCCTTTACAATGACTCCATTACTCTTAACAAGGAGACTACTTTGCATTAAAAAAATATTAGACTGGGATGCGGCTTGAGTAATTACAAGTGATAGAGATTCATTTAAGCACTCAATCATCAGTTTTTCTTTTCCTAAGTGTGACACCAAAAATATGACAGGTAAGCTCATACATGGGTCCCTTACTCACTGTGCCACAGAACTCAAGCTATACCTCACTGATGACACTTAAGTTGGCCTAAACCAGTCTGCAGTTGCCCGTGTTCCCGTTCAGAGGGGAACCTGGCCTGGCATTTCAGTTGGAACTGTTCTTAGTGGATAGGACCATGGCTGTTATATGATTGATTCCTGTTTGGTGTGGCATGGTGGGCAAAAATGATGGACTGGGTCGCAGCCTCAAATAATTACCAGTGCCTGAGATTAGTTTAAGCATTCCACCGTTGAATCTTAGTTTTCATTGGAGCTTTGTCATTATCTGTCGGTAGGTATACCTGCCACATACTGATTTGACCAAAACCCTTCCTACAGCTACTATAATAGAGACATTTACACATTGGCATTGTGTACAAATGTATGCCCACATCCATGTGTGTATTCATGAATTTGAACTTTCCTTTCATTACATTAAAAAAAGGAGCCAATCTGTGTTAATTGATTAACGGATGGCTGAGGAGTCACATGGGGGCCCAGATGGCGGACAAATACCTAAGGATTAACAGAAAAAAAGTCATCATGAAGGTATTTTTACCATACTCATGGACCTTTGCTACCTCCCATTCTCAATCTCTAGGTAGATTTCACAGACTCTGAGAACACATAAGGAGAAGGAAAAAGGTACCATATGGTAGGGTTTGGCCTACACAAAGAAAGGTTGCAGTACTTGCAGGGCAAATTTAGCATTACTCAAGGTGGAAGCAGTGAAAGCTTAGTGTATGAAGACTGCAGGTTATATCCGCATGACATACATCTCCAGGCACAAGTCTGGAGAATGCCACAGATGCCACCTTATCTCTGATGCAATGTTCCTTGACAGTGGATAGATATTGGGCTCATGCACACAGCATCAACAAAAGATGTGTGACATTATCCGCCAGACAATGCTGGCAACTAGAGCCACTCGTCCAGCATCATTACCCCTAAAGGTCAAAAAATGTTTGTCGGTCCAATCAAAGGTCCCTCATAAGCAGTATGTGCTTGACAACCAAATTGTAGAAGATGAAGAAAATACAAGGAGAACAATCTGTTTATTCAAGGGAAATGTTGACAGTACTTTTGAAATGTACTAAAACGCCACCATATACCTATAAAATATCTTAAAAGGTTCAGAGGTGAAAAGGGCTTGTATCTCTAAGTAGCACATAACCAATGTAATGACAACTAAGAAGGATATCTCCATGGTAGAATTGTTGTGTTATAGGATGCCATGAGTTGGAAAGGCTCCAGCCTTCAGAGGACTAGATTCATATCCCAGGGAGTGTTGAGGCAACGTACTTGGTGGAGACAAATACATTAGACCCGTCAGATGGTTCAACTGATATATTTGCGACAAAGAAAGATTTCACAAGGCTCTTCTAGTAGGTGTCAATGATGACAAGGTAGGTCTTGCAAGTATTCAGCTGTACTTGCTCCAACTGGGTGGCAAAAAGGAGACATCACATCATCTACTGAGCAAGTAAGGATTTAATGTGTTTCGCTATTGCTCAGTTACAGAACCCAAGTCATTTACTCCTATACGGTCTTCTTGGGGAAGATTTTATTTATTGGAAGCTTCTAGGATCTCCACATTCCCAGGTTTGGGTCTTGAAAGGTCAACTGAGGAACATGTATTTAAGCTGAGAGATTATAGGAATAGGAGTACCGCCCTTCCCTGCCTCCATTCAGTGTAAGGCGCTCCTTCCTCTGAGGCAGGCACATCTGATCTCTTTGCTGTATTCGTGTGAATGCAAAACCTGGTGAGGCCAGTCTAGAAACACTAAGAACATACAGCACCCTGGGCTCTACTGTGCCTTCTTATTGTCCCACATTATCAACAGGTTGGAAGAAAGCATACAGGAACCACCCTGTCCAGTCTAGAATCAGGCCATCTCATGTAGACCCCTGTCTCCTGTCCATCCAAGAAGCAAACTGACCAAATTTGGACTTCAGATGAGCTGAAAAGGCATCTATTGGTAGACAACTAATGTCAATGGCTGGCTGTGGATATGGAGAATTGTGAAAAAGTATATCGTTCCTGCTGGATCAGTAATTCAGATTAGTGCATTCTTGCAGGTTCCCACAGTGCAAAACCATAGTGAGACTCAAGCGCAACAAATCATTTAGAGGGCATGGTAAAGATTGATGATATTAACCTACCACTTCCTTAGTCTTCTGAGGTACTTTTTAAATGTATTGCTGCTGTCACAATTACCCTTAAGATCAAAATGCAACCATCTTCTTGGAGGAGCAGAGGGTCTGAGGCATGAGGACTCAGCTGGCCTCAATAAACTTACTTCCAACTGAGACACATACTCAAGATCAGATATCTCTCAATGTAAAAACTAAAGGTTAAACCTTTGTTATAGTTGGGAAAGCTTTATTTATTCTTTCCATACAACCCTAAATTAAAATACTCGCAACTCTACCATGCAATGAGCTCTCACAAAAGATATGATTTGTGATGTCATAAACATTATTGTAAATAATATTATTTTACATGGTATAACATATATACTATAAAAGGATACAAGCAGCACCTGGAGAAGGTACGACTTAGAGTTACTGTAAAGTGGCTATCGAGTTGAATACACTGTGTATAGAGGTGCACAAGTTATGATAATTTGAAGGTGTTGTGCAAATTATAAATTAAAGGTATGTGTATAAGTAAAAAAATATATACTTTTGTGTACTTTATCTTTTGTTTGCAGCTAAAGAATAAATAAAGTTCTATAAATTTAAAGGTGGTCCACAAATTATAAATTTAAGGTATAACTATAACTGAAGAATTTCTAATGTTTGTGTATTTTAAGTTTAGTTTGTATCTGCTTAACCGCGGCACGAATTCCGCCACGATGCGGCGGTTTAAATGAGTGGGGGGGTTGCGTCGGCCAACGGACGTGCGCAGCACTACTGAGGTAGTGCTCACAACGGCCATTGGCCAACGTGCGCAGCGAAGGGGTCAAAGAAAGAATAAAGAAAGCCTTCCTAACTATAACAAAGGTTTACCCTTGTGTTTTTCATTGAATTTCAATGTTTTTTTATTTTTAATAAAACATTTGTTGTTGAGTGGTGTGTGGTACAGTACAGTAAAGAGTTGAGTAACGTAGAATGTGGTACATTGGAGTAGCATACAGTAGAATAGTGTACAGTGGTGTGATGAAAAGTTGAGTGGCATAATGTGTAGTGTGGCAGAGTGGAATAGTGTACAGTGGAGTAGCATAGAGTGTAGTTGCATGCAGTGGAGTGAGGAAGTGTAGTGGCATACAGTACAATAGCGTAGAGTGGCCTAGAGTGGAATAGTGTAGAGTGGAGTGGCGTACAGTGGAGTGGTGTCAAGTAGAATACTGTAGAGTGTAGCGGCAAGTGTGGAGTTGTGTAAGGTGGAGCAGCACGGAGCAGAATAACGTAGAGTGTAGTGGCTTAGACTGGAGTGACATAGAGTGGAGTGGTGTAGAGTGCACTGGCATAGATTGGACTGGCATAGAGTGGGTTAGAGTAGATTGGCGTACAGTGGAATAGCATAGAGTGGAGTGGAGTACAGTGGAGTGCCATAAAGTTGACTGATGTACAGTGAAGTAAGGTACAGTGGAATAGCAGTGGAATTGCATAGAATGGAATGGCATTAAGTGTAGTGGCGTACTCTGGAGTAGCACAGAGTAGAATAGTGAACACTGGAGTGGGGTAGAGGTGAGTTGAGTGGAGTGGCATAGAGTGGAGTAGCGTACAGTGAAGTGGCGTACAGTACAGTGGCATTGAGTGGAATGAGGTTCAGGAATTAGTATAGTTAAAATATGAAAATAATTTGAGCAGTGGATATGTTTGTCAGTTATTTGGATTGAGCAGGATAGTGGAGGAATAGAAGAGGGAAAAGGTTTGCATTGATATAGCGCTTGCTACCCCTGATGAGGTGTGGACGCGCTTGAACCCATAAAGGATTAGTGGTGAATTAGTATAGTGAAATATGAAAGTAATTTGAGCGGTGGATATGTTAGCCTGTTATTTAATTTGAGAAGGATAGAAGAGGGAAACGTTTTGCATTTATATAGCGCTTGCTACTCCTGAAGAGGTGTTGAAGCACTGTTCAGTGACTAGGACGCTACGGAACCCAAACAGGATTAGTGGGAATTAGTTTAGGGAAATATGCTATTCATTTGAGTAGTGGACATGTTAGTCTGTTATTTGGATTGAAAAAGTATAGTGAGGGGATAAAAGAGGGAAGGTCTAGATGTCTTATTTTTATTTTTAAATGGAGTTTTTATCCCAAGGAGGGGGTTTGGGATGAGTAAAGGGGTGGTGGAAGGAAGTTAGTATAGGGAAATATGAAATTAATATTATGACTATAGGGAGGAGATCTGGACTAAGAATCAAAGCTGGCGACCTTGAAGTGGGGGAACAAGGTTCGAGCCTTGGCTTCGGCTCAACATCGGTGATTCTGGGCAAATCATTCAATCTCCTGATGCCAACCAAAAATGAATGTGTCCTTGTGTAATACAACTGGTGGTCAAGTAAAGACCTTTGGGTCGAGTTCGCGCTACAAAAGAACTGAAAAAAATAATATAACTAGGCTTCAAAAATGCGGTTTTAGCATGAGCCCACCAAATATGAATTACTCCACTCATGGCTGTTCTAAACTCTGCAGCAAGGGTATATACTTTGTGGGCAAATTCAACGACGTCACCCCCTCCACTGGCTGGATGCTCGGAAGTCACAATCTCCTTGTACATCGAAAATTAACATCTACAGTAAAGACTGGTACTCTTTATTGTCCAATTTAAGAACAATAACCCCACTCTCTCCATCTTTCGCAACTCAAGGAGCACCTTTTCTGACGGACAACTCCTGGCTTAGGTCCCATAAAGTAATTTCCCGAATTAAAAACATTTATTGGACAAGCATATGTTTCAAAGTTGTTTAACCATCTCTCCGCGTTGATGTAATCCTTGACATGCTAACATTGTTGTAATGTAAAGTGGTGTCATAATCAATGGTTCAAGGGCATAATAAATAATTAAATAAACTACACAATTTGTGAAAGAATGCCTATAAGAAATTAATTCAACTATCCAATTAGTTACAGCTGTTTCTACTGGATGCAGTTACAGTTAGCAACAAGCGGGTTAAAAGTTAGAGTCTTAAAAATTAACTGCTATGAAAATGATACCAGCATATGTTGCTTAAAAAGGTACACATGATTCCCAAGACAGAAACAAACTGCCAATGAAATAGTGATAAGAAGTTTGCCACATTGTAACAAAAAAAGGCAGACACCTTTCAATAAAACGTTAAAAATGATGATTTCTAAATAAATCACCGCACTCACAATCCATTTCTGCATATGAAGCATTTATTACATTACTCACGACTTAACAGCACACGTTCCAACCCTTGTGTAATATTATTAAACCGTTATAATAAAACAGCAAACTATAATTTAAAACTCAAAGTGGCAAAAGATACAGTTCCAGAGAATTCCCAGCGGTGGCACAGAAGATCTTAAGCAGTATTTAATGTTGCTGAGCACTGATTCCATGCTGCAGGATGCATGCAAAGGGGGCGTTTCCGTCCGCACTAATAATAACAAGGACACCCCTTCACACGTCCCCCTGCCTGACTTGGCGCTTACTTATAGCTGGGCAAGTGAGGCGGAGCGTGCGGGACCTGGGGCTGCATGTCTTGGCCCTGCGGTTTCTGCTCTCCGGGCCCCAGGAGTCTCCAGTAAATCACCACGGAATGCTGCTGCGGATTCCACCACCTTCTCCGTAAACACAGAAAACGGACTGTGGATTATAGGAGACGTATGCAAAGCATAGAGGATCATTTGCTTGATGTTTTCCGTAAAGATAACTACCATTCTAAAATGGTTGGTAGGTTTACTTTTCACACGCAATAACAGAACTTGCTCATTGAAAACTGAGCATCTAACAGCTTTGGCGAGACTAATAATTCTCTCGTTTCGGCCGCCATAATAGACGTTTGTGCTAACCACCATAGGCAGTCTAACAGCGAAGATAAAAGCGAGAGATGTCTGCGTTTGGAGGATTCCTTCATTCGGAAAACATATTGTACAATATACTGATGTTATTACTATGCTGTAGTTTATGTTTTTGTAGAGTTTCCGTTGAGCTTTCTTGTTTTATCATCTTTCACAAACGTAGGTGTTCGGCTGAGAACATTGTTTTAAATGGTGCACTTTTGTTCGTGAATTGAAAGCCTTCTACAAGATGGCCACCAGACAGCATTACCCTCAGCTTCTTGTAGCGTTTAAGCACATATATAGGGATAGTGTTGTTTTATATAACGCAAATTCAATCAGGAGGCATCTGAGCATTTTACAGATAATTTGCCCAGAATCACAAATTGTTTGAGCCTCCCCCAGATGCGAACCTGGTTTCCCAGCTTCAAGGACGGTTGCTTTAGCTGTTGAGCCGTGAGACAGACATAAACGGTAGGACGTTTTGAAGCCCGAGGCCGAAGTGGGCGGGATTCATAAGGAATTAGTTCCATTGCTTTGTTATTTTTAAAATTATTTTATCAAAAACAGTTCCCACACTTTCTGTGTAAAAAAGCATTGGTAAATGCAATATGTTTCACCTATGTATCAGCCTTGCCAAGTAAGTGTAATTATATTAATATAGTGCTTACTACCCCTGACGAGGAGCCAAAACGCTTTTTTCAGCGAGTAGCTCAAAACTCCGGAAACCAAAAAGGCTAAGGTGGTGAATTAGTATAGGGAGAGATGAAATTAATTTGAGCGGTGGCCATATGTGTTTGTTATTTGGATTGAAAATGATAGTGGAGGGATAGAAGAGGGAAGATTTTAAATTTATATAGCTAGCGCCTGCTACCCCTGATTAGGTGCTGAGGCGCTTTTCGGCAGGTAGCACGCTACTCCGGAACTTAAGCAGGATTAGTTGGGAACTAGTATAGGGAAATATGAAATTAATTTGAATGGTGGATGTTCGTCTGTTAGTTAGATTGACAGGGTAGTGGGGGGATAGAACAGGGAAGGTCTAGAAAGTGTTTTTGTTTTGGAGCTCATAGGAGCAGTAGGAAGAGGTTTGGGATGAGTAAAGGGGAGGTGGAGGGGGAAGAGTCAGAGGGAAGAGTTTATTTAGAAAGGCTTCTTTTGGGAGATCTGAATAGTAAAAAAGATATAAGATGATGCAAGAAGGGGTAGAGGAGGGAAGAGTCTAGAAAGGGTTCTTTCGGGGATCACAGTAGTGGAATGAGGTTTGCGATGATTCAGAGAGGGGAGGTCGAGGATATATTGAGAGAGGTATAGGGTGAGATATAGGGTAGTGCATGGGAGATGACGAATTAGAAGTAATAAATATAAAGATAAATAAGTACATGGAAGTTATATGTAGGAAAGTAGGATCTGCTTCTTATGATTACCCCCATTTTTTGCTTAATGTGATGCTATTTTTGACTAGTCTGACTGTGATCCTGCCAATCAGGACCCCAGTGTATCTGCTTTCTCCCTAAACTGTTGTGTTATGTACTCAGGTGAAGACAATAAGTTTTTACTAGGTCCTATTAATTTCCTTACATTCCTCCATTTCTTGCCATCTCGTGACAAATCCCTGCCTACAGCCTCCATTTCTGCTGACGCTAAAAAAAAACTATCACATACCCAAGCCTCCTGTTCTTTGCAGTTAACCAATTCATCAACAGAGAGCCACGAGACACCTAGGCCCTGTGTAAACAAAATTGTTTTTTCATCTTCTGCTCCCTGCTTGGTAATCATCCTTGACGCCGTGATCAGGTCATCTGAACAATGGTCTGACTGACCGAGCCTTGATCAAGCTGATTGAACAATGGTCTGAATGCAGAGTCTTGATCAGGTCATCAACTACAAACACCGCCTTGATCAGGTCATCAACTACAAACACCGCCCTGATTGAACAATGGACGGAATGCCAAAAGAGTGGAATAAAAATGTTTATAAGGCTTGTTCGCTGTGGAGTAAAGCAGCTGCCTCCTGGGTTTTGTCTCTGACTAGCTTGGGACTCTGTTCCATAGCCCGGGCTATTGTAATATAGGTGGTTCTCTCTGCAGACAAAGGTTTCCAGGTCCACTTTATTATATAAGGAGGGTAAGAGTAGACTCGGGTGATTCCCGCACCGCCAAGCCCCCACTCCTCCTTGAGGTGGGCTTTTTTTGGTTCTACAAATGGCGCCTGAACAGGGACACCACGGAGACGTAGGTCTGGCCCGGTGGTCGTGAGGGGGCCCGTGGTGGAAGTCCGACGGAGGTACCCTACCCGAGGGACCATTTTGAGTCCGGTAGGCCAGAAGTCTTGCACACGGTCTTCCCCATCCGGTCTGGGCCACCTGACTGCGTCCCGCTGGTGCCCCCTTTATTGCGGTCTCTGTCTGGATCTGGACTCGTGCCTATGTCTGCAGAAGAGAACAACATTTTCGGGTAAGGGTGGACTGATCATCTACCACTTGTGCTCTGTTTTCTGTCTGTATTGACTTTTGCAAAAGCCAAGCCAGTGAGGTGAGTGTTTTTCTCCCACTGTTGTCTGCCTGAAGTAAAAATATGCCAGTCAGTAGTAAGTTCCGAAAGTTATGTTCTTGCGTATGTACAGAGGACTCCCTTCTGGTGGCAGCCTACCCGCTTCCTCCAGAAGGAACTCCAAGTTATGAGATGTATGTTAAATATGGGTCATCTGCTATCATGTTTTCTTCCTTATGGGTAAAACATACGAAACTAAACAGTGTTGAATTACAGTGGCCACAGTTCGGCTCCTTTGATCTCCAGGCCCTCTCGAGCCTGGAGGAGCAGCTACTCCGCAAACGGTCTCGTCAAGCTATGTTTGACGCCTCCGCGTTGTGGAGGAAAGAAATAATCCAAAAATGAGAAAAAAGCAAGCGTTGAATAAAAAGAAAGAGAGGATGTCTATGACTGATCATGCTAAAGCGCATTTAGAAAATAAGGTTCAGGAAGGGGTTGAAATGGCAGATAGGCATAATAGGACCAAGGCAACAAAATGTTACCCCGCTCGTTCTCCCAGGGACCTTGAGGTTGAAGGAGAAGAGGGGGACTCGTTGTTGAATGCTATTCTTGAAGGTCCACCTCCTGCCTATGCTCCGGGTCCTATGTATCCCGCTCTTCCTCAAAATGTTCCTAACGCTCCACCCCCACCAGTGGAGGTTGAGGCTGCCCCACCCATTGTACCACTGCCTGATCCTTTGACTCGCATCATCCTGCCAGCACCCATCCCGCCGACAGTTCATACCGCCCCACCTATTGACCCAACCCCTACCAAACATTCCCGTCTGCTTGATAATAAGTCTATTGGTACCCTTGTTGGTGACTCTTGTGCCACTCCGGACCGAACGAGATGGTCCTCCCTTATGCCCAATACCCTGTTTGGATTCTTCGGTACCCCTAGAAAGGAGTCTTTGAGGTCTGCTGAACTCGCTGGGGGGTAGTGAAAGGGACGCTATGCGAAAACAATGTGCATTTTGGGTAAATTATGGTAATATTTATGGCGTTAAAGATATCTGGTCGACGTTTAGACAATGGACGGCCATACAACAAACAGACATGGCCGAGTACATGTGCACACTTATAATAAAAAGATACGAAGCATTGTTCATAGACACTCTTAGGGGATTGATTGATTTAAAACTAACCATTGCCAAGGGTCATGTTCAGGGAGATGATATGCATGATTGCGTTCAGAGAAACAACGTTTTTTCCGCCATCTCCGAATGACAAAGCTATGCCTATGAGAGAGACAGCTCCCGTCTTTATCCCTGCAGTGCTCGCCAATAACCAGGGTGTTGGAGCAGCCCCAGCCCACTGGCGTAGGATGTGGGTGCATGTCCCATGGAAAAGAACGGATGTTCTTCAATTGAAATCCCTATTACCAGACCCCCGTAAGAATCCGGCTCTTTACTATCCGGAATTAGGTCAGATTGTTTCCTCTGGTGTCCTTACCTTAGAGCATATTGACTTATTATTCGGGTCAGTAGTACCACCCGACATATGGGAGAAAATATGCCATGCCAACCATAATGCCGCTTTGCATGGGGACTGGACCGACTTTGAGTGGATGGAGAATGACAGAGAGGGGGGGACTAAGCCTGATCCGGCTATTCTGGCTCTCCCAGGCCATCTGTTGCAACTCATGAAGACCCTTTTGCCCGAAATAGCTGTTAATTGGGATAAGATAAATGCATGTAAACAACGTAAGGATGAGTCTGTTGCTGATTTTTTCACCAGGGGCATCAGGTCTGAACAGGGGTCCAAGGCATAGAATGCTGGCCGCAAATTTAGATCATGGCCACACCTTTACAGCCAAGGAAGTTGAAGGAGCAATCAGGTGCCTTGTTGCCAATAAGGCTGCAGGTCCAGATGGTGTCCCGGGTGATCTGCTACGGGTCAACACAGAGGTGTGGAGCGCACTCATTGCCCTACTTTTGAATGAGGCCATGTCTGGCGGATGCCTCCCGGACTCCTGGATGGGTGCGGAAGTCGTCCCGATTTTTAAGAAAGGCTGTAGGGACGACCCTGCTAACTATCGTCCCATTAGCCTCCTCGATTCCACCCAGAAGGTAGCAGGCAAAGTAGTCCTGGGAAGGATTTTGCAGTGGGCCGAAGAAAATCAGGTCTTGTCTGACTTCCAGGCCTGTTTTCGGTCAGGGACGGGCACTATAGAACAGACTTTCCGATTTTTAATGCTCTATTGGAAAGTGGTCGTATTGGGTAAAGGCAGTCTATATCTCGCATTTATAGACCTGCGGACTGCCTTTGACCTAGTCCCACGTGACCTATTGTGGGCCGTCCTAGAGGGTTTGGGTATCCCCCCCTATCTGCTGGCTTTACTTATCAAGTTCCATGAAAGCAACTTTGCACAAATCAGATGGGGCGAACAGGGCCAAAAAACATCTCGTATCTCTGTAGATAGGGGTGTCCGCCAGGGCTGTGTGCTAGCCCCCACTCTGTTTTCACTCTACCTAAACGGAGTGGTGGAGCATCTTCTTAAACAACCATCAGACGCACCATCCCTGGCGGGCAGGAAGATACCAACTCTCCTATTTGCAGATGATACCCTGCTGATTTCGAAATCACCAGTAGGCCTTCAAACGTTGCTTTCTAGGTTCCAAGGCTTTTGTGTCTCCAGGGGTTTAGCCATCAACATAAGTAAATCCAAATTCCTGGTCCTGAATCCCCCTAGGAAGTCAGTCCACCCTCCAACCCTAGACTCGGTCCCACTGGAAAGGGTAAGGGAATTTGACTACCTAGGCATTCGTCTCTGCGACTCTATGAGTTGGAAGGCTCACCATCAAAAAACCATTCTGACTCATAGGAGGGTTACAGGGGCATTGCTAAAAGAACATCGCGCCTCATCCCTGAAACCAATTGGGGCGATATTGGATATTTACAGGGCAAAGGTGGTGTCTGCGGCGCTGTACGGGGCAGAACTGTGGGGTACGCAGAAATTTGATACCCTGACCTGTCTTGAGAACAAATTTCATAAAGATCTAATGAGGCTTCCTCACAGCACTCCCACGCTTCCTCTTCTAATCGACACAGGTACACGTCCCATATCCGAGCAAGCAAAGCTACGCCCTCTTTTATTGTGGGCTCGAATATGGAATGTTTCAGAACTCTCCAGCTACGCAGAAGCCCTGCGCGAACTTCTTTCTACCCCGGGCTGGCACAAGGTTGGTTGGCTGAGGGAAGTAAAGCGGCTCCTCTGCGAATTGGGCCTGGCAGACGCTTGGGCCAACAGAACATCTCCACCTAAACAAATGCTAAAGAAAATCTTCTGGTCTTGGGTGGATAAAGAGAGAGCGAGCAATCCCAAATTATGCAGATCTGCCGCTGAGTTCTTGCTAATTAAAGATCTCCCCCTTAGAGAACCTTAACTGGACATGATCTCCAACCCGATGGATCGGGCATTATATTTTAAATTTAGGGTGGGAGTTTTGCCTCTAGGCCAGTGGACAGCAAGCTGGGAACCACCTTGGCAAACTACACCGTCTTGCCTTTTTTGCACTAACAGGGTTGAGTCTATTGCCCATTTAATGTTTGAATGCCCAGCCTATGTAGCACCTCGCCGTAGATGGCTGAAACCTCTTTGTTTGAGTTTGGGCACTGGGTCACACTTGGAGGCCCTACAGATTTTAAGATCGGATGCCCGTCCTCTGTTTGCTTGCTGCCTGGCAAAATTCTTGGGCTGGGTATGGAGGATAAGAACTATTAGGAAATTGCTCCTCCAGTAAGGTTATCCCATTAGACTCAATCTGGTTCAACCATCTGATGTTCCGTTTCCCCTCCCTTATCATTCTAAGTATGACTGTATCTCACTATATGTTTCCCTTCCCTTATTATTTTATCAAAGACTGTATCGCATTTTTTATTGTACAAAACGTTTAGAGGGCTGAGTTGCTTAATTGTTTTTATCATATCTGTTTTGTACTGTATTGCTTTTATGAAATGACAAATATTTCGAAATAAAGCTTTCAACAACAACAACAACGTAAGGATGAGTCTGTTGCTGATTTTTTCACCCGCTTCGAAACTGAGTACAAAAGTCACAGTGGAATAGGACGCTAGAGCCCCTGGCTCGGGCTCAGTGTTTATTGATAAATTTGTATCTAATTTATTACCGGATCTCTCGGCCTGCCTTAAGAAGATTGAGAGTACGTGGTCAGCTCAGACTATGGCAGGCATCCTTGCCATGGCCCAATATCATGAGAATAGAGAGAATGAAGATAAAGACAAAGAGGTTAGGAAGAACAAGGACCTTAAAACAAAAGTTTTGTTACAACAAGCTTATCCACCCCGGGGACAAAATGCTAGGCCAAGGTCCGCCTTCGGACCAGTTCCAGAGGCTGCCCCAGCGCCCCCTTCAGTCTCCTTTACAGAAGTCCATCAGTTCGGCAGGTCCTGTTGATAAAGACCAGTGTGCCTACTGTAAGGCTTATGGCCACTGGGTTAGTGAATGTCTGGTATTAGCCCAGAATATTCAGTCAGGAAAAACTAGGCCCGAACTCAAAGGGAAGGAAATATGGGACCTCCTAGGCAGAGGCGTGCACCAGATCCTAATGTTCGACCCCGTATGGGTCCGCCCCAGGGTACAGTTAACAAATTTGACAACGGGTATGAGGCCACTAGGACCTACTTTAACAATGATTATGATGAGACAGGTTTCTACCAGCCATAGGAAAGCCAGGAAAGGGGTAATGTAAGTGTGCCGATTCCTGTGGCTCAGCAAGGTCCTTATGTCCGGATGTCAGTTGCAGGGGATAAAAAGAAGTTTCTCCTAGACACCGGGGCTACTAGATCCTCTGTTGCGCACACCTTGATACCGGAGGCACCCCTTTCTGGCTCTCTCAATGTCTCCGTGGGTTTCTCTGGGGTCCCTGTCACCAACCCCTTTTCTAAGCCTCTCCCGCTGGATCTCTGTCCAGCTCATATGGATGGTCCTTTGATTCTCACGACTGGATGTAGTGAAAATTTGTTGGGTATGGATTTGTTAAAGGCTTTACATGCTACCATTTCTTGTAGTCCTGATGGCGTGTCCCTTACCATATCACCAGATTCCTCCGCCACTATGTTCCTCTCTGGACCCCTCCCTCCCGTTCTGCAGGCCTTACCCTCATCACTTTGGGCCACTTCTGGCACTGATGTAGGACTTCTCGACATTGCTCCGCATACTGTCCGTATCCAGCAAGGTGCCCAACTGCCCCGGCTTCGCCAGTATTGCCTTCCCCAGGAAGGTGAGGCTGCCCTATTATCTATAATATCAGATCTCATGAAGACGGGAGTAGTTGAGGAGACACGTGGTAATGAGTGTAACAGCCCAATTATTCCAGTTCTTAAAAAATTTATTGATCCCTCTCCCAAGGCACCCAAAATTTATCGGTTTGTCATCGATCTGCGAGCTCTCAACAAAATTACGGTCTCACAGTATCCTGTTGTCCCTGATATTATAGCCCTCTTGACCATGGTCCCAGCGACCGCCCCTCATTTTTCTGTTATTGACCTAAAGAATGCGTTTTTCAGCATTCCCATACATCCGGACAGTAGACATCTCTTTGGTTTCTCCCTTGGAGGGCGGAGTTTCCGGTTCTGCCGCGCCCCCCAAGGTTTTACTGAAAGCCCCAGCATCTATAGTCAGGCTCTCAAGAATCAGTTGGACTCCCTGACGCTCCCAGCAGGAGCCACTCTGTTGCAATATGTAGATGACCTCTTGATTGCAGCCACGTCTGCTCCACTTTGTGAACATATTTAACAACAAGGGGTGGTGATGGACAGAGTTTCTGAATTAAGCAGAATACTCTCACCCAGTCAAGAGATCAGGGCTAGATCCAACACCGTTTTTTAGCTCACTGCACCATCCCAGTTCAGAACCTGGCTATATGCAAATTAGTCTGTTCCTGTCCCAGTGCATGATGGGAACAGGGCAAACCAAACTACCAAGCCAATTCTTACACTGGGAAGGAAACAAGCTTCCGGGGACCGGTTTCTGGCATTTCAGCCGTCGTCGGCCCGGCTTGCTTGAATCCTGATGGTGCAATGAGCAAGGGACTCACATCTGAGTATACCCTTCCACGCTTAGGGTGGACAAAATATTTAACAACAAGGGGTGGTGATGGACAGAGTTTCTGAATTAAGCAGAATACTCTCACCCAGTCAAGAGATCAGGGCTAGATCCAACACCGTTTTTTAGCTCACTGCACCATCCCAGTTCAGAACCTGGCTATATGCAAATTAGTCTGTTCCTGTCCCAGTGCATGATGGGAACAGGGCAAACCAAACTACCAAGCCAATTCTTACACTGGGAAGGAAACAAGCTTCCGGGGACCGGTTTCTGGCATTTCAGCCGTCGTCGGCCCGGCTTGCTTGAATCCTGATGGTGCAATGAGCAAGGGACTCACATCTGAGTATACCCTTCCACGCTTAGGGTGGACAAAATATTTAACAACAAGGGGTGGTGATGGACAGAGTTTCTGAATTAAGCAGAATACTCTCACCCAGTCAAGAGATCAGGGCTAGATCCAACACCGTTTTTTAGCTCACTGCACCATCCCAGTTCAGAACCTGGCTATATGCAAATTAGTCTGTTCCTGTCCCAGTGCATGATGGGAACAGGGCAAACCAAACTACCAAGCCAATTCTTACACTGGGAAGGAAACAAGCTTCCGTGGACCGGTTTCTGGCATTTCAGCCGTCGTCGGCCCGGCTTGCTTGAATCCTGATGGTGCAATGAGCAAGGGACTCACATCTGAGTATACCCTTCCACGCTTATGGTGGACAAAATATTTAACAACAAGGGGTGGTGATGGACAGAGTTTCTGAATTAAGCAGAATACTCTCACCCAGTCAAGAGATCAGGGCTAGATCCAACACCGTTTTTTAGCTCACTGCACCATCCCAGTTCAGAACCTGGCTATATGCAAATTAGTCTGTTCCTGTCCCAGTGGTCTGCCCTGTTCCCATGATGCACTGGGCCAGGGACAGATTCAAGCAAGCCGGGCCGACGACGGCTGAAATGCCAGAAACCGGTCCCCGGAAGCTTGTCTCCTTTCTGGTGAAGAATTGGCTTGGTAGTTTGGTCTGCCCTGTTCCCATGATGCACTGGGCCAGGGACAGACTAATTTGCATATAGCCAGGTTCTGAGCTGGGATGGGGCAGTGAGCTAAATAACGGTGATGGATCAAGCCCTGATCTTTGGACCGGGTAAGAGTGGTCTGCTTAATTCAGACACTCTGTTCATCACCACCCCCTTTTCTGAATCCACTTTGTGAACAAGCAACAGTACATCGGCTTCACCACCTTGCCTCCCACAATCATATGGTTTCCTTGAACAAATTGCAATTTTGTCGAGAGAAAGTGACCTACCTCGGCCACCTCCTCTCGAAGGAGGGAAGACAACTTACCGCTGACCGAGTGTCCCTTATTACCTCCATGCCTCCCCCTTTGACACAGAAACAAGTACGTGCCTTTATAGGCCTCACTTCCTATTGCAGACAATGGATCCCTAACTTCTCGGCCATTGTCAAACCTCTTTTAGCTCTCACTACTAAAGATATGCAAGAAAGAGGTTTTCCATGGACAACTGAGCATATGGCTGCCTTTCAGACACTCAAAGATGCCTTATGTACAGCTCCAGTGTTAGGCACCCCAGACTATGGCAAACAATGTTTCCTTTTTGTCCATGAGACACATGGCTGCGCTTGTGCGGTCTTAACTCAGATATTTGGAGACAAACATCGCCCTTGTGCTTATTTCTCGGCTACACTTGACCCAGTAGCCTGAGCTCTCCCTAGATGTTTACGCGCAACTGCTGCTGCTGCACTTATGGTCCTCCAGAGCGTAGGTATTGTTATGTCTTCACCCTTGACCTTAATGGTCCCACATGCAGTAGATACCTTGCTCAACAACACCAAGACACAACACCTTACCAGTGCACAACTTACAGGTTATGAGCTCACTCTTTTTTCCAGTCACATTGACATTAGGATATGTAACTACTTCCTGCTGAGACACTAGGGAAAAATTCTGACCCTCATGACTGCATATTACGGACTGAAGAAGAGACAAAGGGTTGTGTGGACCTACAAGACACCCCCCTAACAGACGCTGAGGGAACACTATACATAGATGGTTCATGTCTTAAAAGATCGGATGGAACTACATCTGATGCATATGCCCTCACCACTCTTGTTACAGTAGTTGAGTCAGCACAAATTCCACAGGCATCGGCCCAAGCGGCTGAATTAATGGCCTTGACGCGAGCTTGTGAAATCAGTAAAAACATGACTGTTAATATCTATACGGACAGTCAGTACGCCTTTGGGGTGGCTCACAATTTTGGTAGACTCTGGAAAGAAAGACATTTTATCACCTCACTGGGACCAGAATACAGCATGGCCCCCTGGTACACAGTCTTCGAGACGCCTTGACATTACCTAGAAAAGTTGCAGTGATTAAATGTAAAGCCCACTAGAAAGTGACTGATGATGTAGGGGAAGGCAATGCCCTTGCAGACCAAACAGCAAGACAGACTACTCTAAGTAAATCAGATGGAATGTTTGTGACAGGACCAGCCAGATGGGTGGGGGAAGGATGAATGTTGGAAAATACCAGTCAGAGTGTGGTCGAGATTCAATCTCATGCCACTGCAAAAGAACTGCACACATGGGAGGAACATCTAGCAGAGAAAGAGATAGAGGGATGTTGGGTGCGTATATCCGAAGGGAGGCAATGGATGTTACCAGACAGTCATGTCCCCCCAGTTGTCACTATGGCCCATGACCCTGCCCATAGCACTGCAAAGGGAATATGCAAGTTACTAAAGCCAACATGGTATGATGAAAAAATACCCCTATATGCTGACCGAGTGGTTAAGTCATGTATGATCTGCTTTAGGCACAACCCAGAAAAAGGTACAGTTACCCCCGCTGGTGGCTTCTCCCCATCTACGTTTTCTTTTGAGGCCATCCAGATGGATTATATCCACATGGACAGGTGTGCGAATTTGAAATATGTCCTTGTAGTGGTCTGTGCCTTCAGCAGATGGGTGGAGGCCTACCCCACCAAGGATTGCACAGCTATTACAACGGCCAAAGTTTTGTTGAAATAATACTTTCCCCGATTTGGGTTGCCCCGTTTGATTTGGAGTGACAATGGCCAACATTTTACAGCCAATGTGGTCCAGTTCGTGTGTTCCGGGCTTGGTGTCAGATAAAAGTTTCATGCTGCTAATCACCCCCAATCAGCCGGATTGGTGGAGAAATACAATGGGGTATGTTGGACCCGTCTGCTTCTGAGAGTCCCCTCACCAATATGATTTCTTTTGTTCCCCTGAACCTCCCAAAATTTGCCGCTTTTTATTTGTCTACCAGGACCTTTTTGTGTGTTGTTTCATGGGGCTAGGTGTTCCTTGACACCCAGTTGCTCACAAGGTTTCTGGCACCTATGTACAAGGCGCCTGGCGAAACCTGTGGACATGAAAACTGAGTTTGGCAACCTGTGTGTGTTTAACCTTAAAATGGTGGACACATATTTCCCTCATGTGAGTGACTCCCATTGGAGCCTCCTTGAACCCTGATCTTTTGAGGTTTTGGCGCCCTTTCTGGTTGGCGCGCTTTCCTGACAGGAATTTCATAACTTTCCTCAGGTACACAAAATGGCTGCTCCAGAGCCCCAGTACGGTGGCTCTGAGTGACCAAAAGACACCTCAAAAGTGCCATGCCATTGACACAGCCAGGGAAGGTTCTAGAACCTTCTGGCTCGTGCCAGTACCTCAGGGCACTGGCTATATAAATCCCAGTCACTGGCGGCCATTTTTAGATGTAATTCAGATTCCAGACTTGACACCAGAGTGACACCTGCCCTGCTGACCCCTGAGGTGGCTGAGAGCACAGGCAGTAGAGTGGCAAGGGTTAATAGCCTGATTCCTGACTGGCGTTCCAGTCAGGCGTGTTCCAGTAACCTTGCGCCTACAGCGCCTGCCCAGCTAGTGCCTCATTGCCCCAAAAGACTGTGGCCAAGTTTATGTGCCTCCCCGCCCCCCCGGTGGCGAAGTCGTGAAGAAAAGGCGAGTCGCGACCTTCCACAGTGCCCCCTTCGTGAATAGCGCCTATCGCGGGGGACTCGGACGTCTCCGAGCCCCACCGGCGTTGCACGCTTCCTGGTTGTGCAGTAATCGAAGGTGAGGTGGTGCGCAGGGGCGGGGAGAGGCCGGCCTTCATTGGGCGGGATTAGCGTCCCTGCCCTTTCCCAGAGACCCGGGAAACTGTTGCCGTGGGCGGGACCAGCCCCCGTATGAGGAAGTCGGAGGGAGGTCCGTGAAGCCCCTGAGAACCCTGATGCTGGCGTAGGAAGTGCTGTGCCCCGACTGAATCGCTATTCGATTGCAGCCGTAGTGAGGTGGGTCGTTTCCCCTGGAGGGGTGCCGCGTTATCAAGGAACTGTGCACCGGCGTTGATTTGAGCGAGCGCTGAGACTGAGTGACCCCGCTGGCAGCCGTTCGTTCGTCTACTGACTTCGAACTGTGCTACCCTGGTGTCTGCGATATTGCCGTAGGCTCAAGTAAACCACACCGGCAAGCGGACATCCTTACCCGGTGGCAGCGGAGGGCCAAATGTCATATTTACCGCGTTTCCTTGTCTTTAGGTACACGCGCATGGGCCCCGCGTGAACATAAAAGAGTCCCCAGTGCACCGTGAATCCAGAGAAGCCCGCATGCATTCCCCATGATTCCACAAGTACTGTTATCCTTTTCATAGTGGGTTTATCTTGCAAATGTAAACTTCCTGATTTGTTTAATTGGTGGCAGCGATACCAGAATGAAAATGTGGTTATGCATTTAAATGAACCAGGCTTTATTATTCCATGTATTGGTGATATATAAACCTGATATGCATTTTATTTATTGATAGAGCTATTCCTAATATTTATGCAACACCAGTGTTCCTGAAGTCCTATTTACTGTATTTATTCTCAACCTGAATCCCAGAGTGCTGTAACAAATGAAATGTGAATGTGCTTCCCCAATTGATCCCTATTTACAGCAGAGAACTTTTATATAAAGGAATCGTATTTTTCTACAGCAGTGGTGTGGTGTCCTTCTTTTTGGTGTGACTGTGCAGGGGGTTATTATTGGGTCAGATAGCACTACAGCCTTCACTGCCTTGACACTTGAGCCAAGCTACCCCCTTTGTGCTGGGCTTGCCCAGCGCAGGTCCAACAGGGTACTTAAATTAAAAGTGGCCAAAATAGTGGCAGAAACAGGCCTTACCTGGGTAGATGCCCTACCCCTTGCTCTCTTGTCAGTAAGGACGACTGCCCACTCAAGAATTGGATTATCTCCCTACGAATTAGTATTCGGTAGACCAGCTAATGTATGGGGTGTACCAAGGCCCAAAAAATTGTCTGATGTTGAGTTCCCAGTATTGACTGACTACCTGTACCAGTTAACCGATTCTTTTCGTACTCTTTATCATCAGGTACATGCTGCTATCCCCGACAAGAGGGAAGGCCCAGGTCACACCATTCAACCAGGTGACTGGGTGGTGAACCGAAATTTTCAGCGTACCAAGTGTCTGGAGCCCCGCTGGTCGCACCCCCGACAGGTTCTTCTGGCCACCCGCACTGCTGTAAAAGTCGAAGGGAGAAAGAACTGGATACATGCTACCCATTGTAAAAGGATGCCTCTTCCCCTCCCGTACGACCAATGGGTGAAAGAAGGACTTCCGGATTGCGACACAGAAGTAGTACCGGCCTTTGTCCCTTTCAGTGATGCTCAGCTTCATTACACCACTACGGAAGCCGAAACTGATCAAATCTTAGGGGGTCCAGTCATCCCTCCTCTGCAGGACCAGAGGAAGGAACAAGAAGCTCTCTTTCCAGACCACTCCATACCTTCTTCCACTCGCTACAACTTGAGACCAAGAAAAGGGGTTGGCCCTTGACTCTGTCTGGTGTCTAATAGGCTGTAGAGCTGTGATATCTCCATCTGAGACCGGTGCTGGTATGCTGGACCAGTGGGAAGTCCGTAGGACTCTTGGTATCCACATCCAGTGAAGCAACCACCAATCACAGACAGCCGCTAGTGACAACAGGCTGAGCACAATGGCAGCGGTCCAAGGGTCTGAAGCGCACAAGAAATATGTCAAACTTCTGAACAATAAATGCTTCCTTTCCACGATAGTTATACTTTTTGCTCTCCTCATCCTGCTGGTTGTGGGATGGTTTCTGTTACTGACCTCTCCCCCAGCTCCTCTCGCTACGACACCGACACCTGCAGAACATCTCCACGCCACCTTGTCACCCCATGAACTACCACGACGCCTGGAATTCATGAGCAATACTTTTGTACAATTATTGCACCAGCATCAGCTTGTGATTAATAGCTCGAACTGTTGGGTATGTGGGCTCATGCCACACTCTATGATACACACTGTCCCCTATTTCGTCTATCCATTTTCTGTTTTTGGGTCCTGTCTGGCTTGGAGGATGCTCGTCACCGATGCATATACGATCAATGGAACAACGAGCTCCATCATTGGCGATTTTTATGACACTTTCACCCGAAACAGAACAGGCAATGTCAGTAATCCTTTTTGCCCTACTACGACATCTGACATCTTGAACATCTCTCGTGCTGAACGCAAAGAGATGGTTGTGTTCAACACCTCAAGTAGAATATTCTTCTCCCGCTTTCGGTCCAGACGCAAAGTTCCCACCAAATTCCAGGCTTTCAATGTGATCAACACGTATGGCCAAGTGTGCATAAAAGGACAGGGGACCCGGGAGGTAGGAGTCAGTGACTGCGCAATAGTCAGTACACTGAATATTACCTCACCACCACTCCTAATCGCTTCTCCAAATACCTATTTTGTCTGTGCACAGTCTGCTTATACCTGGCTTCCAGGAAATTGGTCAGGTGTGTGTTATTTGGCCTTCTTCTTCCCCCTACCTTTACTGCTGTTGGGACACATCACTTGACCAATCCCCACCTCCATCATCGTATGCCTAGGGGAGTAATTGAGGCCGATGACACTGCAGGACAGGAGGCGGGGGGCTTCTTCAAAGGTTTCCTGCCGTTCTTGGGTCCTATGGTCAACAGCCGCAACATACGACACCTTACCCGAGTGGTGGAGGCAACCATTAATGAAACAGCAGGGGCATTGGGCAACATCACCGCAGAGCTTCAGGTGGACCGCCTGATGACACTACAACATCGAATGGTACTTGACATCATCCTTGCTGACCGTGGAGGTGTATGTAAACTAATCGACTCCAGCTGCTGCATTTACATACCCGTGGTACAAAAGGGGGTGGTGATGGACGGAGCATCTGAACCAATCAAACACTCACACCCAGTCAACAGATCTGGGTTTAATCCATCAGCGTTCTTTAGCCCACTCTGCCACCCCAGTTCAAACATGGCCATATGCAAATCAGTCTGACCCTGTGCCTCATGGGAACAGTCCAGCCCGAACTGCCAAGCCATGCCTTCGCTGGACCGGAAACAAGCTTCCGAGGACCGGTTTCTGGCATTTCAGCCGTCTTCAGCCCGGCTTGCTTGAATCCAGTGGCAAAGTGAGCAAGGGACTCACGTCTGAGCATACCCTGCCAACTTATGGCGAACAAAGCGGTACAAAAGGGAGTGGTGATGGACGGAGCATCTGAACCAATCAAACACTCACACCCAGTCAACAGATCTGGGTTTAATCCATCACCGTTCTTTAGCCCACTCTGCCACCCCAGTTCAGACATGGCCATATGCAAAGCAGTCAGACCCTGTGCCTCATGGGAACAGTCCAGCCCGAACTGCCAAGCCATGCCTTCCCTGGACCGGAAACAAGCTTCCGAGGACCGGTTCTGGCATTTCAGCTGTCTTCAGCCCGGCTTGCTTGAATCCAGTGGCAAAGTGAGCAAGGAACTCACGTCTTTACATACCCGACAACGCTCCATCAGTCTATCAAGCTATCCAACGTGTGCATAAACCTTCCTCTGAGATTCATCAACAACATGACGACTGGTCCCTCATGGGCTGGATTTGGGACCTCCTTTCCAGATGGGGATGGGGGATCCTCATTTTTTATGCCTTAGGAACAGCAGTCATCATCTTATGCTGCCTGTTTGTCCAGTGCTTGCCTATGCTTTGTGCTATGTGTACACAGGCCCTTAAAAGTTCCCTGGTCAGTACACGTGACACCAAAGTAAGGATAATGCTTCAACAAGAGATTGGCGACCTAATGCAGATATACATTTCCTAAGAACATGTTTTGCCACTCAATGGCAAAAGGAGGGTCTGAAGAAAATACGTTTTTACTAGGTCCTATTAATTCCTCCATTTCTTGCCATCTTGTGACAAAACCCTGCCTACAGCCTCCATTTCTGCTGACGCTAAAAAAACTATCACATACGCAAGCCCCCTGTTCTTTGCAGTTAACCAATTCATCAACAGAGAGCCATGAGACACCTACACCCTGTGTAAACAAGCTTGTTTTTTCATCTTCTGCTCCCTGCTTGGTAAACATCCTTGACGCCGTGATCAGGTCATCTGAACAATGGTCTGACTGACCGAGCCATGATCAAGCTGATTGAACAATGGTCTGAGTGCCGACTCTTGATCAGGTCATCAACTACAAACACCGCCTTGATCAGGTCATCAACTACAAACACCGCCCTGATTGAACAATGGACTGAATGCCAAAAGAGTGGAATAAAAATGTATATAAGGCTTGTTCGCTGTGGAGTAAAGCAGCAGCCTCCTGGGTTTTGTCTCTGACCAGCTTGGTACTCTGTTCCATAGCCCGGGCTATTGTAATAAAGGTGGTTCTCTCTGCAGACGAAGGTTTCCGGGTCCACTTTATTATATAAGGAGGGTAAGAGTAGACTTGGGTGACTCCTCCTTGAGGTGGGCTTTTTTTGGTTCTACACAGGTACCCACCAGATTGGATACTGGGGTACCCTTGTCAGTACCTACTATATGGTACACATGTAACAAGGGCATAGGTACCCCAGAGGCCTCCCATGGGCTGAAGCATGTATTATTCCACCCATGAGAGGCCATGCAAAATGGAACTACAGGCCTGCCATTGCAGATGTGTAAGTTGGTGCATGCACCGCTTACTTAAAATATAAGTTCACTATATCTAAGGGTTACTGCACTTAATACCTATAAGTCACCCCTATATCAGGTCTTTACAATCCTGAGGGCAGGGTGCTTGGTTCTAAGTGAGCGGGTGCCCGTGCATGAGCAGGACACCCCTGCAGCCAGCGGAGTCCATTCTCCCGGGTTGTCAGTGAAGGAGCCGTATACCATATATAGATGGGCATTACGTGACCGCGTGATGACCAACTCTAAAACGACTGAAACAAACTCTTATCGGGTTTGGTGTCAGACATGTTGGAATCATACCCCCACTTTGTTAACAGGTGTTAAAGGAATGATTCCATCCCTGAGAAGCAAGCTTCGTGGGCTCCCTGGTGTTCCCGGGATCTGCCTTCTAGTCCCAGACAGCACAAAATGCTTGCTGCCGACCAGAGACACATTTCTGCCCTCCTGCTGCTGAGCCAAGCTCGAGCAGGGGAAGGCAGGGCAATAGGCATCCTGTCACAGGGAGGTGTAACCACCTCCCAGACAGGATTTAGTGTATATGGGCTGGGTGGGTGCGCTTGAAAACAAACCGAAGGTCTGCATAAGGGGCATATTTGGTGTCCCTGTGCATAGTACAGTTCAAACCAGTCCTGGGAGCCGTTGGCTCCCCCTCTGGCGCAAAACTAGACAAAGGACAGGGGACTAACCACCCCATTGTCCAGACCCTCCCCTGGGAGGGCCCCCTGAATCTTTCCAACCCTCTCCGGTGGGTACTTAAGGGCTTACCTAGCTGTAGGACCCTATATTCGACATGGACAAGATTCTGAACAAGAATCCTCTGCACTTCGAATAGTCTGGACACTCTGGACTTCGTTTGGGCCCGACTTCATCTCCATCTCAGTCTGCTGCATCGTCTGTGTCAGTGCACTATACAGGATCTGTGCAGGACCTGTGGAGCACCGAGGACAACGGAAGATAATCTCCCTTGGAGTGAAGGAGTCACTGCCCTGCATTCGCAGGCACCCCAACACCGCTGACCGGTCTGCTGATCCCGAGCTCTTATGGATTCCAAAGGGTCCAGCAACACAGGAGGAGGGTTTCTACGTCCCTTGAGGCCATAGCTTCCCTCATACCAAGTTTGAGGTCAGAATCCCTTGTGGGGGCTGCAATACCTGAACCCCTGTGCACCGTGTATATTTGCAAGTGCATGTGCTTGTTGGCCGTTCTCGAACAAATGCATTGGGCTACGAGTAACCCCAACCTCTGGCTCCATTTCCTACCAAGATCTATGACCTCCTCACACTGAGTGCTCCGTGGCCTGTTGTTTGGTTAAATCGCTCGAGGTTCTCTCGCTACTCCTGTGCCTTCGGCCTGTGAGTCCAATTGAGGGTCAACTTTGCTTTCTTGGACTCCCCTGTTGCTCCAGGCTTGCCCTGACTCCCCTGTGTGTGGTGAGTCCCCTGGACCTTGCTGATCCGAACCGTACACTTTCTTGCCCTCCTAATGGGTTGTCGCTGCCAAGGCTTGTTGGTGCTCTCACCAAACACCGACCCCTCAGCACTCAACATCCTTCCGGGGACAGCTTGTATCCAGCTCCTGGTCATCCTCAACGTCTCTTGGTCCCCGCAGCTGCAGAGTCAAGGACTCCATCAACCAACCTGAAGCACCCAAGATCGGTGGGCATTCGTCTACCAAGCCCCTGGTCACTCTCCTGTGACCCAGACTCTGTCCCCTCTGCTTTCAGGTACCCTTCAACAAGAATCCATGTTTGGATCCAACAAACACTTTTCTTCCTTCCAGCAGCAGCTCTTCTTCTAAGTCCTCTACTGAGTTCGACATCGGTTTCCGACGCCACTTCAGGCTTATGCCCCCGGCTTCCCTCGGATAGGTAACTCGGGTACTTCGGTATCCACGGGTGGGGTGGCTCTACAACCTTCTGTGTTCCACTGGGTTTCTTTAAAGTCCACCTGTAAGGGTCCTTAATCTCTAAAACTTCAGCAGCGACTTTCTCATAGAGTTGTACGGAGCACGGGGTCGAGTTCCCACACTGCACCTTTCCTCCGTGGAGACCCTATCTACTCACCTTGGGTGGTTTCTTGGGGTCCCAGTGATTCTACATCCTCTCGACACTGTCTTGACTCGAGTCGTGGTTCTTATACCACTTTCTTAGTATATGATTTGGTCCCCCCCGGGCCCACTGTGTATTAGTGCTATTTACTGTCATTTCTATGCTTAATCATTGTGTGCTTGGTGATTATCTCTGTGTAGGAGATACTGTGCTACTGTATCGTACTAGATAGTGTTATATTAATAAATACATATTTTAATAACTACGGTGTGGTTCTCCTTTCATTTAACCAATACTATAAGGTTGCATTCTGGTAAAACAAGCTGCTTAACATTCCTTCAAGACTTAGCCTGAAGGCGGCTCTCCCCAGCTACCACTTGGAGGGCTTTCTAAGGTTATCTTTGACCTCTTAAATCACCATAAGGGTTGTTTGGACTGGTGCAAGGTTAGTGGACAACATATACCAGGCCAACTTCTCACAACTGGTAACTGTACAACACATGTAGATACTTTGGTGTGGATGACTACATTTTAATGTATCAGGTGAAGGTGATATGTAGCACAATGACATGCATTGGTGCAACATTGTAAATCTTGCTCATTGTCATACTTAACTTGACATGCACCTGACAGGGGCTGTGTGGTTCTGAGAGCATGGCACACAGACCGTACATGTTATTGTTTTAGGGGACACATTCCTGATATGCAGAGTCCTCACACAGTACTTTTGGATGCATTTACCTTCTGCTCATAGTTGAACATCACATTTGCTATCCAGTATGTTTATTTTTGACAATATGGAATGTGCACTTTTAGACACAATCAATCAATCAATCAGGTCATTTGTAGAGCGCACTACTCACCCGTAGGGTCTCAAGGCGCTGGGAGGGGGGGGGGGTGCCGCGAGACACGAGGACAATGAAGTGGCTGTGCAATTGGGATCATAGGGCTGCATCTCATTGACAACAATATGATGCAGCTCCGGGAACCACCGTGCTCTGGGGCAAAAGTTAGCAGGCTACCACCTATGCAGGCACACATGCACCATTGTGCATGGGTGTCTGAGTTGAGTTGAAGATTGTGCATGTGCAGGAAGGCGTACCTTACTGCACATGCACTATCTTCCCCACAACACAGGCACTCCTGCACAATGGTGCAAGCGTGCTTGCATCAGTGATGGCCTGCTAATGTTTGCCATAGAGCAGGGTGGTTCCCGGGGCTGCATCATATTGTTGTCAATGAGATGCAGCCCTGTGTTCCCAATTTGGCTGAGTGTGGTGTTGAGCCACTGAGGCTAATGCAGCACTTTGCCACTTCTCTAGCCAATATGCCCCTTTGCCTGTTCATGTAGCCCATGGTTTGTAGACTCATGAATGGTACATTTTCTAAAAATTTAAGTATTTTGATGTGCTGAATTCCAAGTCAGTGACACCACCATTATGTGTCTTTATATGTATTGAACAGCTAAAGTGACGTGTATATACCCCAGGTACCTATGTATCTGGAAATAGATCTGCACAGAGTGTGGGTGTGCACTGAGGAATATTTAGTTGGACATGAGCAACATTAGTCCCCAACCTCACTTCCCCCAGTCCCTGGTTGTTACTTACCCTGTTGCTGATGTAGCTGGTCATGTTCAGCACTATCCTGTCCCTGGACTCCAACCACCGACTCTTCATAGATGACTGTTGACACCTGTTCCTCCAAGGCATCCAGCTCCTCCTGTGACGCTGGACTCCCACCTCCGGTCTGAAGATCACTGTTAATTGCAGTTAGCAAAGGTAAATCTGCATGTGCAGATATATGTGCATGTAGATATACATTATATGCCATGGCGAAAAGCACAGCAATTCCTATAAAGATAACATTGAATTACAGTTGTTGAAGATTTACATCTAGTCATATATGTACATTTCCCCACTCCCTTTGTTGCGGCGGTGCAGACACATACAACTTAAAATATGACTGCAAAGATACCACAAGTAACATTATAGTTATAAGCATACATCTGACAAATTAGTTGTACATATGGTAGGCAGAGATCCTAAGTTATATAGGACTACAAACTCAAAAGAGCAGGGAAATAGACATTACCTAAGTAAAAAAATCACACTTACAGGCCAATCATTACACATGGAAGCAAATAACTGTAGACCATTCCCTGGAATCTGCCTTCTTCCCCTTGTGCTCTGAGATGTCACAGAGCCAGACAACTGCAACCACTATGGTACAGACCATACCACTCATGAGGTTGAGGAATGCACTGAGAGTATTGTGGCAAGCTATGTAGTGGATCATTACTGGGAATTGGATGCTCTGGGGAATATTTACAATGAAGTGGCAGAGTGCAGCAATAGCCTCCTTGGTTTAACACCACTTCAGAAACGCAGGGCTGCGCCATATTGACAAGAATATGGCGCAGCGCCGCGTTTTCCGCCTCGCTGACGCTACTCTTAGCAGCCTAGCGCCAACTCACGCACCCTTGGTGTCTTTGTTGAGGGGAATATTGTTTATGTGCAGGAACTTCTCCCTTTCTGCACATAAGCAATCTTTAAATGGCGTTTTTTTAATTGTTTATATGCACATAAACACTCAATGGCAATTTGCTGTGTGCTGCACAACGCATGCACAAATCACTGGGTGTTGCGGTGGAACGCCCACCCCAACACCCATTGCCCTCCTTTTTCACGCTAAGTACAGCATGAAAGGGTGCCTTATTTACAAGGTAGTGTTAAGCCACGTTAAGTGGCATAACGCTGCCTTTTAAGTAAGGCAAAGCCCCTATCGCTAACACAGCATCACTAAAAGTGACATTGTGGTGGCGATAGGGGCTTGGAAATATGCCCCCAAGATTTCTTTGGTCTTAATTTTGGTTCTGTCTCCTATTTACGCTGCCCTTGTAAATAGGGAGCAGCATCAAAATCAATGGGTGTTGGGGTGGAATGCCTACCGCAACACCCATTGCCCTCCCCTTTCACGCTAGGTGCAGCCTGAAAGGGTGCCTTATTTTCAAGGTAGCGTTAAGCCACGTTAAGTGGCTTAACGCTGCTTTATAAATAAGGCGAAGCACATAACGTCAAGTTCCTGTGGCGATAGGGGCTTGTAAATTTTCCCCTCTGTGTCCGCACAACCTCAGTGGAACTGAGAAATCACCAACAGGGAGAATGGTTTGGAGATGGGATGGGGGTCTGCACTGCAGGCACATCAAAGAGGAATAACAGGTAGAAAGGAGGTGGGTGAAGCACAATTATGCCAATATAGAGGTGACCAATCCGAATCACCCTTCCATCTCACCCTCCCCCTTAATATGCTTTCCATTATGCACCCTGCCCTGCTGTATGGTCTGCCTATTCCCGCCACTCCTAACGTCAGGCCTTTGCCCTTAAATCCAAATCATGTCAAACTGCCCAAAAACAGCTGCCCTCTACCCCTTCACACATCTGAACATAACCTACCCATGCCATGCCATAAAGCCTGCCATCCCTCACATATCTAAACTGAAAATATTGATGTAGACACTTCCTACTTTTTCCCTCTAAAGTTCCCATGTTTGCTGCATTGAAAGTGACAGCTGCAGCACGGCCACCGCTGCTGTGGAGGCCACAACCAGGACCAGTATCACAAAACATCTCTGTAACCCTACAAGGTATGTGCCACTGCTATAACTGTCACAACCATATACCTGAGATATGTGTAACGTATATCGTTCTAGCTCAACAATGCCTTAAATGTTTCAAGTCTGCATACTCCAATACAACATTTTCAGCACATAGAGAAAGTGACAGTGATTTGGCTACATATATCTATGGCATTTTATGCCCATCATATCATACTCACTTATACAGGCCGAATGTTGCATGCCCACTGCCACCTTCTACTACTTCCACTGCTGTTGCATTGCCTGCTATATATTTATTTATTTGTTTTTTTCATTTCTAAAGCGCATGGTTACGCCATCTGGCGTGTCCCCGCGCTAGCAGATTTGTAACTAGGACCTACAGTTAAGCACTTTTCTATAAATTGCCGAGTAATGCCATCTTGTAATGCTTCTATAGTTCAGTCTGCGGAGGAGAATAGCCAGGTTTTTAGCTTCTTCCTAAATTGGTCTTCACATGGTTCCATTCTTATTGTTTCTGGGAGTTCATTCCAATATTTTGCTGCAAGATAGCTGAAGGACCGGGCCCCCATTCTTGCTCTCAGAATTCTCTCAACTTTCACTAGTAACCTACCTTCTGATCGTAGGTTACGCCCTTGGACATATTGGGAAATAAGTGGGTGCAGGTAACAAGGACCCTTTTTTGCAAGTATTTTATGGCAGTAGCACATGGACTTAAAAAGGACCCTTTCTTCCACCGGAAGCCAGTGCAGTTCTTTTAGAGCATTCTTGGCGGAAGCTCTTATAGGGAGATTCAGTATCAGCCATGCGGCCGCATTCTGCACCACCTGTAATTTGGCTAGCCCCCTTTTGGGAGCCCCCAGATACAGTAGATTACCTTAGTCCAATTGTGATGTTACCAATGCATGGACTATGGTTTTCCTTGCATTTGGAGGAAGGAGGTCCAGGATTTTCCTCAGGGTTTTAAGGGTTCCAAAGCATTTGCCCGCTACCCTTCTAATTTGAGCCTCGAAGGTCAATTTCGGGTCATACATGATTCCCAGATTTTTAACTTCTGATTTTGGTGTCGGGACAGGTCCCAAGGTTTCTGGCCACCATGCAGAGGACCACAAACTCGGTGCCTTGCCTACTATCATCACCTCTGTTTTATTGCTATTCAATTTTAGGCAATGATCGGACATCCATCCTGCTACCTCTTCTAAACACATGATGAAATTCGGAGCTTTCATTTTGTTATTTCCAGATAATGTCACAATTAACTGAGTATCATCGGCGTATGATACGATGGTAACTTGATGTTTTTACACTAGTTCTGCCAGTGGTCCCACATAAAGATTGAATAGTGTGGGACTCAAAATTGATCCGTGCGGGACTTCCTGCAGCAAAATGATACTCTTCGAAAGTTGTGACTGCTGTAACACTTGGAAGCTTCGTAGCGATAGGAAGGATGTCATCCATTGAAGTATGGTACCCTCTAAGCCGCATTCCTCTAGTCTCTGCAGAAGCAGCCCTTGTGAGACTGTATCTAATGCCACACTTAGGTCCAATAAAATCATACCTGACGTCTGCCCCTCGTCTGCACAGCGTCTCAATGTGTCAGTAGCCAGGAGAAGAGCAGATTCTGTCGAGTGGGCTGTTCTGAAGCCAGAGTGAGAGGGATGTAATATGTCATTTACCTCAATATGATTAGTTAGCTGTTTATTAACTATTTTTTCCACAATCTTAGCAACAAATGGTAGTAGCGAGATTGGATGCAAGTTTTCGAGAACTGCGGAGTCTATTGACGTTTTCTTTTTCAGTAGGCGTACTATTACTTGTTTCCAATTTCTGGGGACTTCTCCCTTCTGGAAGGAGATGTTGATGAGCTTATAAATATAAGGCATAATGTGCTCTTCCCCCTTCAAGAGTTGTTCTGGACGGGCCGGGTCTCGGGGGGAGCCGGATTTAATTCCTTTAGCAATTGTTCTTAGTTCCTCTAGTTCGGGCATTCTAAATTCACTGAACCTATCCCCAATACACGTTCTGCATTCCTTGATTTCTGAGCTTTCCCCCAAGCAGGTTTTCATCGGGAAGGCATTATATATCTTAGCCACCTTCTCAGCAAAAAATTCTGCGATCCTATTGCAGTTTTCTATTGAGGGCATTTCTTCATCTTTCCGACTGTCATATGTTTTAAGTGACCTAATATAGTGAACATTTCTTTTGATGAATTCTTTGCTTTTTCTATTTTTTCCATGTAGAACTTGCATCTCGTTCTCTTAATTAATGTGTGGTATTTTTTACTTCTATTTTTATATTGCTCTTTGGCCTTGTCACAGAAATCTTTGCGCCAAGTCCGCTCCAGTTTCTTACAGCCTTTCTTAGCTATAGCCAGAGTTTCATTGTACCAGGGAGCAGATGCCATTTGTCTCTTGGGGTTTCTTGTCGTCCATGGGGCTATCTCATCTAGAGCACCTGTTACCCATTTCTCATATTGGTCATTGGCCGTATTGATCTCTGAATTAAGTATTGGTTTATTTTTTTCCAATGCCAGTGAGAAGGAACTGGGATTAAAGCCAGTCCATTCCCTATGGGTGGTCTTTACCCCCGTACTTCTAACCCAGGATTGCTCACATATATTGAGAATGAAATTAAATATTGGTCAGTCCAAGGCATAGGCCTTTTGATTGGTAAAGATAGGGTCGAGGATATGTCCTTTTTGGTGCGTTGCTAATTCCACCTGTTGGCTCAGGTTCAGTGCTCTCAGATCACTACATAGGGATTGAACTTATTTGTTCTCATTGCTGTCATTGTGTTAATGCAACAAATGAGGGACTGAATGCTGAATGAATCAAACATTTACCCATGTCAGGAAAACTGGGTTAAATCCATAATGCGTTTGCTCATTATGTCACCCCAGTTTGGACCCGGCCATATGCACATCAGTCTCGACACTGTCCCTCGTTGGAACAGTCCAGTCCGAATTGCCAATACAGTTCCACTCTGGACCGGAAGCAAGCATCATGGCACCAGATTCGGGGTAACACCTCTCATCAACCAGGCTAGCTTGAACCCACTGGCGCAGCAAGCAAGGGACCCACGTCTGGGAATACCCATCCCACTTAGAGCGAAAAATGCTGCAGCAACAAATTACGGACAGAATGCTGAATGAATAAAACATTCACCACCAGTCAAGACATCTGGGTTAAATCATTTATACTTTTTCTCACTACACCACCCCAGTTTGGACCCAGCCATATACAAATCAGTCTTCACCCTATGCCTCATGGGAACAGTCCAGCCGGAACTGCCAAGCCTGGCCCTTCCTGGATTGGAAACAAGCACTCTGAGACCGGTTTCGGGTTTAACTCCCCTCATCAGCCAGGCTAATTTGAATCCAGTGGCACAGCGAGCAAGAGACCTACGTCTGGGCATACACATACCGCTTAGGGCAAAAAGTGCTGCAGGAACGAAGGATTGACGGAATGCTGAATGAATCAAACATTCACCCCCAGTCAAGAGATCTGGGTTAAACCATCATTCTTTAGTTTACTACACCACCCCAGTTTTGGCCTAACCATATGCAAATCTGTCTTGACCCTGTGCCTCGTGGGAACAGTCCAGCCCGAACTGCCAAGCCAGACCCTGCCTGGACAGGAAAGAAGCATCATGGGGCCGGTTCCAGGGTAACACCCATTATCAGCCAGGCGAGCTGGAAATCAGAGGCACAGTGAGCAAGGGATGCATGACTGGGCATACCTATGTGGAAAAGTAAATTTTGCCATGTTCTGTGTCCCTACGCGTCCTCCATCATATGTTATGTGTGCATGATTAATATGCATATGTATTCCCCATGTTCGATTAATGACGCAATTACAGTTGTATCCACCTCTAGTATGTCAGTTTCCAGTTCTCGTGAATACTACGAATATCAGGCCTATGTAAAGCTACGTTGCCACGTTTCTCAGTGTGCACGTTATTCCATTATAAAGTCCCCGTTTCTAGGCCTCAAAAGGGCCTGGACACCAGATTCAGCTCCTGTCTCCTGAAGCCTCGCTGAGGAGCGATACAGCCCCCACCTGTATCCTCGACCCTTCACTTACTTCCTGCCTCACAGTGCCCGGCTCAACCTGGCTCTGCCTACGAGTCTGCCAAGAGTATGTTATGATTCTAGTTATCAGTCCAGCCCTCCTTCTCTGCATTCCTAAGCTACTGAATCGCATCAACAGTTTCCGTCATTGTCTAGCCTTTACGTCTCCACGTTAGAGAAATACTGCATTTAGTGGTCATTTAATATTCTTCATCACGCACTACATGTAGAATAATGCATGCACCATTCTTAGAGTCTGTTAGCCTTTACCCCGATAACTTTTGGATTCTATCAACATGTTCTCTAAACATCAGATACTAGATAGTGCTTAGGTACATGTCGCCCTGACTCTCCAGACTTCAGTCTCTGCTCCTAGCACAGAGTTCGTAGCCCCCAGCTTCTCCTAGTAACACGTCATTGCCAGCTTGCGCGCACCATTAGGTCAGAGGTCCCGGCTCCTTAGGTAGCCCCCTCCATGTTTCCGCCCCATTCATGACATATTCTGTTACGTTTGCATCACATGTCTATGTATACGCCTCTGTTACACCTACTTTCACCCTTATCTTTCGCGACTGCTATTGACCACTGCTCCGCCTATCGTATGTATTGTAATGCAACTGTTTTAGTATATATGATCGTGTATTGTTATTAAATGTTAGCGCGCTCATCCCAGATCCAGCCCCGGCAGCTGCTGGGCCCTGCCATCCTATTCCTATGCAGGTTGTCCCGCTCCTGTCCTTTATGCTGTAATAAACCTGCAAAAACTCCTACTACCTCGAATCTTGACTCTTATTTATTGAGCTATCTGTTATTGCTATGCCTAGACAAAAATAGATCCGGTATTATTTATTTATATACCACAGAATGGCGCCCGAATAGGGACTTGCCCTTTCCCCACGCGTCGGTGAAGCCACGCTGACCCCCTGACCCTCTGCAGTCGTGACGGAACTCTTCTGCGCACCGGCAGATATTTCTGCTTCAAGTATCCCTCAGGCCCACGGAGGAGACGGAGGAGGCGGTCCAGCATCCAGACGAGACGGTGGAGGAACGCGGCGAGTCCCGACCAGAGCCCAAGCCGAGAGTCCAAGGTCCGAGGTATCCGGAGGCCCACCCGTAACAGAAGTCCGAAGTTCGTCCGTCCGGCGTCGAAGCAGTCCAGTCCAGTCCAAGGCCTTCCGTTCTTGCTGCCCGGTGAGTACCGTTGCTGGGGTAGTATCTAGACAGGGTCAATCTAATTGACTCTGGTCTGTGGGTTGGTGGTACACAGACCCACAAAACGAAGTGTCCACTTCGGTGGACGCGGGTCCCGACGTGTCTCTGTATGAGACCGGTAAGTTTCGTACTGTTTCAGCAGTGCATCTAGTTTCTGTTCTAGTCAGTTCTGTTCTCGAGAAAATTCATGTATTCTGTTTTCCGTATTCCAGGTAGTATTCTGTTCTGAATGTTATTCATGTATTTTAATGTCGTGGTATGAGTGTGAAGTAATTATCGTGTTTATTGTGTATTGTGTTGTGTCCAGATTATAGTTCAGTCATGCCGCTCTTTTCAAAACTGCATCAGTTAAAAACCAGAAAAGGTCTGCTAGAAGCAGCAGTTCCTGTCCCGCCTAGGGACAGTCCAGGTCATTTTATGTATCAGAAGCATGGCATAAGCGCCATATTGTATCTAGATTTATGGGTAGAGTATACCAAACAGTTAGAGGAAAAGTATAGATGGCCCGTATCGGGTACATGGGATGCCGAGTGCATCATGAGAGTAGAAGAAGCATTATGGAAAAAGAAAGCCAGACAGTCACAGAAAGATGCCATTGAGTTATGGCGCAAAGAATCTCATAAAAGAACTGAAAAAGAAATCAGAAAGTCAGAACTAAGTAGAGAATCCTTGGAACGAGCCCAGGAAAGGGAACTAATCGAGATAGGTGAACGAGTTAAAACAGAACAGTCCGACAGACAGAGGAATGCCCTCATTAAGGGTATGTACCCTCTTCTTGCCGAGGGCTTGCCAAAAGCGACCCCGGAGGCATCCAGTAATTTCCCGCCACCATTAGTTCCGCTGAAGCTACGTCGCAAACCGACCGCAGCTGATATTTTCATTTCGTCCTATTTGGACGACACAGTCCCAGAATATGCAAATCCTGTTCCTGCTCCGCCAGTCCCTGTAAATCAGGCACTTCCCGCTCCTCCAGACACCGGAGTACCTGTTACGGTACCCCCGGTCCAGCCCGCCATACAAGTCCAGCCTGCATTTCCATTTCCCACTCTGCCAGGACGAAGAGCATCAGTAGACGACTCTAGTTTAGGGGCCGCAGGGGGAGGTCCTCCTCAAACCCCGCCGCCACACAAGCGTTTAACGTTAGCCGAATTACATGCACAAGCGTCACAGCGTACGCCCAGATATCAGTCTGTTGCAGAAATAAGAAAAGCCCTTACCGAATGTGGCTATGATCCAGTCCCAGGCGAGGATAGTATGGTTTTATATTCATTACGCGTGAGAAAGGTGACCGAGTATCTAGTCACCCTACCAGATATGAAAGAAGATCTAGACAGAATATATCGTTTCATCCGTACAGGGAATGATCCAGAAAGTATTAGTGACGTCATGTGCCAAAGAAAAGTTGAAGTCCAGCTCATGATATTAAAGTTTCTGATTAATTGTCTAATAAGGGAACAAGATTATCCGACCAAAGATCGAGTCGAAATGAAAGTCCTGACAAGGTGGAGTGATAATATAGCCGAGGGTAAGCATAAGACCATCAGTAGTATAGAGAGTATGTACAAGAAGATTCGTAAAGAAATAATAAGGATACACGAACAACGCAAAGAAGCACAAGTAAGCGAGAAAGAAAGTAACTCTGATACTGAAGAGGTAGAGGACGAGAATCCCGCCAGAATAGCGTATGTAGGAAAATCTAGATTTCCAGATCGCCATTTGCGCCTAGAACACAAGTCAATTTTTCATCATCCAGCACCAGAACAAGGTTCTCTGGAACAAGTATTTCAAGCTACCGATCACATTCTGAAATCACGAATCGGTTATAGCGAGTTAAGTACTATGCATGAACAAGAACTAGTCCGATCAGCAGTCCGATGGATTACTGATTCTACCACTTTTCCAGACGAAATAGTGGCACAAATGTTTCTGAAAATGCCCCCAGCCGAGCAACGACTGGTGGGTATGTATATGATCCAGCACCTCATTACATTGTATGAGGGTCAACATTCTGATCCAGGTCCGTTACACGATGTCCTGAACGAGTTACTCCAGTATAAATGGAAAGGTTTAGGTACCGATTTGATTAGTGTCATTCTAGAACAGCGCCACAAATATAGAACGTTTCTGAACCCACATTTTGTTCATGCCTCACCCCCAGAAAGTAAACCCTTTTACATAGACAGACAGAATCCGTTACGAGAAGTACATCCAATTAAGACAGACGGTGGTGAAATGCAACGAGTGTTTGTTTACACCCCTATCACAAAGATGGAACTTTTAGAGATGAAAAAGTTAATTCCCTGTCATGATAAAGATCCAGCAAGGTTCCACCGAGAATTAAAAGACATGCTCCGTATGGGAGAATACACGTATCCAGATATTATTAAAATGTTAAAAGTCTTGTTGCCCGCAGGGGTATATGAGAAACTCAAAGAAAAAGAATGGGAGGTGGGAGAGAAAAAGATCGATTGGGCAGTTCTAGAAGCTGAAGACAAGGCACGAGTACCAGGTACCGGTCTTGGAGATAAATGTAAAGAATTACCTGAACTGTTAATACAAGTTTTGCCTAGGTTATTGACAACTAGAAAGGAAGACTGGGATGCAATCTCAGCATGTAAACAGAAACAAGACGAAGATATTAGTGATTATTATTCTAGATTTGAGAAATGTTTTACCATAAACAGTGGCCTCAAGACAAGTAGCGAATCATACCCTCATCTTTTTGTTACTAAATTAATCGAGAATTCAAGTCCACAAATTAAAAACCGAGTTTTGAAAGTCGAAAGTACCTGGCAAGCTAATACCCCGTCCCAGATGTTACAGATGCTTCAATACCACCAGAATAGAATCAGAGAAGAGCAAGAACATGAGAGAAAACGTATGAAAGACACGAAAATGAAAGTACTAGTTGCACAATCTGTTCCTCAAGACAGTCAGAAAAGGGGTCCGAATCAAGCCAGTCATCCTGCAGCTCCCGTTAAAGGAAACTGCAATTATTGTAAACAGCCAGGTCATTTTATAAACGAGTGTGCAGTTCTGAAACACAACATAGCTACCGGTAAGACTAAAGAAAGACCACGTCCGCCTAGACAAGAGCAAGTTTCACAGACTCCGCAGTCACAGAATGCACCACAGACAGTTACAACTCCGCAGCCTATCGCTGCAACACAGCATGTTACACAGCAGATGTACCAGTATGCACAGTCTGAGTATCCAGAGTATCAGCCATATTCATGAAACAGCCTAGAGAGGGAGGTAGGCTTGCCTCTCATCGAGATACCTGTAGATCAAGAAGGTCCCTATGTTCATAGTCAAGTATTAGGGAAAGACAGAAAGTTTTTGATTGATACAGGGGCAAGTAGGACCACTATAAGTCACGCCGAAGTTCCAGGGGCTCCGCTCTCAGGCTCTAGAAATGTTTCCCTTGGTTTTTCAGGAAAACCTATTGTAAATGAAATATCAAAGCCAGTTACTCTAGAAGTAGGTCCATTGTCCCGCACTACTGACCTGTTACTTACTAAGTCATGTCCAGAAAATCTATTAGGCATTAAGACACTGAAAGAGTTAGGTGCAGTCATATGCTGCTCCCCAGAGGGAATACGATTGTTCCTACGTGACTTCAAAGGTCACTATGTATTACGAGATTTTGATCCCAGATTGTCCAATGTTCCGCAGCATCTATGGGCGCAAGGTCCAACTGATGTTGGCTTTATGCAAATCACACCCCATCGTGTGACTCTCAAGCCAGGTGTAGTCCTGCCACGAATAAGACAGTACAGATTGCCACCTGAGGCTGTAGCAGCCTTATCCAAAATTATTGACGAGCTCATGGCTCAAGGAGTAGTTGTAGAAACCGACTCCAATGTATGCAATTCTCCGATCATTCCTGTCATGAAACGTACTGATCCGAATGCACCTCCAGTATACCGATTAGTGATTGATCTTCGAGAGCTTAATAAATGTATTATTCCCCAGTACCCAGTTGTCCCAGATATCTCTTCCCTATTGACAGCCATTGATTCAGAAGCTTCATTTTTTTCAGTCATAGACCTCAAGAACGCGTTTTTCAGTGTCCCCATTCATCCAGACAGCCAGTTTCTTTTCGGATTTTGTTTAAATGGAAGGAGCTATATGTTCACACGCGCTCCCCAAGGTTTCACAGAAAGTCCTAGTATTTACAGTCAAGCACTCAAGAGACAACTAGACAACATTCACATGCCAACTGACACTGCCCTGCTCCAGTATGTCGATGATCTACTGATCACAGCCCGTTCTGAATGTGCTTGCGAGCGAGCATCACTTACAGTCTTGTATTTCCTAGCCGAGATGGGACACAAGGTGTCCCCTTCTAAGCTTCAATTCTGTGTCCAGCAAGTGGTCTACTTAGGACACTTACTGTCCAAGAGGGGTAGGCAGTTGACACCAGACCGTATCCAGTTAATAGCGAGTCTTCCTCAGCCCAAGACCCAGAAGGAGGTACGTGCTTTTATCGGCCTTACTTCTTATTGCAGACAATGGATTCCTCAGTATGCATTTCTGGCCAAGCCACTGATACAGTTAACGACACAGGAGGCAGCCGTATCGACTGTCCTCCCTTGGACATCTGAACATACACTTAGTTTCAATGAGTTAAAGAAAGCCCTATGTCAAGCTCCAGTTCTAGCAACACCGAACTACAGTAAGCCTTTTACACTTTTCGTCACAGAACGCGAAGGTACAGCATTATCTGTTCTCACACAAGATCAAGCAGGACAATACAAGCCCTGTGCTTATTTTTCGAGCACATTAGATCCTGTAGCCCAGGCTCTGCCTGCGTGCCTCAAGTCAGTTGCAGCCACAGCACTAGCTATCAGACAAAGTGATTCCATAGTATTAGGACACTCCTTGACAGTACAAGTTCCACACTCCGTGGAAGTTCTTTTAAACCGAACACAGACTCAGCACTTGACTATTGCACGATTGACAGGTTATGAACTGACACTGTTCCAGCCACACATAGAAATCAGACGCTGCAACGTTTTAAATCCTGCTACATTGTTACCATCAGTTACTTCGAATTCTGCCACACACGACTGTGTGGAAGTAGTTAACATCATGACAAAGCCAAGACAAGATCTGACAGATATTCCATTACCAGACCCCGACCTGACACTTTATGTGGATGGTTCATGCATGAGAACTAGTACAGGAGAACTAGTAGCCGCGTATGCAGTGACTACTGACACTGAAGTTATTGAAACACACCGTATTGACACCCTGTCTGCTCAAGCAGCGGAGCTAGTTGCTCTGACTCAAGCCTGCATACACGCCAAGAACTTGAAAGTTAATGTTTACACCGATTCACGTTACGCATTTGGAGTTGTACACGACTTCGGAGTGCTCTGGCAGGAGAGAGGTTTCATGACTTCTCATGGAACCAAGATTCAGCATGGTCTCCTTATTCAGGCTCTGTTAGATGCCATACATTTACCGACATCCATTGCTATCATGAAGTGCAAAGCACATACGAAAGTTACTGACACTATTTCCCAAGGTAATGATCTAGCAGATCGCACAGCCAAGCTTACAGCTCAGACTCCAGACACTTCAGTTAATCCGACACACACACACACTCCAGATCCGACTACATGTATGACAGTTAAAGACCCTACTCAAGATGTCATAGATATCCAGTTACATGCTACTCCCGAGGAAATCAAGAAATGGTCCGAACAAGGAGGGGTCCAGACAGATCAGGGATGGGTAACAAAGGGTAAAGCCACTTGGTTTCTCCCCGACTCTATGGTTCAAGTCATTATTAATACCGCACATAGTCCAGCACATTTAGGAGAAAAAGCCATGTTAGACAGTATCCAGAATATTTGGTTCAACAAGCATTTACGAGCTGCAGCCAAGCAGAAAGTCCGTACCTGTATGATATGTTGCCAGTTCAATCCAGGTAAAAGTGTCCCGGTGGAACAAGGGGGATTCCAGCCTCCTGACCACCCTTTTGAAGTCCTCCAGATGGATTACATTCAGATGGAGCGATGTCGAGGTTTCAAGTATGTCCTTGTAGTTGTATGCGCTTTGTCCAGGTGGACGGAGGCATATCCAGTCCCAGATTACACAGCCGCGACCACTGCCAAGCAGTTGGTTCGTGAGTTCTTCCCCCGTTATGGACTCCCTAGAGTCGTATATTCTGACAACGGCCAGCCATTCTCATCTGAACTCATGAAACACGTGTCCCTTTTGTTAGGGTACCAGTGGAAGTTCCATTGTGTACGCCATCCTGAAGCAGCCGGTCTCGTAGAGAGACATAATCAGACCCTGAAAATTCGAATTGCAAAAGTTTGTCAAGAGAAAGGTGTGGACTGGCTCATAGCTCTGCCAGTCGCTCTGTTCTATATGCGCATGGTCGCACATTCCAGATCAGGTCTGTCCCCGTATGAGGTCGTTTTCGGCCGCCCCCCTAACATGTGGGGTACTCCTAGACCCCGAAGTATTACCGATGTTTCAAGTAATATGCTGACAGATTACCTAGCTTCCTTGATGTCTGCCCTCAACTCTTGTCGTTCACAGGTTGCCGCCGCATTTCCAGACAATACCGAGGTGGCACCGCATGAAATCGTTCCCGGATCCATGGTCCTAGTGCGAAATTTCGATCGCTCAAGTCCGCTGGAGCCTCGCTGGAAGGAGCCCCGACAGGTCCTCCTGGCCACCCGTACAGCCGTGAAGTTGGAGGGACGCAAAGGCTGGGTGCATCTTTCGCACATCAAGAAATTTTATGGACTGAAACCTGTCTCAAAGAACATTTCCGAGGATTCTAAAGACTGCCAAAGTACTATTCTTAAGGACTGTCCCGCAAAAGACACTGATACTGCACCCTCCCTGTTAGAGACAACTCCGCAACAGGAGTATAAGCTTAAGTTAAGGTCTAGTAAAATAAGTCAGCCAGTTTGATTGTCTAAGTCCTCCCCTAGGTGAAACGGTTAGACCGGTTTCTGACATGTATAAAATAGACCCCCATAGTGAGAGAGTTAGTCAAAACTCAATCCGATGTATCGTTTTTCTATGTTTCATATTATTTCTCAGTATTATGATTTCCTGCACCAGTTATGCGTTTTATCTGTATTTTCCAGTTCCTCATGTAAATAAGTCTTCTAATGTTACAGTAGAGCACACGTTTAGTGATCTGCCTCCTCATGAACTCTCTTACCGCCTCGCTATGCGTAACAATTCCTTTATCCGCATGTTACATTATTCACACCAGACCAGCAATGCCACAAATTGTTGGGTGTGTGGTCGACTCCCCCCTTTCCAGACACCGAAGGGAGTTTTGCCACTCTTTCCTTATCCATTTTCACATAATGGTTCGTGTGGAGCATGGTCCACGTTAACGTCATCTTTAACAGATATGTCTTTTCTTAACAGTACATGTTTTCCAGACAAGCAAGGTCTTCCCCACAGAACAGGGTTAGATCTAGAAAACGAAGTTTACAATTTAGGTAATTATTCTTCGAATTTCATGGTCCTGAATGTTCAGTCTGATTCCACTCCAGACTTACCTGCTATTTCAGTACTACCAGTCAAAGGCGAATTATGTGTTAGAAATAATGGTTCCGTACATGTAGGACATAGCGATTGTACTACTATTGTCAAATATAGTGACAGTGGGAAATCTATTTTCAAAGCTTCACGCCATTCTTATTTTATTTGTGGTCAGACCGCATATGTTCGTCTGCCCCTCGATTGGGAGGGAACCTGTTACATTGCCTTCCTACTGCCACCTGTTTTCCTAGCCCCATCTGATTATCATAGAAACACACATCTAGTACACATTAGACATAGAAGGGAGTCCCCCATTGTCGATTATACTGAAACTGCTCTAGAACAGTATACAGATTTCAATAGAGGTTTCTTCTTCTTTATAGGACCTATCCAGAATAGTAAGCTAATTCGTAGGTTAACCAGAACCCTTGAAGCTGTAGTCAATGAGACTGCCTCTGCTCTAGGTAACTTAACTGAAGAGCAATCTGCTATGAGATTTGTCGTTTTACAGAATCGTCTCGTCCTTGACGTCATATTGGCCGATAGGGGCGGGGCCTGTAGAGTCATCGGATCTAGTTGCTGCATTTTCATTCCAAATAACGCACCGTCTGTTTATTCAGCTATAACCAGACTCCATAAAATTGCCCATCTGTTACACCAAGATCCAGGCACCTGGACATGGTCCGGTTGGTTCTGGAATATAATTTCCGCTTGGGGATGGAAAGTCTTGTCCTTTCTAGGTATTGCAGTAGCGATCATATTCAGCTGCTGCCTCTGTATACAATGTGGCCCTGCGATTTGCGGCATTTGTGCTACCTCTTGTATTCCTAGTCCCAAGTCCCGTTCTAAAACACGTTCCCAGAAAATTCGAGACGAACAATTGATGCTGTATGAAATGATAGATGGTATCATGAACATTGATGTTTCCTGATGGAAACGTAGTGACAAGGAGGGAATGTGGAAAAGTAAATTTTGCCATGTTCTGTGTCCCTACGCGTCCTCCATCATATGTTATGTGTGCATGATTAATATGCATATGTATTCCCCATGTTCGATTAATGACGCAATTACAGTTGTATCCACCTCTAGTATGTCAGTTTCCAGTTCTCGTGAATACTACGAATATCAGGCCTATGTAAAGCTACGTTGCCACGTTTCTCAGTGTGCACGTTATTCCATTATAAAGTCCCCGTTTCTAGGCCTCAAAAGGGCCTGGACACCAGATTCAGCTCCTGTCTCCTGAAGCCTCGCTGAGGAGCGATACAGCCCCCACCTGTATCCTCGACCCTTCACTTACTTCCTGCCTCACAGTGCCCGGCTCAGCCTGGCTCTGCCTACGAGTCTGCCAAGAGTATGTTATGATTCTAGTTATCAGTCCAGCCCTCCTTCTCTGCATTCCTAAGCTACTGAATCGCATCAACAGTTTCCGTCATTGTCTAGCCTTTACGTCTCCACGTTAGAGAAATACTGCATTTAGTGGTCATTTAATATTCTTCATCACGCACTACATGTAGAATAATGCATGCACCATTCTTAGAGTCTGTTAGCCTTTACCCCGATAACTTTTGGATTCTATCAACATGTTCTCTAAACATCAGATACTAGATAGTGCTTAGGTACATGTCGCCCTGACTCTCCAGACTTCAGTCTCTGCTCCTAGCACAGAGTTCGTAGCCCCCAGCTTCTCCTAGTAACACGTCATTGCCAGCTTGCGCGCACCATTAGGTCAGAGGTCCCGGCTCCTTAGGTAGCCCCCTCCATGTTTCCGCCCCATTCATGACATATTCTGTTACGTTTGCATCACATGTCTATGTATACGCCTCTGTTACACCTACTTTCACCCTTATCTTTCGCGACTGCTATTGACCACACCCACTGCTCCGCCTATCGTATGTATTGTAATGCAACTGTTTTAGTATATATGATCGTGTATTGTTATTAAATGTTAGCGCGCTCATCCCAGATCCAGCCCCGGCAGCTGCTGGGCCCTGCCATCCTATTCCTATGCAGGTTGTCCCGCTCCTGTCCTTTATGCTGTAATAAACCTGCAAAAACTCCTACTACCTCGAATCTTGACTCTTATTTATTGAGCTATCTGTTATTGCTATGCCTAGACAAAAATAGATCCGGTATTATTTATTTATATACCAGGGTGAAAACTGCTGCGGCAAGAAATAATGGACGGAATGCTGAATGAACCAAACATTCACTCGCAGTCAAGAGATCTGTGTTAAAACCTTTTGCTTACTACAGCAGACCAGTTTGGACCTAGGCGTATGCAAATCAGTCTTGACCCTGTGCCTCAAGGCAATAGTCCAGCCCAAACTGCTAAACCAGGTCCTCCCTGGAACAGAAACAAGCATCCTGGGGCCAGTCCCAGGGTAACACCCCTCTTCAGCCAGACTAGCTTGAATCCAGTGGCACAGCGAGCAAGGGACCGACGTCTGGGCATACCGATCTCAAATAGGGCAAAAAGTGCTGCAGCATCAGACAATGGATAGAATGCTGAATAAATCAAACATTCACCCTCAGTTAAGAAATCTGGATCAAATCCATCATTCTTTTGCTCAATACGCCACCCAAGTTTTGACCTAACCATATGCAAACCAATCTTGTCCCTGTGCCTCATAGGAACAGTCCAGCCTGATCTGCCAAGCCGGGTCCTCACTGGACAGGAAACAAGCATCCTGCAACTAGTTTCGGGGTAACACCCCTCATTAGCCAGGCTAGTTTAAAGCCAGTGGCATATCGAGCAAGGGACCCAAGTCTGGGCATACCCATGCCACTTAGGGTGAAACGTGCTATAGCAGCATAAGATGGACTGAATGCTGAATGAAAAACATTCACCTCAAGTAAAGAGATGGGTTAAATCAATCCAATCCACAGCCAGGCTAGCTTGAATCCAGAGGCACAGTGAGCAAGGGTCCAATGTCTGGGCATACTCATTCCACTTAGGGCAAAACATATTGTGGTAACAAATGAAGGAGGGAATGCTGAATGAATCAAATATTGACCCACAGTCAAGAAACCTGGGTTAAATCCATCATTATATTGCTAACTATGCCACCTAAGTTTGGACCCAGCCATATGCAAATCAGTCTTGAACTGTGCCTCATGGGTACAGTCCAGCCCAATCTGTAAGGCAGAGAGCCCCCTAGACTGGAAACAAGCACCCTGGGACTGGTTTGGGGGTAAAACCCCCTCATCAACCAGTCTAGTTTGAATCCATTGCAAAATGAGCAAAGGACCCACATCTGGGCACACCCATTCTACTTAGGGCAAAAAGTGCAAAAGTTTCAAGTTAAAGTTTATTGAAGAAAAAGAGTATAACATATAGAGAAATGAACAATGTATAAGCACAAAATACACTATAAGAACTAATGTTATACATTGTAGAATAAATTGCATGCTAGGCTTTGAGAAAGAAAGAGGGACGGAGGGTAAGGGGGAAAAGAAGGGGAGGGAGAAACATCATTAAATAACCGTGCAGGCAAGAAATAAAACTACCTGAATCTTAAAAAGTAATGCAACATCAAGAGGTATCAACAAATATAATGTAAATATAATAAACTTCAAGATGTAAAAGTTGAAAAGGAAAAAGGAGTCACATCCGATAGTATGAGCATTGAAATAGAAAAGCGAAAAGACAACCAAAGAATTTATGGAGGTTTCCTAACTTCATCAGGAGTAGTAATTGTATTAGAAATAGGTGCAGTAATATCTGTGAGATAGGAAGTAAGTGGTAGCCATAAAAGATCTCTTTTAATGGACAGAGATATAGGGGTGAGATTGCTAGTATCTAGTCTGTGATGAAAACACCCAGCATTCCACCAAGCTCTAAAAGTGGCGTTATCAGTTTGTTTCCACTTTGACATCATCAAATGTACAGCAATCGCTAATAATAGGTCAATTAAGGAAGGGTTGGGAGATGAATGAGACCAAGAAGGTGATAAGGAACCTAAAAAGATGTTGGAAACAGAAAAAGGAATTTGGTTGTGAAAAAGTCCATTAATTTGAGACCAAACCAAATGCCAAAAACGGTAGAGGGAAGGACACTCAAAAAGCATATGTTTTAAATCAGCTAAATTACTATTGCAAGACCAACAGGCAGAAGAAAGGTCCATAGAAAAATAAGCTAATTTCAGTGGTGTAAAAAGAAGGCGTTTATAAATAAAATAAAGAGTTTGAGAGATATTAGCTGCTCCTGATGTCATATGTATTTTCAACCATAATTTGTCCCAAAAAGGAATAGGCCAACTTTCTGCGAGATCCTTTTCCCAGGCCAATTCAGACTTCCCCTTGGCCCTATCAGAGGAAAGAAACAGAATTCTATATAAAGAAGAAGCTGAGGTAGTATTAGATAATAGAGAAAAAAGAGTAGAAGATTTGGGGGGAATAACAGGATTCGTCTGTAAGGAAAGAAGATATTGTAGAAGAGGAGGAAGGAGGGAGTCATATTGGGGTTTACAGGACAAAGGCAAAGAAAATCGTTGTTGAAGGACAGAAAAGGATAAAGGAAAGTTATTCGAAACTAGCTGTGAAATCCAGATTAAACCATGAATCTCCAGGTTTTCCAATAGAAAGTACGACCCTTAATACGTAACAAGTGATTATGCCGGATAGATTGTCGGTCTAATGAAGAAGAAGAGGGATAAGAAGACGGAAGAAGAAGAGTCAAAATCTTACGTGAATGGGAGATCACTTGAGAGCGAAAGGAAGAAATAGTATTAGTAAAAGCAAGAGACTCATTAAAAGTAAAAGGAGCTATGAAGTGTTGTTCAATGTTCAACCAAATAGGAGGATGAGAACATTGATCAGGAGAAAGCCAACGAGAAGATTGTCTCAAAGAAAAGGCATGGTGATATGATTTAAAATCAGGAAATTTGAGACCACCAGAGAGTTTGTCTGCTTTAAGGGCATTAAGAGCTATTCGAGGAGATTTATTTTACCAAAGGAATTTGGTTAATAAAGAGTCAATTTTCTTAAAATAGAAACCAGGAATATGTACTGGAATCATAGATAAAAGATAAAAAATAAGTGGAGAAAGCATCATCTTGATAGAGTCTGAGCGGCCCAACCAAGAGAGAAAAAGTGGATGCCAACGATCGATAGACATAGATAAAGTTTTGAAAAGATGGTCAAAGTTTTCTTTCAAAGTTTCAGAAATAGTGGGGGAAAACCATAAACCTAGATATTTAATTTTAGAGGTTTTCCAAGAAAAACCAGTAGAAAGAAAGTGCTGTTTCAAACAATGAATGTTTAGGGGAAGAACTTCACATTTATCGGAGTTAAGCCGATATCCGGATAATTGAGAAAAGGACTCAACCTGAGAAAGAAAAGCTGGAAGAGATGTGAAAGGATTGAAACAGTATAAGAGAATGTCATCTGCATAGACAGACAATTTAACATGAGAAGTGTGAAGTTTAAAACCAGTAATTCTATCATCTAACCTAAGTTTTGTTAAAAAAGGTTCTAAAGCAATTATAAAAAGGAGAGGCGATAAAGGACAACCTTGACGAACTCCCCTAAAAAGAGGAAAGTAATACGAAGTCTGTCCATTAACAAAAATAGATGCTTTAGGGTTAGAATATAATAAAGAAATAAAGGAAATTAATTTGGCAGGGAGGCCAATCCATTTAAGTGCCTGAAACATAAAATCCTAACCAATCCGATCAAATGCTTTTTCAGCATCAAGTGCTATTGCAGCAATGGGATAATCCAGAGAGGACGCTTTACTTAAAATGTAAAAAAAACCTCAGGAATTATCGGAAGATAAACGACCTTTAACAAAGCCTGACTGTTCCGGGCCAATAATGTCAGGTAAAACAGGATCAAGACGAAGGGCAAGAATCTTAGCAAAAATTGTATAATCTAAATTAACTAAAGATATTGGGCGATAGTTTTTACATAAAGAGGGATCTTTATTGTCTTTGGGAATTAAACAAATTACAGCTTCCTGAAAAGAGCCTGAAGAGGAACCATCATTAACAAAGGATTTAAAAAGTAATAACAGTCGTGGGAGTAAGAAAGACGCAAAGTGAGCATAAAATTCAATAGTAAAACCGTCTGGTCCAGGTGCCTTACTTCTTTTCAATTTTGATACAGCATTTTTGATTTCAGAAAGGGTAATGTCGGATTCTAAAGAGGCAAAGTCAGTGTCATGAGCAGGAGGAGAGTGTATCGAATGAAAGAAAGATGAAAGAACATCTGGGGAAGGGTGTTGTTCAGGGGTATATAAAGTTTTATAAAAAGTAACAAATTCATTTAGAATGTCACCATCTTTAAATAATGAATCACCGATGTTGTCACGGATGGATTCAATTTTAGTTCTTTCACGCTGGATCTTTAGATAATTAGCAAGTAGTTTACCCATCTTATTCTGGCCACCATAATAACGAGCACTACTTTTTAAGAGATAAGAGGATGCAGCTTCTGTGGATGACTTATTAAAAGACATTTTTGCATGAAGGAGATCTTTTAATGTTGCTTCAGAACTAGATCGGTAATAACAATATTCAAGTTGTTTAATCTTGGCTAACAACTGAGCGTTTTCAGTTTCAAAAAATGTCTTTTTCCGCGATACAAAATTTAAGATAAACCCTCTAGCTGCTGCTTTAAATGAATCCCAGACCATTACCAGAGATGATTCTGGAGTAGAATTAATAGAAAAGAACTCAGTGGCAAAATAAGTGAATTGGCCTGTGAAATTAGGATCCAACAGTAATGAATTATTAAAACGCCATCTACCTGCAGGGGGGAAAAAGGTAACAAATCAAAATCTACACAAACAGTGGCATGGTCTGAAATTAGGATGGAGCCAATCTCAGCATGGGAAAGAAATTGAGATAAGGGTTTACTAAAGAAAAGGTAATCTATTCTGGATTGTGAATTGTGAGGAGGGGAATAAAAAGTATATTCCTGTAGATCAGGATTGCAAAGTCTCCAGGTATCAATTAAAGCCTTATGGCGTATGGCAGAGGAGGATTGCGAATGCATCTTAGAGTTAGAGAATTTAACAGAGGAGCGCCTATCTAAAATAGGGTCGAGAATTTGATTACAGTCACCTCCAAAAATAACATAATCCTCCTCAAACATAAGGAGCTTATCAGCGATCTGGTTCCAAAAAACATTATCAACTGTTACAGGTGCATAAACATTAAACAATATTAAAGGTATTTGATCAATAAGCAATTTAACAATGACCCAACGACCATCAAGGTCATGTTCCTGATGAACCACTGAAAGTTTTTTTTTTATGACATAATATAGATATGCCATTTTTCTTTCCCAAAGCTGGGGAAGAAAAAACATGCCCAACCCAACTTCTTTGCAGTTTGGATGCGCCAAGTTCTGATAGGTGAGTTTCCTGAACAAAAGTGATATCCGTATTCAATTTAGCTAGGTGTGTTAATACACGTTGTCTTTTGATAGGATTGTTAACTCCCTTAACATTCTAAGTTACTTCTCTAAGTAAAAATGACTAAAGCAAACATGTACAAATTGCATAAAGGCAATAAATAGTATGTGTATAATATAGTACGTACAATCATTATGCAAATAATAATAGACTTTAAATTTCCAATATTTAGTAGAAGAAAAACAGGGGAGAAAAAATTACAGGAACGATCCAGAGATAAAAAGATGAAAGAAGTAGTGAAAAGAAGAGTACTGTAAAACTTATAGATGTAGATAAAAAGAAGAGGAAGGAAGAAAAAAGTCGAGAAAGGGAAAAACTGAGGAAAGAAAAAACAAAAAACGAGAAGACAAAACAAAACTATCAATTGATAATGAAAAAAGATGTCGAAAAAATACATCACGAACCAACAATAAGACTGGCGGTGGTGGAACCACATAAGGAAGGCAGCACGTCGGACCAGAGACTCCGCAAGGATGCGGCAGAAGGAAACACACTTCCAGGTAGAACATAAAGGTCACATAAATCAAAGGTACACTAAACCGCATAAAATTACATTAAAAAAAGCACAAATTACAATATACATCAGGGAAGATAAGGTAACAATCAATCATCTTAAAAGGACATCATATCAATTCATAAAGCCAGGTCGCCGGGGGGGTCATGAATGAGGCATGTCCATTGAATCAGCTCTACATGAGTCCAGGAACTGTTGAAGCAACGTCGGATCTTCATAATTCGTCGTTCTGTTGTTATAAGTCACTTAAAAAAAGCATGGATGGAATAGGCCATAACGAGCATTTAAGGAGCAAAGGGCAGGTCTCATCTCTAAAAATTTCTTGCGACAATCTGCAGTGGTTTTGGCATAATCTTGAGCAAAGAAAAGATTAGAACCATTCCAAATGATCTTCCCTTTCTGCTTAGCAGCATGAAGGACTTTAAGGAGATCTGTGTATTGCCAAAAATATAAAATCACGCCTCTAGGTTTTACTGAAGCAGATGAAGAACCTGACGGACGAGATGATGGTCCTATTCGATGAGCCCGTTGAATATTTAAAGAGGGGGAAGGAGGAAGACCAAGAAGTGTAGGTAAAAAAGATTGGAAAAAGGACATGGGATTGGATCCCTCAAGGCCTTCCACAAGTCCATAAATGAGTAGGTTATTACGTCTATTCCTGTTTTCTAAATTCTCAACTTGCTGCTTAAGGTTGGCAATTTCTCTATGAACATAGGGAACTTGGGCGATAACTGGTGGAGCTGAAGCAAATTGTCTTTCAAGATTATCCACCCTTTGTTCAGTGTGAGACCAATTAACTTCAAGGCTTTGAAGACGAGAATTTGTTTCAGTCATGTAAGGTTTAAGGGCACGAATCTCCTCCAATAAAAGTTCCATTGAGATAGAGGGAGCTGAGTTGGTAGGAGAAGGAGGATTCGTTTTGACTCTTTTACCTGACATGAGAGTAGATGAAGAAGGAGCCTTGACTGAAGGTTTTGATGTAGTATGAGAAGAAGGAGAAGAGGCGCATTTTGCATTTTGTGAGTCAATTGGCGCGTCATCCATGGTATCCTGCAGAATACTGAAAGGATTAGCATCTTCCAAAGGTGGATTAGTCACACTTCGCTGCTGGGTGGCGTTCCGATTAGTGCATGAAGAAGCCATGGTAAGTTTGAAGAAACGTTAAAGAGCCTATCCCCTCAGTAAACAGAAGAAGAAAACTGCTGACTTTATAGACTGGTAATGAAACAGTGCATTACTTCAAAGAACAGCGACAAAGGTAAGCAGCATGAAAATTGAGCTGTCGACAAGCATCAAAAATCAAAAATGGTTTTCTCCTCTCAAACAGCAAGTACCCATGAAACATATGAAGAATGATAAGAACACCAGGCGAGTAAAACAAGCAGACAGCAACCAGGACTAAGTTGTGAGGAGCAGAGGATCATCCATAAAAAATATTCTCTCAAATGACAGGCATGGCGAGCACGAGAAATAAATATTGTCTGAGGTAAGGCATAGGCAGGAGATAGAGAATTGTAAAGACCTCAAAATGGCGGCTGTGTTAACAATTTGCCAAACATTTCCATTTGCTGGGTTCTCTGCAGCACTTAGGGAGGACTGTGAGAAAACAATAAAGCTTCAATGATTAGATATTCATCCCCACTCAAGAGATCTGGGTAAAATTCAAAGGTCTTTTGCTAACTACGCCAACCCAGTTTGGACCCAGCCATATGTAAATCAGTCTTGACCCTGTGCCTCATGGGAAGAGTTCTTCCCAAACTGGCCCTCCATGGACAGGAAACAAGAATCCTGGCACCTGTTTCAGGGTAACACCCCTTATCAGCCAGACTAGCTTAAATCCAGTGGCACAGCAAGAAAAGGACCCACATCTGGGCATACCTATCCCACTTAGGGCGAAAAGTGCTGCAGCAAAAAATTATATACAGAAAGCTGAATTAATCAAACATCCACCCGCAGTCAAGAGAGGTGGGTTAAATCCATTGTTCTTTTGCTCACTACCGCACCCCAATTTGGACCTAAAGATATGCAAATCAGTTGTAACACTGTGCCTCAGGGAAACAGTCCAACTATAACTACGAAGCCAGGTCCTGCCTGGACCGCAAACAAACATCCTCGGACCGGTTTCAGTGTAACAGCAACATCTGCCAGTCATGCTTGAAAGCATAGGCACAGCGAGCAAGGGACCCGTGACTGGGCATTCCCATCCCCCTTAGAGCAAAAAGTGCTTCAGCTACAAATGATTAATGGAAAGCTGAATGAATCAATGATTCACCCCCAGTAAAGGGATCTGGGTTAAATCCTTCTTTCTTTTACCCACTACGCCACCCCAGTTTGGACCCAGCCATATGCAACTCAGTCTTCACCCTGTGCCTCATGGGAACAGTCCAGCCTGAACTGCCAAGCCAGGTCCTGCTAGGACCGGAAACAAGCATCTGATACCGGTTTGGGGCCTACACCCCTCATCAGCCAGACTAGCTTGAATTGAGTGGCACAGCAAGCAAGGGACCCACGTCTGGGCACACCCATCAAACTTAAAGCGAAAAGTGCTATTGCAAAAAATTATGGACAAAATACTGAATTAATCAAATTTCACCCCCAGTCAAAAGGTCTTGGTTAAATCCATTGTTCTTTTGTTCACTACGCCACCTCAGTTTGCAACAAGCCAAATGACAATCAGTCTTGACCCTGTGCCTCATGTGAACAGTCCAGCCCGAACTGCCAAGCAGGGTCCTCCCTGGACCGGATACAAGCATCTTGTGACCTTTTTCCGAGTACCCAGACTAGCTTGAATCCAGTGGCACAGCAAGCAAGAAACCCATGTCTGGGCATACTCATCCCACTTAGAGCAAAAATGCTGAAACAATTGATGGAAGGAGTGCTGAATAAATCAAACATTCACCCACAGTTAAGCAATCTGGGTTAAATCCATTGTTTGTTTGCTCACTACACCATCCCACTTTGGTCCCATCCATATACAAATCAATCTTGGCCTTGTGCTTCATGGGAACAGTCCAAGGTGAACTGCTAAGACAGGTCCTCCCTAGAGCAGAAACAAGACCAGTTTGGGGGAAACACACCAATCAGCCAAGCTAACTTAAATCCAGTGTTACAACAAGCAAAAGACCGACATCTGAAGATACCCCTCCCACTTAGGGCGAAAAGTGCTGCAGCAACTAATGATGGACAGAATGCTAAATGAATCAAACATTCATCCCTAGTCAACAGATTTGGGTTAAATCAATCGTTCTTCTGCTCACTACCCCACCCTACTTTGGACCCAGTCATGTGCAAATCAGTCTTGACCCTGTGCCTCATGGGAACAGTCCAGCCCGAACTGCCAAGCCGGGTCCTCACTGAACATGAAACAAACATCCTGGAACCTGTTTCGAGGTAACACCTCTCATCAACAAGAATATCTTGAATGCAGCGTTACAGTGAGCAAGAGACACACGTCTGGGCAAACCCATCCCAAAGTGCTGCGGTAACAAATGATGGACAGAATGCTAAACTAATTAAACATTCACCCCCAGTCAAGAGATCTTGGGCCAGATGTAGGTTGCCCAATACCGGTCGGTAACGGCCGAAATTCCCCGAATTTCGGCTGTTACCGACCGGTATTGGGCTTTTTAGTTGTAGGTGGCATTTTTGTAGGATTCGGTATTTTACTCGGTAATTTAAGGATTCGGTAAAATACCGAATTCTTAACATACCGATTCGGTAAATTAACGAATCCAGGATGTAGGGAGCACTCAAGTTAGTGCATTCCTCAGTTAAGGATTCGTTATTTACCACCAACTACAAGTTGGTGGTAAATAATGAAAACCTTTGAAAAAGCATTTTTTTTGCTTTTCCAACAGTGCCATGTTGCAGATGTCTGCAACATTTGCACCCATACATAATTGAGGGGTGCAACAGGGTGTCAAAGTGACACCCTGCCACCCTTCAATGTTTTCCCCCTGTTACCGAATCGGTATTTACCGATTCGGTAATTGACATTCATTCCTATGGGCCTCCAGGCCCATAGGAATGAATGGCAATTACCGAATCGGTAAATACCGATTCGGTAAATACCGAATCTTAACTATTCGGTATTTTTTACCAAAAAATTACCTACATCCCATTTTCCAATTCTAAAATACCGAATCGGTATGATTCGGTATTTTAGAGTCGGTAAAATGGGATTACCTACATCTGGCCCCTTGTTCTTTTGCTCAATTTGCCACCCCAGTACAGAACAAATCATATGCAAATCAGTCTTGAACCTGTGCCTCATGGGAACAGTCCAGCCCGAACTGCCAAGCTAAGATCCCCCTGGACCAGAAAAAAGCACCCTAGGACTGATTCAGGTGTAACACCATTCACCAACCAGGCTAGCTTGAATCCAGTGACACAGCGAGCAAAGGACCCACGTCTGGGCAAACCCATCTCACTTAGGGTAAAAAGTGATGTAGGGTAAAAAGTGCTGCTGCAACAACTGATGGATGGAATGCAGAATTAGGCAAATATTCACCCACAGTCAAGAGGTCTGGGTGAAATCCATTGTTATTTTGCTCACTACACCAGCCCAGTTTGGACCCAGCCAGATGCAAGTCAGTGTTGATCCTTTGCCTCATGGGAATAGTCCATCCCAAACTGCCAGGGCGGGTTCTTCTTGGAACGAAAACAAGCACCCTGGGACCAGTTTCGGAGTAATAACCCTCACCAGCCAGGCTAACTTGAAAACCGTAGTACAGCGAACAAGGGACTCATGTCTGGGCATACCCATCCCACTTTCAGCGAAAAGTGCTGTGGCAAGAAATGATGGACGGAATGCTGAAGGAATCAAACATTCACTCCCAGCAAAGAGATCTGGGTCAAATCCGCCATTCTTTTGCTCACTACACCACCCCAGTTTGGACCCAACCATATGGAAATCAGGCTTGACCCTGTGCCTCATAGGAAAAGTCCAGCCTGAACTGCCAAGCCGGGACCCCCATGGACCAGAAGTAAGAACCCTGGGGCCAGTTTCTTGGTGAAACCCCTCATCAGTCTGGCTAGTTTGAAATTACTGGGACAGCGAGAAAGGGATCCATGTCAGGGCATACTCATCCCGCTTAAAGCAAAAAGTGCAGCAGCAAAAAATGATGGAAGGAATGTTTAATAAATCAAACATTCACACACAGTTAGGAATTCTGGGTTAAATCCATTGCTTTTTTGTTCGCTATGCCACCCCACCTTGGCCCCAGCCATATGCATAGCAGTCTTAATCTTGTGCTTCATAAGAACAGTTCAACCCAAAATGCTAGGCTGGGCTTTCCCTGGTGCAAAAACAAGCATCCTCGGACTAGTTTGGGGGTAACACCCCTCATCAGCCAGGCTAGCTGGAATCCAGTGGTACAACGAACAAGGGACTCACGTCTGAGCATACCCATCCCACTTAGGGTGAAAAGAAATGCAGCGATAAATGAAGGACGGAATGCTGAATGAATAAGACATATGTTTTAAATTCATTGTTCTTTTGCTCATTATGCCACCCCAGTTTGGACCCAGCCATATACAAATGAGTCTTTACCCTGTATCTCATGGGTACAGTCCAGCTGGAACTGCGAAGACTAGAAACAAGCATCCTGAGGCAGGTTTTGGGGTAACACTCCTCATCAGCCAAGTTAGCTTGAAACCAGTGGCACAGCGAGCAAAGGGACTCATGTCTGGGCATACCCATCCCACTTGGGGCAAAAAGTGCTGCGGCAACAAATGATGGACGGAATGCTGAATAAATCAAACATCACCCACAGTCAAGAGATCTGCGTTAAATCCATCTTTCTTTTTCTCACTTTGCCACCCCAGTTTGGACCCAGCCATATGCAAATCAGTCTTGACCCTGTGCCTCATGGAAGCTGTCCTCCCTTCACAGGAAACATGAATCTTGGGACTAGTTTCAGGATAACAACCCTTATCAGCCATTGTAGCTTGAATCCAGTGGCACAACGAGCAAGGAACCCATGTCTGGGCATACCTATCCCACTTAGGGCAAAAAGTGCTGCAACAACAAATGAAGAACAGAACCCAGAATGAATCAAACATTCACCCCCAGTCAAGTGATCTGGGTTAAATCCATTGTTCTTTTGCTCACTACACAACCCCAGTTTGGACCAAGCCATATGCAAATTAGTCTTGACCATGTGCCTCATTGGAACAGTCCACCCCAAACTGCCAAGCCAGTTCCTCCCTGGTCAGAAACAAACATCCTGAGCCCGGGTTCAGGGTGACACCCCTCATCAGCCAGGCTAGCTTGAATTAAGTGGCACAGAGAGCAAGTGACCCACATCTGGACATGCCCATCCCACTTAGGGCGAAAAGTGCTGCGGCAACAAATGATGGGCAGAGTGCTGAATGAATCCGACATTTAACCCAGTCAAAAGATCTGGGTTAAATCCATCATTATTGTGCTCACTATGTCACCCCAGTTTGGACCCAGCCATATGCAAATGAGCCTTGATTCTGGACCTCATGGGAACAGTCCAGCCCGAACTGCCAAGCAGGATCTGCCCTGGACTGGAAACAGGAGAAAAGTCCCGAGGTTGACGATTTAAATAATGGAGCTGCATCACCATTAACATGACGGCGTCTTAAAAAGTAAGCAGTGTGGTCCATTTTTTTCAGCCTTGCATTTTCCAAGAATCACAAAATACCCATAAGTTAAACCTGCCTCGTTTTGACAGGCGGTGTAGAACCCAAGATAGATGATCAAGTGAAACCGAGCTGCATCACAAGCCTTCCTTCAAGTAAGTAGTGAGTTTCTCACTCAAGAAATTTTAAGAAATGCTTTCCGTTCAGAAAAAAGAAAAAAGATCAAACAGGTTTCTTTTAAATCCAGGTCTGAAAACCATTCTTCCCTGACATTCGAAGAAACCGAAGCGCTGGAACACACAGGTATTCCCATGTCCATTATGGCGCTAAGCTCTGTTTTAACTAAATAGGAGTAGGAACTAAAAGAAGCTTTCTTTATTATCCACACCACTAGGTACCCAGGTAGCCCTGAGGAAAAACCCGCAAACTTATGGACCGGGTTTGGAAACGCGTCGGCTTTCCCAAAGGATCCATCCCTTCTATTCACCAAAGGCGTTAAATATTTGTCCTAGGTTAAAGGGACTTTAGTTTAATAAATACAAAGCCTATGGTGACTCCAGTCCTAAATAGCTAAAAGAAATTCAGCCAACAGGACTGTGTTAAAAATTTCACTGGTGTACCCCACCAACTTGTTTTTCTTTACATTGTTTAAAAACAAGTATTGTTTACGTTGCAATTTGAAATGTTGTTTGAATTGTTTTTCATTGAATGATATAATTGTTTTTCACTGAATGACAGTAATATTTTCTGTTAAAGTTTGTGTTTAGACCTCGCATCTGTTTAACCAAAAAAAAACATTGTGAAATGGTTGAATAAATCATGGAAGCTTGATGATTAGTCAGAAGCTTCTGATTCGCTGTGTAATAAAAAAACAGCTTTAAACCCGAGACCAGGCACATTGCATTTTCCATAACATATATAGTCCAGCCTGGCCCCGTAGGACAAAACCCCTCATTTGATACTGGACTGGAAACAAGCATCCTGAGCCAGGTTTGGGGTTAACACTCCTCATCAGCCAGGCTAGTTTGAATCCAGTGGCACAGCAAGCAAAGGAACCACGTCTGGGCATACCCATCCCACTTAGGGTGAAAAGTGCTGCAGCAGCAAATGATGGACAAAAGAGGAAAGAATCAAACATTTACCTCAGAGTCAAGAGATCTGGGTTAAATCCATCATTCTTTTTCTCACTACAACACCCCAATTTGGACCCAGCCATATGAAAATCAGTCTTGACCCTGTGCCTCATGGGAACAGTCCAGCCCAAACTACCGAACCGGGTCCTCCCTGTACCAGAAACAAGTATCCTGTGACCGTTTCAGGGTAACATCCCTCATCAGCCAAGCTAGCTTGAATCCAGTGACATAGAAAGCAAGGGACCCACGTCTGGGCATACCCATCCCACTTAAGGTAAAAAGTGCTGTGGCAATAAAATACTGAATGAATCAAACATTCACCCTGAGTCAAGAGATATGTGTGAAATTCATTGTTCTTTTGCTCTCTACGCTACCCTAGTTTGAACCCAGCCATATACAAAAAAGTCATCACCATGTGCCTTATGTGAACCGACCAGCCCAAATTGCCAAGCCGGGTCCTCCCTGGCAGAAAACAAGCATTCTGGGATCGGTTTCAGTGTAACTTCCCTCATCAGCCAGGCTAGTTTGAATACAGTGGTACAACGAGCAGGGGACCCACGTCCGGGAATACCCCTCACACTTATGCTGAATGAATCAAGCACTCACCCACAGTCAAGAGATCTGAGTTAAATTCATTGTTCTTTTGTTTAATACGCCACCCCAGGTTGGACCCAGCCATATGCAAATCCGTCTTGACCCTGTGTCTGTCAGAGTTCCCTGTAATCCTAAGGAATTTTTTTTTTTATTTGTCCTCATACGCCAGAAGATATTCTTAGAGTACATTTTGTCGATACCATCCACTGTGAGGCAGATGAGCCCCAACATTTATCATGAACTCCGAAGATCTTTTTGGATGCTCTTCTGCAGATACCCTCTGTTGGACTTGGCCCTTCTGGCAGGTTCACCCCTAATCTTTTTGCTTTTAGTATGTGATCTGTGTTAGTGATTTTTGGTCTCTGCGCACTTTTACCCTGTGTCCCAGAGTAAAGTGCGTGCGTGTAGTATGGCTGGCCTGCCCTCCCATAGGAATGCATGGGGAATGTGTGTGTCCATGTTAGTTACTGATGCGTGGGGAGTGCAGGCTCGCGTTTGGTATGTGCGAACTCGCGAGAGTGAATGCTGCGCAATGGTATGTGCGGCTTGTATGTGTCTAGTGGGGAAGTGCCACTTCTAGACATTGATGCGTGTGTGCAGTGAGGGTGCTGGAGCGTGATTGGCTGGAGCTGGCTGGCAAGCCTGGTTCCAGGAAGTCTGGATGGGTCTGCCCAGGAATGAGTGGAGAGATCAGCCTGAGTGATGTGAGGGAGGGCTGCACCTGGTTCCTGAATGGGGCTGGGCTTTCCCCCACACAATGCTGGCTCCGCCCCTTGTGGTGCGTCTAACAACCCTAGCCTCCCTAGTGAATGAAAGGGGTGGTTGAGCCATCAAGGGTGCTCCAAAACCAGCTGCGACTGGTTTCTCCCCCACCCTGCACCCTGAGACAAAGGATTTACCTGAATAATAAGGGGCTGTGTCCCCTTACAATTTGTTCTGTTCTGTTCCAGGATCCTGCCAGAGGGGGCTGCTGCTGTTGCTGGGGCCAGGAGGACCGCCACTTGGATTGTCTCCCTGCCTGGCGACCCAGTGAGCTGGCTCTGGGCCCAGCCTTGCCCCCCCTGCCTGCCTAAGGACTTTGCTGGACACTTTTGCCTCTATAGCGCCTGGGAGCGCTTTTCCTTGCCCCTGGCACCTGGGAGCACTTTGTTCTGCTTCCAGCGCTTAAAATCGCTTTATTTTTACTGCCTAGCGCCTGGGAGCACTTTATTCTTGCTGCTAGCGCTTTGTTGCCAAGCCGGTGCCCACCCGGCGTTTGCTCAGGATTGCTGAGCCCTTTGAGTGCCCACCTCGATTCATTGTGTACTTTAAACCCGCCAGTGCCCACCCGGCATTGCCCCTCGACGATCACCGCCGCAGCCCAGGACAAAGAACCGCCGAGAGAAGCTTGCCGGAAGAGCCGCGCTGGGATTGGCCCAGCCGCCGAGCCTCCCGCCGCGTCATTGGGGGAGGAGCGAAGGAGCAGGAAGTAGCCTGCCGTGTCTTGCCGAGGCTTCCCCGGAGTGAGAGGAGCCCCGCCCGCAGCACCGGACGACCGCCGGAGTGCTGCAGGGAGCGAGGCTCCCATGTGAGGAGGAGAGCGCTGCCCACAGAGAAGCCGGTGAGTGGGGGCCAGGAGAGCGAGTGAAGGGAGGAGGGCGTCGGGGCACATTGCCGGTGCCCACCCCTCCCCTCCAGTATGCGGGCCGGGCCTGAGAGAGGCCCAGTTGTGTTCCAGCCCCGAGAGGCTCGCAGGACGCATAGTTGTTTCAAGCCCAGAGAGGCTCGTGGGGCATTTGCCTTTGCTTCTGAGTCCCCTGTGAGGGACTCCTACGACCGGCCCAATTATGAGGGAGCCCAGGGAGGCTTCAGGGGCATTTCTTTGTTAGAGCCATGAGGCTCCCCGCCCGCATCTTATGTATTCCGAGCCCCGAGAGGCTCAAGGCACCCCAGTCATTATCAAGCCCGTTTGGCTCCAGCCACAGTTGTTGCGAGCTCAGAGAAGCTCGAGGGGGCATTTGTTCTACAGAGCCTGAGAGGCTCACAGCCCACACTATTTGTTCTAGAGCCCTGAGAGAGGCTCGAGGTGCCATTACTTTGCAGAGCCCAGCGAGGCTCTTGGGGGGCAGTTAGTTGGTCAGAGGCCCGAGGCTCCCACGCTGTGTTTTGCCCCATTGTGTTCTTGAGCCCACGAGGCTCCAACGTTGACCTCATCAGTATTCTCAACTGCCCAGCACTTTGTGGGCACTTGCCACGTTTAGGCTTGTGTTTTTGGCTGCCTGCGCAGCCTGCCTGACAATTGGACTAAGGGCATTTCAGCCCTTGCGAGGCCAGTTGGCCTGAGGGACAGCTCTAGTGTGGTGCCATGTAATTCTGGCGCATTTATGAGTTACTTGCTAATGTGATTACTGCGCAATTGTTATTATCTACACCTCTGAATGTTTTTATGCATCAGGTGTTTTGCTTCCTTCCCCTTTGCTAAAAGTGACCTGCTTAGGTGAATGCATTTTGATGCCTCATGTGCAATGTGTTTTATGCTTCCTTCCCTTTGCCAGAAGTGACCTGCTTAGGTGATCGGTTTATGTTTCTTCCCCTTTGCTAAAAGTGACCTGCTTAGAGGATTGTTTTAGGTTTCCTTCCCTTTGCTAAATGTGACATGCTTAGGTGATGGTGTTTTCCTTCTATAGGTCCTGAGAATAAGGTCCTAGTTCACTGCGTGATTTTCCTAAAGTGGTTAGGGTTGCGTAGGAGGTATTTACCCTTTACCAGGAATTCCTGGTTGTGTGCTACATGTACTATTTTGGTGCTACAGTCATTATATGTCTATGTGCTAAGTGTTATACCTACAAGTGCTAGTTCTAAAAGTGCATACCCCTGACAGTGGTCCAGGTGGCCCTGTCCTGTACATAATCCCTTGTAAATTCTGCCCGTGCCTGCTGGCACATTGTAACAGTATGTGTTTTATCTAATGTGTTTTTATTATAATACAAAGGCTATTTTTATATAACCTTGTGTGGAGTTTCCTTTGTGGTGGGCCTTGGGTGTTGTTGCTGGGGGTGCGTGCGCAAACACTTAACTCACATCGCCTCCAAGTTTAGCCTTGCTGCTCGCGTCACTTTACCTAGAGGGTGAGCAGGGGTTATCTTGGTGTGTAACTCCCTTGCCCTGACTTAGAAATGGTGGTCCCTGACTGACTTTGGCGTGAGCCTTGGCCAGCCGGGGGTCCCGTTTCTAACACCCTCAGTAAAACGGTCAGTTCAGTTCATCTCACTTGCCAACCATAGGACTGATCCTGGGATAATTTATTCTGCAAAAAGGCATAATCATTGGACAATTTAGATCAGTACTACAACTTATCCAACCATGCAATGCAAGGAATCCAAAAATGCTTTTTCCTTTCCAATCTACTCTATCTAGATTTAATGTGTGTTTGATTGCATTAATCCAATGTAGGTAGGTAGGTGCGGTATCTTTTAGCCAGGATTTACAAATTTCTCTACGTGCGAGAATAACTAAATATAACGACAGCTTATTAATATCTTGAGGGAGTAATTCATAATTAGAAAAAATACCAAAAAAGATTAGTGTTGCGCTCACCTGTATATCGAAATTGAACAAAGTTTTCATACCTTCAGATACCGCACACCAGAAATTGTACCAGTTGCCGTGAGGTGAATGGCCAGCGCTTTTCAGGTCGTCCCAGCACCTGCTCCAGCAGTACCGCCGTGAGGGAAACGGCTGCGCCTGCAGGTGCCCCGGCGGCTGTGGCGCGGGAGTGACGCCACAGGAGCGCCCGGAGGCGCGTTAAAGACCGGAACGCCTCTCGCAACCGCGAGTCGCGCGCGGGATCGGCCCGGGAGAAGCCTGGGACAAGGGCGGGACAGTCTGCGACAGTCCGCGACTGGTCAAGGCTGGGCTGGGTCACGACCTCTGCCTGATTGTACCCAGAGGACTGTGGACCAAATATGGTAACTTTTTTATTTGCACCAGTGCTCTAGTTGCGAGTACTAATTATAGCAGTTGTACCTGGACTACCATATATTCTTTATAGCTGAGTTTCTGCTTACTTTCGTTTCATTGCTTGTCGGAATTTTAAAACATTAACTTTTTTATTGTCTTAACATAAGGTTCCCCATCATCGTATCTGTGTTGTGTATCTGTGTTGTGCTCTCCTCTTGAAAAATGTCTAAAAATCTGGGAGGGAACGTTCGATCCACTGTAGCAACACTCGACAACTATCTGGTGAAAGTTGTTGACAAAATTAATAAAGAACGTAGATTATCCTTGGGACGGGGGATTGTCTCAGACCTACCGATTACCTCCTCTGAGACACCAATTACTCCGTCCACCTCTCAGTCTATTCCAGCCATCGATGATAGCGATGTGATAGGCCCTTCTGATAATTCTATTATCCAGGGCAGCACTGCTTCGTCGATATCACAGGATAACCAAGACACTATTGTCTCCATTAATGACCATGAAGCTCCTAGCACCCCAATTCCAACCCCTAAAGTGCAAAGAGTAGTACTGAGGTCAGGGAGACATTTAAGTAGAACAATGCCGCCAAAAAGGGGGGTAACCCGGAAGCCTAAAAGAAACACAGACCCTATATCTAAGGGAGTAATCAACGACGTACATAGATCTCAGGATGACATAAGCCCCACCAATTTTACATTAGCCCCTGATCAGTTAGACGCCTTGATTGGTATCATAGAGGCCAAGCTAGACAAAATTGTATTACCCCTACTGGATAAGCTTGAGACAGTTTCTAGGGAATTGACACGCTTGGGGGGACTGGTACAATCCAGTTTGAGCCTAAATATAAGTCCCTCACTGGCTCCTATGGCGAGTGGTGGAACTAGCATGCCTATGCAACTTAACAACAGCTCATTAGGAGCTGCTGTGGTCCAGCCTGACCCTTGTCCGTCCTTACAGCAAACTAATACTAATACTTCTAACACAGCTGTTATGGTTCAGGGTCAGATTAACAAGCCCCCACAGCCGACCACCAAAAGTTCAGCTAAAGTAACAGCAGCGATACCCGCATGTTCCAACTCCGCCCCCCCCCCCCGTCCCTGCCTTCTACCGGGATTTCAGGTAACCGGTCCACCAACCCAGATAGGGGGAAGTCCAAAACCCACGGCTATTTACACCCGAATCTCCCACCTGACTGTGCACCGTATGTGGCGGTACTGACCAACGTTCCGCCAGTCAGGGATGAGGGGCTCTACCGTGCAAACGAATCGCAGGATTCGCTTAAACATAAAACCGTGGCATGGCTCAACCGTGAATGTGGCTTTCCAGTTGCACTGGCGGACCAGATCTTGGTTACCACCAGAACCAACTGGATTGGTACTACCCCTAAGAATATTTCTGGAGATTGCATCATCATTAACTTTAGTAATCCCCACCTTGCAACTACTACCTTAATTAGAGCCACCTCCCGCCCCTGTAATGAGAATGGTATTTCTCTTCGCCCCCTAGGCTATTTTTATAGACAGTTTATAGGCCAGCCTTACAGGGACGATGGGCAGTTGAATAGGAGGGGTGCAGGTTCTTATGGTGAGCAAAGTGGATTTCAGGTGGATACTTTCAACCGTTTCCAATGTCTGAGTGGGTTAGACCTTACTGATTGACTGGAGTCTACTTTGATCATTACTGATAATAGGGAGGAGTGGGGTTCACGTGGTGGTGGACAGAGTCTTCACCCATTGGGGTGTATAACCATCGCCAGTGAAGTATGTACCCCTGTAGATTGCATGTCTGTGGCCATGGTGGACGAAACTGGAGGAGGTATGGAGAGTCCATCTAAGATTATCAATTCCGAGGTTAGTACACAGCTAGCACATATCCAGCATGGTAGTGGGCGACCACCCTATGGAGAAGGTTTCTGTAGCTGTCATATTGCTAGTTGGAATGTCGCAGGTATTAGGTCTAAATCGGATTGTCTGGGCTGGACAGAATTTTTAGCCTTATTTGAAATTATATGTTTCCAGGAAACTTGGTGCCTGGACTTTAAGGGCTATGACGGATTCGTTTCATATCAGCTACCCGCTATTGGATCTTTGTCAGGGAGAGCGAAGGGGGGTCTCCTGGTTCTGATATCTGTTGAAACTCCTTTGTTGGTTAAAAAATATGTAAAAGTGGGGGTGCATTCTCAAATCTTGTGGTTGTATCATGCGGATGGTAGGAACATCCTTTTAATTAATTTCTATAATAATATATTCGACAACACTAGGGATCAGGCGGTAAAAGCACTATCTAGTGCCCTCGATGACATTATTATAACCTCTAATGTCGTCTTCGATCTGTTTATGGCAGGGCATTTCAATGCTGTAACCTGCCCATTTTCTGATCTAAATTTATGCGGGGTGGTAAATTGTCAAGGTGAGGGTGCATTACACTTTCAACATAATCACTATGGGGAATCATTAAATTTTTTCCTCCATGGACATGATATGAATATTATGGTTAATGACAAAAATGATTGCGGGAAATATACCCCGACCTTCACAGGCAGCGGAGCCTCCTCAGTGATTGATTACATCTGCATCTCCTCGAGCCTAGAACCTTGGATTAGGGCACCTAAAGTTGTAGATATGCAGCTTAGAGACCATAATTGCCTGACCGTAGAGGCCCTGTTATGGGAAAACAAAGGGACTCCTAACACGGGGAGTATTAATAACATCGAACCCCACCGCCCCAATGGTGTGAGAATCAGATGGAAAGGGGACAAGGCTGAGATTGCCTCTGGTTCTATCATTAAAAGTTGTCTGACAGATATAGTAGGGATTTTAGATGATGGTGATGCCATTGCAAACTCTATAAAACGTTTTATCAATATTAACTCCATAATTGATTCTAAATTTACCATTACCGCCAAGCATAAGGAAGGTCGCTTGCGGGGATGGTTTAACCAAGCCTGTACATTAGCCCTTAAAGAATTAAAAAAGGCATTAGGAACCAAACCCAGAGACAAGAGCTTGGTTTTAAGTCTCAGAGGTAGTTATAAGGAAACTTTAAAACGCAGGAAAGTGGAGCTCCAGCAGGACGCGTGGGATAACTTGGCTCAGGCTGCTGAACTGAACGATTGTACCCTGTTTTGGAAAACAATTAATTCCCCTTTTCTTAAAGATGAAAAAATTCCTGAACTAACAACCACCGTTCTTAGGTAAGAGTGGATCTCTCACTTCTCTAAAATCTTTGACTCAGGCGGTGTTAGTGAGGATACGGCGGTTAGATGGCCTCATCTGCCACTTAACATCTCCGTTTCAGAGGTCCTAGACAGTATCAGGGCTAGTAAAGGGGGGAAAGCTCAGGGTCCGGACGGGGTTCCAATCGACGTTTATAAACTAGTACCTGAGGTATGGGGCCCACTTTTAACTAATATTTTTAATGCTGCAGTCTGCAATGAGGTGCCTCCGACATGGGAAGAATCCATAATTGTTCCAATATTCAAGAAAGGCAATCGTTGGGATGCCAAGAACTATCGCCGGATTTCCTTGCTGGATTCTTCCGTAAAAGTCATGAGTCGAGTTCTCATGGTAAGATTAGAAGAATGGGTGGAGGAGAATGGTATACTGGCTGACAGTCAATTTGGTTTCAGGAAAGGTCGTGGTACGATAGAGCAATGTCTTAATCTAGACTTGCTTATCGATAAATATACCCTAGTTAAATCAGGCTCAATTTATCTCTGCTTTGCGGATTTAAGTAGTGCCTTTGACTTAGTGGATCACGCCATCCTGTGGGCCAAGCTTATTGAAATGGGGGCTCCTGAGGGTATCGTATTTTTTCTGGCACGACTGTACAACAAATTACGTGCTAGTGTACGTTACGGTATCCAAGGGGAATGTACCACCAAGTTTAAGATCGGGCGTGGAATTAGACAGGGATGTGTGTTGGCTCCACTGCTTTTTACTCTTTTTATCAACGAGATAGATTCCATCTTAAAATCTATGGCAGTGGATGCTCCTACAATACATGGTGACAGCGTCCCAGTTTTATTATACGCGGACGACGCGGTTCTAATCTCACGCACCCCCATAGGCCTCCAACGGTTGATGGATGGTTTTTCCCTATTCATCAAAGGAAGAAAGCTAGTGATTAACAAATCCAAAACCTTTGTTATGGAATGTGGGAGGAGGAATGGAAAGAAGCCCTTTTCATATTTCATTGATGGGCATAAGGTTCAACTTGTTGACAAATTTTCCTATCTAGGGGTTACTTTCTCAAATAATAAATACAACAAATGGTCTAGCGAACACAATAATGTAAGGTCTAAGATGGCCAGGAGTTCAAATGGCATATTTACGTTGGCTACGAAGTTGGGGGATAGGCGTGTCCATGACATGCTTAAAATATTCCAGTCCCGATCTCTCTCTACGGCCCTGTACGGAGCAGGTGTCTGGGGCTATGCCCCGGCGGGACCGCTCCAGGTAGAGGAGAACACTTTTTTAAAGAGACTTTTGTGTCTACCCAACTCAGTTTCCAACGTTTTAGTGCACAACGAATTGGGTATTTTTCATCTCTCCGATTTGGTTCTCCTGAGACCACTCATGCTCTGGCGCTCGATATGGATGAAAGAAGAGACGTCTTTGTGTAGATCAATCATATCTGACTGTTTGTCCCTGGATAACTACCGAAGGATTCCTTGGCTAAAGTATAATGTGGATAGTTTCCAGGAGAACTTTGGCCTGGATGTTTTTACTAATCATTGTGGTGCCTCTGATTTAGCCAAACAGGAAATTAAGAATTCCTTTTTAAATCATCAAGCTAACAAACGGCACCAGGACAATGTTGAACTTTCCTCCTGTATTCTATATTATGATCTAAATGACATTTCGGGCTTTCAACCGTACTTATCGCAGGTGACTTGGAAGGCTCACCGGTATGTGTTGACTAGATTAAGAACTGGGATAGTCCACAATCTAGTGGCCTTCCCACAACAGCGTTCACCCCCTATTGGCCCATGTCCATGTGATAACATTTGTTTACAAAGCACTAAGCACTTTCTTTTGTTCTGTCAACTGTATAAATACTTGCGGATTGCTTATCTTAAACCAGTGTTTGTAAAGTTTGGAGTTAGGACTGTAAAAGACTCCATGAGACTGCTTGTTAACCTTCAACACCCTGATGTGTGTTTTTATACAGCTACCTTCCTTTTAAAATCAATTAATGCTAGGAAAGGTATGCAGTTTTAACCATTCTTAACTGATCTGTATAGTTTGCGTTAGCATGGCCACTGCTTTTATTAACTGTATTTTTGTATGTTGTGCTTTTATGGACTTGTTTCTTGTTCCGAATAAAGCTTAATGAAATGAATGAACAAAGTTTTCATACCTTCAGATACCGCACACCAGAAATTGTACAGAACAGGACATGTTAAAAACATATGGAGATCATCAGCTTTTTCCTGCTTGCACTTTGGACAGCAGGGAGTGTTACCTTTCGCAAATGTAGAGAGTTTAGCTGGGGACCAATATACTCTGTGAAGAGAAAACAAATGGTTCCGTTTCAGATTGGCGGGAGACATTGTGGTATATAATCAAAGGATACTTGCCATTGCTCTTCTAGATCTGCATCCGGGACGTAGTCTCCCCATAAATGGACTGGCAAGGTGAAATCACCATCCTCTGCTTCCAAGATAGTCCAGTACATGGTAGCTGTCTTTACCTTGCTGCTCTTCCCCTGAAGCAATTTCTCCAAGACGTTCATTACTCCTATTACAGATCCCACAGCCTGGTTCCAGCTCTTAATTTGGGGATATTTAAACTTAGATAATTTGCTCTCAGTCAAGATAGAAATCTCATCCCAAGATAACAACGACCCCTCGGGCATTAGCTGGAACCAGTATTTTATATCAGCATCCAACAATGGTTTTGCGAGGGTATCCTTAGTCCACTCTGGAGAACCCGGTGACTCCCATATAGGAGCCATAGCTGTATAGTATACAAACTTCAAGGATTTCCTTAAACTTGCCCAGGTAAAATCCATATCCCTCAGCAACTTAAGTCGGACCTTTTTAAAAAAGCGCGGAACCCAGAATTTATGCAGGAAGCCATGAGATCCCCCTTAAATTTCTGTCATGTCAACATTTCCTTAAACATTGTGCCTACTTCTGATCCATCTGGCTTATCGAAGAGCATTTTCCCTGCCTTAAGTAGCAATGTCCAGGCATAAAGCTTCAAGTCTGGGGCACACAAGCAACCTTTACTTTTTTTTCTCCGAAGCTTCCTCCACGAGATCCTAATACCCTTTGAAGCCCATACAAAAGAATTAAATTTAGCTTGAATGTTCCTTAACTTCTCTTCCTTAAATACTAACGGAATATTCTGAAATAAAAATAATAGTTTGGGCTTGAGCATCACTTTTATAATATTTACTCTGCCAATTAGCGTACGGGGAAGAAGAGACCAGCCCTTTAAAGACACAGCAATTTCTCTTTCTATTTTGGCAAGATTTATGTCCGCTAATATCCTGAGTAATTTGAATTCCCAAATATCTTATCTCCTGTTTCAGAATAGAAATATGGGCTTCTATATTCCACAGCATACATTCCGATTTTGACTGATTAATCTAATATCCAGCGATCTGACCAAACTGGGTAGCTGCACTATAGATTAGCGGGATTGCTGGTATTGGATCTGAGGTAAAGATCATCATATGTTATGTTATGTTATGTTATGTTATGTTATGTTATGTTATGCGTTTTTATTAGGCGCACAGATGCTCCAGCAAAGGAGCGTCCTGGCGCCCGACAAGGTAGCAGCACAACACAACGAAATAATAAAACAGACAATTTTAAAACTAAGGAAATAAGAAAGTTTTCACCGCACGACGAAAGGAAAGCAAATCTCTAAGGGCGCGAATCGCCGGGGGAAGGGAGTTCCAAAGCACCGCCGCACGAACTTGAAAGGAACGTCCGCCAGCCCTGCTCCGCTTAAAGCGCGGGACAACAGCCAGTTCTAAATCAGCAGATCTTAAAGCTCGGGCTGGAATGTAAAGGACCAGAAGGTTAGAGAGAATCGCAGCAGGAGACCCCTTGAGAATTTTATAGGCGACACAGAGGACCTTAAACCGAATCCGCTGTGCCACCGGAAGCCAGTGCAGCGAGCGCAGGGTACTGGAAGTGGGGCACGATCTAGGTAGTCCTACCACCGATCTTGCTGCGGCATTCTGGATCCGCTGCAGGCGTCCAATCTCTGCCTGGTTTAGACCTACAAATAGGGAACTCGCGTAATCCAGCCTGGAGATGACAGTGGCTTGGATCACGAGTTGCCTAGTAGAGGCATCAAAAAACTTAAGCACCAGACGAAGCCTACGTAGGATGCCAAAACAGCAGGCCGCCGTACGTTTGGTATGGCAGACAAACGTAAGGGAAGGGTCCAACCAGACCCCGAGGTTTTTAAGCTCAGAGACTGGAGTAGGTGTAAGACCCAAATCCCCTGGCCACCATCTCTCTCCCCAAAGTTCCGGTTGTTTGCCAAAAATCATGACCTCGGTCTTGCTAGCGTTCAGCTGGAGACAGTTGGACGTCATCCAGCCGGCGACCGCCCGCAGTCCTTGTTGGAATCTGGGGGCATCCACATCGGCATCCCCGCTGATCGTGACCGCTAGCTGGGTGTCGTCGGCGTATGACACCATTGTCATACCCCATTGCCTGACAACCTCAGCTAGCGGCCTTACGTATAGATTAAACAACGTAGGACTCAGCGAGGAGCCTTGGGGAACCCCCAGACCCAGCGGATGGTATTTGGACTGATACGGCGGGACGGTCACGCTAAAGGCCCGATTGGCTAGAAAGGACCGGAACCATTGGAGAGCGATGCCAGTGACACCAGCCTCCTCTAGACGACGCAGAAGGATAGGGTGCGATACGGTGTCAAAGGCGGCGCTCAGATCTAATAGCACCAGCGCCGCCATTTGCCCCGCATCGAGCACGGAGCGTAGATGCTCCAACATATACAGTAGAGCCGTCTCCGTGCTATGACCAGCCCGAAACCCATTCTGCGTCATATCTAGGACACCAGCGTGAAGTAGATGTTCCGAGAGGGCCGCGTTGACGTGCGCCTCAGTCACCTTGGCAGGCCATGGTAGGAGAGAAATTGGCCGATAGCTCTCGGGCTTGCTACCATCCAAGTTAGGTTATCGTCCGCATAAAGTGCAACTTTTTTTCCCAATTCCTCTTTTTAAAAGGCGCGATATTGCTGTCTTGCCTAATTTTCTCTGCCAGAGACTCAATATATAGGTTAAAAAGCAGGGGTGAGAGAGGGCATCCTTGTCTGTCCTTCTTTTAATAGTTATAGGTGCAGAAAGGCTGCCGTTAACCAATACTCTAGCTATGGGATGATGGTAAAAAGAAGAAATAGCTCTACAAAAGTTCTTACCCAAATTACATCTCTCCAATAATCTGGCTAAATAAATCTAATTAGTAGCATCGAGTGTGATGATCGCCATTGGCAGCTTATTAGAGGATGCTAGATCTATTGCTCCCACTAATGCTTGAGTCAGGTCTTGTATAGTCCGACCTTTTACAAACCCCTTCTGATTGCAATGCAACAATTTGCCAGCTACCCTGTTTAATCTCTCTGCTAAAATCTTGGCAAGAATCTTATAGTCAAGATTCAGCAGAGAGATTGGCCTGTAAGAATCACACTGAGCCGCTGGTTTACATGGTTTGAGAATAAGGACTACAATTGCCTTGTTCCATGATGGGGGGATGTTCCCTCCTTCCTCAAAAATAAAAGAAAAGAGCCTGTGGAGCATGGGAACAATAACTGGTGCTAAAATCTTATATTATTCAGCTGGCAGCCCGTCCAGGCCTGGCGCTTTTCCTCTCTTGCCCGACTCTATTACACTAGCCACTTCAATCAGACTAACACTTCCATTTAAATTATTAGAAGCCTCCTCCTCAATGCTCAACAATGCATATAGTTCTAGCCATGCTTGAATTGAGTAATCCTCAGGATTGTGCTGATGCTCTTAGGGGTCCACCTCTCGACTGCCCCAAGTCCGGGATAATATCTTAACACGGACTAGAGAGATAGTCAAGCGAGGGAAGGAAAGGGTAGGAACTGCAAGGAGGGAGATCTGAGAATGACAAAATAAGAACACCGTAAAAAATATTGTCCCTCAATAAATAATATCCACAGATACTACAGTACTAATCATAGGAGCATTTGGAATGACTGTATAAACTTATAAAATATTGCTGGGTTTAACCTGGAAGGGCGTAGGGAGCAAAAAAATGATGGAATTAGGCCCAGAGATTTGTACTGGGGTGAATATATGACGTTGTTCAACATTCTGTCCATCAATTCTTCTTTTCGCATTTGTCACCCCAAGTGGGACAGGTATGCCCAGACGTGGGTGCAGTGCTCTCCATTCCAATGGAGTTAAGCTAGCCTGGCTGATGAGGGCTGAAAACCTGAAACCGGACCCAGGATGTTTGTTTTTGGTTCAGGGATGACCTGACCTGGCAGTTCGGGTTGGACTGTTCCCATGGGGAGCAGGTTCAAGACTGATTTGCATATGGCTGGGCTTTAAACGGGGATGTATGGGCAGCAGAAAAACTGTGGATTTAAGCACATATCTCTGTACTGAGGTGAATTTTTGACATTGTTTAACATTCTGTCCTTCAATTGTTCTTTTTGCATTTGTCAGCCCGAGTGGGACGAGTATGCCAAGATGTAGGCCCCGTGCTCTCCATGCCACTGGATTCAAGCTATCCTGGCTGATGAGGGGTGAAACCCGGAAAACAGCCGTATGATTCTTGTTTCCAATCCAGGGAAGACATGGCTTGGCAGTTCGGGCTGGACTGTTCACATGAGGCACAGGGTCAGACTGATTTGCATATGGCCATGTCTGAACTGGGGTGGCAGAGTGAGCTAAAGAATGATGATGGAATAAACTCAGATCAGTTGACTGGGGGTGAATGCTTGCAATATTCAACACTCCGTTCATCATCCCCCTTTGGTTTTGCTGTGTTCGACCTAAGTTGGCAGGGTATGCCCAGACATGGGTCCCTTGCTCACTTTGCCACTGGATTCAAGCTAGCCTGCTGATGACGGCTGATTAGCCAAAAACCGGTCCCAGGATGCTTGTTTCCGGTCCAGGGAAGACATGGCTTGGCAGTTCGGGCTGGATTGTTTCCATGAGGCGCAGGGTCAGACTGATTTGCATATGGCCATGTCTGAACTGGGGTGGATGAGTGAGATAAAGAATGATGATGGATTAAACCCAGTTCAGTTGACTGGAGGTGAGTGCTTGCAATGTTCAACACTCTGTCCATCTTCCCCCTTTAGTTTTGATATAAAACTACTTGCCAAGCCCTAAAACTCCCCTTTTATTACATGTAAGCCACCCTAAGGTAGGCTCTACGTACCCTAAGGGGAGGGTGCTATATACGTAAAATGTAGGATGTGTACCTTTATGTTTTACATGTCCTGGTAGTGAAAAACAGCCTATTTCGTTTTTCACTAGTGTGGGGCCTACTTCTCACATAGGTTAGTATTGGGAGTTCCTTAATACACTCTTAAGCTGTAACTCTTTACCAGAGAGAAGTATATTTTTCATGTATCATATGTTTGGAATTGTAGTGATAAATCCTACTTACTGGTGAGCTTGGATTCTACTTTATTAATTTCGAAATGCAACTTTTAGAAAGAGGACATTTCTCTGTACTTACTGCTCTGTGTGTCTGACAGCCTGTCTACAACACACATCTGGGCTGGGCTGAGTGACAGCTTCATTTGTGCATTCCATCTAGACAGCCACAACAGAGGACACTCAATTGCATCTGCATTCATCTGCATACTGATGGGTCTTCCTGGGCAAGAGGGAGGGAAGGAGCTAGCACTGTGTCCTGTGCCCACACAAAGGGATTATTTATCCCCATCTCTAGGTTGGAAGACAGACCTGGACTGAATAGGGAAGTTGTGCACTTCAGAGAATTCTTTTGAAGTCACCCCACATCAAAAGCACATTTGGGTATAAGTACTGGGTACTTATAAGTACTGGGTAAGTAGACACTGCGTTGGAACTGTAACCAGACACCACTGGCTCTACAATCTGCACATTGTCAGAAGGACTGCTCTGCTGCCAGGAGGGACTGCTACTTTGCTAACTGCTCTGCTGTGTTGGCCTGCTGCTTGCTGAGCTGAAGGAGGAACTGCCTCTTTGCGACTTGCCTTGCTGTACTGGCCTGCTGCCTTCTACCTTTGTGCTGTGCTGAACTAAAAGAGTCCTCAAAGGGCTTGCTCTCTGTTCATGAGGTCTCAGGATCATCAAAGACCTCACCCCCTTCCACTGCTGTGGGACTCAGTAACTGGTGAATCAGACAGGTGGGATTTGGCATGGAGCAGCTTGTGAGCCGATCGCAGCCTCAATATTAGCACAAAGACCAGTGATTCCTCCTTGTCGAGGACTCAACGCTCCACTTTTCTACAACCGGCACTGCCTACGAGGATCAAGTTGTTCCCACTGTGCTTGTGGCGATGTATGTCACTGCCACACTCCCAGAGGCTGCAGCGATTTCCAGCGCGGCTCTACTGTGACACATTGCCCGGGTGACCAGGGGCTTGTTTAATGGAGTGAGGTTCATCAGCCGTTGACATGCGCGCTGTTGTGACGCATATCAGCTGACGACATGGGCCCTGCTCACAAAGCCTGCCAATAACTCAATTGAAAAGTACTTTACAGAGGAGTCAGACCCCCAAAGTTCCAGTCACTGACCCGCACGTTCGCAAGCGGTTCGCCTTTTGTTGAATTTCCCAGGTCTCAAGGGGCCTGTATAAGACACGCCCTCCCGCCTCCCCGGGACTTGTATCTGTTCCAGTTTTCATCTTACTTAGATGCACACGCATGAACATCCTTTTTTCTTTAGTTATACTAACTCCATCATTTCCCATCATGGCGAAAAACAATCTAAGGATGGAGCCGATGCCCATGTGCAGTATTGTCCAAGGGAGGATTCACCTATCTCGTGACTACAAAGACTTCTTCCAAGACAACAACCTGCAATCATCCGAGCCCAACACCAGGTGGCGATCTAATGCTAAGTGTACAATCTGCAGCTCATATGCCTCGAACACCTCATTTCTGACACCTTGCATATGAATGGTGGTAACACCCAGCTCCATGGCCTCTCAAAATTCACACTGGCAATCTTTAAAGGCATCCTACATGCTAAAGCAAGTTTCATAGAGGTCCCAAAGAAATATTACCACATAACCCTGAGCCTGATGGAACGCCATTGGCTCCACTTGCCTACTCACACAATCTTCAAAACCAACAGCATTGTTTACAGAGACATCACAACGTGCACCCCCACTTACACTGCAGCCTGAACCACCACCGCTGGTGGTTCTTACCACATCTGCAGCCAGAACAACATCAGACTGAGAAGTGTAAAAATACAAAAAACAAGGCAGCAGCTCCATATCCACTAGGGCTGCTCCAAATTAGGAAAACCTAAAAACTCACCTATTTAAAGAACACTGCATCACAATGCATTAACCATCCACAACCCAGCTACATCTACTATCACTTATTCACTTTATACTTGTCTTTGACCCTGTACAGAGCTCATACCCTTTTGGCTAGGTTTGCGTTATAAATATACTATATACATACATACATACACACCATATACATACAATGTATCCTCACAACCCTTATGCCAGTTAAAGCTTTCATTCTTCAGTTACTTCCTCATTGCATTGGTCTTATCTGCAAACCCCAGAAATAAACATAATAGTTCTTTGTTTTTTTCTTGACAGGAATAGGTGTATCTCCCACAGCTCTCACTAAATACTAATTTGGCTTAATTATATTCCTATTTATGTGATGCCCACATAATCAACACCGTCAACTCCCAGCTTTTATTTCTCCCCAATCGGTAGGTCAGGACACTAACCTTTAATATGCTTAGAAATTATTTTTTAAAAGACACACAGATGATGGCCGGAATGCAGAGCAAATCAAACAATCTCCCCCAGTCAATAGATCAGGGTTATATCCATAATTTTTTTGCATACCATGCCACCCCAGTTTAGATCCAACCATATGCAAACCAGTCTTAACCATGTGCCTCATGGGAACAGTCCAGACCGAACTGCCAAGCCAGGTCCTCTCTGGACTGGAAACAAGCATCCTGGAACCGGTTTCAGAACATCATCCCTCATTAGCCAGGCTAGCTTGAATCCAGTGGCACAGTGAGCCCGGGACCAACGTCTGGGCATACCCGGCGCACTTAAGGCAAGAAAGCAAAAGACACTTAGATGAAGGATGGAATGCAGACCAAATACAACATTCTCCGCCAGTCAATAGATCTGGATTAAATCCATAGTTTTTTTTGCTCACCATGCCACCCCAGTTTAGAGGCAACCATATGCAAATCAGTCTTGACCCTGTGCCTCATGGGAACAGTCCAGACCGAAATGCCAAGCCAGGTCCTCTCTTGACCGGAAACAAGCATCCTGAAACCGAAACTGGTCCTAGGATGCTTGTTTCCAGTCCAGGGAGGACCTGGCCTGGCAGTTCGGGCTGGACTGTTTCCACTGGGAGCAGGGTCAAGACTGATTTGCATATGGCTGGGTTCAAACTAGAATGGCATGGGGAGCAAACAAAACGATGGATTTAGGCCCAGATCTCTCTACTGGGGTGAATGTATGACATTGTTCTGCATTCTGTCCATCAATTGTTCTTTTTGCATTTGTCACCCCGAGTGGGACAGGTATGTTCAGACACCTGTCCTGTGCTCTCCATGCCACTGGAGTCAAGCTATCCAGGCTGATGAGGGGTGAAACACCGAAACCGGCCCTAGGATGCTTGTTTCCAGTCCAGGGAAGATCTGGCCTGACAGTTTGGACTGGACTGTTCCCATTGGGTGCCGCGTCAAGACTGATTTGCATATGGCTGGGTTCAAACTGGAATGGCAAATGCGGAGCGGGTACCTGCCCTATGGATTTGGACAGAAAGGCCTAGGAGAGGTCCAATGTATTAATATAGAAACACCTAAACCCAGGCAAATTACACCACAAATACAGATTTATTCGTTTTATATCAAAATTTATTTTTCATGAGTACATTTTTTAAGACTGCCTTTCATTGCAGATACATAAATATGATTTATGGGTTGACCTGCACCATAATAAATAGACACAATGATAAAAATAAATATAAACAGTGGTTCAAATTCCGCTCTAACATATCATCTACATTCATACAACATTCATTCTCAAATCATACAACACCAAGCGATGATGGTTGTAAATAACAAAGGGACCGATGGTTCGGGGTCCAGGTTGGTTCTGAGAGTTCCTGGGTGGGAACAAGCGCCTACGCGCGTTTCGGTGTATGGCCCCGTCCGGGGCTACACCTTCATCAGGGCACAGTGGGAGGACGGAAGGGGAACCACAATCAGGTAGAGTTTCTGTGAAACAAACATTAAAAGCAATGGTTAGGTATATATACATTTTTGCGAGGGTTTAGGTGTAAACTAGCAAGGCTGACATCTGTAATCAGACTAGTGACATCCAGTTTGTTAGCGGTCGAGACTAGGCTTGCAAAACACATTCATAGCATAATGGAAGTATTTATTTACAGAGAAGGGGAACAGTGAGGGACAAATTTAAAGGCGAATACTGGCTACAATCTGCTGGGACTATTGATAAACAAAAAGCAATAGGGAGGTCTGACGGAGGGCTAAACACCAATTTTATTGAGATGCTAAAATTTGGGGTGTAATGGTTCAGGATTTTTACCTGGTTTATCGCAGGAGGTGCAGTCTATCTTGAAGGAGCACAATTACTATCAGCTTGCATTGGGAATATGTAGAAAATTCACCGTGATGTTTCTGAGGGGATTTAAATAATTAACAACTCAGAGAGGGCCTGATCATTTCTGAACATTTTTGGAGTCTCTCTGTAGTTAATGGTCTGGAGAGAACACCAGATAGATTTTGCGGTTTAGCATACCTGTTTGGCAGGGCAAAGGGACTGCCCCCGGGGGCATGCACGGGCAAGGCGGGGCTGATAGGGTCCTAGGACGGGTTCAAGGCACGAGGACCCTGTTGATAAACAATACATACTCATAATGGTGCATAGGGCTGGTTAATAAGAGCCTGGAACGCTTAATTTAGGCAGACAATCACACAAGCCAAAAAAACGGGAACAATTACCGGTGATAACAGGTGATGCTCTCCTCAATGGATTCTCGGGGAAGGGGGGGCGCCGCCGACCGGTACAGGATTAAATAAGCACCTATACCAAAAAATATATACACAAGGAGGCTGGCTTAAAAATTGAGACCTACTGCGTATGGTCGCTAGCGCCTAAGGTGGAACTGCGTGAGCTGGGGGGCGCGGGCTTGGGATCTTACCCGAATGGTGTCCGAAAGTATGAAGCGACCCATCTGCTGTTAGGCAATTTAAGTTCGTCCTGGCATTTCCTGGCTACGGAGATCAGCAACGACGCTGGCAAGATAAAATTAAGGAAAAGAGTCACCGCGTGATTTCGATGTGAAAATCCTTTGAGAAAGGTTTGCAGTTCTAGCGGAAAGACTCAAGAGGGCATAGCGGACTCAGGGATATCACTTACTTAAAGTTGGATCGGGTCGTGTATTCCGGTCGGCGGTCTCCGCGGGTGATGAAAAGGCTGGCCAAGGAGCAAGGTCAAGCTACGATGGACGCCTCTATATAGTGGGCCGAGAGCTGGAATAGCGGTCAGCTGGGGTGGCGCACAGCCGCAGAGGGGGCAGTGAAATAAAAGACAGTTTGAAATGGCCCGGGTTCAGTGGGGACTGTGGTGGCCATCTTGGAATGGGGAGCGGAGCCTATTCCCGTGATCGAAAGCGATCCTAATGCATTATGAGGGGCGCAGAATGGTGTTGCGGTGCTGAAAATAATCGAGAGGAATAAAAATTACTTGAAGGAAAGAATATTAGAGGAATATTATGTAAGAAAAAAAGGGAAGAAAATTGGATACAAAAAACGCTTCCATATTGATCATGTGCAAGGTCATTAGAGGGAAGTTATTGGTTGTATCTGTCAATAGGCGGGGTACCCTAAACGAATACTGTTCAGTACCTTACTGCTGCATCATATTAGGGAGGGTACATATAAGCTAGGGACAAATAAGAGACCATAAGTGGGACTCAGGTTTCGAAGGAGCCCTTTTCTGCAATCTACTACACAGGAGGGGACGAAGTTATTATTTACAGTAATGCATTGGCCCATGGGCATTCCTCGTTGAGACCTTTTTCCATGCTGTTAAGAAAAAAGATCCAAAAGACCTCTCGTTTTTTTCTCCACAGTGTGGGGTCTGTGCCCGCCGGTGCTTGCATCTTTTCCAATATGGACCACCTAAGGTCAGTTTCAGAATGTTCGAGGGACATCCAATGTTCGACAAGGGGGGCTCCCCTTTTGCCGATACGTATATTGGATTTATGCTCCCCGATGCGGAATCTTATCTCCCTGCCCGTTTCGCCAACGTATGGAATTTCACACGGGCATAAGATTATGTAAACGCAATTGGTGGTCCGACAGTTGGTCATTATAGAGAGATTTATGCTGCGGGTGGGCGTGGGGATCACATTTCCCACTATGGCATTCGGACATGCTTGGCATCTGCCACATTTGTGGTTGCCAGTAACTGGTTCAGGGCCAACAATGGACCTTTGGATCCATGGTTTCAATTCACGCATTTTGCCTCTTACTAGATGGTTTCTGAGATTTTTGTTGCGCTTGAATGCAAAAATGGGTTTTGGTAAAGCGTTATGGTCCTGATTTAAATTCAAAAGGAACCAGCTGGAGTTAATGGCCTGTCTGAGTTGGTTGTTGGCCGTAGAGTGTCGTGTGATACAGACAATCGATTCCTTAGGAATGGAGATACTGGGTTCGAACATGGAGTCACGGTTGTAGTATCTGGCCCGTTTAAAGCTCTCCTTGACCAGCCGGTAAGGATAGCCCCGTTGTAGTAACTTGTCCTTGAGAATATCCCCTTCAGTTAAGAAATCCCTAATGTCTGTACAATTCCTCCTAATTCGGAGAAATTGACTGAACGGGATATTGTCGCGTTGACAGCGGGGATGGTAACTGCCGTATTGAAGGATGGTGTTACGGGCAGTGGGTTTGGTGAATAGGGATACCGTAATGACCTGATTATGATGTTCGACCCATAGGTCCAGGAATTCAATTTTGTCTTGGCTGAAATGGCTGGTGAACCTAAGATTAGGGTCAGCTAGATTAAGCCAAGCGATAAATTCAATCAGGGTGGTGTCATCCCCCTCCCAGATGAAAAACACGTCGTCTATAAAACGAGACCAGGCGCGCACATTCTCGAAGAATGGGGCCATCTCGTTGTATACATGGGTTCGTTCGAATTCTCCCATGTACAAGCCGGCGATGCTGGGCGCACATGCTGCTCCCATGCTGACTCCACCTGTTTGGTGGTAGAAATTGTTGTTAAACTCGAAGTAGTTTTCCATTAAAACTGTTTTTAGGCATTCCATGATGAAGCTGGCATTCTCAATTTGGGGGTTGGATGTTAAAATCTTCTGTACAACGGATAGGGCTCCTATTTGAGGGATGTTGGAGTAAAGGGACTCCACATCCAGGGTGACCAGGAGTTGCCGGTTGTGATGGTAAGTAATTCCTTCCACCTTAGAAATAAAGTGGCCTGTATCCTTGATGTAAGATTCCAGAGTTCCCACTAGGGGTTGGAGGAATCGGTCAATGTATTTGGATAATGGCTCTAAGGCAGATCCAATCATAGACACGATGGGCCTGAGAGGGGGGTCATGTAGATTCTTATGGGTCTTAGGGACCCCATAAATGATCGGCATTCTGGTAAATGTGGGGGTGAGGAATTCAGCTTCCTTCTCGCAAATGTGACCATTGTGGACTCCTCTCTCGGTTATCTGTAGGATACGGCGTTTGAGGGCAGGTTCCGGGTTCCTAGTTATTTTTTTGTAGTATTCAGTGGCAGACAAGAGGGTATTCATTTTTTCTATGTATGTGGGGGTGTCGAAAATGACGATACCCCCGCCCTTGTCACAAGGTTTTATAGTGAGAGTGTCATTGGTTTCCAGGGACTTAAGAGTTTCTTCCTCGGTATTCGTGAGGTTTCTGGATCCCTTGGGGATGGATTTAAGCATCCTATTGATTTTAAGGATGACTGTTTTTTCAAAGGTCCCGACCTCATGGCCTATGTCCTCCAAGTTGGGAGTGAAATTAGACGGAGGTTTAAGGCCGGACTTGTTTTCATTTTCCTCCGGAGAGGGATGACTCAGGAAAAATTTCTTAAGGCGTATTTTTCTGAAAAATGCATGGAGATCACTCAGAAACTCAAATTTATTGAACCGTGTGGTGGGCACAAAGGATAGACCCCTAGATAACAGCCCCACCGTGTCCGGGGTCATATCATTAGTGGACAGGTTAAAGACCGGAATTGGTCTCACCTTGTCCAATATTGTTGATGTCGAGTCTGGACATATGGTTGAGGAGGACCCTGATGGTAGTTGCCTCTGTGCAGGTTCCGGTTCCTTGGTTTGTAATTCCCCCGGCGGTTCCCTAAAAAACGATTGGATCGTAGGGGTCTGTCAGTATTATCCGATCTACCCGGAGGGGGATAGTTACTGTCATAGTGGGTATCATAGTTTGAGTTATGGTTCTCTTCGCCGCCGGAGTCTGTAGTGTCAGAGAAAGTGGTTATTCGCTGGTTCCCCCAATTTTGGTGGCCACTCTGTTGGTCCAAGCTGTTAGAAACACTATAAAAGTTACTTGCAAGGTAAGGGTATGCCTTCTCTTGAGTGAAGAGGCGGATATCCTTGCGGAACTTTTCCGTTTTCCTCTTAAGTAGATACTCGGAGAAAGAGTCTAATTCCGCCTCGATCTCATCAAGTTTCTTTTTAGCCAGGTCTAACGCATCTTCTGATTTTAATTTTTCTTCAAGTGTCTCGATTTCTTTGGCAAGAATGTCTAAGATCTCACGGGCAGTCTCGATTATGAGCATCATCCAGTCCCTGGAGCATCTATTGGAGATGAGGGCCCATTTCTCCAGGAACTGTCTAACCTCTATAAAGAGGCCCGGGATGTTTCTAACTCTAAGGCCTATGGGTATAGTGCCCGCCTTAAGATAATCGAGAATAAACTTGGCATGGGATTCTGTGCGCTTGGATTTTTTGCGCAGATTAAGAAGTTTGGACCATTCGCCCTGTAATCCTTTAGGAGGAAGAAAGGCAGAATTATCGCTGGGTGTAGCGCCAACCATTTTGGCGTAATCATCATCAGAGAAGCCGAAAGCACCCCCGCAGCACCGGGCTGCGAAGAAAATTCAATTCAGAGGGGGACCCCACATCAATCTAAGGCAGGTAGACGGGGAAACTCTACCTGATTGTGGTTCCCCTTCCGTCCTCCCACTGTGCCCTGATGAAGGTGTAGCCCCGGACGGGGCCATACACCGAAACGCGCGTAGGCGCTTGTTCCCACCCAGGAACTCTCAGAACCAACCTGGACCCCGAACCATCGGTCCCTTTGTTATTTACAACCATCATCGCTTGGTGTTGTATGATTTGAGAATGAATGTTGTATGAATGTAGATGATATGTTAGAGCGGAATTTGAACCACTCTTTATATTTATTTTTATCATTGTGTCTATTTATTATGGTGCAGGTCAACCCATAAATCATATTTATGTATCTGCAATGAAAGGCAGTCTTAAAAAAATTTACTCATGAAAAATAAATTTTGATATAAAACGAATAAATCTGTATTTGTGGTGTAATTTGCCTGGGTTTAGGTGTTTCTATAATAATACATTGGACCTCTCCTAGGCCTTTCTGTCCAAATCCATAGGGCAGGTACCCGCTCCGCATTTGATGTTCTTTTTCCCCGTCTACCTGCCTTAGATTGATGTGGGGTCCCCCTCTGAATTGAATTTTCTTCGCAGCCCGGTGCTGCGGGGGTTAGTGCGCTTTATTCCTCTTTCTGGACTCCAGTATTGTACATGGTCCCCTCCTAGGCTTGTTTGAACTGCTGAATCCTTTGGTTGCTTGTTGTATTTTCTCGTTATCCCTTTCCTGACTCACAGTCCTCCTTCTCCTTCTTTTACTATTCCCCCTCAGCTTCTCCCTCGGAGTTGATTATTCCCCCTTAGAGATCACCACATGGAGAGCATCAAAACTTTCGGCTTCTCTGATGATGATTACGCCAAAATGGTTGGCGCTACACCCAGCGATAATACTGCCTTTCTTCCTCCTAAAGGATTACAGGGCGAATGGTCCAAACTTCTTAATCTGCGCAAAAAATCCAAGCGCACAGAATCCCATGCCAAGTTTATTCTCGATTATCTTAAGGCGGGCACTATACCCATAGGCCTTAGAGTTAGAAACATCCCGGGCCTCTTTATAGAGGTTAGACAGTTCCTGGAGAAATGGGCCCTCATCTCCAATAGATGCTCCAGGGACTGGATGATGCTCATAATCGAGACTGCCCGTGAGATCTTAGACATTCTTGCCAAAGAAATCGAGACACTTGAAGAAAAATTAAAATCAGAAGATGCGTTAGACCTGGCTAAAAAGAAACTTGATGAGATCGAGGCGGAATTAGACTCTTTCTCCGAGTATCTACTTAAGAGGAAAACGGAAAAGTTCCGCAAGGATATCCGCCTCTTCACTCAAGAGAAGGCATACCCTTACCTTGCAAGTAACTTTTATAGTGTTTCTAACAGCTTGGACCAACAGAGTGGCCACCAAAATTGGGGGAACCAGCGAATAACCACTTTCTCTGACACTACAGACTCCGGCGGCGAAGAGAACCATAACTCAAACTATGATACCCACTATGACAGTAACTATCCCCCTCCGGGTAGATCGGATAATACTGACAGACCCCTACGATCCAATCGTTTTTTAGGGAACCGCCGGGGGAATTACAAACCAAGGAACCGGAACCTGCACAGAGGCAACTACCATCAGGGTCCTCCTCAACCATATGTCCAGACTCGACATCAACAATATTGGACAAGGTGAGACCAATTCCGGTCTTTAACCTGTCCACTAATGATATGACCCCGGACACGGTGGGGCTGTTATCTAGGGGTCTATCCTTTGTGCCCACCACACGGTTCAATAAATTTGAGTTTCTGAGTGATCTCCATGCATTTTTCAGAAAAATACGCCTTAAGAAATTTTTCCTGAGTCATCCCTCTCCGGAGGAAAATGAAAACAAGTCCGGCCTTAAACCTCCGTCTAATTTCACTCCCAACTTGGAGGACATAGGCCATGAGGTCGGGACCTTTGAAAAAACAGTCATCCTTAAAATCAATAGGATGCTTAAATCCATCCCCAAGGGATCCAGAAACCTCACGAATACCGAGGAAGAAACTCTTAAGTCCCTGGAAACCAATGACACTCTCACTATAAAACCTTGTGACAAGGGCGGGGGTATCGTCATTTTCGACACCCCCACATACATAGAAAAAATGAATACCCTCTTGTCTGCCACTGAATACTACAAAAAAATAACTAGGAACCCGGAACCTGCCCTCAAACGCCGTATCCTACAGATAACCGAGAGAGGAGTCCACAATGGTCACATTTGCGAGAAGGAAGCTGAATTCCTCACCCCCACATTTACCAGAATGCCGATCATTTATGGGGTCCCTAAGACCCATAAGAATCTACATGACCCCCCTCTCAGGCCCATCGTGTCTATGATTGGATCTGCCTTAGAGCCATTATCCAAATACATTGACCGATTCCTCCAACCCCTAGTGGGAACTCTGGAATCTTACATCAAGGATACAGGCCACTTTATTTCTAAGGTGGAAGGAATTACTTACCATCACAACCGGCAACTCCTGGTCACCCTGGATGTGGAGTCCCTTTACTCCAACATCCCTCAGATAGGAGCCCTATCCGTTGTACAGAAGATTTTAACATCCAACCCCCAAATTGAGAATGCCAGCTTCATCATGGAATGCCTAAAAACAGTTTTAATGGAAAACTACTTCGAGTTTAACAACAATTTCTACCACCAAACAGGTGGAGTCAGCATGGGAGCAGCATGTGCGCCCAGCATCGCCGGCTTGTACATGGGAGAATTCGAACGAACCCATGTATACAACGAGATGGCCCCATTCTTCGAGAATGTGCGCGCCTGGTCTCGTTTTATAGACGACGTGTTTTTCATCTGGGAGGGGGATGACACCACCCTGATTGAATTTATCGCTTGGCTTAATCTAGCTGACCCTAATCTTAGGTTCACCAGCCATTTCAGCCAAGACAAAATTGAATTCCTGGACCTATGGGTCGAACATCATAATCAGGTCATTACGGTATCCCTATTCACCAAACCCACTGCCCGTAACACCATCCTTCAATACGGCAGTTACCATCCCCGCTGTCAACGCGACAATATCCCGTTCAGTCAATTTCTCCGAATTAGGAGGAATTGTACAGACATTAGGGATTTCTTAACTGAAGGGGATATTCTCAAGGACAAGTTACTACAACGGGGCTATCCTTACCGGCTGGTCAAGGAGAGCTTTAAACGGGCCAGATACTACAACCGTGACTCCATGTTCGAACCCAGTAACTCCATTCCTAAGGAATCGATTGTCTGTATCACGCGACACTCTACGGCCAACAACCAACTCAGACAGGCCATTAACTCCAGCTGGTTCCTTTTGAATTTAAATCAGGACCATAACGCTTTACCAAAACCCATTTTTGCATTCAAGCGCAACAAAAATCTCAGAAACCATCTAGTAAGAGGCAAAATGCGTGAATCGAAACCATGGATCCAAAGGTCCATTGTTGGCCCTGAACCAGTTACTGGCAACCACAAATGTGGCAGATGCCAAGCATGTCCGAATGCCATAGTGGGAAATGTGATCCCCACGCCCACCCGCAGCATAAATCTCTCCATAATGACCAACTGTCGGACCACCAATTGCGTTTACATAATCTTATGCCCGTGTGAAATTCCATACGTTGGCGAAACGGGCAGGGAGATAAGATTCCGCATCGGGGAGCATAAATCCAATATACGTATCGGCAAAAGGGGAGCCCCCCTTGTCGAACATTGGATGTCCCTCGAACATTCTGAAACTGACCTTAGGTGGTCCATATTGGAAAAGATGCAAGCACCGGCGGGCACAGACCCCACACTGTGGAGAAAAAAACGAGAGGTCTTTTGGATCTTTTTTCTTAACAGCATGGAAAAAGGTCTCAACGAGGAATGCCCATGGGCCAATGCATTACTGTAAATAATAACTTCGTCCCCTCCTGTGTAGTAGATTGCAGAAAAGGGCTCCTTCGAAACCTGAGTCCCACTTATGGTCTCTTATTTGTCCCTAGCTTATATGTACCCTCCCTAATATGATGCAGCAGTAAGGTACTGAACAGTATTCGTTTAGGGTACCCCGCCTATTGACAGATACAACCAATAACTTCCCTCTAATGACCTTGCACATGATCAATATGGAAGCGTTTTTTGTATCCAATTTTCTTCCCTTTTTTTCTTACATAATATTCCTCTAATATTCTTTCCTTCAAGTAATTTTTATTCCTCTCGATTATTTTCAGCACCCCAACACCATTCTGCGCCCCTCATAATGCATTAGGATCGCTGTCGATCACAGGAATAGGCTCCGCTCCCCATTCCAAGATGGCCACCACAGTCCCCACTGAACCCGGGCCATTTCAAACTGTCTTTTATTTCACTGCCCCCTCTGCGGCTGCGCGCCACCCCAGCTGACCGCTATTCCAGCTCTCGGCCCACTATATAGAGGCGTCCATCGTAGCTTGACCTTGCTCCTTGGCCAGCCTTTTCATCACCCGTGGAGACCGCCGACCGGAATACACGACCCGATCCAACTTTAAGTAAGTGATATCCCTGAGTCCGCTATGCCCTCTTGAGTCTTTCCGCTAGAACTGCAAACCTTTCTCAAAGGATTTTCACATCGAAATCACGCGGTGACTCTTATCCTTAATTTTATCTTGCCAGCGTCGTTGCTGATCTCCGTAGCCAGGAAATGCCAGGACGAACTTAAATTGCCTAACAGCAGATGGGTCGCTTCATACTTTCGGACACCCTTCGGGTAAGATCCCAAGCCCGCGCCCCCCAGCTCACGCAGTTCCACCTTAGGCGCTAGCGACCATACGCAGTAGGTCTCAATTTTTAAGCCAGCCTCCTTGTGTATATATTTTTTGGTATAGGTGCTTATTTAATCCTGTACCGGTCGGCGGCGCCCCCCCTTCCCCGAGAATCCATTGAGGAGAGCATCACCTGTTATCACCGGTAATTGTTCCCGTTTTTTTGGCTTGTGTGATTGTCTGCCTAAATTAAGCGTTCCAGGCTCTTATTAACCAGCCCTATGCACCATTATGAGTATGTATTGTTTATCAACAGGGTCCTCGTACCTTGAACCCGTCCTAGGACCCTATCAGCCCCGCCTTGCCCGTGCATGCCCCCGGGGGCAGTCCCTTTGCCCTGCCAAACAGGTATGCTAAACCGCAAAATCTATCTGGTGTTCTCTCCAGACCATTAACTACAGAGAGACTCCAAAAATGTTCAGAAATGATCAGGCCCTCTCTGAGTTGTTAATTATTTAAATCCCCTCAGAAACATCACGGTGAATTTTCTACATATTCCCAATGCAAGCTGATAGTAATTGTGCTCCTTCAAGATAGACTGCACCTCCTGCGATAAACCAGGTAAAAATCCTGAACCATTACACCCCAAATTTTAGCATCTCAATAAAATTGGTGTTTAGCCCTCCGTCAGACCTCCCTATTGCTTTTTGTTTATCAATAGTCCCAGCAGATTGTAGCCAGTATTCGCCTTTAAATTTGTCCCTCACTGTTCCCCTTCTCTGTAAATAAATACTTCCATTATGCTATGAATGTGTTTTGCAAGCCTAGTCTCGACCGCTAACTGGATGTCAGTAGTCTGAATACAGATGTCAGCCTTGCTAGTTTACACCTAAACCCTCGCAAAAATGTATATATACCTAACCATTGCTTTTAATGTTTGTTTCACAGAAACTCTACCTGATTGTGGTTCCCCTTCCGTCCTCCCACTGTGCCCTGATGAAGGTGTAGCCCCGGACGGGGCCATACACCGAAACGCGCGTAGGCGCTTGTTCCCACCCAGGAACTCTCAGAACCAACCTGGACCCGGAACCATCGGTCCCTTTGTTATTTACAACCATCATCGCTTGGTGTTGTATGATTTGAGAATGAATGTTGTATGAATGTAGATGATATGTTAGAGCGGAATTTGAACCACTGTTTATATTTATTTTTATCATTGTGTCTATTTATTATGGTGCAGGTCAACCCATAAATCATATTTATGTATCTGCAATGAAAGGCAGTCTTAAAAAATTTACTCATGAAAAATAAATTTTGATATAAAACGAATAAATCTGTATTTGTGGTGTAATTTGCCTGGGTTTAGGTGTTTCTATATTAATACATTGGACCTCTCCTAGGCCTTTCTGTCCAAATCCATAGGGCAGGTACCCGCTCCGCATTTGATGTTCTTTTTCCCCGTCTACCTGCCTTAGATTGATGTGGGGTCCCCCTCTGAATTGAATTTTCAAACTGGAATGGCACGGGGAGCAAGAAATTATGGATTTGGGCCCAGATATCTGTACTGGGGTGAATCTATGACATTGTTCTGCGTTCTGTTAATCAATTGTTCTTTTTGCATTTGTCACCCCGAGTAGGATGGGTATACCCAGACGTGGGTCACATGCTCTCCATGCCACTGGAGTCAAGCTATCCTGGCTGATGAGGGGTGAAACCCCAAAACTGGTCCTAGGATGCTTGTTTCCAGTCCAGGGAGAAACTGGCATGGCAGTTTGGGCTAGACTGTTCCCATTGGGCACAGGATCAGGACCGATTTGCATATAGCTGGGTTCAAACTGGAATGGCATGGGGAGCAAAAAAACGATGGATCTAGGCCCAGATCTTTGTACTAGGGTGAATGTATGACATTGTTCTGCATTCAGTCCATCAATTGTTCTTTTTGCATTTGTCACCCCTAGTTTGACGGGTATGCCCAAACGTGGGTCCCATGCTCTCCATGCCATTGGAGTTAAACTATCATGGCTGATGAGAGGTGAAACCCTGAATTCGGTCCTAGGATGCTTGTTTCCAGTGCAGGGAGGACCTGGCCTGGCAGTTCGGCCTGAACTGTTCCCACTGGGAGCAGGGTTAAGACTGATTTGCATATGGCTGGGTTGAAACTGGAATGGAATGGGGAGCAAAAAAACTATGGATTTAGGCCCAGATCTCTGTACTGGGGTAAATATATGACATTGTTCTGCATTCTGTCCATCAATTGTCCTTTTTGCATGGAACTTATTTCTTAGCTGAATCCTGCTATGACAGTCCTTTCCATATACCAATACATCATTCTCAGGCACGGCCAGTCCATTTGGGTGGATGGGCCACGCCCCTCCATCTTTTGCCCCATGCCCCTTCATCTTTTGCCCCGTAGGCACAGTGTCTGTCAGGCTGAACAAAGGTCAGCCTGACAGACACTGTTCACTTTCAGTTCAAGCAGCCAGGAGCCAGACATGTGCATTTAGCGCTGGCTCCTGGCTGCCTGAACTGAACTTTGCTGGGCTGAGGAAGTCACAGCTCCGGTGGGCGTGACATTCTCAGCTCAGCAAAGGTGATGGAGGCCCTCCCCTCAGTGACGCTGGGTCGCGTCACTGATTGCCTCGCACATGGGCGCTTCAGTTTTAAGCCCTGAAGCGCCAGGGTGGAGTGTCAATCAGTGACACTTCATCACAGAGTGGGGTGGGGCCAGTAGTCTCACTGACCCCATTACACTCTGTGAGGATGTTGGGACTGCTGCCTTCCCTCATTGGCTGACCTTAGGTCAGCCTGTGAGGGAAGGCATCAGTCCCAAGCCTTCTGGAACCGCCAAGGCAGCGAGGAGCTGGCTGAAGGTAAGTGCGTTTTGTTTTCTTTTTAAATTATTTGGTGCGTGCGTGCGTGCATGTATGAATGTTCGGGAAAGATCGTTGTGAATGAATGTTTGTGTGTGTGAGTGCGCGCATGTGTGAATGCATGGTTGTGAGTGTTGTGTGTATGTGGGCATGTGTGTGTGTGTTCCGTCTGCCCCCCTCCCTTCAAAACCTACCGGCTGCCCGATCATTCTGGAAGTATGTTACTTTTCTAACGTTCCCAAACAAAAGATGCCTCGCTGTCTAAGACATTGCTGATGACCACGGGGTATACTGCAAAGTTAAAATACTCCTACAGGTGTGATAAATGGTGTAAGTGGCCTTGTATACTCCTCCAAGACAAACTGATGATATGATGATATGCAGAGGAGAGACTAAAGGTGGAGAACTCAGTGGCGTGGTTCAAAGTCCCAAACATTTCGATTATGGGAAGGAAGATGTTGGTGATCTACTCCTGGATTCAGGCCTCTCAAGTCCAGACACATCCTTACCTTGCCTGAATTTTCCATTTATCCTGTTTTCACAGAACAGAGTATCATTTTCTTCTTTGCAAGAGGATATCAGTGGCAATGATATTTGAAGTACAAATTCCTCTTCCAAATGATCAACCTAGATGCCATTCCCCTTAACATCCCTTAGATCTATCTTATTCACACCGTCCAAGTTGGTGTATGCATTCTAAAAGTTAGCTGATGTTTTTAGTCACAGCCCTCCCTGCCACTGAATAAAGGGGTTGTACAGTTCAGTGATGCCACTGCTGTATAGGGGGTTTATTTTTCTCTCTGGCTGTCATTTTCCTATGGGCTCCTCTCAGCTAGGCTCTACCCACACCTGCCTCCTTTTCATCATTGTGGCTTATGAGTTATCCTTTTCCAAATATTTGGGTTTTACTTTAGTGTCACTACTCCCTAAGGGCTGTTCCAGAGATTTTTTCTTCAAGACCAAATAAGCATTCCATTGAACCACCTGACGTAGTGATAAAATATCTGAAAGAATACTGTATCATTAAAAACAAAATTGGCTTCTGGGCTGAGACAGCTACAATGGTACCTATTTTCAAGAAGCATACCTTAGCAAACTCTAAAAAGTGGAAACTTAGTTTATTGTGCATCTACTTAATTATAAAAAATGAATACTTTTATGTAATCTGGTGTTGACACATGCAGTACAAGTTTATTACATCAATACCATGAAGTGTATTGTATCTGTCATGTGTTTCAGCAGTTGGATATTTGGAATTACACCCCAAAGAAAATGTGTTATATAACCTTTACGTTTTTTTTTAGAGGTCCAGATGTATACATGAAGCTACATTAAGAGAAGATTCAAGGAATTCTTGCCAAAGGTCGAAGTTGCATTTATGTTTAAAAAGCCCCTGTAATATACGTTGTTTCTCTGTGTCCGTTATTTGCACTTGATCAGATTGTTCCCTTTCACAGTCATTGGATGTGGGACAGCGGACGCCATTTTGTGCCAGTGCCCTGAGACATCATAATACCACGGTGTGAGACAGAGCTGGCCCAATTTCTTCTGTCAACTCTTCGGGGAGCGAAGACACTGTGGAGATGACGGTGTGTGTAACATTAAGCATCCTACAAAGAATGAAGACAGAGGGTTATTATTTGATTACCACATACAAACATTACTGTATATTATATTCATACTTGCGTACACATAAATTTGATGATATGAACTCCTTGTCACAGTTATGCTCGTATTATAAAAGTACTCCACTTAAAATGGGTGTTTACTCTTTTGAAATTAAAAAGGACATTTTGTAGTTTCAGTGACAGCATAAAAATCGTGGTGTAAAATTATGATGGGACATGGCTTGTGAGGCCAAGATGGCTGACTACCTTAAACGGAGTCGCGCAATAACTACACTGAAGTGTAAAAGGCCATTTATTAGGACAAGATTGCAATCATTTAGACTTATTAACAGTACATCAATGCATGAAATATACGTTTCCATAATCATTTAGACTTATTAACAGTACATCAATGCATGAAATATACGTTTCCATCCCATACCCACGCATTCTCCATTCTGCCTTTCCAAAACCCTCTGACCTGTTTGACTCTTCACCCATTCACTCGATAACCTCCTTCCTTTCCCCATTCTCACCTTCACTTGCCCTCCAAGCATCCTCTGTTGACTTTGCCTTTATTGCTCATTGCCTCCCGTGCCCCACTATCAGTCACCTGGGTACCGTTCTCCCCCCACCCGAGGGGTGGATCCGCCCGTATGTGACTCCCCACCCCTCCAAAGTACCGCCAACCAGGGAACCCCCGTAGGGCGGTTACCTGCCCCCCCCCCCGTCCTGTGCACCTTTCGCCTCCTGCCCGCAGCACCGGAAGCCTCCCAGTGGACGACAATCCACCACCTCACCCCGTGTCCTGCAGCAAAGTACCACTCTTGCTATAAACGTGAATCGCAAAAGGTGCCCCTCCAGAACGGGCCCACGCGCCCTTCAGTCCCGTGCCTAAAGGCAGCCTCCACTCAGCAGCACCTGGTGAACGACCATCCACCTAACATGCGTCCCCTGCAATTCAGGAACGTCCCCTGGACAAACCCCACCAAGAAAAACTGCTCTCAACGTGGTGATAGTCCATCACTCCCGCCTGTACCTGCATGCCGGGTAAGCCAAAAACATCCAGTGGGGCCATTCCCCATCGGAAGAACGCCCCCCCCCCCCCCCCCCCCCAACGCGGTGAACGACCATCCACCACCTGAACCAATGCCCGTATAAACCAGCAACATGTCCGGTCCCAATCATTTGGCGGTAAAAATTCTCCCCCCCCCGCGGTGAACGGCCATCCACCACCTGGCCCGCATCCACCACCTGTACTCATGTTCAGCAGAACCAGCAACCGTTCCGGATCACTCTATTGGCCATCCAAGGTGCCCCCTCCTTCCTGAGGTGAACGACCATCCACCCCCTGTACAACAGTCTTTTGCCCCTTCGACAACCAATGAAAATCTTTTGACCGCTCCTGGCCCATAAAAGGTGCCTCCCCCCAAAGGCGGTGTAACATGTAAGTTTGTCCCCCTTCTACATGGAATTACATCACGTCTGCAAAGAATGAGTAACCTTAAAGGTTCATGACGACAAAGGAACATTCTAGAGTGTGACGTGATCTTCAGATGATCGTGTGATGTCAATGAAAACAAACTTTGGTCTTAGGTAAGCATGAAACCACTGCCTGTTCATCCCCACTTCATCTTGTATATCTTGGGGGGCGTGGCCAAGCAGCATGGCCGGCAGGACGTGAGCTCCGCCAGCTCCGTCCCGAAAACCAGCTAAAATCCTCAATAATCCTGCCCGGGCTGACCCGCTCACTGGAGAGTGTGTCGGAGGGGTAGCGCTGACCTCGCCGAGTCCCCTGTGCCCGAAGGAACGGACCCGCGACCAGCAACATCTGTGGAAGCTGGGCCGTCTGCTGCTGGGGGTGGCGCCGGTGCGTTCATCCACGCAACACCGAGGACTGGGCCTCTCACTGGACCGGCCCGCGGGCGTACCATCCTGGACTCCCCGGCCTGACTGAACCCTCCTGTGATTGCGAGCGACCTGGCTGGGGCTCCCGACCCGTGTGAGGGCGGTCGAGCGTCGGAGCCGGGGTGATCTTCCTGCTGGGCGGTGAGGCGAAGAACGGGACGGAGGCACCGTCCATGTTGTCCGGAGTTGCTGGGCTGGAGCTCTGAGGCCCCTCCTCGTGGTTGCAGGAGACTACGGGCCTGGGTCTCAAGGCGCCGGCATCCGGCGGTGAAGACATGAGTACCGCTTGAGGCGTGGGGGTGACTGCCGGGGCCCCGGACTGTAGTGGACCTGCTTGGTCCCAGCCCACTTGTTGATGACTGCGGACCTTCCTTGCTGGTGCACCTCCTCCCGCCGGACTGTGCCCTGCGCCCTGGCTTTGGCCTCTCGCTGCCCGCTTGTGTTGGCGGTGATTTAGGAGCGGAGCTGCTGGACCTGCGGACGGACTGCGCCCCTCCCCCACATATCCGCCATTTTGGGACTTGCGGCCGGCGGCCTCTGAGGGGTCCGTGGCAATTGGTAGCGGGGTGCTTCTGAATCCTGCCCTGCCCGGAGCTGCGGGGCCTAGGAGAGGAGTGCAGCGTGAAGGGGCGGCGGAGCCCGAGTTCTACCCTGTGCTGCCTATTGTGGTGTCGCCGAGGCCCTAGATCCTGGTCCCCCGGTAAGTGTGGGGGGACGTGTGCTGTTCCTACGCTGCCTTGCCCCCTGGTGTGGTTGAGTTGCCTGGGCGCCGCTTGCCCTACATCCTCCGTGCGCTGTGGTGTGCGCCTACTTTGTCCTTGTTTGGGTTGCTCCTGGGGGGCCCTCCCTGCTTGGGTCCTGCGGACTTACAACGGTTGTCATGGCGGCCCGCTCGGGGCGTAGTACTAAGACCTCCCAACCAAATACGATTACGCAGTACACTACCCCCCGCCTGCAGCCCCAAAGGATCACACGCCAGACGGGCACTGAAGATGGGGCTGAAGACCCGTCGGAGCCCTCCAGGGCGGAACTTCTCAAGGCTATTCAGGGTTCGCACGTTACGCCAGATAGAGACGGTCTCCATAGACGTGAACCTTTTGCGGACGGACCTTCGCAAAGTGGCAGACAAGGTCTCGGATGCGGAGGGCAACATCACCCAATTGCAGGGGGAGGTAGCTTCCCTGCAGAAGTCACTCACCCAACTTACCTCTACTACCCGTGCACTGGAGAGACGTGCTGAGGATGCGGAGGGGAGGGCGCGTCGGAGCAACATACGGGTCCTGGGAGTACCGGAACGGCTGGAAGCAGGGAACCCTGAGCGCTTCCTAGAGACTTGGATCCGTGAACACCTGTGCCCGAATGGACTGTCCAACGTCTTTATTGTGGAACGGGCGCATAGAGCTCTGGTACCCCCTCCACGACCGGGGGAGGCTCCGAGAGCCCTCATCGCGAAAATCCTGAACTATAAGGACCGTGACTGCATACTCAGGGCGGCGAGGGAGTCGGGGGCCCCATACAATTGAGAACAGTCGCATATCAATCTACCCTGACTATACCCAGCAGGTGCAGGAACAGAGGAAATCCTACTTGGGAGTCAAGCAAAAACTATGCGACATGCAGCTCCAGTACATGCTGCTATATCCTGCCAAGCTTAAGGTGCTTTCCCAGGGCCGGGCGCACTTCTTTGAGACACCAGCGGAGGTATGGGAGTGGCTAGAGATCAGAGGAGATGATTTGCCCCCAGGTGAGAGAGGGGGCACGCGCGACACTTGGGGGACCAGGCCACAGAAGAGACGGCGTGGCAGGAGAAATCGCCGCTCTAGGTCCCGTGGTTCTCCTGAGGCTCGTCCCACGGTGGGCCCAGATGGGGCCATCCTGATGAACGACTTGCCTTCAAGGTCTGGCTCGACTGAGACTGGGGCGGCTGCACCTACTGATAATATCCTGGTACCGGACACGTTGCAGGAAGTGCCGCTGAACACGGATTCTACAGCTCCGGTGGTCCCGGAGACTGCCTTACCGGCGCCAGGGTCGGAATGATCCTTGTTTGCCTCCAAGGACTCCACTGTAAGCTCGCCTGTATTGTACGGTTCTACATGGCCCCGCAACTCTTTGAACTATCACATTTTATCCTTGACGTTGGGGACCTTTCCATCACTGGTTGGTATCTTGTGTCTGGCGACTGGGTTGTATGCACTGCGGGGATTGGGAGGTGAGGGCGGGGGTTGTCACTCCCGCATTGCTGGCTTGGCGGGGGAGTTATGCCTGGGTCTTTATCGGAATTGCTGGTCTTTCGGGGAGCTGGGAGGGTGGGTGGGTGGGGTTGATTGCTGTGTGTGAGTGTGTGTGGAGTGTGTTGTATGGGGTGGCTGTGCACGTCCTGGCACTGGCGGGGGAAGGGCGGGGTGGCGGTTTTGGTTGTTGCTATCCTTTTGCTCGTGGGTGGTGGGGTTGAGGGGGTTCATGCAAAAGTTTCGTGTGTTGGGGTTGTTGGGGGGTGGGAGCGGGTTTGTGACATTGTTGATATTGGCATTCTGCGCATGTTGATTCCGATGTGTAGGGGGTTTGTCCTACGCGCTGCATTTCTAGACTCCTATGTAGCGGGGGCTAGCTGGGGACGGCTCAGGTTGCATTTACACGGTGGCCCGATTGGGCGTGATTATTGGTCATGGGATTTACATTTTTAACGTGGAATGTGCGTGGCTTGGGCACCTGCACTAAGAGACATAGGGTACTTACTTTCCTTAAACGTCATGGGGTTTCGGTTGCTTGTTTACAGGAGACCCACTTAGATGAGGACGGTGTGCAGCGGTTGGCCAAGAAGTGGAGAGGTCAGATTTTCCATTCCTCCTATTCTACATATGCTAGGGGGGGTTTAATTTGGGTGGCCCCTGGAGTTCCCTGCGCTGTTCAATATATAGATGCAGATGTGGAGGGCAGGTACATCTTAGCTAGACTCAGATTGGACGACAAGGACCTCCTGATCCTTAACACGTATGCACCGAACATTGATGACCCGGCCTTCTTTTCCCAGATACAGGATCTTGTGGCTTCGAGCCTGGATGCACCCCTCCTTTGGTTCGGGGATTTCAATTGCGTGTTACATCATGAGCTGGACCGTCATCCACCTAGAGCGGGCACTAAGCCTCGTATGACGGCGTGCTTACGGGACGTGATGCATAATATTGGGGCAGTGGATGTATGGCGTCCATGCCACCCCGCACAAAAGCTTTATACGTGTTATACCCCGACACATGGTACACATAGTAGGCTGGATCGGGTGCTGGCGGCCAACCTTCCCCCCTCTCTTACATTGGTGGTTACGCACCAGGCCCGATACTTGTCAGATCATGCTCCAGTCACGTGTGTGACGCAGTGGCCTGATCGTGCGGCGCGTCCACGTACGTGGAGGCTGCCGACTGATCTGCTTCAGGACCAGGTGGCCCGGGACCATGTGGCATCGTCGCTTTCCGATTACTTGGAACTCAACTGGGCGGGGAGGGACCTGTCCTATTCCACCAAGTGGGAGGCACTGAAAGCGGTCGTCCGCGGAGCATGCATAGGCCTGTCGTACGGGGTAAGGAAACAGCTGCTATCTGACTTACAGACTGCGGAGGTTGAGCTTCTGCGCATTCAGACCCAGTCTGATCCGGACGCATCGGATCGACGGGCCGAGGGCCTTGCCCTGGTGTCGATCCACGACATACTCACGCGGCTCGATAAATTTACAGGAAGCGGCGGCGAAGGGACTTGACGTCAAACTGACGTTAGGTGAAATTTCCGCGGCAATGGCTGCCCTCCCCCGGGCCAAGACCCCTGGCGGGGATGGATTCCCTGCGGAGTTCTATCACGCGTTCGGGCATACCCTCGCCCCCCTCCTCCTACAGGTCTACAATGAAGCATTGCGTACGGGCACCCTCCCGCCCACCTTGAATCAGGGTGAGGTCTGTATGATTTTGAAGCCGGGCGGTGATAAAACCGACCCCGCTGCTTACCGCCCTATTACGTTGATAAACACTGACGCAAAAATCCTTACTAAACTGCTGGCCAATCGCCTTGCCCCACACGTGACCCAGCTCGTCCACCCGGACCAGTGTGGCTTTGTTCCCGGTCGTAATACGGCGATGAATTTGCGACGCCTGAATCATATATTACATGAGGTCCGGGAGCGGGAGGCTCCTCACGTGTTGGTCTCCGTTGATTTGGCTAAAGCCTTTGATACGGTGCACTGGGGTTATCTGATGCATGTGCTTTTGAAAATGGGGTTTGGTCCCGGATTTCGCAACTGGATCCGGGTGCTCTACGGAGCGCCCCGGGCCAGGGTGCGCCTGGGATCGGCCCGCTCCGACGAATGGTCGCTGGGGAGGGGCACCCGGCAGGGTTGCCCTCTCTCCCCCCTCCTGTTTGCTCTCGCAATCGAGCCCCTGGCCGTATCTGCCCGCAAGGAGTTGCACGACTGGGGCATCGTAGTGGGGGACACTACCAATGTCGTCTCCCTCTACGCCGATGACGCGCTCTTCTATCTGACTTCCCCGCTGGAGGCCCTCCCCGCTTTGTTGCGACTTTTGGACCGCTTTGGCGCGGCCTCTGGACTGCGCATGAATGTCAACAAGTCCCTGGTATTCCCACTGACGGCTGCTATCCCTGCTCCGGATGCGGATTCTCACTATCTGGGCCTCCGATGTGAACGTCTGACATTCCGGTACTTGGGTATTCAAGTGGCCGCCTCCGACGAGGCTCTCCTGACCCACAATATTGACAAAGTTCTCGCAGCCCTCGGTAAATCTGTTGCTTTTTGGAATACGCTCCCTCTCTCCCTCATGGGGCGTCTGGCAGTTGCCAAAATGGTGAGGCTCCCTAGGGTCCTATATGTGCTGCAAAATACTCTGTGCCCGTTGCCTCCCCGGGTGTTCCGTACGTTGAACTCGCTCCTCACCTCCCTGCTCTGGGCGGGCGGTCGTAGTAGGGTCGCACTACATACAGTGACAAGGTGTTGGGATGAAGGCGGCCTTGAGGCCCCGAGGTTTGATCTGTATTACTATGCGGCGCAGCTTCTCCCGGCAGCCCGGTGGTTTGCTGAAGACGAGAACTGGGAACTGGCATTGTTGGCTGGTGCGGCTGCAGTCAAGGAGTTACAGAAGGCCTTCATGTTAGGTCGGGGCGCTGACGATAATCTGCCCTATGTAGTGAGACATACGGCTAGCGTATGGCAACGGTTCGTTGAGAGGGTTCTGAAACGAGCGCCGTTCCATAGGGAGCTCTCCGTTTGGATTCTGGCCCCGGTACTCAACATGGAGGCAAATATGTCCTTCCGTGAGTGGCGCGTGGGCGGCTGCGAGACTCTCGCAGATCTTTACCCGGACGACTCTTTTGTGTCATTTGAGAGGGCAGTGGACTCCTTTGCACTCAGTGGGGGCCAATACCTGCATTACGGAAGCCTTAGGGATATGGCCAGGATAACATGGCCCCAATTCCCGGAGGCACCCCAGCTCACCAATACCCTGGACATCATCTTATCCTGTGGTAGAGGTCGGCGCCTGATCTCTCTCCTTTACTCTGCCATGCGCAGAGACTCGACTCCCCCATTAGCGCCAGCTTGGGTGGCCTGGGAGGCAGACCTGGGGACAGAATTAGATCCAGCCCAGAGAAAGAGGATTGGACTGTTGACTCGTGAAGTGTCCTGCAACGCGCGTTTCAAACTCATTCACTTCAACTTTGTACACCGCACTTACATGACACCTGTCTCCCTCCACCGTATCTCGTCAGATAGACGTCATAATTGCACTAGATGTGGGATGGAGAGGGCGGGATTCCTGCACCTGGCATGGGCGTGTCCCATGGTCCATGCTTTTTGGCGCGAGGTGGTGGCTCATATTACCCGGATCACACATCTTAGATTGCAGTTAGACCCGCTTCACTGTTTATTGGCATTGGTGCCTAAGCCAAAGAAGAAAGGTCTGTCTTATAAGTTGTTGCAACTTCTATTGGTTCTGGCGAGGAGGCGGGTGGCCATTACCTGGATGGGTCAGAGGGCACCTGAAGTCTCTTACTGGCTACGAGACGCCAAGGAATGGGCCTTGGCGGAGAAAACGCATATGCAGCGCACTCGCAGGGACGGGAAGCTCCAGGAGGATTTACTTGCATGGAGGGCCATGTGTCTTGAGGGGATGGAGGGGAATGACTCGGATGCCACCAGCGCTGAGTTGTTTTCCTCCGCCTCCTCGGAGTCGGGGGATGAGGGGGGGGCCCTGGGGCGGAGTGTCGGGAGGCAGAGTAGGGGTCCCGTGTGCCATGCCGGTACTCCCTGTCGGTATGTTTGTGTTTAGCTGTAATTCCAATTGACCGCCTTGTACTGAGATGACCGCGTCCTATCTGGCCCTTGCATTTATCTCCTCCTGTATTCGGATCAGCGCTAGCATTGCCATTCATGGGGGTTCTTGTTAATGTTATACCATTATATAGTGTGATATGCAAAATTAGAAAATTGGAGTAGACATTGATACTGTTTTTCTGATATTTGAAGCACAAATGAAAAAGAAAACAAAACAAAATTTTTATACTTGTTTATGGGGTCACTCTGACGCCGGCCGGCCTCCGGGTTGTGGGCCGTAATTGGCTGTGTATTTGCTTTGGAACTGACCTTCCTGTTCCTTACATGTCAACTGACTTGATGACTGTCTTATTTGTGCCTTTTTGCTATCTACTCCACAATAAACATATTTTTAAAATAAAATAAAAAATCTTGTATATCTTTGTGCGTTGGATAATTGCCCCCCTCGCGGTGAACGACCATCCACCACTTTCACCTGAGTTCACCAAAACCAACAACCGCCCTGGACCAATCATTGGTCACCCAAGATGTCCCTCCCCCACTTCCGAGGTGAACGACCATCCACCCCTTGTACCTCCTTCCTCTGTATCCCCTGGCAAACCACAACAGTTGTAGACCGCTCTCGGTCCATAAAGGAATCGCAATGCGAACCAAATTCGGTCTTTGTAAAGAATCAAACTCCTGCACGGTCATCCTCCCTCATCTCTTACATCCCCCTGCGTTGGATAGTTAACTGGGTATCCCCCACTACACGCAGTGAACGACTATTCACCAATCCGGGCCTGCCTTCGTACCCTGGTCTTTCTCGGGCCAAACTTTGTCCATACTAGCTGCCCCCCGTGGACGACCATCCCCCGCCTGCACCTCCGTCCGAATGTAATTGAGTGACAGTCCCGACCATTCCTGGACCGTGACCGGTGGCTCCCCGTGAAAAAGGGGGGGGGGGCACCTTCAATCTCACCCCAAACAGTCCCCCTCACCCCAGAAACGCCACAGCCAGTACCTCCAAATCCTTAACCCCCAAACCGGCTCTCCCCAAGCACAACCATGCGCCTGACCAGAACGCCCGCCATGTTTCGTCCCTTGGGAACACATCCCCTGAGCACCCCCAGGATAATCCCAGTAACTTCCCCCCTACATGAATCGTCAAATCATGGCAACCTCACCTTCTTTGCGCCCAACGGAAATTGTATTGACACAAACATCCCCCAACAAATTCCATTCGACCTGTTCTCCTACCAGTTCACCACCCAATGATCACGGACCCTGCCCAGTCACATCTACCCCCCGCCAGCGCGCTTCCTGTGCTGACCAAATGCCGGGAGAAAAGGCCACCCCAACCAGGCGACTGCCCTGGCTCCAGCTCTACTTCCAGACCACCATGGTAGAAAAAAGAATTTATTCCTGCCAGAAATGCATGGCGCTCCCCCAGCCCTGTTATGGCAGTCGGCCTAAACAACTTCTGCAAAGCAAACCCCATACCCGCATTACCCACGTGGCCACAGACACCTTACTGTACTCCCGCCGCCCCGCCAGTACCCCTCCGCCCCCCGGGACCCACCCTGTGGCACCACCGCTGTTGCCGCCTCCGAGCACCCTAGAACCACACGCCTCCACCAGACCTTCCCGCCACAGAGCAGCCCCGTTGCGCACCAGGCCAGTAAAGGCCAGGAGAAATGTCTCCCCTTTTTCCGACAAAACGTCTCCTTCCTTCCAATATCCTTCCCTCACAATCCCTCGTGATCTGTCCACACACACTTGAACCCGAACAGACCGACACCAATACGCCGCTACACCCGGCCCCCACAGCCCTCATGTCCGGGCACACCTCTGTCACGACTACACCGCTCCTCCACTGCTCCCCCGAAAAGCCTGTGCCCCAATCTTGGCACTACCAAAATGCCCGACGCAATCCAACCTATCCTCCCCTACACTTCCTTCATATCCGCCGCTACCTCTGAACCACCACTCTCCCTCTATGGCGTGCAGTACCGAGCACCCAGTTCCACGAAAAAACAAACTCCCACCGACCACAGCACGCAGCGGACCTATGCCTCTACCACCGCGGTACATCTTCCCGCCTCACATCGGCCGAGCCGCCATTCGCACCCCGCACATCAAAACACATCTCTCTTTAAACATTTCCGCCAAAAAACACCCCCGCCTTAGCCAATGCGTCAGACGCTCATCACCATATTACGCCACCCCATGAGGAACCCTGCGCAGCCCCCCGCCTGTATCCGCCGATATAGGCCGTGCATTCCCTCCTGCACTCCGTTCATGCGACCCACCCACCCCCAAGAAACTGCCATGCCACCAACTCCTGGGAACTAAAAAACTCTTACCCTCTGGCATAGCCCGTCACAACCATCCCCCTACCTTTGCGTGAATAGCCCCACCGATCAACCCTTTCCCGCGCATCCGCTAAGCAAGATGTGAAGCATTCCTCCACCTACATGGTACACCAAAAGCTGGCTACCACCTCCCTGGAGCATCTAGCACCCCCCTCTACCTTCTCTGCTCCAACCTTGCGCCCACGTGACGCTGCCACGCTGCCCCGCCCGTCATGAGGGGGGTAGCGTCCGATCTCGCAGGAACATTCCTCCCTGTCGCCAGTGTAAGCATCCAAACCCCAGAGACCCATCCACCCGAAAGCCAATGCCATGCCACCAAATGACCACTTGGGAGCCGACCGGCCATCCCTGCCATCCCCGTTGCACATAGTATCCTCTGTGAATCATGCCACCCACACTGGGTTCCCATCATGACTCCTGCCGCAGCAGCACTGGTATCCCCCAAAACATCCCCCCACACTCGCAGCACATTGCATCTGAATCGCCATGATCCCCGCAAAACTTTCCGCTTCCCCGGTCTGCAGCTGTAATCGCGTTCCCAAGGAGTTGCTCCCGCACAACGCCCTCTCGTACATAGGCGCCATGCCCATCGTGGCTGTGCCTGCAGGTCCTACCTTGGCCACCCTTGACCCTAGCAACAAGAAAGAAACAGTCCTGTCACCATGTACCCCCCGGTAGTAGCCAATCAGCCCCGGCCCTACTCGCACCAAACCAGTCAACCCACCATCCCCATCACACAACACCCCGGAGCCCACTTCTCCCCTCACAACCACACCATCCGACCCCCGCACTTCTCCCACAACAACCGTGCCAACTCATACACAGTACATATTTAACAGTGTCTGGATAAAAAGCTGTATTGGATGCTGCACGAATCCCCCGATGGAGGGCAGGCCGCCGCCCTTACTGCTTCGGGCCAGCGTTTGGAGGCCGTAGTGCGCCCTGCTGGTGTCACACCTGTTGCCGAGCTCGACCACCGTCCATAGTTCACTCCCTCCACCGGGTCGCCACAACCAGGTAGGCCCAAGCACCACCGGGCCTCGTGCCGTCCCGGCCGTACCTCACACTTGTCCCTGATATCCTACGCCGTGCCGCATACAAACCCCACCTGAACACGACCCCCACCCACCCACACAGCCATCACCAGAGCCACCTGACCAACCTGAAGAGTGCGGGCCCCCATAATAGATGGGCCCATGTCCCACCTCGCTGCAGAAAATGGTAGGGGGCCTGCTGGACCACTGCCGGCTCCGGGCTCCGTCGCTGAATGTGTCACACTCCCCACTGCCTAACCACTGTTTATTAATGCCCGCAACAAAATTAAGGACCCTCTAACGGCAGCAATGAACGGAATCCCACCGGCAAACGGGGATCAGCTGCGCTAAAAAAACTCACCCTGCTGCCTACCTGGGACCGTTCACGCCCTCCCTCCCAGGCGTCCAGGGCAAGCCCCCCGCCCCCAAGGCCAGCGGACGAAGAGGGGGAAAGAAAACACCCCCCCCACCCCCAACCCCGATGCGGGGCCCCCATCAGCCTCATACACCGGCCCCCAGGCCCCACTCCCCCCACGGACAAAGGCACCGAGCCAAGAAACCCCAGGAAAGCCTGAGACAAGAAAAAAACAGGCGCGAGTGGCGCGAGGCCCCCACCCGCTCCCCGACAGGGTGCCCCCTCTCTATCAGCCACACCCGGCGTGCACGGTGGCAGCTCCTCTGTGCGAACCACAAACCCCGCCGCTGCGCCCGGCCATTCCTCACACGCGCACCACTTACTGCATGTCGGATCCCCATCCAGGCCAGGGGCTGCACCTGATGGACACGCCCGCCATGACCTCACCAACCGGCCTGCTCCGCACTCGCCTCGTGGCGAAAAAACACCCGCTGCGCCAAAAGCTCTCCAGGGGCATCTCCCCGGGGACTGACACGACAACCTGCCAAACCCTTTGCCTGCCAGCCGATCGACAAATCGGCCACCACAAAAAACTGCTCCTACATCTTAACAGACTTAAACGCCCTCCCGGTGGTGCTCAGGTGTCAGAAAGAGGCCGGATCTTCCTCTCCTGACACCTTATATGCCCTCCCCAATCCCACCCCTTCCTTTAACCCCTGTAGTCCCGCCCTCCACCTTGTCCTTCCGTTTATCGCGCGAAAACCCCGGGGGAAGACTGGTCTGCGACCTTCACTTCCCCCGGGGGCCGCACTCCGCATCATAACCCCTATTATGCGGCCTTTTAATCTGCAAATCGGCTGCCATTGGTCCTTCTCATGGATATACCGAGCTCCACAACTTGGGGAGCAATGGTGAGGGTGTTTGTGGGATGTCTGCGCTGTTTGGTGATGCCGGTTGCCGGCTATGACTCGTGGCTGCTGCGGCTAGGACCTGATGCCCGTGCTAGTAGCCACTGAACACAGGATCCCAGACACTAAGCGTAGATCCGCCCCTGCCTCTGTCCAAGGAGGTGACGCCAAGCAGCGCCTCATTACTGTAGCCGAAGGAGCTGCATACGCTGCACCGCTTCTGACAGTGCTGGGAGAGCTGATGGCGCCGGACACTGTGCAGTGGGCCTCGAGCTACGTTGTGGACCGGCACCCACTTAGGGCCCCTCCTCCCTGGCTTTGCTGACTGCTGCCCTAATCTGTATGGACCCCGCTGGTACCGGTGCGGAGCACCCTCCTTGCTGTGGGGCGCTGTGCCGCTGCAAGGCCTGTTGACCATTACGAGTGGCTATCTTGAATTTACTGCCCTGAAGGACATGTGGTGAGTTGGTGGACCAACCCCTCCCCGCTCTTCTAGCATTTTCTCTGTTGCTGGTGACTTTGGGGGAGATGTTTCACAGTGGAGGCTTGGACACCAATTCCAGTGCTTAAAACACATAGAGACGCTACGCCTGATACATATGCTGATAGCCTCTAGATGTCACAGGGCGAGATGGCTGACCCACAGATTTGCACATTCCATATTATGTCGCCATCTTACTGTGGACCAGATGTCAAAGAGTGTTAATTGTGGAGCGGGAAAACTGATTCTACGACACTCTCCCCCTGGGGCTGCACGTGCACCAAGGGGGACTGCTGTGTGTGCAAGTGGGCCCTACCGACTACTTGCTTCCCATTGGACGCACTGCTACCCTGGCCTGAGTCACACGTATTTGAAGGTTCTGTGCAACACCAGGGCCGGCTCTAGGGCGGTGCGACCGGTGCCCCACACTGGGCATTAACTTCGGGTGGGAGCGCCATGTTTGCAAGTATATTAAGGTTTTAATAGGACCTGCTGGCACGTTCTGGCCTCCAGCAATTTTCAGGCATCAATAAAAATGTCAAAATAACTCTGGTGATTAATGTTCTTCCTGGAAAGAGATCACGGTGCCCAATTCCCAAAATGTATCTGAGACAAAATCCTAACTTTACGACTTTCGGTATTCACAAAGGGCATTTAGGAGTAGTAAAGTTAGAATTTTGTCTCAGTTAAACTTAAGTTTTGGTCTTAAATTTGACTTAAGTAAAACTTAAGTTTAACTGAGACAAAATCCTAACTTTCCTACTCCTAAATGCCCTTTGTGAAAACCGAAAGTCATAAAGTTAGGATTTTGTCTCAGATTACTTTTGGGAATCGGTCCCATAGTTTTGTCTAGTAGGTGTTTTGACTCATCAAAAGGTAGAGCAGAGGTAATATGCCTGCTGCAAAAACATGTACCATGCAGATCACAAAGTGCATATAATGTAAATCGTCCAGTGGGTTACTGCTTTTGTCAAAGAGATCTTTTGTTACTTGCAGTGTCCTAAGTCCTAATATAGAACAGTGAGCTACTCATTGTCATCAAAGAGCTGCATGCAAACAGGAACGTATAGATTAGAGGGTTATGATTTTCCCCCCAGTCTTTCATTATCCTAATGTTGCAAAAAGGGTTCATTTGTGTAGAAATCAATTCTTATAATTAAAGGGGCCGTCAACCATGGTGTTACATTTTAAACTCTCAGTTTGTGCTTCTCCAGACCAAGCACTCTTAAACTGTACTGCCTACCAGTATGGATGACATGACTCTTACACCTTGTGGTCCTCTGTCTTATGTAACATTTCCTATACACTGATTTACACACCTATGATTGCTGGTCTCTCAGTAGTGTGTGTGATGTAAAGTGCTCTGACACCCTACACTGGTATGAGTGAATTCATCTGAGAGAGAGTGGTTATGGAGACTTGAGGAACATTGTTAAAGGGAGGTGGTGAGGGATTCAGTGGTGGAGGTGGTCATTAGGGGCCACCAACAAACTTTGTTGCACTGGACGCTAGCAGCGCTGAAGCTAGACCTATGCAACACCCTTGGTTTCATTCTTCCTCCCCTAGCAAATGACTTCTGCATAAGATATCGACCCCCGTCCAACAATGGCAAACTGGATATTGTCCTGGCAGGCACCGAAAAATCCTGGGTCTCCCTGGAATGCAAAACAGACAATGTAGAGGTAGACCTCACAGACCACTGCAAGTTGGCAGATAAAGTCAGTGCCGTAGGACAGACACTTGCCACGCTACAACCACAGGCCTGTGAGGCGGAGAACACCTGCATGCGCTCAATGAACTGATTCGAGTGGTGGAAGAGAGGTAGAGGACGTGAAAGGCCGCTCAGGGAGAAAATATTCATGTGGTGGGCCTCCCTGAAAATATGGAGGGAGAGGACGCAGTTGCATACTGTTGGATGTGAAACTCGTAGGCAGGTTCAAGTTCCGCACTTCTTCTTTATTTCACAAGTACAGGATAAACAGCGACACCAAACACAACAGCAACCTCCACCCTTCTTCTCCAGCCCGCTTCTCTTCTCGCTACATTCCCTACTCCTCACATTCCATACATTCCACGCACGCACACACATACACGCGCTAACACACACACGAGACAAGACACGCGCACGACATTACACATACAACCAATACCACACACCCTCCTCCTCAACAACTTAAGACACCACCACGAAAACTACCCTAATTTAAAATCAGAAAACCGGGCAGGCAACTTCCTCGTTCTATTGCCACGGCGTAAGTTACCACCTTCAACACTAATATCAGAACGAGATGAAACATCATTAACAATGTCTCTAATATCACTTCCTGTATCACGCCTAGCATCACAACCAATCACATTACCAGTTGACGTCACATCCTTCTGTAGTCCAAAATCATCACCTAACATATACCCACTGCACGTCCCCTCATCAACTCCACCAGAACGAGAGCCAGAGTATGAACCTACCGCACCATCCCTCTCATTACAAAAACTCAATTGTCGAAAATTCCACCTCTTACCATCTTCCAATTCCACCGCACTACTAAACACCTTCATTACTCTCAAAGGTTTGGACCATACATTTTCACCCTTCAACACAATCCTAGGATTCTTCACCCGAACCATTTGACCTATCTTCACCGAAGGCCAATTACATTTACCTCCATGATACCTCTGGCTACGATCCTGATAATTCTTGACTTCAGATCTAATTTCTTTATCAATGTCATTGTTACTGCACCGCATTCTCTCATTTCTTTTTCTCAACCACCAAGGAACCAACCCAGTAAATGGTTTCCTACCTCTCAAAACCTCAAAAGGCGGAATGCGGAGTCACACGATATGCAGTTAACCTTTCTAGTAGAGCTTTCCTCCAGGGTAAGCCTGCGCTCAATGCCAATTCAATCACTTCCTTAACCACCCTGTTGAAGCGCTCAACTTGACCGTTACTTTCGGGATGATATAGTGATGACTTGATATGCTTGATACCCATTATTACCAAGAACTCTTCCATCTTTTGCGATACAAATTGAGGTCCATTATCCGAAACCAAAATTTCTGGAACACCTTCTCTTGAAAATACATCTTCTAAAAACTCAATGACCACCTCCGTAGTCATTCCACTTACCATTCTCACCTCAGGCCATTTCGAATAATAATCGACCAACACAATAGCGTAACAATCCTTTGCAGATATAGCTGAGAATGGACCCATGAAATCAATCGCCACTTTTTGCCATGGATACTCGGGTAATTCCACCATAGTTAAAGGCACATTCAATGGTTTTGCTACCTTATCACTAGCCCCACAAACCTTGCAATTCCTTACTAATCTATCCACCATAGAATCAACCCCTGGCCACCAAAACCACTCCTTAACCCTTCTCTTAGTGCTGGACATACCGCCGTGCCCCATGTGACTCTTTCCAACGATGCTTTCTCTTAAACCAACTGGAGGCACAATTCTGTCACCTCTTAGAACAATATCATTAACAATACACAACTCCTCTCTAATCTTTGAAAATGCAGCACTCTCACCACGTAAGCTGGATTCTCTTGGCCACCCATCAACTATGAACCGTTTAATCTCCTTCAAAACCACGTCCTTGTCCATCTCGCACATCCAAGATGCCTCAGAAACAATACTATCAACAACCTTTTCATTTATCAAAAATACATCCTTGATGGTGAAGGCTATTTCACCATCACTATTAGTTTCACTTCCCGTCGAATCCATATTTGGCAATCTTGAAAGACCATCAGCAACTACGTTGTCTTTACCAGAAATGTACTCAATATCAAAACTAAACATTTGTAGTTTTGAAGCCAAACGAGCTAATCTAGGAGTCAAATTCTTTCCACCTTCAGGTCTCAAAATGTTAACCAATGGTTTGTGATCGGTAAGAATTCTGAATTTCTTCCCCCACACATACATCCTGAATCTCTCAGCAGCCCATGAAGCAGCCAATAATTCCTTCTCTATTACGGAATAATTGCGTTCTGATTTCGTTAACGTGCGAGAGGCATACGCTACTACCCACTTTTCTGATTTAACACATTGAGAAAATACAGCACCAATGCCATGACCAGACGCATCCACAGATAATATACATTTAGCATTTGGCAAAAATGGTTTTAAACATGGTGTTGTAACTATCTCTTTCTTCAATTTTTCAAAACACATTTTTTGATGCTCGCCCCATGTAAACATTACACCCCTCTTTAACAAGAATCTCAATGGTTCAACTTTCGAGGCATAGTTTTCAATAAAGCGTGAATAAAATTCTGTTAACCCCAAGAATCAATTGTTCCTTATTTGCAGGTTCAGGAACAGCTAGAATAGCATCAACATGACTAATTTTAGGTCGAATACCATCTTTGGATATAATGTGTCCTAAATACTCCACTTCAGATTTCCCAAACACACATTTCTCATTTTTGATGGTCAGTCCACTATTCCTCAGAGCATCTAGAACAGCATATAAACTTTCATCATGACATTCTTTGTCACTTCCATATATTAAAATATCGTCCTGAAATACTTTAGCATTTTTAATACCTTGTAAGATCTTGCACATCTCTCTTTGAAATACTGCAGACGCGCTTGCAAGGCCAAATGGCATGCGTTTATATCTAAACATCCCTTCAGTGGTAATGAAAGCAGTACAATGTGTCGAGTCATCATCTAGAACAATTTGATGATACGCACTTGTTAAGTCTATCTTGGAAAACCAAGAAGACCCACCAACAGAAGATGTAAGTTCTTGCAAATTTGGAAGGGGAAATGTGTCAACCCAAATAGCTTCATTTAAACACCTTAGGTCAACACATAAACGCAAATCGCCATTGGATTTAAGAGAAATTACGACTGGCGAAACCCAATCTGAGCTCTCAACCGGTTCAATAATTTCATCCTTGCACAATTTTTTAAGTATTTCACCCAATTTTTCTCTATAACTGATAGGTACATTTCTCAGTTTCTGCTTCACAGGATATGTGCCCTCCCTTAAAATAATTTTATGTTTAAATCCAATCATCTTGCCGATGCTATTGGAAAAAACATCAGGAAATTTTTCCTTTAAAAATGAATAATCATTCATTTCACGACAATCATCCTGAATAGAATAAACAGGGCACTCTAAACGAGGATCAATTTTCATGCCCAAATCAAACATGTGTGGCCATCCTAAAATGGTTGCACCTTTGTTAGATATATATATTTTGCCATGACATGAATTGTGTCCAAAACTAATTTTGGCTAATATGAATCCTTCTAAGGGTATCTTATGTCCAGTATAACCCCCAGGGTGTACATCCTGAACAAATAATGATCTGTTCGGCCAAAGTGACTTAAATTGATCCATGCCCATAATGGTGTACCACGCACAAGAGTCTACCATTATCTTAACTTCTAAACCATCGATGTTAACAATAGTAGATGGTAGCTCCTTGACTCTACCCTTCACCTTTACTGATTCATCATGTACACTGCAAATTTCACCTACAACATGAAAGGCATCATCATCTTGGATATAATTTATATCATCTTGATCATCTTCTTGAATGCAATTAACTTTAGCCTTAAAATTGTGGCACACTCTAGTGAAATGACCTTTCTTTTTACAATTCGTGCAAATTTTGTCAAGTGCAGGACACCACTTGTAGTTTGCTAAATGGTTGGACGATCCACACCTATAACACAGAAACTTCTTTTGCTCATTGCTTTTCTCATAACTTTTCTCATTGCTTTTCTTATTAGTGTAGTTCATAAATGACCTATTCTCATTTTTGGATTTAGATTTATCACCCTTATTTATCTCATTAACTGAACCAGATGCAGGATCACTTTTCTCATTTCTAACTTCACGGATACACTGGTCCGAAATCTCCACACCCCTAGCTACCTCAATAGCGTTTTTTAATGAAGTACTGCTTGATGACCATAACTTTTCTTGGATCTTTTTTGATTTTATTTTCATAAGAATTTGGTCACGTAGAACTTGGTCATAAGTCATACTCTCAAATTCACACGTAACAGCTAAACCCCTTAGCGCTGAAACATACTGATCAATTGACTCATCCGCTTTCTGAGCCCTCGAATAAAACTTAAACCTCTCCATTACCACATTAATCTTCCTCCCAAACCTTTCCTGCATCTGTTTAACAGCACATTGATAAACACCCATGTCACCAGCATCATCAATTTTAGGTAAATTTTTAAACTCCCTTAACCCCACTGCGCCAAGTCTGTGTTTAAGTAAAGACACCATCCTTTCCTGAGAAGATTCTTCTTCAGCTAAAACCTCAACATAGGCTTCAAACATATCAAGCCATAAATCCCATGCTATGGGAGGTTCACCAGATTCCGCTAAGAAGAATGGCGGTGGGAGAATTGAAGACATTTGGGTCAGTAAAGGAGACTAATAAGCAAAAAAAACAGGAAACAACAATCCAAACAGATATGATGCTTGCGCAAAAAGTTCACCAATGTTCACTCAGTATTGTGGATGTTATTGGTTTAGTTTGGGCAAAAAGTTCACCAAAGTTCACTGTCAAGAACTTAGTTGGCTGGCTCTTAAAATTCAAATGTAGAAGTAGCCACGAACACCGAGTCACGACAGAGTGCTTACTTAAAGTTCCTTGTTGAATCAACACACGAAGAACACCAACAGCGTCGGACTCAGCACTCGGTGTTGTACTGACACGTTGCTAGGATACGATCGTCAAGTTTAAAATGGCTGCCACGTTGTGTCGTCGGACGTGATGACGATGTAGCGACGTGGAAACACAGCTACGGAAGCTCAAGGGAATGTGGAACACGTCATACAGCTAGCCGCATCGATGGAACACTCACGGATGATTACTCGCGCATCCACTCGTGCGAGTTACTTGAAAAATGCTCATCAACGGCATCATGTAACAGGTGGGCGCTGCTGGAAATGTAAATTATAAATAGTTTACCGAACAAGGTTTCCGTTGACTAGATGCCCAAAATTAATGCCAGGAAGGGTGGTCCGGTAATCCTCAGCAATACGTAGATATTTCGTTTACTCCTTTTCTTTTTTTTTTATATAATTTCCGGAATCGTGCTCAGTGCCGCTGTGAAGTCTCAAATCCCGCTCGTCGCCATATGTTGGATGTGAAACTCGTAGGCAGGTTCAAGTTCCGCACTTCTTCTTTATTTCACAAGTACAGGATAAACAGCGACACCAAACACAACAGCAACCTCCACCCTTCTTCTCCAGCCCGCTTCTCTTCTCGCTACATTCCCTACTCCTCACATTCCATACATTCCACGCACGCACACACATACACGCGCTAACACACACACGAGACAAGACACGCGCACGACATTACACATACAACCAATACCACACATACGTTGAACAGTGGGTATGTCACATTGTCCCCGATGCTGCTCTCTCACCGTTCTTTTCTGTTGAGTGAGCGCACATGTTCCAGGAAGAAAGCCCTCTCCTGGGCCAATCTCAGACCGTTAGTGTTCTGTCTACTGCATTACCAGGACTTTATCCTTAAAGAGGCTTGTAAACTTACAAACTAGTGATGGACAATGCACATGTCGTGATTTTTGTGGAATATTAGTTAGTAGTGTAGCACCAATGGAGTTCGATCCTAGCAGTGTAACGCAGGCTTCTTGACCTAGATATGAGGTATTCTCTCCTGTTTCCCAAGTAGCTTTGTGTTACTGTGAATGTGAAAATACTTTTTCTCAGATCCCAAGGAGGCCTGGGACTGGATTGAGCTCTCCTGGTTTACATCCCTCACGCCATCCCAGTGTCAGATGACGGCGATGACAGACTTGTGCAGGGGGAGACCGGAGGTGTAGGCAGTGCCGCCAATGGGAGCGCTTCCCACAACCTAGGGCCACACCTAACCTGGAGCAGGTAATACAAGAAAGGCGGCACACACTATAGATGGCTGCAACAATGTGTGATCTTGTTCTAAAACCAGACTGAGTATGAGACAGCTAGGTCCTCGAGTGAAGATGACTCTTCCACAACCTGGCCTTTCAGATCGGATCCTGTCTTGTCACCCAAGATGACTCCTCAAACTGCAGATGAGCTCCTCCCAGCCTCATTAGGGTTTTCTGGTCCCTACACAATCACCAGTCAGTGCTATGAGCTGCACCAACATCCTCACCTGGAATGTGCGAGTATGTAAACTCCCTCTCGCCGATATGCTGTTTACTCTTACCTTTGCCGCCACTCTACACATCTAGCATTTTTACAAGATTCTCGTTTATTAAGAACAGAGGCTGAGAAACTGCAACAGTGCTGGCGTGGACAGGTTTATTCCACAAACTACCTCACTTAGGCACCCGGTGTCCTAGTGTGGGTCAAAGCTGGCATCCCCTTCATGGCAGATGCTACTATTGTTGACCCGGAGGGTCGCTATGTTTTCATCAAGGGCCGGTTGGATGGCTGCTGTGTCCTAATTGGTGGCACATATGTCCCTAATTCGGACCAGGCGGCAATCATGAACAAGATTTCTAGGGTGCTCTCGTTTTGGAGTGGAATAATCTGGCTAATAGGTGGGGACTTTAACAGTGTTTTAAGGATCGATTTGGATTTTTCTCCCCCTTCTTTCTCTCACGGATGCCGCGTCCAATACCCAGACACTGACCGACTGGCTTAGGCACTGGCAATTGGCTGACATATGGCGCTTACGTGACGCCCAGGGTCTATTCATGCCCGCGTGAACTGCATGTCGGTATTGACCAATTAGTTGGTACTCCTGAAATACTTCCATACATACCCCATATTGATTTCTTGGGTGGCGCATACTCAGACCACACACCCAGATTTACAGTTGAATTGGGACTCAGGGCCTTGCCCCATCCCTAGATAGAGGCTACAACCGGCAGCACTGGAGGACCCCCCATTATGCACTTCCCTTAGTAACGCCATAACAAATTATTTTGACATAAATGCTAATACGGCGACGTCCAGACTGATTGAATAGGACGCGTTTAAAGTGGCCATTAGAGAGCAATGCTTATGTGAACACCTTGATCATGCACTGCCAGCTAGACAAGAATATATTACTCAGATAGAATGTGAACTGCTGAGCCATGAAACTCAGGCAATGCTGAATCCTACACACAGGGGCTGCCTTGTGCGCGTGCAGTGAAAGCATACTGCGCTGTTGGAGAAACTGCATTGTCCCAACTACGCAGATCACTCTGCAAAACACATGCTGAAGCTGATACATCAGAGTTACTGCTGGTGTGGCATATCTGCCAAGAACAGCTGAGGCACCCCATAACAGAAATGCGGGCTGCCACTGGAGCCCTACTACATACACAGAAAGACATACATGCTGACTTAACACGCCACTACACTTCACTATACAAGTCAGTGACATCAGCATCTCTGGGAGGGGTTGTCTCGTTCCAGATAGATGTGTCTTGATCACACCAGAGCAGGCAGCAGACCTGGACAACCCCAATATGCTATTTGAGATACAGGAGGCCATCGGTGCGCTTGTCACCGGCAAGACCCCTGGGCCAGACAGTCACCCAACTATATTTTACAAAGAAGATGTTCCACGTTTAGCCTCCTACCTGCAGACATTATATAATACCCTACTGACCTCTTGCATGCCTGCTATGCTCTGTGAGGCACTGCTCATATCCCTCCCTAAGCCTGACAGAGGCCCTACTGACCAGGCTCATACAGACCATTGGCACTCCTCAATACGGACTACAAGATATTAGCCAAGGTACTTGCGGACTGCCGGGCACCCTTAGTACCAGCATTAATACACCCGGACCAGACCGGGTTTGTCCCGGCCCATAACACCTCACGTAGTTTACAGAGGTTCTTTTGGGTCCTGGAGTATACTCTGCATTTCTGGCCCCAGGCGGGCGGCCTGGTGCTGGATCTGAAGAAGGCTTTCTAGTCCTGGAATGGCCCTTTTTATTTGAGCTGCTGCCATGCTATGGCCAAGGGAATCAATATATTAGGATGGATACATTTCTTTATACCCTGCCACTTGCCAAAGTGAAAACAGGTATCCTTATCTCGGACCATATCCCAATCCAGAGGGCCAATTGGCAGAACTACCCACTGTCTCCACTGCTCTTTTCCCTAGCTATAGACCCGCTGGCACTTGCCCTTTATGCGCAGAGCCATAATTGGGGGATACCACTGGGTGATGGTCTATACTCCGTCTCACTGTACGGAGACAACCTGCTCCTATATCTTAGGGAGATACATGTCATCCGGGCTGGACTGGCCCTAACATTTGACCGGTTTGCTGAACTATTGAGCCTTGAGGACAAGTAGGCTAAATCATGCCTTTCTCCACTTATCACCACAACAGCTGACCATGCCTTCTGCCTCAATTGGGTTCGACTGGCATGGCAACCTACCATATTTCGCTATCTGGGAATCCGCATCTCCCACACACCTGCTGACCTTTTCGACAGCAACCTCACAAGTGCGGTATCATTGTTGCGAGCACAGATGGAATTTCATAAGTCACTGCCACTCTCTGTGGTGGGAAGCATAGTTCTTACCAAAATGGTAATGCTGCCCCGTCTGTTATACAACTTCTCCGACCTCCCTCTTTATGTCACAAAGCTCTTATTCCGGTCTCTTAAGAAACTGACATCGGAGTTTATCTGGCATAACATACATTGTAGGGTGGCGCTGCAGAAGCTTTACTTACCTACGGATAAGGAGGGACTTGCTGTTACCAAATTTGAGCAGTATTATTTGGCAACCCAGCTTCAGTAGGTAGCCCGAGGGCTGGCGGGCCTCCAAAATACTGACACTACCACTGCCTCACCAGCCTGGGGCTTAACTAACATATTACACTTGTTTAAGGGTGGCAATGCCTGGCACCACTCTCCTGCAAGTAGCGTACCATTGCTACCTCTTTCTCACTAAGGCAACTCAGCCATATGCCCTGGCACTATCTTTGCTTGGCACACTGAGGGGAGGTCAGATCACCTCATTGACAGAAATAGCCCCTGGCACGAGATAGGACAATATACACTAGGTGATCTGTATTGCGAGGCTACTCTCATCTCTCTTGAGTCTCTGATTAAGGAAGTCGATCTACCTCCTGGTCAATTCCAACACCAGATGCACCTTACCATCCAATATCTCCATATAATGGGAATGGGGAGGCACCTGATATGTTGGATCACTGATTCCCGGTGCTCACACATGCCGCAGCGCTGCTCACCCCCTCACACCGACACTGAAAGACGACCTGGGCAGCCCATCCACGGGTAAGGAGTGGAGTGCTATACTTGAGTGTCCTGTTCGTATTGCACGCAATGCCCGCTTTCGCCTCATCCATTATTACGTCCTTCATAGAGCTTACCTCAATCCTAACAAGATAAACCATTATTTTCATCGCACAGACGCCACCTGCCCCCGCTGTTGCCGGCCTGATGCCGATTTACTGCACATGATATGGGCCTGTACGTCTCTTCGCCAGTACTGGCAGAGTGTTACTACGCATTTGACAAATTGCACAGGACGCACTTCACTGCACACATGGGAGGTCTGCCTATGAGGCCTACACCACAGAGACAGAAAACACAAGGCTATCACCCAATTTCTCAATTTAGGTCTCCTGATGAACACGCGCCTAATTACCCGTAAATGGAAATCATCTCGCTGCCTGGGAGCAATCCATGATCATGTGGGCTCAAGAGCCTAGTATTGTCCTACACAGGTAAGACACGAAGGGCTCCAACGGCAGCCAGGTGGGACACTATCCGACTGATTTCCAAACTGCACTGTTGCACACTGTTGACTCCACCAGACGATCATTAGACACCGTAGTAGACAAAATCTCCACTGCTGTGCATTAATTTTTAAATGTATTGTATGCTCCTCACTGCCCGTTTACCACCCTGTTCTTTTATTTATCCCAAATGATGGTGTATTGCAAAGAGATACATGTTGGCTGACTAGGTGGGTGCGGCCCTGTTTCATATTCATTGTTATTCACCCCTCTGATTAGAATTAACTAAATCTTCTTATTGCTATTGGTTGGCCAGTCTGATCTAAAAATGTGAGTTACCGACTAAGCAGCGTTCTCATAGTCCACATGCAACACATTCTCCAGACGCTAGTGGCTGATAATGTATACCACACGCTCTTCTGAATTTAACTGTATGCCACTCCAGCATGATAGAAATTGTGTTATTCTGTGGTTGATAATAATTAAGGCTCCCTGTTTTCCGTTTTTACAGATAAATACAGACTGAAAACCATTTACTTTCTTGTCTGTGTTTATTTTTAAACGTGGTTAAAAACGGCACTTGGGTGCTTTTTTCTGGGATTCTAAATACACTTTGCCATGATTGCCAGGCCAATAACTGTGGGGATTGATAGGTAAGGGGGTTAAAAAAAGGAATTTTAGTAAAGAGGCTTAAACAACAGTAGATATGCACAAGGATGGTACTGAAATGTTCATATTTTCATATAAGTGCATTGATTTATCTTCTGCGGGTGTCCATATCACTGAAACCTGGCAGGCATACAAGCATGACTGAATATTTATTGGTTAAATAAATGTGGAAATATACCAATTTAAGCTTTATTTTTTTCACAAAACCCAAAATAAATAAGGATAAATACAGATAAAGTTGACACAAAATAAATATGGATAGATACAGCCAGAAATGTAAAAAAAAAAATACCATAAAACCGGGATCCCTAATAATAATGTATATGCTACATTCTGAAATGCGGAAAATGTTCAATAAACAGATTTAAACAAAAAAAAATGTTTACATTATGATTAGAATAGAAGCAATTAACTATTATGTACAGTACAAAATGAGCAAGCATATATTTAACCAGAATATTATTTTAGAATGCTTCCCATTTTGCTGCATAATATTTTTATTTGGTGTTTCATAATAGAGCTGTTACAGACTTTTTCCACTTTAAATAAGCAGTGTTAGCATAATAGTATCATTCAATTAAATTGTATGTAGGAAGAAGAAACTCTTAGCAGACAACCCACAAAGACTTCAAAATATGCATCCAAGTTTCTGCCAAGACCTTGAGAGATTGAAACAGCTATCTCTTTACTACCTCAACATAGCATACTCTGAAGGATGCTTGCTCATCTGAGCACTAATCAGTGAGGAGTGCTCCCACCAACACCCTTCTAAAAAGACAAATAAACAACCATATTTGGACACTTTTAAAAGAAATCAGCCAGTCACCCAGCACCTGAAAGACCTCCACTGTCTCCCCATCCAGAAAATATGCCAATTCAAGCTCCTGACCCACGCCTACAAAGCCCTTAACGACCAAGGACCCGCTTACATGAACCACCGCCTGAATTCCCACCTACCTCCCAGGAACCTGCCCTCTGCTCATCTCTCCCTCGTATAGGTACCAGGCATCCACCGCTGCTGCACTGGAGGACGCTCCTTCTCCCTCCTCGCCGCCAAGTCCTGGAACACCAATCCCCTCACCTATGCACCTCACCCTCGCTGACCCACTTCAGGAAGGAACTCATGAACTGGCACTTTGACTGACTCTGCAGCACAGGGCGGGGATACCCTCGCGGGTGATAAGCAGCGCTTTACAAATATCATATTATAGGAAAGTAGGATCTGCTTCTATGGTTACCCCCACTTTTTGCTTGATGTAATGCTGTTTAATACTAGTCTGACTGGGATACTGCTAATCAAATCAGGACCAGAGTCTCTCTGCTTTCCCCCCTAAATGGTTATGGTAAGTACCTAGGTACATCCCAGATTGGATAATGGCGTACCCTTATCAGTCCCTAGTATATGGTACTAGGGTACCCCGGGCATAGGTATCCCAGAGGTCCCCCATAGGCTGAAGCATGTATTATGCCACCTATGGGAGTCCATTCAAACAATCTCTACAGGCCTGCCATTGCAGCCTGTGTAAGCTGGTGCTAGCACCACTTATGAAAGATATAGGTTTCCGTATATCTAAGGTCACTGCACTTAAAACCTCTAAGTTACCCCTACAGCAGGCCTTTTCAATCCTGAAGGCAGGGTGCTTGGTTCTAAGTGTGAAGGTGCCCCTGCATGAGCAGGACACCCCTACAGCCTTTGGAGTCAATTCTCCCGGGTTGTAAGTGAGACAGCCATATCACATTTAGAGGGGCACCTCGTCATTACGCGATGACCATCTTGAAACTGGCTGTAACAAACCCTGTCGTGTTTGATATCAAACATTTTGTAATCATACCCCCACACCATAAACGGTGTGCAAGGTATGATTTCAAGCACTGCTAAGGCCCTCCGTTAGGCCCTCAGTGCTCCTGGTACTAGTCTTCTAGACCCGGACAGCACAACATGGCTGCTGCTGACCATAGACACCATTCTGCCCTCCTGCTGCTGAGACAAGCTCGAGCAAGGGAATGCAGAACAATAGGCATCCTGTCACAGGGAGGTATGAACACCTCCCAGACAGGGTTTAGTGTATTGGGACAGGGTGGGAGCACTTGCCAGTGCCATAGTCTGCAGGCAGGGCACATTTGGTGCCCTCCGTGCCTATTCCAGATCGAACCAGTTCAGGGAGCCGTTGGCTTCCAGTCTGGTGCGGAACTGGACAAAGGACAGGGGTGTATCCTCCCCCTGGTCCAGGGGTCACAATACAAGTTTGAGGCCAGTATCCCTCGTCGGAGTTGCAGGAACTGAACCCCTGTGCACAGCGTCGACTTGCAGTTGCAAAGGCTTGTTGGCTTCCTTCCACCAAGATCTCTGGGGTCCAAGTAGCCCCAACCTCAAGCATCTCGAGTGACTAGAATCTTTGACCACACTTCATTGCTTGCACCGTGGGCCTGCTTCTTTGTTAGCTGCTCAAGGTCCTCTTGCGACTCCATTGCCTACGGCCTGTGGGTCCTGTTGAGGCTCACATTTTAATTATTTTGGGCTCCCCTGATTGCTCAGGGCCTGCCCTGACCCCCCCTGCTTGTGGAGAGTCTCCTGGACCTTGCTGGTCCAGACATTGCAATTGTGAACAAAATTCCTAGGCAGTTCAATTGGTAAACATTACATCAACATTTTTTCATTAGGAAAAGACAACTGATAGTAAAGAACTCAGTGTGACAGTGATATGATACTAGAAATATTAAAACAAAGACTAATGCAATTGCATTAGTCTTTGTTTTAATATTTCTAGTGTCATATCTTGGTATCTTTTCACTGTCGATATTATACTGTTCTCTATACCATCATTCTCAATCATGTATGTATAATACTAACTGTGTAACAGACTTAATATCCAAATCTATTATCAACATGTATTTTTCGCTTTTTTATCAAATATATGAATAAAATGAAATTTTGTACATTTGAACAAACTCTCTCTTCACACAGAGTTCTTTACTATCAGTTGTCTTTTCCTAATGAAAAAATGTTGATGTAATGTTTACCAATTGAACTGCCTAGGAATTTTGTTCACAATTGTTGTTATACCCTGTCCTAGGAGCTCTAGATTACTTACAGGGGGTCCTTGTTACCTACATAATGGTCCAGACATTGCACCTTCTTCTATTCTTCTACTCCTTCATTTTTTGCAGTTGCCAAGGCTTGTTGGCGCTCCTGCAGGACACCGACCCCTCAACTCTCGACATCCGACGTGGGACAGCTTGTGTACAGCTCCTGGTCTTGCACAGCATTGTCTGGTCCACACAGCTGCAGTTTCAAGGTCACTGTCAGCTCTCCTGCAAAACCAGACATCGGTGGGCATTCGTCTTCCGTGATTCCTGGTCACTCCTGAGAGGCATAGACTCTGTCCCCTTTGCTTGCAGGTTCTTTACATCTTGAATCCACCTTTGGGTTCCACCGGACACTTTCACCTTCTCCAGCAGCGGCATCTTTCTGAAGTCTCCTGTTGAGTTTGACAACGGTTTCTGAAGCCACTTCACACCTATGCACCCGGCTTCCCTGGTGCAGGTATCCTGATTCCTAAGGTATCCACGGATGGGGTGGCTCTCCAATCTCTTGTCTTCCACAGGGTTTCTTCAGGGTCCACTGTGAAGGGTTCTCTTTTTTTAAAATTGAAACCGCGACTTACACATTGATTTATACGGAGAACGCGATTGTGTTCCTACACTGCTCACAACCTCCGTGGGGCTCCTAGATACTCACCCTGGGTGGTTCCTTGGGTCCCTGGCACTTCTACGTCCTCTGACTATTGTTCTGACTCGATTTGTGGTTCGCATACCACTATTTTAGTATATTGGTTGGTCTCCCCTTGGGGATCACTGTGTATTCTGTGCTACTTGCCTGTTTCTATTGAAAAGTATTGTGCGCATTGTGTACATCTCCGGGTAGGAAATATCTGTATGTGTTAGTGAGTGTCTTATATAATAAATAGATATTTTTATAAATACACTGTGTGTTTTTTTACACTTAATCTATACGTATAAGATTGTGTTCTGGTAAAAGAAGTTGCTTTACACTCCTTCGGGTCTAAGCCTGAAGGCTGCTCTCCACAGCTACCACTTAGAGAGTTGTTTAAGGTTGTCTAAGCCCACTAAAATCACCATAAGGGTTGCCTGGATCAGTGCAAAGTGTCCACTCTCATGAGTATACATCATATACTGAGCCAGCCTCTCACACATATATCTATTAAACATCCAGACTAACCTTATTGCAGAACCACCAGTCTAGTAATTTTGGTGTAACAACAGAGGCTGTGTCACCTCTTCTTTGCTTATCTATTCACAATGGGGTCATAAAATAGAGGTCTTACAGTATTTTCACCCTTTTTCCATACAAAGCGAGCAATAAAGAGTATGCTTAGAGGTTCACTCAGGCTTTTATATAGGGAAATAAGTTATTCAAAAAGAGAAAATTAGCCATCTTACCAGTCAAGACAATATCCAGATAAAAGAGGTTCCTGATTAGATCCTTCATCTGCCACCAGTGCTGTTTTTATAGACTTAAAATTTATCTCAATATCTCTCTTTAGTATGTCCAGAGGTAAACATCCATTGAAATAATTGAGGAATTTCTGAAAGGGAAGCAAAAAAAGAATAAGGTTGAAACTTGATTCTCTCCAAATATGTACAGTTCTACTATATCATTCACAAAACAGCAAAAAAGTGAATGTGGTTACAGAATCTGTATTTATTTAGATGCTATTGTATTTGACAGTTGAATATATTTGCTTTTTTCTTGCCCTTCTGTTCTATTAAAAATAAAATGAATAAATGTCATCTCTCACAGACCGAGTGCGTTATGTATGGACTTCCTAAACAGTAATACTAAGGATTATAAATGGTAAATGCATTGTAACCTTGTTGAACCATATTCTACCAACAAAGGACAAAACACTGTCATAGATCACAGGCACTAACTGCTACATTTAACATCATGGAAGTTCAACAAACAACTTGTCAATGCTTTACCCAGTAGGCCAGTGTTTCCATAAATGTGAGACATGACCCACTGCTGGGTCAAGTCGATTTCTGGTGTGACAAGATTGTATTTACCCTGTCACATTTGTTGAGCCATAAAGAGAGAGATGAAAAGTCAGGCTAAGTCTTTTCACAATTTGTTGTTTATTCTTTAAACATGGGATTGGTGTTTACTTTCCTTACTATGACTGCAAAGTGAGAGTAGTTTATAAAGTGAACTGTGTGACAATCTTATTGGGGTACATGCAACGTGAAAGGAAAGCCTGAATGATGTCATTTATTGTAACAGGCGACAAAACTGAAATACCTGTAAATTAACTAAACACATATTTCAGAATATATCAGCAGTTAGGAAAGCAAAAATGAAGCACATTTCTTTGTAATTCTGAAGTGTGATGGAAACAAAGATTTTAATAGGATCAAGACCCTTTATTTGATTATGCGCAAATGATAAATATTCACTGAAACCTGAGTTCCACACATTAGCATTTGTCTGCTCTATACATTTATCAGTAAAACAGTGCACATTTAGTGACCATTTCAGCAGAAAATGTCCTGACTGTGAATTACAGAATGCTACCACACAATGTTTTAATAATAATTTTGCGACAGATTGTTCCAAAATGCACCATCAAAAACGTACTATACTCTTATTACTCTCCTACTGAAAACATGTTATACTTTATGTGAAGTTAGGATTTTTCACAATCTCTATGACTTCTGTGATGTAGCATTGATGTCAGCACCTCCACTCTGAAAATTGTTCCACACCGCTGGTGCAAAGGTGCTGAACTATGTCCTGTTTTAAAACAAACCCTTGCAAGGAGAAGTGTGGCTCACTGTTAGAAGCGGCAGACCCTGAAGCAGAGGTCGGCCCGGGACCATGGTTCAATTCCCGACGCGGCAGGGTCTTGGGTCAATGTCCGCGGACTCGATAATTCTCGCTTAGGTGCCTAAGCTAACCATGGGTCCCACTCTGCAACTCTGGGCAATAGCTTGCTTAATCTCCACAACGGCCCCAGCAACGCCAGGGATGCCTGGCTTCACCTTGGGGTGCCCTCTCACAGGGAAAGCCAGGACGGGTTCCCCAGCGGTATACAGCGCCAGGACGCCACGTAACGAGGTAACAGTGCGCTTTACAAGTATACATACATTACATTACAAGTATTCCCAAACAAGACTCCAAATGAACCTTCCAGTAATTTTTGCTGCTGTGTTTTTCACCTCTCAAAGCCATTACAACAAAGAATATGCTCTCTATACGCAATCATACACGATCATCCCATGTGTGTATTACTTTCACACATGAATAGAGAAATATGGATGTGGCCTAACGGCCACAGCTGCCACCTTTCTGCCTGTGGAACCAGGTTTGAGTCCTGGCGCTGGCTCTGGGAAAATCACAGATTCTTCCATGCTTAAAATAAAATTAATCTGATACAATACCTTCAATTGAGGCATTGGGCACTCCATCCCACAGTATACTCCCGAGACCATCCGACTGTACACTCCTTTTGAAAAGTTGGTCATGCGAGCTAATCTCCAACACATGCACCACGATAGAACACCAGTGGGATAAGGATGTCACAGAAGAGAAAATACCTAAGCCTCTGGACACTCTGTAGTGTGACATTCCCAAAACATATCTTGGCCTCTCCCTTCAGGAAACAGCATATAAAATCATGTACCAATGGTATTATATACCATCACGACTGTCCAGGGGTGGCTGACACGGCTCGCGGGTGGCGGGACAGACACCGACGGGTCCCGCGTCTCTGCTCCTGCATTACTGTGTCCAACTCCATGTCGGAATAGGGAGAAGGCAGCCAGGCTTCCACACCTAAGCCAATCACAACGCTGCAATGCAGCATTGTGATTGGTCTGAGCGCTGTGACACGGTGCTCAGCCAGGGACTGGATGGGTGGGCATGTACTCCATGTAGGCTGTAATGCCGCCTGCATGGAGAACAGGAAAGTGCGCATGACTGTTCTGGCCGACCAAACAGTCATTGGGCCCTTTGGAGGGTTGTACCCTTCTACCCTGCTCTGCAGCCCTGCCCTGTCCCCTCACGCAAAGCTGTGCAGCAGGAGGAAAAAATAAAATGATAATAACATTACGTTATTATCATTTTATTTCTTCCTTTCTTTTCCTGCTTAAAGGCAGTGGGGCGAAGCTCCTCCGCCTTAGTGGAGGAGCCGCCACTGCGACTGTCCACCATCTACGCTAGGTCCTCAGACCTCTGTTGGAGGTGCCGCAATGCCTGTGGGGATTTTCATCACATTGGTGGGCATGATCCTCAGTCACTAACTTCTGGAAGGAGGTGCTTAGCCATATTAAAGGCACAGCTTCCTTCGAGATGGTGATTTCTGGACTATGTCCTACAACCCTGAAGGCGAAGACTAAAGCGGAATGGACCCTCATAAGCTATTTGTTACACACAGCCAGGTAGACGATCTCATTGCTCTGGAAACAATCTACCCCGCAGAATATGGCCCAGAGGTTTGCCTGCCTATGGCATATTTTAGCTATGTAGCAACTTTCCCATAACTTAACTAGAACCAACACTAAATTCCAGGCTGTGTGATGTGTTCTCCGTCAATATCTTAATTGTATAGAGTTCACTTTCTTTAATCCTCGTTGCCTTAGGGCGCTGCAGTTGTTCCCTTCACAACCATCGGGTGCTGGTGCCACCCCGACGTCATGACATTGGGCTACGCATGCCCCACAACACGTAACAGACCTTTCCAGCTATGGTATGTCACCTAAACAGAACTATGCCTTGCTTGAAGAAAACATTATTTTTCTATTGACTATTTGTTGTTTGCCTTTCTCTGTTTTCTTTTCTTCTTGTTATTTTGCTCTTTGTTAATACTTGCCCTTCAGGCACCTGACATAAGTCTGCACCGTTTGATATGGTTTGTGTCTTTCTCCCCGTCTTTAGTAATGTATACTCTGCACGGAGCTCCTAGGTTGAAATGGAAAGAATGATGTAATGCTAAACCTTTTGCTAAATCTTGTTTCTGGATTTCTTTCGTTGTAATACAGCCTGTATGACCTATTTCATCTTCTCAAGAAAAAGATTTAAAAAAAGAGGGTGAAATTCAAATAGCGAAAAGCATGGAACATACAGCAGTGTGGCTCAAACAAAGTGACAATCCAATAAGAAGAACTAAAGAAATCGAGGACATGAAAAGTGTCACAAAGACAAGCGAAGAAGAATGTGACAAAACAGAAAGGAGTCAAGTTTTTGATTTTTTTTTTTTTTTTTTTGCAGAGTTTTATATAGCGCGAACTAGACCCGAACCGAATCGGGTATCAGAGCGCTTTACATAGCTCCAGTTATGTTACATGAGGACGGACACACATTCATTTTCTATCTCAGTAGCTAACTTTTCTACTGATGTTATTGTGATATTTAGGAAACACCTAAACGAATATCTGTTTCAGAACCTCTAATCTGGTTAACAGTTGTTAAGGTTATAATGACAGTAAGAAGTTGACTTAGACTGGTGTGTTGCTGTATAGAAAGCATCAATGTATTACATTTTTTAGAAAATCATGTAATGAATCAATCAATTCAGCAGCCGGTTATGTTATTATTATTATTATTATTATTTATTTTTGTAGAGCGCGTAGTCACCCGGAGGTATCCCAGCGCTAACAGATCCTAACTCCTAAGTTCAGTGGGACAAGGGAGGGAAAGAGGGGAAGAGATTCACTGGGGAAAAAGGTGGGTTTTGAGCTGTTTCCTGAAGCGGAGGTATTGAGGTTCAAGTCGCAGGGCCAGGGGAAGTGAGTTCCAGAGTCGTGCGGTATGGACTGAGAAACGTCTTCCTCCTGACCGGGCTTTCTTGAATCTGGGGGTAACAATGAGGTTTTCTGTGTTAGAACGGAGGGGTCTTAAGGGTTTGTAGGGTATGATAAATTTCTTGAGAACAGGGGGGCCTTGATTTTGTCGTAGTTTGTGTGCTAGACACAGGGCCTTAAATTTGACCCGCTCTCTTATAGGGAGCCAGTGGAGGAGTTTTATGGCCGGTTTGGCCGAGGCTCTGGCAGGGGTGTTAGTGAGAATTTGGGCCGCGGTGTTCTGAATTCTCTGAAGTTTATTCAGAGTCACCTCGGGGCGCCCAAGTATATCACGTTGCTATAATCCAGCCTCGAGATTATTAGGCCTTGGATTAGCAACTTTTGGGAGTTGGTGGGCAGGAGGGGGAGGACTTTCCTCAATGACTTCAGAAGTCCGAAACATGTCCCAGCCACTTTCTTTGCCTGCACGGTGAACGAGAGGTCGGAGTCAAGCCACACTCCCAGACTCTTTACTTCCTCTTTAGGTTCGGGGAGAGGGCCCAGATGGGCTGGCCAGATGTTCGGGGAAAGTGTGAGTCCTTTCGGGCCGAGAAGTAGAACCTCCGTTTTTGACCCATTTAGTTTTAGGGCAGAGGTGTTCATCCAGTGATGGACCTGCACAAGGCAGTTAAACAGATCTGCTGGTTGTTATCTGGGGTGAGATAGTGATACAACTAATTGTGTGTCGTCGGCATAACTGACGACGCTCACTCCGAATGGGATAATGACCTCCTCCAATGTGGACATATAGATATTAAATAATGTGGGGCTCAGGGAGGAGCCCTGAGGCACACCACATTGGAAGGGGATTTCGGAGGAGCAGGCGTTGTTCTCCCAGATCTGGTAGGTCCGTTGAGTCAGGAAGGATGTAAGCCAGGCTAAAGCAGAGCCCTCTACACCGGCTCCCTTGAGTCTTTTAATGAGAAGTCGGTGGTTAACGGTATCGAAGGCCGCACTTAGGTCGAGGAGGATCACTGCCACTGATCCTCCTCCGTCCAATAGCGCTCTGGCCTCCTCAACCGCTGCCAGGAGGGCGATGTCCGTGCCCTGCCCTGGGCGAAAGCCCGTCTGGGAGCTTTTTAGTATATTATTGGCTTCCAGAAACTGGGAAAGTTTTTTATTCACCAGTTTTTCAGCAATCTTGCTGATTCCTGGGAGCAGGGAGATGGGCCTATAGTTAGCCAGGTTTTCGGGGTCGAGGGAGGGTTTTTTTAACAGGGCTTTCACGACCGCCGCCTTCCAGCTCGGGGGTACAACTCCCTGTTGGAGTGAGGTGTTGATCAGATGAGTCACAGGTGGGATAACCGTGGAAGCTACCTCCTTAAGAATTCGGAGCGGGCGGGATCCCTAGGAGAACCGCTTTTTATGGATGTTAAATTTGTAAAAGTTTTGGTGATGTGCACATGACCAAGTAGCTGCTCCTAGGTGGGATAATGCATTCTGCAAAAAATACAAATTCTGTGAAATGTCTGCATTAAGAAATAGTGCAACATTTCAACACGATCAATCATTACCGTGAATTCACCTTACAGTGGGAAGACTGTTGCATTATAATGACTGTATTGAGTCACATTGATGTACTCATTTATAGAAAGATCTAAATCCTGGAGTAATACCACACTTTTGGAGAAGATGTATTGCTGCCGGGATCCAAATCCAAACAGAGAAAAATGTGAGAATATTTCATTTAAAAAACTTAGAATGTGCTGTTAGGCATATTTTACTATATGTTTGGGGATAGGTTACCACCAAACTTTTTAATTGGTGGTGATTGTTAATGGTATTTACATGATGTGATGAACAGTTATTGCATTTCTCAAAATCTGTGGGAATCATACAACTGTTCGATAATGTAATTAATGCATAGCTCTGACATTTCTGCACCACTCTCAGTGAGTGGCAGAGTGTAAGATCAGAGCTCTGCAAGTGAGGAACAAGCATTGAAAATGCAATAGGTCTCGCAATAGAAGAGTTTTACATTTTTCGTTTTGCAAATGGATGAGTGGCGTTGCGTGGATGAGTGGCGTTGCGTGGATGAGTGGGGTTGCGTGGATGAGTGGCGTTGCGTGTGTGAGTGGCGTTGCGTGTGTGAGTGGCGTTGCATGTGTGAGTGGCGTTGCGTGTGTGAGTGGCGTTGCGTGTGTGAGTGGCGTTGCGTGGCTGAGTGGTGTTGCGTGGCTGAGTGGCGTTGCGTGGCTGAGTGGCGTTGCGTGGGTGAGTGGCGTTGCGTGGGTGAGTGGCGTTGCGTGGGTGAGTGGCGTTGCGTGGGTGAGTGGCGTTGCGTGGGTGAGTGGCGTTGCGTGGGTGAGTGGCGTTGCGTGTGTGTGGCATTGCGTGGTTGAGTGGCGTTGCGTTGTTGAGTGGCGTTGCGTGGTTGAGTGGCGTTGCGTTGTTGAGTGGCGTTGCGTGGTTGAGTGCCGTTGCGTTGTTGAGTGGCGTTGCGTGGTTGAGTGGTGTTGCGTGGTTGAGTGGCGTTGCGTTGTTGAGTGGCGTTGCATGTGTGAGTGGCGTTGTGTGTGTGAGTGGCGTTGCGTGGTTGAGTGGCGTTGCGTTGTTGAGTGGCGTTGCGTTGTTGAGTGGCGTTGCGTTGTTGAGTGGCGTTGCGTGGTTGAGTGCCGTTGCGTTGTTGAGTGGCGTTGCATGTGTGAGTGGCGTTGCATGTGTGAGTGGCGTTGCATGTGTGAGTGGCGTTGCATGTGTGAGTGGCGTTGCATGTGTGTGTGGCGTTGCATGTGTGTGTGGCGTTGCATGTGTGAGTGGCGTTGCATGTGTGTGTGGCGTTGCATGTGTGTGTGGCGTTGCATGTGTGAGTGGCGTTGCGTGTGTGAGTGGCGTTGCGTGTGTGAGTGGCGTTGCGTGTGTGAGTGGCGTTGCGTGTGTGAGTGGCGTTGCGTGGCTGAGTGGCGTTGCGTGGGTGAGTGGCGTTGCGTGGGTGAGTGGCGTTGCGTGGTTGAGTGAATGGTTAGCTGTTGCTTATGCGACGTATAGCACTTAATACTAAAGTAGGCAGACCTTAGCCTTTGTGAGAATAATAGCAAAATAAAAATAAAAACCAGATCAAGTCAAGGACGCAAACGGCACCATGCTATTGTTTATTTACTCAGATGATTTGCATAAAAATGTAACTTGTGAGCACGTTTCTCTAACTCTCCAATAATCCCATTACAACACTTTGCACAAATGAGATTGGGACTCATCCTTCCGAAGTCGAGAAAAATGTGCAACGCTGTGTTGTAGTTAACTGAGATGTGAGATGTGAAGCCGCAAACCAGGGCAGATCTAACTTTACAAAACGAGTTGTTTGTAGTACCCTGAAGCACTTCACATCAGCTAGTTGCAAAACAACACGTTAACCCGATATTAAATTGGCCAATTGCAGAATATTGCACAATACCAGCACGAGGTGTGTCCCAGGGGTTGAATTCATGGAGAAGGTTAAAAGGAACTGCAGTGAAACACTTCCCTACGAAGCCACTGTACTTGGGGTGGATTTAAACTAGAGGATAGCTGAAAGGGTTCGGGGGCTGCTGCAGAGAACAGCCTGCTGCCGGAAGCTTCTGAGGTTTAGCTGCAAAAGAGCAGAGGCCGCTGAATTAAGCAGTCCCGAGTAAGGTAGTAATATCTAAATGTGGCCAAAATAATGGTTAGGTTTTCATAGGTCTCTAATTGCCCATCACACGTGGGAGTAGTACGCCCGGTTGTAGTGTTCACTCTTATTTTTTTTAAGCAGGAAAGAAGGTTCAGTGAGTTGGACATTCGTCGCTGAAACGTGCGGTGATGTGAAGCTACCTGGCCTCTCTTAAACTGGGTAACAATCACACATGGCATTTACAGGTATTTGGAAATGGCACGTGTGGCGTGCAGCACTAGATAAACAAGGCAGTCAGAGAGGAGGGTGACGGGGGGGGACAAAATGAGAGGGGAAGGAGAGAAGGACACGGAGACATTGGCGTAATAAATACAGAGCATTATAAAAACAAGGCAGGGAGAGAGGAGGGTGAGTGGAGGGAAAAATGAGAGGGGGAGGAGAGGAGGACACGCAGACATTGGCGTATAGAGAAAGAGACGTACAACATGGCTGCCTAAAGTGCCTTTATGTCAGTATCCGGATTTAAATGGGTGACAAAGGCTCCCGGCATTTCTGAAAACACGCAAAATGTTTCAAATAAGGTGTACGAGTCATTGCGCAGTGGTGACATGGCTCAACAAGGACCTCACTATTTAAGGCAAATGACTTGGATCCAGGCTCCTTTCTTCCGCAAATGCAAACATAGAACGCCATACATGATGACTTCAGTCGGGACGTTTTGAGCCAGCACTTACAATGTTAAAAAAAAAGGTGAAAATCGGCCGGGAAATGCTCTCGGCATTGTGTGGGCGTGGGCGCATTCCTTTGAAGTGTGAAGCAGGGGGCGGGAGAGTGGTTCCCTTTGAAGTGAAGCTCTAAACAACATGCAAATGTAACCCCTTGTTCATCACCCTGCGTGTGATTAAACGTTTGTCCTAAAAGAGGTGCGTGCACCCAGGAAGAGTACAGAAAATACAGTGTGAGGTTTAAAATGGAACAGGAAAAAAGAAACAAACTAGGGAAGGAAAGAAACGGAATGTGAAAGGAAAGAGAAAAAGAATAAAGGAAAGAGCAGAGGGAAAATCCAAGACGGAGGGAAGGCAGAGAAGGGGAGGGGGGAGGAGAAATGCGACACGGTGGGCAGGGGAGGGGGCGGAGCGGGGAGAGCGGCCTTTGAAGCGCACTTTACACGGCCGGCCGGCAGTGAAACTGAAAGCACGGCCGGCCGGCCGTGAAAGCCTTTGATGACGCAGCAGGGGGAACAGACGGCGAGAGGGTGTGAAAGCAGCTGGGGCAGGCAGGCGTCTGGGGGCATGTGCACGCGCTTTTAAGCGCATGCGCATTAAGCTTGTATTTCACGGGCACTGCAAGGAATCGCCACGATTCCTTGCAAGTTGGTTAAAGACTGTTTAAGCCCCAATAGTCTCGCAAGCTCGATGCGCATGCGCATCGACAGGCGAGACCTAAAAACACAATATTCTTTATATACACAGAAACAGGGGCTTTTGGTAAGCCATTTTCTTCTGATGGTATGCTCAAATGTCCTTCACATTTTCTTTCCACCCACTACAACATGGGCAGTGGGTCAGCGCACATTAGTGAATGGCTGGCTTGCACTATGAGTGACTGAATTTCTCCTGCTCACATGTGCACAGCTGCCTGAAAAGGAGTGCACTTCAGTGCCAGAGCTAGTGCACCTAGGCTGCTGGGCCACATATTAATGATATGTTTTAGATATTTGGTAGGTTGGTTTGCATACTACATATGTTTGCACAAAATCAATGCATTTAAAAAAAATTATTTGCACAAAATAAATGCATTTTTAAAAACTATCACAATCTTGCCAAGGCCAGACTTATTGGTTTTGCTGATGCTGATATTACATTGCTTTAGAAATGCCGGAACCAAGCACTTACATACAAGACTGACAACTGATGAGCAATGTATTTATGGCTTCCCAGGTTCTTCAAATCATCCTCCATCTGTTGGCTCAAAACCAATAACTGGTTCAATTTTCCAATATGTACAAAATAGTCTAAAAATAGAAAGATGAATAGACTTCAGTTTTAATGTAGGGTTACGGTTAAACAATTGTGTTTTAATTCACCGAAATTATAAACGTGCATGTTACTTTAATAATGTTAAGAAAGTAATAATAGACTCAATTCTCTGTAAATATCTTTGCCTCTTTTGAGGTTTGAAGTCGACATCTGGATGTTTCTCCTCATTACAGACTCGGCCTACATGTTACAAGTCTGTAACCCAGTTCAACTGCACTAACGGGGCCTGGCCCCTCATCCACAAACCCTACTGACCACTCAAGTACCCAAGGCTGGCCTGAACCACATACTTAACATGTGACATATTTTTCAATATAAGAGGGGGGCTTTTCCATCTATCACACCGCTTTTACAGAACAAAAGTTCCTAAGAGAACAAGGCTTTCTGAAAGGTCAGACAAGCTCGTAGCCAGCCATGCCTTCACCATTGGACTGTTCATCTCCCTAACACCTGAGTCTCCAGAAAGTGCTATGATGCAGCTGAAAGGAATATCTAATGTTTTACAAAAATCACATAGCGTATTTCAATAAAGATCCTGTTTGGCTTAAAACGAAGAAACTGACGGTTGACATAACATCCGGTTCAATCTGTCCTCTAAATTTTCAACCTACTAACAGTTTTCTAGTCAAGCATCATTTATGTTGCACCTGTCTATTTCTCTGGCTAATGTGGTCTGCCTTCAACAGGATTATAGCAGAGATGTTCAAGTCCACCCATCCTCTCGCCTTTTATAGCTCCTGAAAAACCTAGTTAGCGTGCAGAAATCCAATGAGTTTACGCCCACTTTTAACTACGTTTGCTCTTATCCTTTCCACTTGCCAGATCCTAGGTGATAATAGGTCACCTTTCAGTAGCTGATTAATCTGTTCAAGTGTTAAACTGGTACTAACGAGGAGAAACATTTGCTCTGGTAGTGTTAATGGGTGTTAATGGGCATCACAATGACAAAATAGCTAAAAAATACTGACACACAATGTGCCGCATTATGGTGCATCATTTCCCCTTTTCCTGTTGCATAATTTGGTCAACCCTGTTGCATAATTTGGATCACCTTTGCTAGGTCAATCAGTAGTTGTGAATACTGCACACACAGCAAGGTTGTGACTTATAACGCATGTTTTAGCGATACAAGTGAACCTAGCTTGTCACTAGTAGATGTCCGAATTTTGAAAAGTACTGTCAAAGTGAGAGGTCATATAAAGATGGCCCAGGCCAAATTTAAATGGTTGGCCGAGTTTCCAAACATGGACCCTCAGTAATTAAGGATTGGGATGAGGAACCATGAGGAAGTGGGAATGCACAATTTTATCCACTCTATTGTGATCCATTTCATTACCCGACCAATTACAATCACGCTGTGCGCCAAGTCAATCTTATTGAGCTTTTTATTTAGGCTCTTTCACAGATTCCCCACAACATAAATTGAACTTCACTTTTTTTTTGCTGCACTCTGGAACATCTTAAATTCCATAAACATAATAACCTGCTTTGTAATTAACTATTACTCTTATTAGTTTGACTGTTCCTTTTGCTTAGCCATCGGTAAGAGGCCTGCTGGAATCAGTAGGCAAAAATAATCCATAATTGGTCAAAATAAATGTAGATTTTAAATTTGCTAAAAATTATTTATGCTTTTCAGATTTGCAATAGCTATGCCAAAAAACAATAAATGACCGCTGGCGATGTCTCTGAAATTCCAACCTACCATCCATTGGTGGTTTTTCCAGCATTTCGACAGGCCGTTGGTGTATTAGGAATATTTCAACCCTTGGAAATAACATAGATAAACCCTCAGTATCTAAATAGTCCTGCAAAAAACAATCAGATTACTTTAATGTCAAACAAATACCCACAAATGATGTTTAAACATAAAAACATGATTCCAGTAAACACAGAATGAGAGAATCCCTTGTAATTTACACTGCTCAAGATTCTTTATACAAAATCGAGACTAAACGTTTATGAATAAACCACTACGAAGAAAAAAAGTCATGCCACTATAACAAAAATAAACTTAACGTTGAAAAGATGATTACTAGTAGAGGTCAGGTTAGAGTTACGGTACATACCAGAGTCAGTTTTGGTTAGTTTTGAGATTACTGTATAGGTATTGTTAAGAATTAAGGTTTTATATAAGTTTGTTTAGGGTTCGAGCAAGTAGTGGGATGAAGTTCAATTTCTTCATAAAGGGATTTATTAAGGTAGTTTTGTTATTGTAGTTCATTGAATGTTGATTGAACTTTTTGCTGTAGAGGATTCTTATCACTGGGTTCTGTATAATAGTATTTCTACATACACTTTTCCTTTGTTCCACCATGTATGCCAATTTCAAAATGTTGATGATCACTAAACAACTTTAGTGATCTACTGGTAATATATACAAGACTCCTATTGACTTGACACTTGTTGAATAACTTTTGATGATATAATCTGTTTCTTTGCCTATCACATTATGTATGTCTACAGAAGGCACTAATGGTGCATCATGGATCTTTGAGAGATCTGAGATGAGCACAAACAATGCCCCCGCTCAATATTATAGTGGAAAGGGCTTATTGGAAACTATGAAGAAAACCAATGCAGAGAGCCCCACCAAGAGCTATGATTGCCTACCCACTTTACTCAGTTTCAGGGACAACATTCTACCTGTAGCCAGAGAAACCAATCACTTAAAAAAAGATTGTGCCAAATGTATAAACATTCTTACATTACACAGATCAGGTGGAGAAATTTACAAACTCTTTTAAGGAAGTTACAATGAAACTGCTACTAATGAGCCTCAGGTGCCACAACTATTTGCAATCAGATTTAAGTTAGTTAATGATCATTTAGCATGAGGGTCTTCAATGACTTAAGAAAGCGGGGACAGGTTAGAGAAGACAGGAAGCCTACACAGGCGGAAGACCATCTCAGAGATACCAGTCAAATTAGATTATTCATTTGAGTTTGAAGATAAACTTGAGAGATGATGTATCCCTGTGCCAGATCGGTTCCTATGTGTTGAATCAACCGCTACTTAGGCAGGCAATTATACCATAAGCATTACTACAGTATATTACAGTAGTATTTCAATCAATAAATCTTTGTATTTTTCTTTACAGCCTTCTGTGATTGTTAGCACCCAGCACTGATTCCTTAATTTTACTGATGACTCATTGAGCTGCGGTTCAGTGCTATGTGGGGTTAGTAAGGAAGTAGTGCAGAGTCTGTATCCTTGAACAGTCATGTTGGACAGGCTCATCTCTACAGAAACAACGGGTACCAGTTCAGGCTATAATACCGCACTGCTAAATGCACATAGGGATCTCTAGACACTACTAATCGAGTATGATACCATGTTGGTCAGACAGATAAATTAGATCAGACCCAGATACATCCTTTGCAGATCCTGTTCAGTAAACACATCCAATCACATGAGCACCAAACGAATGCTCCTTTCATGATCCACTCCTGTTCTACACTTTACTGAAGCACTGTACATTTTACTTTCTGTTTCATCCTGTGTCATCGTATACTGTAGCAAAATGCACCATGCAAAGCTGTGCTTTTCTCAGGTGGCAAGACTGGCTTGGCTCAGTTCCTTGCTGGAAAATGATGACCCACTCATGTACAATTTTCATAACCTTACGCCAGAAGTTGTTTTGCATTTGTGATACCAGACATTGAGCACAAGCCAGTGGTTTGGAATTCCTGTAGCTTCGCTTTGTTGAACCAAGGAGGCCCTTCAAGCTTTCTGGAAGTACAACCTCTAAGTGGAGGTGCTCAAGAAGCACAACTTTTGCAGTCATTTAGAAGATGTTTATTTATTCAGATTTGTCTAGTGGCTACAAATGCATGTACTATGTAGAGGTTAGTCAACAGGAGGTTGCTACCCTAATATGTCCTGACGAAGACCTTTTAAAAAATCAATTCGGGGGTCAAAACTTTGTACTACTCACTATTTGGGTGGAACAGTAATCATACATATTGTGCGCCAGAACTGACATTTAGTTATGGCTATTCCAAAGACGAAGAATTTACAAACGGTTTAGTGTTCTTGTCATGAACATTTATTTCTTTTTGATCACTTATCACTTTTACTCTGTCGTGGCTGGGAGCACCTATCCATATCTGTCATGCATTATATTATTCTAAGAAGATTATCTCAAATATAATTTACATCATGTACTTTGCTATTGTCTTTTATTGGAAGTGTAGGATTTGTACTTGAGTGGCTCCCTTAATTTCATAATTGGTTTTATCAGTAAATCCATGGGAACCATTGGGCCTGATGTACAGCATTTCCATTCGCTAATAGTGGTGGCAAATTGCGCACCAACTTTTTGTGAATGAAAATAAACTCTGCGAACTTAACTATGTACTAATAGGTCGGTTCGGAAAATTCTGAATACTTGGGAAAGCAGACCACCATTTCTGGAGCCACAATTCCAATAAAATAAATTTGTTTTTAAAGTGCAGCCCGTTTTCCTTAAAGGAAACACAGCTGCATTTAAACATATTTTGTTTGTTTCAGGGTTGGCAGTGGTCCCAAAGGGACTCCTTTCGATTTGCCAATGGGTTACCCTCTCTCTAAGGCATCTGTAAATCTTCAATATTTAACGATTTTGCGATTTTGGTCTCAAAACATTGTTACATACCTTAATGAATCGCTTTTTGGAAGGGTTGCCCTAAACATGTCCCTTCCAAATAGAGATTTGTTATTGGTTTCTAAACCCACTTACCGATTCAGTAACCTGTTACCAAATTACATAAATGGGTTTAGTATATAACAAAAAGCCATTTTGCTGTCCCAAACCCTGTGATTTTGTGAATCGCAGGCTTTGGGACCACAAAATGGCTTTGTACATCAGGCTTATTGTTTATGTCAATAGTTTAACCAAATGGCAGCCAAGTCTAAGACTGAGACTAAGAATGCTTAAATGACCCATAATTGCCTAAAAGATGGATTAAAGGAGTCCTGACTATGGGCCTGATTACGATCTTTTCAGATAGGATACTCCATCACAAACGTGGCGGATCTCCTGTCTGCTAAATTTTAAGTTCCATAGGATATAATGGGATTGCAATTTGGCGGACGGGATATCCACAACGTTTGTGACGGAGTACCCCTGTCTGCCAAGTTCGCAGCAAAGACTAAAAATCAAGTTTTTAATTTTACCTCTAATTGTGGAATGGGTTCAGGTAAGTGATTCAAAAATTCATACATTCTTTCACGAAGTTCTGCACCTAAAACAAAGAACAAAAAATGAACATTATAGAAGTTATAAAGAGATCTAGAAATCGCTTTTGAATTTAAAAGCACCATTAAATACTTTTCCTATATTTGTTTTGCCAAATTAAGTTAACCCCATTCTTACTTTTTTCAGAAGGGTGCATCATTGATCAATGATGGAGTTTGAGGATCGGAAAGCCAGGGAATCAAATTGAGTGATTAAATGCCCATGTGAATCCTTTTTTTTAACCATTCTATTTTGGAATAAATGCCAGAATAGTGATCCAAATAGACAGGGATATTTCCCCTCAAGCGGCCCCCTCTTCTCAATTCATTCAACCCAGATTACAGGAGTTGCAAATAATTCCTGTGAGGCAAAGTGAGACATGTTTGTCAACAAATGTGACCAAAGCATTCATAGTACAATTTTCCATCTAAATTGTTCTGCTAGAGTAACTGGAAGCTTATGACACATACTTCTATATGCAGATTCCTCAACTTTTGAATTACCCCAGATGTCAGACTGAATCCAGAACTTTTCAAAGCAACTACACGCTGATGGGTGGTGCCAGTGGTTCTGCAGCAACCTCGCACTGCCCTAGGAAGTGACAACATGGAACTGTATGAAGGCGCAACCCCTGATGTAAACTTCTTTCTTTCAGTGGTCTTTGATGCCGATACGGAGCTCCACTCCTAACTTTTTGTCAGTGTTTACAGATCACAAAAACTTGTTTCCCAGAATGTGTGCTAAGAAAATGTTTCCCCCGAATACCACAGGCTTCCAACAGTGCTATGACTGCCGATAGCCGACCTTGGTCACAGACCCACACCATGTCTGCAGGAAGCAGACCTTAGTCACGGATCCACACCATGTCTTCCTGTGGTGTCCAGGGTCCAGGCATGATTCCAAGGCTTTCGATAAATGCATCATGGTCAACAGGAAGCAGGAGGAAAAGATGTAAGTCTCTGAACACAAGAAACAGCATGGGCTGCACTCCAAGCAGTGGACCCACTCCAGGTCTCATACCAGCCCCTGCGCCAGAATCGGGACCCACTCGAAGTCTCTGTACGTAGGTAAGTCCTTAGGTATGTTGAAGATGAAGTCGAGGGACCGCCTTCTCCACAAAAAATCAAAACGTCCAAGAGAGAATTGCCTTCGTATGTCACTCCCGCTCTGGGTAGAAGTTGTGCAGTTGGAATGAAAGGACCAGACTGAATTCCCACCCACTAACTCCAAACTCACCTGCAAGCTGTTCCCAGAGTGCCCCAAGTTCACCACGCTGTCGACCTTACAGCAAACAGAGGCCTTGAGAAAGGCAATGCAGAAGCTTTTTAGGATGATGCCTGGTCTCTGTGCAGTGCTTTCAGGCACTATAGCAGGCAGCTGGTGCTACCAGTGGGACTTCTACAGGTGGGGCTCATACTTGCACCTACTGCTCCTGTTGGACATCCATCTGGGTTTATGCCCCCACAGAATGCCCACCATACAGACCAAGGCACATGTACTAACAGAAATTGTGAAGCCTGGCCCTGCTATTTCAGAGCCCTTGCTGCCTATTAAAGAGGCTTTGACAGAAACATTGATAGCAACCTAGTCAGAACAATTTTTTGATTCCTCTGTAAGTCAACCGGTGGCTAGGCCATAGACCTGAGTTAGGGGACCCAGCAGCTGTGAACCAGCACCCGACTCCTGAGAGTTTGGTGGATCAGGCTTCCATCAGCAAGGCAAATCCCAATGCGTTCTGCACTGCACCTCTGGACAGAGAGTTGAAGCGCATTGACATATTCTCTAAGGGCCTGATGTAGGTAAATCTTTTTTACCGATTCTAAAATACCGAATTTTACCGATTCGGTATTTTAGAATCGGTAAATTAGATGTAGGTAATAATTCTGTATTTTTTACCAAATCTGTAAGATTCGGTAATTACTGAATCGGTAAATTTACCGAATCTGTAGTTTTTTGAAGCCCTACATCTCAATATCCAAATACCGGTCGGTAACGGCCGAAATTCTGTATTTTCGGCCGTTACCGACCGGTATTTGGATACCTACATCTGGCCCTAAGTCTTTTCCTCTGCCAGTTTGTCACTGAGGTCCCTGAAAATCGGATGCCTTACGGAACGTGTGTGGAATATGGACGGTGAGAGTTTACTGCCCGTCCCTGACAAATTCAGGTCACTCAGACAATCCAAGATGGGCAGGACACAACAGTATATGTTTTGACTGTTGATCTGGACACGATGGACAGTGTGGATCACGCTATGGGCACTGGAGTCATAATCAGTTTGTCATGCCTGGAGGCACGCCATGGAGTTTGCTGGGGAAATGTAGGCATCCCTTACAGATATTCGAGGTTTCCAGGTTTTTTGGTGAAACAGCTAACTCTGCATTGAAGTGCTTTAAGGATCACCATTCTATGACCAGCAATTTAAATTTGGTCTCTTTGGCACATCAATTACATCTGCAATACTGGAAATTCATGGATACTCTTAGGGCTTTGCATATCACCAGAGGCAGCCTTTGCAATTTATACAGTAGCCAGCACAACCCTTTTGTGCCTCAGGAGGGTGTGGTGGCAGCAGAGGCCCTAGGCATCACCATGGACAGTATTCCTCCTCCTCCACCCCTGCTATGGGCAAGATGCCTTGATTTCCTCTTCCATGGTCACGTGCAACCAGTAAGGGACATAATTAATTTTTTTCAGCTCAGCTGGAATATAATTTCAGACCAGTAGGTACTGCAGTTTGTTCAACATTAATCTGCCCTTCCCTTCATATCCACTGCCCCTCATGCTCTACCTGTTTATGTTAAGACTTTGGCAGATCATGCCTCCGTTCTGGCACATGAGACTCAGTCTCTGCTGTACAAAGATGCCAAAGATAGAGTCCCAGAGGCAGAGATAGGCAGGGGGTGTTACTGCCACTATTTCTGGTGACCTAAAACAACAGAGGGATCCGCCCAATTTTGGAGCTTCGACTGCTGGGCATCTTCTTCAGAAAGACAAATTCGGGATTTTGATGCTCTCCTAGGTTCTTTCTGCCCTGGACCCAGGGGACTGGATTATGTTCTTGGACTGGCAGGATGAGGAGTTTAATGTACTTGTTCCGCAGTGCCACAGAGGTTTCCTTCGGTTTCTGGTGGTCTAAAAACACTTCCAGGTCACTGTCCTATGCTTTGACCTCACCTCAGCCCATCAGGTACTTACGAAGTTGAGGGTGGTGGATGCAGGATACATGAACTCCCATACCTCGACAACTGGCTGCTGAAGGGGATTCACAGCAGTTAGGTGTGGACAACTGTTTGCCATCTGTCATCCCTGGGGCTTTCTGTCAATTGGTCGACGTCCCACCTGTAGCCTATGCAGTAGGTTCCTTTAGGAGCCATCCAGACCGGTGGAATGCAAAGCTTTTCCACACCTTCAGTGTGTCTGGGTGATTCTGGTTATTAACCCAATGTTTCAGGTTCACTCATGGGTTTTGGCGTGGTCTCTTCTGAGTCTTCTTTACCTCATGAATTCTGCTGATTTCTTTGGAATGGTGGCACATACAGACCCTCGAGTGGAGGCTTTGTCTGCAGTGGGCTCAACACAGCGGCTGTTTGTCGGACAACATCCACATTTTGGAAGAAGCAGCCTGAGACCTACAGTGTTGGCAGATGAACATTAAACTGAACTGCATCTCCCTACTCCACTAGGGCTCACAGTAGTGATGGATGCATCGCCACACCTATCTCTTATTTCTGTTCCGCCACACCATTGTGGTTAATGTTGCTACCGCCTCTTTCAGATTTTATACATTATTCGGGTCTCCCACTGATGGTATATTTTGCACTTATATTATCTATGACAATGAATACAAATAAAAACACTAATGGCAGAAACATAGCAAATCAGGAGCAGCACTTTACAATAGAGACAGTTTTACATTTAGACATGGTGCACTCCTTCCATCACCGCGATCGCGTGAGTTAATCTAATAAAGGTGCTTAGTCTTTCACCTTTTCTATATGTATTTAGAGAAGTCTGTTATTATGTTCCTTACATTAATTCAGACTCGAATAGACTTTATTATTCACCCTTGTTTGTGGTTCAAAGGTGGCTAGTAGAGCTTATGAAGGGCAAAGATGTCTGACCTGTGTTGGTGGGCTGTGGTTTCCTGATTTGAAATGGTACTAATGGGGTGAGAGGTGTGCAAGAGTTTATCATACAATGAAGTCGAATAACAGTAGCCATCACCCCAGCCATCCCGCCCTTCACTCCTTTACTTCAAGAAAGTGATATTTAAGACAAACCAATCCATTCTGCACACTTGCTAATTAACTATATGGAGTTTCATGTCCCGCTATCTTCTTTATACAGGCCTGATAAACTGGCATACCTTCACTTTTAGCCAATTTTTATAGACTCAGATGGTACAGGACCTTTATAAAGGCAATGGCTGTGACAAGAACATAGGTTAACAAACGTAAATATTTTTTTACTCCATTTAGGTCTCCCTCAAAGAGATATCTTTTCAAATACATTAAAGTTTGGTCATGCTTACTCTCATTTGGCCATACTGGAATATAACATAAATCCAACCTTTTCATTAAGATCTTCCTTGCTTTTAAAACTAGGAAGATATATTACACCCTCCTATTGAGTGCACAGCTTCTAACAACTAAATGGGGGAAAGATATGGGTTGTCATATAAGTTCCAACACACTTTGGAAATCTCTGGTCCTCGTGCAGTGGACATTAACCTGAAAAGCAAAAACATAATGCTGTACACTCCTCCAAGGCTTGTGGACGAGCTAATTAAGCTATGATGTGCTTGTATCAAACATACAGAGAGAGGGACCTGTTGCCTTCCACATGTAATGGCCTTAGTTGTAAGGAGAGATGTTTTTCCTCCACAATGATTTTCTGCCGTGATCCCTCAAGTCAGTGAAAAATACGAAACAGCCTATGTATGTCTAAAGGTATGTCAACAGCTCACCCTATCATCAGTGGGTGGGCTGGAAACCAGTGTTCTGCTTAGAGCTTTATTTGACACAGATAAAGAAGGCAAATTCTGAAATTAGTTCTCATAATTTATTACTTCGTGGATTCGCAAAGATCAGTTTTCCTCATGATCTTCAATTACTTGAATTCATATTGATTAAAAAATCTTAACCAGTTTTTTTTTAACGGTACCTCGTCTGTTATTATTAATATGTCTTCATTGTTCTTATATTGACTAAAAAAGGCATAGGAACTCATTAACGATGAAGAATAGCACGTTTATATGTTAATGTAAAGCGTTGGTTATATCTCTAATTTAGGGAACCGTTTCTGATCTTTACAGATTCATATGTTTATTCTGTAATGTGTAACTGAACCTGTTTTCCATCGGTTTAATGTGAGTATTGTTCGAGTTTCTAAAACAGACGCCATAATGCACTTCTTGCAAAAAGACAATTACATAATTTCTGGCCTGTAATCGTTTATTACAGGCCAGCAGTGAAGTCAGTGGAGGTGAACTTCTGCTGCTAGATCGGCCCAGAGCTCTGTGTTTATGATGTTGAGAACCCTCTGCACTTGAAAGGCTGAAAACAGCCATACAGCAGGGGCTCCTCAGCAGTGGCAAAAATGTAAAAATAAAAATGATAAAAAACAGGTTTATTATCATTTTATTTTTCTCTCCTGAGCGAGTCTTAGGGGCGGGCCATTGCGGGGAGGAGGGGACGTCACGGAGGGAGAGTGGTGGGCAGTGGTGGTATGGCCATCCATCTCAGGCCGGCCAAATCGTCATGCACAGTGAAGCTCTCTCCAATTCAGCTGCGTTGCTGGGTTTGAAACAGCAATCACAGGCCCCCATTCTCCCTGGGAGCAAAAATCCTCAGCGCTCAGGTCAATCCTGATACTACTCATTGAGTGAGAGCAGCGTCAGGATTGGCTGCAGGAGATTCTGGGAGTCTGTGCTCATGAGGACGAGAAGAGCTTCTATGCGGCAGGGCTGTCAGGTTATTTTGTTATTTTGATAATTGTTTTTTTTTGCACTCTTATTCCCTCCACCTCTGTCCCCCTCTCCCCCGCCATTCAGCGCAGGGACCAGCCCCTACTTCAGCCATACTGCTCATGTGACCATGTGAAAGGCTGCAGGAGGTACCAGATAAATTCACTGTCCCTCTGCTAAGGATACCTGCAACAGGTGGAGTATTGGCACAGATCCAACCCAGGCATAGGGGAACCTTAATCAGTAGATTGGACAGGCAAGTCAGACCCATGCCACTCCATGCGGAGAAAGCAAGCACAAAAGGCCCTCTGGCACCATAAGAAAAGCCTTATTTATCATCTCTACTACTGGGACTTTTCTTTATAAAACAACATGGCCCAGTTCCCCTAGCAAATAGAATGTGTGCCACAGTAAGGTCATTTGCCCAGCAGTTATTTTTTTTTGTTTGTTAAATCTGTATATTGTTATTTGTAAATTCAACAATACAATAGGCACATCTTTACAATCAATATAGCTCTTCAAATATTCACGGGTGGTATTACATCAACAGTGCGATTCATCGAGGGCGCTATGACAGTACATGTAATTAGTTCGTGGACAGGATACAAGCGCCCAGGTGTGCCTTCCGATTGGTAAACTGGAGTTAACACGCTTCACCCCTCTACAAGGGAGGGGACAAGCTTTGCATAGTCATCCCAACCCCAAATGATAAGCATGTGCAGTAGAACAGGAACAACTAACTGCGACACTGTCACCCAATTACATTACCGCTTGCCCCAATTCTCGGCCGTCATTTGCCCAGCAGTTACATTAGGTTTAGGTTAGCTAGGTTTTCAGTTCTTTTACTTTTGCTATTGTCCTAGTATACTTCAACTTACTGTTGGACTTGGGCCTTCTGGCAGGGTCACCCCTGAACTTTTTGCCTTGAAAGTATAGTGATTTCTGGCCTTTGCGCACTTTAGCACTGTGGCGCAGTGTAAAGTGCGTGCTCTCCCTGAGTGCGTGTGTGAGATTGGCCTGCCCTCCCATAGGAATGCATGGGGAATGTCTGTGTCCCTGGTAGTTCCTGGTGCGTGAGGTGTGCATGGTCAAGTTTGGTATGTGTGAACTCGGGGGAGTGAATGCTGCGAGATGGTGTATGCAGCATGTATGTGTCTAGTAGGGAAGCGCCATTTCTAGACATGGCTGTACGTGTGCTGTGAGGGTGCTGGCGTGTGATTGGCTGGAGCTGGCTGGCATGCCAGGCTCCAGGAAGTCTGGATGGGTCTGCCCGGTGGTGAGTGGGAGATTAGCATGAGTGATGTGTGGGAGGAGTGTACCTGTGTCCTGGATGGGCTGGGTTTTCCCCACACAATGCTGGCTCCGCCCCCCTGTGGTGTGACTGATGACCCAAGCCCTGCCAGTGAATAGAATGGGTGATTGGGCCATCAAGAGTGCTCCAGAACCAGCTGCGACTGGTTCTGCCCCCACCCTGCACCTAAAGACAAAGGGAAAAGGTGTATAAAAGAGGGGCTGTGACCCCATGAAAATGTTCTTGTTCCCAACTAGAATCTTGCCAGGGGCGTGCTGCTGCTTGGGCTCAGGGATGGCTTGCCTCCCTGAGCCCTGCCCAGCCCCTGGACTTCTGATGACACCTCCTGAAGGACTTTGTGGCTTTTTGTGCCTTCATAGCGCTGGGAGCGCTGTATTTCCTTCCTAGCGCTTGGGAGCGCTGTATCCTGCATATAGCGCTGGAAGCGCTATATTTCTGCCCACAGCGCTTGGGAGCGCTGTTCATTCAAGCCGGTGCCCACCCGGCATTTGCCCGTTCTGTAAGGGGTCCCTGACCCCCAGCGAGTGCCTACCTCGCTCGAGTGCTCATTTAATCTCTCGAGGGTGCCACCCCTCGTAACAGCCCCCGAGATTCACCGCCGCGGCCCGAGCACCGCAAAACAGGAAGTCAGGCACTACGGTGCCTGACGCGGGGCGGGACTTCCGGTTTGCCGGAGGAAGTCCCGCCTGCCGCCGCGCCCCGATTGGCTGCTCGCTACCACCGGGGGAAAAAGGAAAAGAAACCAACAGCCGGCCGGGAGATGTTGTCCCGCGGCCCGGGGCTCAGGTGAGTTATGGAGAGCCCCGGGGCCGCCAACAGGGAGAGTGCCCGTGCCGCGAGAGTGCCCGCACCCGGACAGGAGTCCCTCCACCGGAGGGAAACCCGCGATTCCCGGTGAGTGAAGGGGGGGGGCTGCCGTCCTTGTCCTGCCCCGAGCCGGTGACTAGAAGCTGGCTTGGGGGGGAGCTCCGGGTGTGTGAGGGCAACAGGGCGCATTCAGCCTTCAGGGCGGCCCCGGATGGCAGTGGGCCGCCCCAACGTCTTTGTAAGCCAGAATGGCCCCCATTGCCTCAGGGAACCCGGAGGGGACTCCAACGTCGGAGTGAGTCATTGATTAGAGCCCACGAGAGGCTCTTGGGCAATTTGGGTATTGAGAGCCCCATGGCCCCGAGGCCCCAGTATTTTCAAAAGCCTAGAGGGCTCCCAAAAATGCACCTGTGTGTGCAGAGCCTAGAGGGCTCCAACGATGGCAAGTGATGTTCCAGAGCCAGAGGGCTCCAACCTATTGCGCAGTTTGGATGCAGTTTGGTTCCTGAGGGGCCAGTGAGGGCCCCTGGCGCAGATTTGTCTTCCAGCTGCCCAGCAGGTAGTGGGCAGCTGCACCGTTTAGGTATTTTGCTTTTAGGAGGGACATGTACTCTGGATTTAGGAGTGAGGCGCACTCCTTCATCCCTGGCCTTTCCCCAGCTGCGCAGCATTTAGTGCCAGCTGCAGCGTTTAGGCCCCCTGTTCTGTCCCTCAGCTGCCCAGCACTTTGTGGGCAGCTGCTACGTTTAGGTCTTGGCGCAGTGGCGCAACCTGGACTTTGTGAGTTCTACGCTGAAGGTTTAGATGCTGTTATAATCTATGTCCTATTGCTTTTGGGTGTTAGGAAATGTACAATGTGTAGTATGTTTTGCGCACCCTGTGTTCTGCACCTCTGAATGTGTTGTTGATACATTATGTGCCCTGTTCCTTACACCGCTGAACGTGTGTTGATGCGTCATGTGTTCCTTACACCGCTGAATGTAGGTTCTGCATCATGTGTTTTGTCCCCAGGTCTATGCCCCTATGTGTATTGTGATACTGAGGTGGTGGTTCTTGCTAGTGCAGGTGGTGCTAGTAAGGTCCTGGTTCCCTGCGTGACCTGTTCCTAGGGTGGTTAGGATTGCGTAGGGGGGACTTACCAGTTACCAGTGGGTACTGGTTTTGTGCTTTATGTCCTATTTTGTGTTACAGTGATCTTCTGTTATAAGTGATCCCAAGGGCTTGATACTAAGCTTGCCCCCTGACCAGAGTCCCGGGACCAGTGGACTCTATGGTGCCTTCCCTGCCAAATTGATGGGACTTGTCTGATCTCCCTGGGCCCCTGGGGCCTCGCTGAAGTGTGCCTCGCTCGTTCCCCTCGGCAGCTCGTGCCGGCAGCCCGTCCAAGCCTCGAGCAGCGCCGCTCTCCCCTGAGCCGCGCCGCTTCGCTGGGTCGCCCGCATCCTGCCTCCCCCCTCCTCTTCTGAGCCGCACACATTGGTCGCCCCAGAGAAACGCTTGTACCGTGCCGGCAGCCCGTCCAAGCCTCGAGCAGCGCCGCTCTCCCCTGAGCCGCGCCGCTTCGCTGGGTCGCCCGCTCAAGCTTACTAAGGAGGTCACTCGCATTATCCCGTGCAACCAGGACGGAAGGTACTGTCTGATAGGCTATGTTCTAAGTTCTAGGCCTACAAGTATTGTATTGTTACTTCTAAAAGTGCTGATTCCTGACAGTGGTCCAGGTGGCCCTGTCTTGTAAATAATCCCTTGTAAATTCTGCCCGTGCCTCTGGCACATTGTAAAGTGTGTTTTATCTAATGTGTTTTGGTGTAATACAAAGGCTATTTTTATATAACCTTGTGTGGAGTTTCCTTTGTGGTGGGCCTTTGGGTGTTGTTGCTGGGGTGCGTGCGCAAATACTTAACTTACATCGCCTCCAAGTTTAGCCTTGCTGCTCGCGCCACGTTACCTAGAGGGTGAGTAGGGGTTATCTTGGCGTGTAACTCCCTTGCCCTGACTTGGGGGTGGTGGTCTCTGACTGACTTTGGCGAAAGCCCTGGCCAGCCGGGGATCCCATTTCCAACATTGGCGGCAAGCGGTGGGATAAGGATTTGTGTTTGCGTTGTGCCTTAGTAGCAGCTGGCTGCACCACAAAACTCTGCATTTTAGATAAAAACATTTTGGGGATTATTGTATGGAGTTTGCTGAAAATGTCATTTCTGTGGAAATGTGTTTCTTGTGCACTTTGAGTTAGGTGTCCCTAGCTCGGGAGGGTAGATCATCCCCCTAAGTGCAGTGTGTTTTCTGGATTCACCAGAAGGGTGGGATCCAGTGGTGGCAGCATAAGTGTGTCCAGTGCATGTGTCCCCCGTCCCTGCCCTAGAGTAATGGTACTTGTGTCAAGTGTGGTCAGGTTGAGAAGTCAGGGGTGGTAGAAACTGCCTTACCAGTCTGGGGAGGGGTGTGTGTGGATGAATGGTGTGTGGCACTGGACGTGTTTGTAAGTTCTCTGGATGGGGAGCTTGCTGAATGCTAGTTTGGTTCAGATACCTAAGTCCTGTGTGTTGAACTTTTCCCAAGAACGTCTGCAGACAGTGGAGCCTGCTTTTTGATTTCTGTGGTCTGTTGAGAGACAGAATTGTGGAGTTGGTAATGTTCTGGGAGGAGAGAGGCATAGGGGATGGAGTGATTCCAAAAGGAGTGTCTGAGGTGTCTTCCAGCCCAGCGTGGTGGAAGAGGTTCAGTGTAGCCCAGCTAGGTCTCGGTGTAGGGGCTCACGTCCTGTCTCAAGAGGAGAAGGAGTGGGTGGGACTGCATGTCTCCAGGTGCCCGAAACCCAGTGTCAGGGCCTGGAATGTTTCTGAAGGGAACATCCGGTCGGGGGCCTAGGCTGTACCAATAGGTCATTTGAGGAGGATCTTCCAGAGTGTCTGGAGAACGTGGAACCTCTGTAACCAGGGTTCCAGTAGTTCTGGTGTCTGGCAGTACCGCTCCAGTTGGGAGGGTGCAGAAGTCCAGATGGAGGGGTGCGAGGGGGATAGGTTCCCCAGTGGAAGAGCCAGTGGGTCAGGGGCCAGCCAGAAGGGTTGTGTCGCCAGTGAGTGACCATGGTGATGCCACTTCTGTCCTGAGTGTCAGGCAGACTTGTACACGACACATTAGTTGTGTCACCCTCAAGGAAGTCCTGGTGCGCCAGGCATCTGACCAAAGGGTACGTCCCTCGGTTGGGGAGCCAGTAGCCGGTGTTTCCGGATCTGGACGTCAGGGCAACTGTATGTAGTGTCCTGAAGTTACAAGAGGGAACTCCTGCCTGAAGAGAAGGAACCGGGTAAGCTGTATGGGGTATTGACCTGCAGTGGTTGCCTTGCTGCTGAAGGAGGAGAGAAAGTCTTAGATTTTTGTTTCCAACTTGTAGAAGTCCTGGTGCGCCAGGCATCTAACCAAAGGGTAGCGTCCCTAGGTTGGGGAGCCAGGGTCAGGTGTTGCCTGTCCTGGACGGCAGGGCGACTGTAGCCAGTGTCCTGGCCGGTTTGTCTTCTAGGGGTACCCCTGTGAACACAGGTGGGGCTCATCTTAAGTGAAGAGACCCTGTGTTTCCCAGAAGGGGTGGTACAGGCCTAGCAGGGATCTTTAGGGTTCTTGGCTGAGTGTTGTGGTACTACCCTGAGAGCAGGTGGGGCCTACCTTAAGTGGAGGGACCCTGTTCTACAGTGGGAGGGTGCAGAACTCTGGAAGGGGGTCAGAGGGAGTCTGACCCCGGTGCATCCGGTGAATTTGGATCCCAGGTGGGAGATTTGTGTTCTGGAGGGTGCTTCAGAAGTAGAGGTAGGGTGGGGCATTCTTGCCCGTGAACTCTGGTCAGCCTGAGGGTGCGGACCCTAGGTTGAAGGATCAGTGGTAGTTTGGAACTACGCTGAGAAAGGGAGTGGAGAATGGCTATTGTAGGCCAGGGGTTACTACCCCCCACTCTGTGTATTGGCAAGGACCAGTGGTATCTAGGTGGCCTCGGGCCTGGTCCTAGCCGTGGACAGCTAAGGAGTACCAGTGGGGTAGCCTAGTTGGGCCTGTGTTTTTTTAAGGATGTGCTTGTCTTATGGATCAACTTGGCGTAGAACCGGAGGGTGTCCCTGCAGTGCGGGCCCGCGTCCGTGTTCTATCGCCCCAAGCAGGGAAGTCCATCACAGTGGTGATTGGCCTACCCTGCGTTTTGGCTGGAAGGGGGTTGTGTTGGACTTGGGCCTTCTGGCAGGGTCACCCCTGAACTTTTTGCCTTGAAAGTATAGTGATTTCTGGCCTTTGCGCACTTTAGCACTGTGGCGCAGTGTAAAGTGCGTGCTCTCCCTGAGTGCGTGTGTGAGATTGGCCTGCCCTCCCATAGGAATGCATGGGGAATGTCTGTGTCCCTGGTAGTTCCTGGTGCGTGAGGTGTGCATGGTCAAGTTTGGTATGTGTGAACTCGGGGGAGTGAATGCTGCGAGATGGTGTATGCAGCATGTATGTGTCTAGTAGGGAAGCGCCATTTCTAGACATGGCTGTACGTGTGCTGTGAGGGTGCTGGCGTGTGATTGGCTGGAGCTGGCTGGCATGCCAGGCTCCAGGAAGTCTGGATGGGTCTGCCCGGTGGTGAGTGGGAGATTAGCATGAGTGATGTGTGGGAGGAGTGTACCTGTGTCCTGGATGGGCTGGGTTTTCCCCACACAATGCTGGCTCCGCCCCCCTGTGGTGTGACTGATGACCCAAGCCCTGCCAGTGAATAGAATGGGTGGTTGGGCCATCAAGAGTGCTCCAGAACCAGCTGCGACTGGTTCTGCCCCCACCCTGCACCTAAAGACAAAGGGAAAAGGTGTATAAAAGAGGGGCTGTGACCCCATGAAAATGTTCTTGTTCCCAACTAGAATCTTGCCAGGGGCGTGCTGCTGCTTGGGCTCAGGGATGGCTTGCCTCCCTGAGCCCTGCCCAGCCCCTGGACTTCTGATGACACCTCCTGAAGGACTTTGTGGCTTTTTGTGCCTTCATAGCGCTGGGAGCGCTGTATTTCCTTCCTAGCGCTTGGGAGCGCTGTATCCTGCATATAGCGCTGGAAGCGCTATATTTCTGCCCACAGCGCTTGGGAGCGCTGTTCATTCAAGCCGGTGCCCACCCGGCATTTGCCCGTTCTGTAAGGGGTCCCTGACCCCCCAGCGAGTGCCTACCTCGCTCGAGTGCTCATTTAATCTCTCGAGGGTGCCACCCCTCGTAACAGCCCCCGAGATTCACCGCCGCGGCCCGAGCACCGCAAAACAGGAAGTCAGGCACTACGGTGCCTGACGCGGGGCGGGACTTCCGGTTTGCCGGAGGAAGTCCCGCCTGCCGCCGCGCCCCGATTGGCTGCTCGCTACCACCGGGGGAAAAAGGAAAAGAAACCAACAGCCGGCCGGGAGATGTCGTCCCGCGGCCCGGGGCTCAGGTGAGTTATGGAGAGCCCCGGGGCCGCCAACAGGGAGAGTGCCCGTGCCGCGAGAGTGCCCGCACCCGGACAGGAGTCCCTCCACCGGAGGGAAACCCGCGATTCCCGGTGAGTGAAGGGGGGGGGGCTGCCGTCCTTGTCCTGCCCCGAGCCGGTGACTAGAAGCTGGCTTGGGGGGGAGCTCCGGGTGTGTGAGGGCAACAGGGCGCATTCAGCCTTCAGGGCGGCCCCGGATGGCAGTGGGCCGCCCCAACGTCTTTGTAAGCCAGAATGGCCCCCATTGCCTCAGGGAACCCGGAGGGGACTCCAACGTCGGAGTGAGTCATTGATTAGAGCCCACGAGAGGCTCTTGGGCAATTTGGGTATTGAGAGCCCCATGGCCCCGAGGCCCCAGTATTTTCAAAAGCCTAGAGGGCTCCCAAAAATGCACCTGTGTGTGCAGAGCCTAGAGGGCTCCAACGATGGCAAGTGATGTTCCAGAGCCAGAGGGCTCCAACCTATTGCGCAGTTTGGATGCAGTTTGGTTCCTGAGGGGCCAGTGAGGGCCCCTGGCGCAGATTTGTCTTCCAGCTGCCCAGCAGGTAGTGGGCAGCTGCACCGTTTAGGTATTTTGCTTTTAGGAGGGACATGTACTCTGGATTTAGGAGTGAGGCGCACTCCTTCATCCCTGGCCTTTCCCCAGCTGCGCAGCATTTAGTGCCAGCTGCAGCGTTTAGGCCCCCTGTTCTGTCCCTCAGCTGCCCAGCACTTTGTGGGCAGCTGCTACGTTTAGGTCTTGGCGCAGTGGCGCAACCTGGACTTTGTGAGTTCTACGCTAAAGGTTTAGATGCTGTTATGATCTATGTCCTATTGCTTTTGGGTGTTAGGAAATGTACAATGTGTAGTATGTTTTGCGCACCCTGTGTTCTGCACCTCTGAATGTGTTGTTGATACATTATGTGCCCTGTTCCTTACACCGCTGAACGTGTGTTGATGCGTCATGTGTTCCTTACACCGCTGAATGTAGGTTCTGCATCATGTGTTTTGTCCCCAGGTCTATGCCCCTATGTGTATTGTGATACTGAGGGGGTGGTTCTTGCTAGTGCAGGTGGTGCTAGTAAGGTCCTGGTTCCCTGCGTGACCTGTTCCTAGGGTGGTTAGGATTGCGTAGGGGGGACTTACCAGTTACCAGTGGGTACTGGTTTTGTGCTTTATGTCCTATTTTGTGTTACAGTGATCTTCTGTTATAAGTGATCCCAAGGGCTTGATACTAAGCTTGCCCCCTGACCAGAGTCCCAGGACCAGTGGACTCTATGGTGCCTTCCCTGCCAAATTGATGGGACTTGTCTGATCTCCCTGGGCCCCTGGGGCCTCGCTGAAGTGTGCCTCGCTCGTTCCCCTCGGCAGCTCGTGCCGGCAGCCCGTCCAAGCCTCGAGCAGCGCCGCTCTCCCCTGAGCCGCGCCGCTTCGCTGGGTCGCCCGCATCCTGCCTCCCCCCTCCTCTTCTGAGCCGCACACATTGGTCGCCCCAGAGAAACGCTTGTACCGTGCCGGCAGCCCGTCCAAGCCTCGAGCAGCGCCGCTCTCCCCTGAGCCGCGCCGCTTCGCTGGGTCGCCCGCTCAAGCTTACTAAGGAGGTCACTCGCATTATCCCGTGCAACCAGGACGGAAGGTACTGTCTGATAGGCTATGTTCTAAGTTCTAGGCCTACAAGTATTGTATTGTTACTTCTAAAAGTGCTGATTCCTGACAGTGGTCCAGGTGGCCCTGTCTTGTAAATAATCCCTTGTAAATTCTGCCCGTGCCTCTGGCACATTGTAAAGTGTGTTTTATCTAATGTGTTTTGGTGTAATACAAAGGCTATTTTTATATAACCTTGTGTGGAGTTTCCTTTGTGGTGGGCCTTTGGGTGTTGTTGCTGGGGTGCGTGCGCAAATACTTAACTTACATCGCCTCCAAGTTTAGCCTTGCTGCTCGCGCCACGTTACCTAGAGGGTGAGTAGGGGTTATCTTGGCGTGTAACTCCCTTGCCCTGACTTGGGGGTGGTGGTCTCTGACTGACTTTGGCGAAAGCCCTGGCCAGCCGGGGATCCCATTTCCAACACTTACCAACATAACATTAACAGTTTTCATAGCTAATAAAATAACACACGTTTTATCTCTGTAGGAGTGTACATTTATTACTATGTAAAACTTCCACCTCCCAACTCGTAACTTATGTAAGCAATGCATGTTAAACTCTTGCATGATGTCAAACAACATAGATGTGATGCCACCGAGTCTCATCAAGATGTATTCGGCCATAAAGTCACACAGAAAAATTCTCTTACCTAGAGTATGAAACCAATCGGATTCTGTTGGACTGATGTCTTCTTTAATTTTCTCTTGTAACTGTAAAATACAGTAAAAGTATATATGAACATATATATGGGTATAAATAAATATATATATATATATATACACACACACACACACACACATATATATAAATACCTATCTATCTATATACATATATATAATGAAAAACAATTGCAGCACACTCTCTGGGTCGCTTTAAAATGCATTTAATCTCAACACACGCATTTCAGCTTCATAGCCTTACTCAGTTCTGATTGATTAAACTCACTTGGCACAAAGACAGTCCTGATCTTAAAATCATTCAACCATCACTCCCATTGGAGGGTCACATTTCATGAATGTTTGCGAAAGACTACAGTTCTCTCCCATTCAATGTAGTTACCAACGGGAGCCATGACAGCAAGATGTTATCAGTTCACTTTCCAAGTGGCAGTCCTTAATAGGTGTGAAAACACTTGGAACTGTAGTTGACATTTTCGCTGATCATGGCTCATTTCACATAGTTCTGCCGCGAGAGATGGAGTAGATGCAGTATCGTGACATTTGAGTATGAACTTATGTCCAAAGGAAGGAAAAACACAAGGACTCCCACTTATATGTGTATATGTATATATATATATATATATATATATATATATATATATATATATTCCTCTCAACTGTTCCCGTCGCAGAGGGAACTTCTTGTGTTTAATTCCAAAAACAAAAAGGTCACGCGGCACACTTCTTGGCAGTAAATTATGATTTATTCTTACAGGTCTCTTGCAAAACTGGAGTTTTGCAAGAGACCTGTAAGAATAAATCATAATTTACTGCCAAGAAGTGTGCCGCGTGACCTTTTTGTTTTTGGAATATATATATATATATAGCTTTATTAGAGGCTGCAATAAAAGGTTATACATACATTTCTTGTTTCCACTTCAAATACAGGAAAACTTGCCATGTTTAACAAATGTTAATATGTTGAATAAATATGACTACTTATTTATCTCTTTTAAACCTTATTTTTATTTATAATTAGCTGGTGGATACTAAAATTGAAGAAACTCAGGTCCAGATTTATCAAAGGTTTTGGGTCGCCCTTGCAAGGGGAAGCAGGGCAAAGCAAATCCTATAATGAGATTTACCAAGCCACGCAAGATCACCTTGTGTGGCCCTGAGTGGTTTGGTAAATCTGGAGTAAAGCAAAGGCAGAGTAAGTCATTACCTTGCATTACGGTGCCCCAGGGAGGAGTACCATGGGTGGAGAATGGATGTTGTTCCCACACATCCACCCATGAACTTTGCTGCATTCCCAGATTTCCCGTGAGTGGTAGACCTGAGAATGTGTCAAAATACTACTTCACAGGAGGGAAATATGATTATTTCTCCTCATTTGTTTCTTATTTATACGTGTTCTGCATTCTGCAGCACACATAGAAAGAGGAAAAAGCCTCAGAGTATTGTTGTTTTGAAGGGAGGTGTCCCTTCCTGCCCAAAAACAATCCTGCCTGCAACACAGGCACCCTTGCACCATAGTGTAAAGGGCCTGCGTTGGCACTGGGCAGCAGATAGGAGCTTACGTTCAAAAGCATGTTTGTAGTTGGTAACGGCCTGATTACTGTAAAAATTGATTTTGATATGTACAAAACACAAATTGCGATTCTGTAACATGTTACTGAATCGCAACTTGTGTATAGTGATTCAGTATTTGAAAGGGGTGTACTTAGGGCATCCCTTCCAAGTAGCGAATTGCAGTGGTTTGTATGAATGTTTTGCAACCGATTTACTGTAGCAAAATATACATTTTTTACTGACACCTCAATGGTGGTGGTATTCGCTAAAGGGAGGGGTCCCCATTGGACCCCTTTGGGAATGCTGAAACAATTATTTTTTTAAGAGCATTCCTATAAAAATTTAACTTTTAAAGTTTTATTTTCGTTTTTTTAAATGCATCTCGTTTTCCTTTAAAAAAAAAAGGGCTGAATTAAAAAAAAAATGATTGCTGTCTTAAAAACCAATCACAGACATGGTGATCTGCTGACCTCAGCAGGCCACCACCTCTGCAACGTCAGCGATTCCTAATGGGTCGCAAATTGCGACCTACCTCATTAATATTCATGAGGTAGGTAAATTCCCGCCCCATCAGGAATTGATATTGAAAACTTGTAAATTTTCTTACATAAGGAAATGGCAATTCCTAAATTTTGCGCATGTGGACCAGCGCAAGAAGAAAGGAATGCGCCATATAATGTTAAATATTGCGCATCCCAGCCTCTCCCTGTCACGCAGCGCAGCAAGGTGTCTTGCTGTGCTGCACTGCGTGACATTTTGATAAATATGCCCCTCAGTGATCATAGATAAGGTAACGTGAAACACATATTGATAGAAACATTTGACACAATATGCTACTTGGTGACATACATTGAGGTGTAAATTGAGCGTAAAGGAAAATTACGTTATTATATTTGCTTCATTATTTTATCAAAACTAGAGCACCATTATATTGCATATCCCCTTGTACTTGTCTGTGGCATCAAAAGTCCACAAAAAAATCTTAAAACTACAAATCATAACAGAGAAAGAATGACAATAAGAAAAACCTGAGTCAATCAAATTATAACCCACCTGATGTAACATGTCTATCTTTTGTGTTTCTTGTGACTTGTACAGAAATCAATTGCCTTTGCAGTCATGGTTTATTTCTAGGATTTGTGGATTACGCATTTACATATGTAATATTGAATACATTATGGTTCTCATTATGAGTGGTCTGGTGTGAGGTTACGATCTTTTCCCACCTGATAAATAATCATTCAGTGGGATACGCTATTTATCAGGGGCTATAAGTGCTGGCTATTACGCGTTTTCCAGCCACATGGGGTATTGCATGCAGTTTATGGAGCTTACTGGACCAAAATCTGCATGTCCCAGTATTTTATGGACACTTTTCTTGCTTTAAATTCCAGCAGGTTTGAACAGCTGAAATTTAACGGGGAAGCAGTTTGTCCACACCAAGAAGATACCAGGTACCATATAAAAAGAAACACTCATAATTCCAGCATGTACAGTGACAGGAGTTACTGCACTGGAGATTGATAATGTCAAGGCTAAAGGGTCTGCTCTTGATAGTTCAGAGCTTTGGGGTTACGCAAAGGATAGTGGACTTACAGCGGCAGTCCTTATTAAATCTCCCACAGACTGCCCCTCATTTACCGCAAGTACTTGATGTAGGCGTATATCCAATTTCCTCAGTGTACAAATTTAGACCCTTATTGTATTGGCATACATTGTGGTCCAATGAGGAACTAGCCTCCTATAGGCTGCCACTTATAGAAATGATGCGCTCAAACGGTTGGCAGGAAATTGCATGGTTAGTGTATATTAAAGAAAAGATGGCCAGGCTTGATCTTACAGCTCTTTGGGAAACCCCTGCTGATGCAGCTGTTGGGACTAGGCCAGTGATTAAAGAGACATTAGCTGTTATCCTATGTGATGAGGAACTGTGCAATTGTGAACTGGGGAGCTTGAGGACCAGTTTCTTAGATCCCAAAGCTGGTCCATCATTTGGACACTTTCTTGACAAGATCTTATGCCCTTTAGGAAAACAGCTGTACGTAAAGTTTAGATATGGAACATTACAGATCAAAAGCTTTTGTATTGCCAGGGACAATAATTACTGCACCAGGACTTTATGTTCGACATGCCAACAAGAGTCTGAATCTCTGCACTACTTTCTTTTTCTGCAATGCTTAGATTACACCCCGTAAGAAGTGGATTATGCCGGTTTGTACCTTTTTAGAATCTAGACAGTATGCAAATACATTGAGGATTCTGAGGTCTGGCATGAATGAAATTATTTATATTGTTGATGTTGCTGAATATATATTCGCGGCTTGGATTATACGCAAGAAAAAGTTATCGTCCAATGCTAGCCATCAATCTAATATGTGGTGTTCAACTACTTTCGCAATTAGTTGTTATAACTCTGCAGCACTTTATTTTTTTGTGCAATATCATTGATGTCCTATGATGAGTTGTTAGATCCAGCTTTGGGGGAGGGGATAGATGCTTCGCTTGCAGCAGGAGCGCCTCCCCATTCTTCCCCTGAAGCGCAGGTACAGGCTGCCCAGATCGTCTCAGAAGCACAAATCAAAAAGTGGGAAGGGATGGGTAAAGCAGCATGAGGGAGCTGGAGGACGGCAGGGAGAGTGCATTCCCAAAAAAACACAGCGATTTAGTGCATGAAGATGACGGAGCCAATGCAGAAAGGAGAGTGCCATAAAAAAAAGACAGTCGTTCAGTGCAGGAACACGGCGTGGCCAAATAAAGATAGAGGAGACTGTCACTGAGTGTAAACATATGCACTCATATGGAGTGCGGAAATAATTTTTTTTAAAGTACCTCAAGTGCGCGACCAGCGGAAGGACACTGGCCACCAGCCACTAGCGGCTAGCCAGAAACAGTACTTGGTCCAAGCTCAAGGGACCAGCCGAGGAAAGAGGAACTGAAACCTGATGACTTGACCCCTATGCAGCTGACCAGTCACAAGCAAGAAAATGATAGTGATTGCATATGGTAAGTAATGGGAGGGCTGTAAGCCACTTTTAAGTTTTTTTTAATTACAAGAGATTTCACAAGCACAGCACAAGCGCTGTGTAGGCGAAACCTAATGAGTGCAGCTCTTCCGGTGATTTACCGCTCCATCATTTCTGTGCCACTGGCACTCTCCAACCATAACAGGGCCTGCAATCAGGATCAAACATTTGTCGATAAAAGGGGATATTCTTGTCCCCGACACAACCATGTCTGCTAGTGATGTTGCAATAACTTTCTATCTATAAAGGAGACAGATGCAGGGGCAAGAAACTCCCTTCTGCTACATTTTGCTGAGGAGGATGCACAGAAATTGTTCATGATGCTGTTGAACATAGGGGAAGATGTCCAGTAGAGCACTGCTGCTGCAACTGTCAATGAGTATGCTGCCCCAAAGACTTATATTGCATCAAACTACTTAAGGCAAAGCGGTCTTACACTTACACAATAGCAGATCAGGAGGTCGTGCCTTCTCATATATTGCTCCTAAAGCCTGGTACGATCTCCCACACCACATCAGAGCCTTCTCCTCCCTTCTTCTATTCTGTAAGAAACTGAAGACCTGGCTATTTAAGAAAGCCCCCCCCCTCCGAGGCTAGCCACACACACCTGCTACAGAGCTAGGGTACCCTCATGGGTGTCCACGCGTTATAAAAATACAGGTAACCTAACATAACATGCTCAAAGATGTGAGGGAACTCAAGAGACTGGTTAGGAAGAGGTACTAGAGAAAGTGAAGGGCATAATACTCAGGATTTCCACGATAAGCGCCACAAAGTAGGCCAAACAACAAATGAGGGGAAGTAAAGCGCCCCAACAAGGAAGGAAAATGAAAATGACATATAACCGCTATCATATACAACACCATGCCATACCTCCATGGCAATAAGTAGTTCAGCAGCCAGATAGCATCTGTGAACATCAATCAGGTACTGGTTGTGGTCAATGGGGAGCTGTAATTTATTTCAGTTGAACTTGAGTGCTCTGTCATGTGCCGCACAGATTAATTCTAACCTTAGGTGCTCCATTAGTTAACTCGGCATCCAAAACACTGTGTGAATTACTAGATTGAGGTATAAACATCCACTAAGGGTTTTTAGGTTAATGTTAAGAAATGTAAACCATCCATGCTGGAGAAAACACAATGACTTTCATTGATGACTTAATATCAATAATTATTGCCACCAAAATAGCTTTGCCATTAATAGACGTGACAATCTCTGCCATCAACACTAACTCTAATATTAAATCAGATCTTAGCCAGTGTCAAATGTGGTCTTACTGATTCTTAATTGTGTGTTTTATGATTACTGGAGATGCTAAAAGTAACATCTCCTGAACTATTGACAATGTAGCATATTTGTTTATGTATGATAAATTGTAGGTAGAAACTATAGGTGAGAGTGTAAGGGATTAATGACTTCGCCAAACTCGACCCCACATAGTCGACTCAATGCCCCAAGTCCCCGATGCCGGCTCGGCACACGTCACTTGGACGTGCCCCCTAATTGGTCGATACTGGGCCTCCATTTTCTCACTGCTCTCTACAGTGGCAGATCATTCAAGAGAGACTGACCCCGCAATGGCGCTCCTGGGTTATACCCATGACATCCCTAAATCCACATGCAGATTTATATTTGTGGCATTGCTACTTGTCAAAAAAGAGCTTGACGCTCACTCGGGAAGGGCACCTCCCCACAGATTACACCTGGCTCAAATTCATGTCCTACTGTGACAGAGTCAGAGAGGAATACGCACTGCTACAACCCTCTATATCTAAACCTAAAGATGTCTAGCACTGTCTTCGAGACTATCTTTTCTCCTTGAAATCGGACGATATGTGCTGAATCATCCTCATTTGTGCTATCTAATGGGCTGCTCTACATATCATCACGCGCCGTAGACACCCCCCAAACCGAACGCACTATTCCAATATACATCCTCCCTCCTGACGACTACTTAGACTATAACAATATATGTCCAGGTTGACTGTTATGGCATGTATATGGACCCTATGATGCTTTGTTCGCTCAGAAATGTATGTCTTGCATGTTTGTATCCATTCGCAAAAATGTAATAAATAAAGTTTTTAAAAAAAGAGTGTAAGGTATTTAAAGTAATTATGTTGCACAAAGTATACTCACAAGATGTTTATTTATTTTTAATATATTTGTACCATGCCTGGAGCGTGAGGTATTACATCATTCTAGATTTAAACACAAGTTGTAGGTGCAGATACACTCAAACATTTCACACAAAAGACTGTACATGGAAAGATAGGTTAGAAATTGTGTGGTGGTAGACACATGAGTAGATTCTTATTTCAAACTGGTGGAAAGACAAAAGGTTTGGGAGTCTTTACTGGGGGTTGGGGTGGAGATTTTGCGCACGTATTTAAGATGTAGGAGTTCCATATGGACAGTATAAAGATTAGATCAAGAACAAAAGGTTAACCATGAAATTGTCATCTAAGTCTCAGTTTTTTAAGTTGGGTTAATGATCCTTGCTGCTAAGATGTCAGCTGCTTGCACACAGTGGCTGTGTTTCATGACAAAGAGCCAGTCTACCTCTTGTGTATGGGAATGTGTGGGACAAAGCACTGCTCAAAGACAGTCCTAAGGGTTAAGGGATTGATCTGCAAGGAGGCAAATAGGATAATACTTCTTTGGAATATTTTTGAATTTGCCAATTTCATTGTGGATTTGTTTTTCTTTGATTCCCACGAAAAAGGATTGAGTGAATCTGAAGAAAGAACAAATCATGTTCTCTTTTACTCACTTGAATGACTTCTCTCTTGATCAGCAGATCTAGCTGAGCGCATAGTGAAAGCATTTCCAGAGACACCTGTTCGGGACTCATCTGAAGAATCGGCTGTAGAGGTTTTTTGATGTTGATATCCACTGAAAGACAGAAGTACTCTAAATTAGCATTAAACCTGCCTTATGAATCCCTGCTATCATTGATCATGATTCACTGAGAATGTATTTTCACATTGAATCTCTTCATACGTGGACAGCTGGTCACAGTATGTTCTTCTTAGAGACTGTTTGAGTTTGTATGTGTAGTGTGGCACTTACCGGTTGCTCACAATTTTTGGGGACAATTCCAAGTTTCAGTGCCTAATTAGTCTTCCTGGCTTGTGTCTCAAATTCTTTAGGCGTATTTTAGGCTTTGGGTCTGGACATCATAGGAAACTCTACCGTATTAGACGTCGGCAGAGGAGACCCAGAATCACTAGCAAGACTTGGGCTAGAAACTGCAACAGGGTGACAAAGGTCAAGGGAGTGTAACCAACCGGTCACCTTGTGTGTTAAATATTAATAGGGCAAACACCATACTTTAGGGACTCAGGGTGCATTAAAATTCAAAAGAAGGACTTGCTCTGCAGAAAAAAATTGTATGATAGAGGGTAACAGGAGAATACTCTTTTAAACCATAGGCAGAAAAAAAATCAAACAATATCTATTTGATAAAAAAGACCAAACACACATGGCCGCAGCCACATCTTTTTAAAAAGAATCTGATTTTAGTACAGTATAGAAAACAAAATAATACATTTTAACAACATACTTCTCATTAACATAGGTTCTCCTATGTTTAGTTGCATTGCAACAATTTCAACCAGCACTTTTTCGTTATTTCAGTTTCCGCATATTCTCACTGTTTGGGATCAGTGAGCAATAATCTCACAGATTTGTAATTGATAGGACCAAATAGAACAAGTACAGTGTCTGGTTACAAAATTCGTATTCATGTGAGTAGGCCCCTGGCATCATCTGTGCGCACTCAGAGCAAGTAGCACGGTGAGCTGTTTAATGCCCTACCTTGGTGGTATCCTCAGGCTGGGTCTCATCATGGTTGTTTCTATGTCGCTCCTCCGTGATCCCAATACAATATATTATTAGTCGGTTCGTATAGTACCATATCCTATTGGTTGCTCTCATGCTCTCTTGGGTGAGCCTCTCAGAGCATATACCATGGGTAGTAGCATAATTCACTTTCCCATAGGTTGTTCTTATTGCTTTTGGGTGGACTTTTCAGTGCATATGCCACGTCTGACGGCATAATACTCTTTCCTATGTGTTGACCCTCCCCCAGCCGCCCTTGTGTGGACTCCTCAGAGCAGTGCCCTGACTGGTTTTATAATCCCCATTCCTATGGGTGAATATTCTTTGCCTGGTTGTATCATGGTTGCTCCAATGTCGCTCGTCTGTGGACCATTCGGAGCATGTAGTTCGACTGTTAGGGTAATATGCATTCATATGCCGGCCCCTTGCCACACCTGAGAGGAGTTCTCAAAGAATGTACCACTGCTGGTTACAAAATATCAATATCTATGGTTCCCCCTGCCACTAGTGCGTGAACGCCTATGGCATATCTCACGGCTGTTTGCATAATGCACATTCCTATGGGCTGCCCTCTAATGCTCCTGGATGGCCTCCTCAGAGCAGGAACCACAGCTGGCTGTATAATTCCTATTTTTATTGGATGCTACCTGCTACACTTGGGTGGACTCATCTGGCATAAAATATTGATCAAAGTGGCATGTTTGCTCCCATATTTACTCCATGGTGGAGCCATCAGTCTTATGCTATTCTAGATTCTATAATACCCATTCTAGGGGATTGCTCTCTGACGCTCTTGAGTGGACTGCTCAGAGCCACTGATGGTTGCATAATCCCCATTTCCGAAGGTTGCACTATGCTGCTTCTGAGTAGATTCCCCAGAGTAAATACTGAATGGATGGTTGCACGATGCGCATTCCTATTGGTTGTCCCTGCTGCTCCTGAATAAATTAATCAAAGCATACTCCATAGCTGGTTTGCCACATGCTACTCCTGTGTGGACTTATGCACCATGGCTGGCTTGATAATGCACATTTCTATTGGTTGCTTCTGTGACACTCCTGTTGGACACCATGGCAGTTGTACAATGCCCTTTATTATGTGCTGCTTCTATATGGCTCCAGTAGGGCTACAGCACAAACACTATACTTGATGCAAGATTGCACCACCCAAAGGTAGCACCTTTCGCATCTAGACACTTTCCTATGCCTTTTTCAGTGCGTTGGAAACTATGATACACTTGAATCCAAATAGAGTACGTATATACCTATGTGACTGCATCTATTCTCCCACTCTTCTCTTACACCCATATGTAGGTGCAGGAACATGCATGTTTCAACATGATTTGAGTTAACTCTGCGATATACACACACCACATCAAAATCCTTTCCATATAGAACTCGTCACCCCTAGACGTTCTGTTAAATTATATATAAGCATCAAGAGACCGATGTACAATTTTTGCAACCAGTGTGGACTTTTGTGAACTGACTTATGCACTAATAGGTTGTTTTGCAAAGCTCCCATTTGGAGTGGGTCGCGATCTGGTCTATGCCATGAACATTATTGAGGTAGGTCACATATGACTTACGATTGGATGCCATCACAGTGAAGGTGGCCAGCTGGGGTCGGAAACCACCATGTCTGTAATTGCATTTAAATAAAGTAAACTTTTTTTAATGCAGCCTGATTTCTTTAAATGAAAAGAAGGCGTGGTTAAAAAAGGTTCCTTTTTTTAAGAAAAGTTTTTTGACAATTGCCAGCGGTCCCCAGGACTATTGCCTACTCCCCAACAAACGTTTTTCTTTAATTCACAGAAGAGAATGGGTCCCAAATGGACCGCTTACTTTTTGTGAATGGCTTACCACCCTCAAGCCACGGGTCTGTCAATTTTCATCTCTGGTCCTCATTGTTCAAAGACTACCCACATAGGGCACTTGACATGCACGCACGCACGCACACACACACACACAGTCTCTCTCTCTCTCTCTCTCTCTCTCTCTCCCGGCTCTAGGCTCATGGCGGCCCTCGGCAGGGAGCGCAGGTAGGGGGCCCCGGAAGAGGGGGTTCGGGCGGGCGGAGCGCGGAGGCCAGTGAAGAGGGGGGTTCAGGGTGTTTGGAAGTGGAACAGAGCCGGATGCCGCCAAATCCCTACCAGGGGCCGCCACGCAAATATGTATCCATCCTCAGAGTGTTATTATATTAAGGATATATAATAGCGTGGTGGCGCCTAGGGTTTGGTGGCCCTGTGCAGGTGCACAGCTTGCACATGCCTAAGGGCGCCCCTGCTCTCTCTCTCTCTCTCTCTCTCTCTTTTGTTTGCTAACAAGTTTGCTCCCAAGTTTGCTCCCATAGCAAACTCAATTCAGCAGGATAAGTGTGAAGTTTACAACGTATATACGCCTGGATCTCAATAGATTAACATTTGATAAATAAAAAGACGATTAAGCCTGTGGTTCTACCCACGCTTTTATACCAACACCTTAAACTCCCCCCACTCGCCACCCCACCAAAAAACATTCCTTGTAAAGTTAGGGCTGGACAGTGGCGTCACTGGGGTTGGTGTCACCCGGTGCGGGTAACTCATGGTGTCACCCCCTCACGACTTACCGCATGGACCACCTCTGTCGGAAACGTACGGTGCTAGGTACTGTCTTACTCCCTCTAGCTCCCTCTCTCTGTCTAGCTCCCTCTCTCTGTCTTACTCCCTCTAGCTCCCTCTGTCTCCCTCTCTCTCTGTCTTACTCCCTCTAGCTCCCTCTCTCTCTGCCTTACTCCCTCTAGCTCCCTCTCTCTCTGTCTTACTCCCTCTAGCTCCCTCTCTCTGTCTTGCTCCCTCTAGCACCCTCTCTCCCTCTCTTACTCCTTCTAGCTCCCTCTCTCTCTGTCTTACTCCCTCTTGCTCCCTCTCTCTCTGTCTTACTCACTCTAGCTCCCTCTCTCTGTCTTACTCTCTCTAGCTCCCACTCTCTCTCTTACTCCCTCTAGCTCCCGCTCTCTCTCTTAATCCCTCCAGCTCCCTCTCTCTCTCTTACTCCCTCTAGCTCCCTCTCTCTATGTCTTGCTCCCTCTAGCTCCCTCTCTCTGTCTTACTCCCTCTAGCTTCCTCTCTCTCTGTCTTACTCCCTCTAGCCCCCTCTCTCTTACTCCCTCTAGCTCCATCTCTCTCTCTTACTCCCTCTAGCCCCCTCTCTCTCTGTCTTGCTCCCTCTAGCTCTCTCTCTCTCTGTCTTACTCCCTATAGCTCCCTCTCACTCAGTCTTGCTCCCTCTAGCTCCCTCTCTCTCTTACTCCCTCTAGCTCCCTCTCTCTGTCAAGAGCCCTCTAGCTCACTCTCTCTCTGTCTTACTCCCTCTCTCTGTCTAGCTCCCTCTCTCTCTGTCTTGCTCCCTCTAGCTCCCTCTGTCTCTCTCTCTCTGTCTTACTCCCTCTAGCTCCCTCTCTCTCTGTCTTACTCCCTCTAGCTCCATCTCTCTGTCTAGCTCCCTCTAGCTCCCTCTCCCTCTCTTACTCCCTCTAGCTCCCTCTCCCTCTGTCTTGCTCCCTCTCTCTCTATCCTAATCCCTCAAGCTCCCTCTCTCTGTCTAGCTCCCTCTCTCCCTGTCTTACTCCCTCTAGCTCCCTCTCTCTCTGTCTTACTCCCTCTAGCTCCCTCTCTCTGTCGTACTCCCTCTAGCTCCTCTCTCTGTCTTCCTCCCTCTAGCTCCCTCTCTCTCCCTTACTCCCTCTAGCTCCCTCTCTCTCTGTCTTACTCCCTTTAGCTCCCTCTCTCTCTATCTTATCCCTCTAGCTCGCTCTCTCTGTCTTGCTCCCTCTCTCTCTGTCTTGCTCCCTCTAGCTCCCTCTGACTCCCTCTCTCTCTGTCTTACTCCCTCTAGCTCCCTCTCTCTGTCTAGCTCCCTCTAGCTCCCTCTCTCTCTGTCTTACTCCCTCTAGCTCCCTCTCTCTGTCTAGCTCCCTCGAGCTCCCTCTCTCTCTGTCTTACTCCCTCTAGCTCCCTCTGTCTCTGTCTAGCTCCCTCTCTCTCTGTCTTACTGCCTCTAGCTCCCTCTGTCTCCCTCTCTCTCTGTCTTACTCCCTCTGGCTCCCTCTCTCTCTGTCTTGCTCCCTCCCGCTCCCTCTCTCTCTATCGTACTCCCTCTAGCTCCCTCTCTCTGTCTAGCTCCCTCTCTCTCTCTCTGTCTTACTTCCTCTAGCTACCTCAGTCTCCCTCTCTCTGTCTTACTCCCTCTAGCTCCCTCTCTCTCTGTCTTTCTCACTCTAGCTCCCTCTCTCTCTGTCTTTCTCACTCTAACTCTCTCTCTCTCTGTCTTCTTACTCCCTCTAGCTCCCTCTCTCTCACACATTAAACCCCGGGGGGGGGCAGGACCCCCACCCCCACCCCCCTTTTACACTCTCTGCCGCTTTCATGTGGTTTCTCTTTTAAAGCTTTTCAAGATGCAAAAAGAAATCTGTGTACAAGGCACCAGCGAGTTTGTAGACGTGAGAATTTTACGATATGAAACAGCTAAAGTAAAAGCTAATTTCCAAGCGGTTAATACCCCCCTCCCCGGCCCCCCCTCTTTAGCACCGTGTCTTTTTCCATATAAATGGCGGGGGCCCCTCATTACTACACTTTTCAAACTTTAACAAATGAGAACATTTTAATTCGAGAACCGTCCCTCTTCTTAAGATTTAAAAGCTTAGAGCTGTGCGCAGAGTTAGAATTGTTCCACTATCAACAGTTCCCATCTTCCTTGTGAGCGTTATACCAAAATACTAAATTTGTCTGTTTACATACAGAGCGCGTAATACACATATGCGCCGCCGTTAAAACATGTAATCACTCGGGTGATTGTTACTTTGCTTCCGTTTACCAGCATCGGGCGGCCCTTTCTGGCTACGGAGAAGATGGCGTCGGTGTGATTGTCTCTTAACGGTTTGCATATTATAGGCCTGGGGGCATTACTATTCGCTTGCTTTCTGGCCGGTATGCGATAAGCTTTGGTGATCTCGAGCGGTTTTTCGAAACTGAGTCCGGTGAGCTTGGGTATTAGAGTTTCCAGCATTAGGGCGCATGCCCCCGGTGTCTCTTCCTCCTCCTCGGGTACTCCCAAGAGTCTTATGTTGCCTTTGCGGCTTCTGTCCTCCTGCTCCGCCATGGCCTTTTGTAGTGCCGTGGTTCTCTTTATCACCAACCCCAGGTCTTTGTGTGTTATGTTGGCATTGTCCTCCAGCTGGCTTATCCTTTTCTCTGCCTCGTCTATTCTGCCGTTGGCTTTGCTTTGCTCTGCTCTAGTTGCTATTAGTTCCATCTGGATGCTGTCCACCGTTTACAACAGCAAACCCCTCTCCGTCAATAAAAGCGCTCATGGTCACAATAGGAGAGTACGCGGGAGCCTCAGGCTACAAACTCAACAAAGATAAATCGGAGTGCAAGCCAATGAATGTCCACACCACAAGAGAGGTCCTAGGCGATTCCGGACTGGCATGGCAGACGAAACCACTAAAATACCTAGGACTGCACTTTGGAAGGGACCTCACATCAACGCTCCAGCACAACGAGGACCTCACACTGAAAAAAATAAAAGAAAGGCTAGAACTATGGTCGCCAAAATACATAAGCTGGTGGGGAAGAATAGAAACCATCAAAATGATGATAACTCCAGCGATAAACTACACGCTAACAATGCTACCACTCCCAATGACAGAAGCCTTCCACAAAAAACTAGACCAACTCATAAACGTCTTCCTATGGAAAAACAAAAAACCCAGGATAAGCCTACAAAAACTAAGACTGACAAAGGACCTTGGAGGCCTCAATCTGGCAAACTTCAAAACATACCAAACGGCATGCCTGGCGAGACAGGGTATTGCCTGGATAGACGATACACAAACATACAAACCAGTCTGGCTAGAGGTTGAGAAAGACATCCTGGGAGGGCTCAAGCCAATAGCCCTTCTAACAGCAAACAGACACCCCCAAAAGACTAACGCCATACTGAAACACACGAGGGAGGCGCTGATGAAAATAGACAGACGCATGGCGCAGAAGCTGAGAGGCACAGCATGGGAGTCTATCTGGTTCAACACAAAAGTAACTTATCATGGAGCGACAATGCACAACGACATATGGATCGAGAAAGGTATCAGCCTCCCCAACCAGACGGAAACCAAGCGAGGACCGCTGACGTTCCAAAACCTACAGCAGCTACACGACCTCCCGAACCAAGAGCTCTACAACTTCCTCAAGATCAAGGCAGCCATAACGAAAGCGAACTTACATAAAGGGGAACCAAGCATCATCAAGTACCTGCAAATCCTCAACTCAGCAGGTCACCAAACTGCAAAAATCTACAAGCTCCTGAGCCCCTCCACACTGGCGCAGAACAAGAAAGTAACCAACGCATGGGAAACGCTCCTGGGCAGGCAACTGAATGAAAGAGATCGGGCAAAAATGTGGAGCTCAGCGACAACAAACAAAGTCACCCCACAACTAGCGCAAACAAAGTTTTGGCTCCTCCACAGGGCCTACTGGACACCGTCCAAGCTCCACAAGGTCGGCATCGCAGAATCGGGCAATTGCTGGAACTGCCAGAAAGAAGAAGGCACCCTCGAACACCTCATCTTCACCTGTGCGAAAGTCAGGAGGTTCTGGACACAGATCAACACCTTCATAAACGACATGCTCAATGCTGACCTCACAATCAGCTTCGCAAGCCTGGCGACAGAACACCTAACCGCGAACTTAAAAAGTAGAGAAGAGAGAGAACTACTAGACCTGCTCCTCACAGCGGCCCTAAAAATAATCCTGACAAACTGGAAGAACACAGCCAAAGCAAACTTTAAAACATGGATTAATTGGGTCACCTTCCTGAGAGGAACAGACACCATCACAGGCAACTTCTCGAAAGAACACAACGCCAAAGTACACATGTGGGGCCCACTCGACGAGCACCTGAGGAAGACCCAGTAAAGGACAACAACAAGCCCCCCCCCTTTTTCTTCCCTTCTCTCCTTTTTTAGGTTTTGCCTGGCGAAAGCTGCGCTCTGCGCAGCTTTTTCGCGCAGGCGAAAACCTGATGAGAACTGTAGTGGGGTTTGAGTCGGCCCTCGTCATTGATTGGCTGGCTCCATAAATGGAGCCTAACCATTGGACGAGGGGCCTGTCCGTCAATGCCGGACCAGATTCGGAGGCGTTCCCGAGATTCTTTGGCTTTTGCCGACGTCACGCGACGTCAGCCGAAAGCCGGGAACGCCCCCGAATCTGGTCCGGCATTGCCGGCACCAGTGACTATCCTGCTCCTGATTGGTGAAGCTGCGTGGACGTCACTGCTGGTCCACGAGGGAGCCCACTCCTCGGGAAACTTCGCCGCCCGCCTGCCTGAGCTAGAGACGGGCCGCCGCGCTGCCCGCGGCGACCCGGAAGTGACCGGCCGGCCGGCCAATCCTAGCGCGGCCGGCCGGAAGTGCCCGCCCCCCGCAGCCCGGGGGAAGAAGGAAGATGGCAAGAAGTATGGCGGCGCCCGCGGGGCTCCCGTGGCCTGGAGGGAGCCCCGGGAGATGCGGAGGACGTTGCCGGTCTCCCATGCCAAAGAGGGAGACCGGAGAAGTGCCAGCGAGATTGCCGCCGTCGATGTTGCCGGTCTCCCATGCCGAAAAGGGAGACCGGAGAAGTGCCGCCGTCGCAAGGTGCAGGTGAGTCGATCTGCTTGCACAGGAGGAGCCCCGGGGAAAGAGAACGTCCCTCCGCGGCCCCGGAGAGTCCCGAGGAGCGGGAGCTCTCGTCCAGCCGCCGCCATAAAAAAATGCAGGTTGTTGATTTCAGCGGAAAGTGCAATAAATAAACGTCCGAGTTCGTGAGAAAGCACGGCAGGGGCAAAGGAAACGTAGATGTCTCCGAACAAACACACAATCGATAATGTGGCGTACGGTAAAGTAAAAATGTCTAAAGGTGTTTTTTTAGTTGAGCATTTCTGAAATTCTGCAAAAACTCGTGGCCACAGCACTCGAGAAGGATCTGAGTTTGGGGTAGGGTTTTAAAAACATTTGTAGTTTTGCGTGCTCCGACATTAGTATTTGTAAGGAGATGAGATTTTTTTTAGGTGGTAATGTATGTAAATCAGCAGCACATTTACGTCCTCGATAAAAGGGATGCGTAAAATACAACGCACTCACGGCTGCTTCGCAGAGCTTTACCCATCCTTCCGTGCACTCCTGCCAGCTGCACAGAATGTACTTGCACGCAATATGTAAGTAAATACTCTTTAAAACATAAAGTCGCACACACCTTGTGGAGTGGTACATTTTTACCTGTGCGTTTTCTGTGTGTGCGAGCAAGTGTGGTACAGAGTGTGTTTTATTGTCTTTGTTTTGTGTTTCCGCGTGTGCTTCTTTCTGTGCTAGGGTTTTTATGCGTGCTTGTCTGAGCATATATACGCCTGTGTGTGTGATACTTTCTCTGTATGTGTGCTTCTGTGTGTGTTTCTGTCTGTGTGATTATCTGTATGTGCGTAGTCGTGATTTTGTTTTTTTTGTGGGTGCAGTTTTTGTGTTTCAGTGTTTGTGGTTTCGTGTGTGTGTTTCTGTGTGTACAAGCTTGTGTATTACAATTTACAATGTGTGTTTTTGTCTGTGTGCGCGTAGGTGTGTGTACTTCTATGTGTGCCTGTGTTTCTGTGAGTGTGTATAGGTACTTCTGTGTGTGATTCTCTGTATGTGTGCATCTGTGTATGTGCGTGATTGTGATTATGTGGGTGTGTGTTTCCGTGAGTGATTCTATGTGTATGTTTTAGTGTGCCCGATTCCGTGTGTGTGTGTGTGTGTGTGTTTCAACGCATCCTCAACGGTTTGTAAGCGCCACATGAATACAATTTGTGTTATTAGGTGTGCTTGATTCCGAATGTGTGCGTTTCTATGTGTGCTTGTCTGTGTGTGAGGATCTGTGTGCTTCTGTTTGTGGCTTCCGTGCGCGTGCATTTCTGGATGTGTGCGCGCGCACGTGCAGATGACTGGGGCAGGAGAGCTTGTATCACCCCTGTTTCTAAACAGATGACCATTGTGCCTTTAAGCAGCGTCATTAGCCCGCGTGCTAATCTAGCCGGCGTGTGTCCGGATAGATAGCCACTGATTGGCTGCGGGCTGATCGTCATTGTTTTTTTTAAAAAATGGAAATCACACGGGGCCTCTCAGGTGCCCCAAAAGTTTCCATTGATGGATGTGCTTTTGGCCCGGGTTGGTCATTAAGTCTGGGAAACATTTTGAGGAGAAGTAGGTAGTTATGAAAATCAGGGGTGTAAAATGGCATTGCACCCTCATCCGCCCCCCCCCACCTCTCCTTTCTCTAATATGGGAGTCTGCCTCTATATTAGAGTGTGTAAAACTACATCTCTTCATGTTGCTCCTGTGCCCCAAAACAGCCCCCCCCCCTTGGAGGGAGAGGGTAAAAATGCAGGGTGTGTAAAATGGTACCTCTTCATGTTGCCCTCTGTGCCCCGGGATGCCCCCCCCCTCCCCTCCTCCCCTCCGTATGATGACACCTGCCTCACCTTGCAGGGAGAGGGTGTAAATGCAGGGTGTGTAAAATGGCACCTCTTCATGTTGCCCTCTGTGCCCCGGGATGCCCCCCCCCCTCCCCTCCTCCCCTCCGTATGATGACACCTGCCTCACCTTGCAGGGAGAGGGTGTAAGTGCAGGGTGTGTAAAATGGCATCTCTTTATGTTGCGCTCTGTGCCACACGACGAGCCCCCCCCCCTCTTTGCAGGGAGAGAGTGTAAGTGCAGAGGGTGGTAGCTCAGCCTTGGTGTTGGAGGTCCATGCCGTCAGGGGACACCCCCTGCTCATCCTTGTATTGTTTTTCTGAAACCGATCTCCCCCTCCCCTGCACAGCTAGACATCTGCCCCTCTGACAGGAGAGCCTCCCCGCACAGCTGGACATCTGCCCCTCTGACAGCGAGAGCCCCCCCTGCACAGCTGGATATCTGCCCCTCTGACAGCGAGAGCACCCCCCCCTGCACAGCTGGACATCTGTCCCTCTGACAGCGAGAGCCCCCCCTGCACAGCTGGACATCTGTCCCTCTGACAGCGAGAGCCCCCCCCCCTGCACAGCGGATCTGCCCCTCTGACAGGAGAGCCCTCATCCCTGGATGACCCTGAATGTTACACCCAAAGATGACGGTGTGCCGGCTAGGGACACTGCAGAGCCACCCGAGCAGTGCAGAGTCCACGTCACTGCACACAGACCCGCCAGGGCACTGCACACAGACCCGCCAGAGCACTGCACACAGACCCACCAGAGCACTGCACAGACCCACCAGAGCACTGCACAGACCCACCAGAGCACTGCACGCAGACACACCAGGGCACTGCACGCAGACACACCAGGGCACTGCACACAGACACACCAGGACACTGCACACAGACCCCCAACCAGGGCACTGCACACAGACTCACCAGAGCACTGCACGCAGACACACCAGGGCACTGCACACAGACTCACCAGGGCACTGCACACAGATCCATCAGGGCACTGCACACCGACCGACCGGGCACTGCACACAGACCAACCAGAGCACTGCACACAGACACACCAGGACACTGCACACAGACCCCCAACAAGGGCACTGCACACAGACTCACCAGAGCACTGCACGCAGACACACCAGGGCACTGCACACAGACACACCAGGGCACTGCACACAGACCCACCAGAGCACTGCACACAGACCCACCAGGGCACTGCACACAGATCCACCAGGGCACTGCACACAGACCCACCAGAGCACTGCATACAGACCCACCAGGGCACTGCACACAGATCCACCAGGGCACTGCACACAGACCCACCAGAGCACTGCACACAGATCCATCAGGGCACTGCACACAGATCCATCAGGGCACTGCACACCGACCGACCGGGCACTGCACACTGACCAACCAGAGCACTGCACACAGACACACCAGGACACTGCACACAGACCCCCAACCAGGGCACTGCACACAGACTCACCAGAGCACTGCACGCAGACACACCAGGGCACTGCACACAGACACACCAGGGCACTGCACACAGACCCACCAGAGCACTGCACACAGATCCGCCAGGGCACTGACTACAGACCCACCAGAGCACTGCGCACAGACCCACCAGAGCACTGCACACAGACAGCCCGGGCACTGCACCACCCCCACTCCCCACCCCCATAATGGCCCTGTGCACAGATTACATTCCGACACTGCACACAGAACTACCAGAACACTGCAGATACATCTCACCAGACACTACACACAGACCCACCCAGACCGCTTTCACAGATCACACTGGCAATACACACAGAGATTACATCGGAGACTGCACACAGATCACACTGCACACAGACCACACCGGACACTGCACAGAAATCTATCGGGGCGGTGCACACCGACCCCCAGAGATCCTGTGCCCAGATTACACTGTGGCACTGCACACGTACCTCACCGGATGATACACACAGAAGCACCCGGACACCTCGCTCAGTTTTTCTTACACTGCACACAGACCCACCTCTGACATCGGACACGTCACACCGGACGCTGCAGACAGACCCGCCAGGATGCTGTGCACAAATCACACTCTGGCACTGCAGACAGGTTACACCGGACACTACACAGATCACGCTCGGGCACTTCTGCACACAGATCACTCCGGACACTGCAGAGAAATCTATCAGGGCGGTGCACACCGAACCCCAGAGATCCTGTGCCCAGATTACACTGTGGCACTGCACAAAATTACCCTAAAGGGAGGTAACAAAGTGCTGGGCCTAAATGGGGTCCCTATTGACTTATTCAAAGACAATAGATTGGTGATCCCCACTATTATTCAACGTATTGAGGAGTGCAGAATACACTTACCCCTGCTTCTTGGTCTAACTCAGTCATTGCCCTATTTTCATGTTGATCCCCAGTGTGTGTGGGGGTCTTTCAGTGTGTGGGGGGGGCTCGCAGTGTGTGGGGAGGGCTTGCAGTGTGTGGGGGGGGCTCTGTGTGGGTGTGTGGGGGGGCTCTGTGTGAGGGGGGCTCTGTGTGGCTGTGTGTGAGGCTCTGTGTCTGTGTGGGGGGGCTCTGTGTGGGGGGGCTCTGTGTGTGTGGGGGCTCTCTGTGGGTGTTTGTGTGTGGCATTTGCGAGAGATTAAGCTATTGGCATTGTAAATGACAATGCCATTTATTTATGTTAGAAAAAAACATAAATAAAAAAAATGTCAAGAGCAATGCCAATAGCTCTAACTTTAACAAAGGCAAAACCATTGCATTGTAAATGCTTGTTTCTTTTCTTTCCCTCCTCGCAACTGGGGGAAAACAAACGAAAAGAGCGCGCATCCACAAATGGACTGTAGATATAAAAACCGCTAATGTATACTCCACCTATATATATATTTTTGTATGTTTCTTTTATTCTTGCTGATGCCAATAAAAGCCTTTTCAAATTAAAAAAAAAACAAAAACATGTAATCACTCCAATGCAATGTTAAAAACTGAGTATAATAAAATTGGCAAAACTTAGTTTTATATAATAAAAAAGATAGACAGACAGACAGATAGATAGATAGATGTTTTAAAACACAACAAATATCCTTCTCATGGTTTACTTGCCCCGTGTCGTGTAAGCTCTATTTGATGACCATAAACATCAGTCTGCCAGATGCTAAATAATGGATAAGGCTTATTTATGGGCGGATGCTTTTGAAAATGGTGGTATAGACATTTACAAAACCTGCACTATCAAGTCAGTAAAACAAGAGAATATGTGGCCAACGCAACATAAGAAATAGGTTGCTATGCACGTTACAAATCCCGCCGTACCTTTGAACCCCGAATGGTACAGGCAGGGCTGGCTGAGGGGCTCGCTCCGGCTCACCGCGGCCATCCCTTCATACCACACCGGAGGGATGAGCGGCAGAAGCGGGGTCCACACCCAGGTTCCGGAGGGGTAATGTAGACAGTGTGATTCGGAAATAGCGCGATGAAACTGCAGCATGGCACAGGAGAGCGCGCCTTCAGGGGCGGCTCACGTTATCATCATCTTCTCATATAGTATTATGTAGAAGGCGTGCACTGCACACCCGCGGTGGAGAGAGGCAGGGGTTGCAACGTTCTCAGGCACGTTTCACGCCTAGTACATCATACCGATGATGCTCCACGTTTGCGCCATGTGCCGTATACGTTTGTTTCATGTGGCATATATGACATTTAGACTAGGTATTTTATTGTAATTGCATCCTTAAAGCGCTTATTACCCGAGAAGTACTGTTGAACCGTTTCTCAACGAGTTACACTACGCCGGTGTTGTGCCTTACTGCCGAAGAGCGGGGATACAGGATACTATGGGGATACCAGATATTACACAGCACCAGAACCCAAGATGAGTGTTTAATACAGTGGTCATTAGGATTCATTTTGTGCTTTCAAGAAAACCATTCCATGCATTTACTCCAGTTTATTTAAAATGGATTAAAATGATAGGGACAGTGGCATATTGTACAATCTCTCCAGCTCCACATCCCTGCAGAATGTGATGGGGAGCCCTATAGTCTCCCACATCTCAGAGATATTCATTGGCCCTGGGCTGAATGGGGCCCCTGGAAGAGTTAGAGGTCCCCTAAGGGGTTGGTGGTCCCCCTGCGATACACCCGCCCTCTCCCCATAGAAGTTAATTGTCACCATTAGGGGATGGGGGTCTGTGAGTTCATTCACACGGTTGAATAAAAGATAGGCTAGAGAAGAGAAGATTGGGTAATATAAGAAAGTTGCAGAGGCATGGGTTCTGAGCGATGAAACGGGTTGTCGGTAATTTGCAGAAACACAATAAAATAGATTAAAGCTGACAGGCATGCAGTTTAGAGTTGGCTATACTCAGACAGAGGAGGATAGGATAGGATATCACTTATATGGCACACTTATACCCGAGGGTGTCAAAGCGCTAAAGCAGACAAAGAGGAGACAGGATGGAAGCACACAAGCAACAACCTAGGACGAAAACATCCAGGTTTTCAGATGTTTTTGAAAAAAACAGGTAGGAGTACGCATTGGAGATTAAAGAGGGTAGGGAATTCCATAACTTGGAGGATTGCAAAGGATGGAAGGTAAGGAGAAGGTAATTCAAAGAAAGGAGTGGGAACAATCAAAAGTTTTAAGACAAGGTTAGGGTTTTAGAGGTATATCGAGAGAGCAGGCTTTTTAACATAGCATGCAGCTTGAGGAATATCAATGGGGCAAAAAACCATAAGCACTAAGGTCCTAGCCCAGTTCTGTCAGACCCCTGTTGTAAAGTAATCAGGAAGCAGGGGAAAATAAATGAGATACAACAACCCCCACTTGTGGGTAACCAGTGTAGGCAAAGCAGGAGCAGTGAGTAGCTGGTTGAGAGTGCGGGTGATGGTTGGAGAGCCCTCTAGTAGAGGGTACTGCAGGCCACCCAGGTAGGACGAGGTGCAATAGCAGGGCATGTGCCATATATTAATTTGTAGGTATAGCTACTCTGTGTTTAGAGTTTAATTGCACTTTATTGTGAACAGGGTCCACAATATTTTTTCTGATTGGCATTAAAATAATAAATGTAACTCCCTCTGCTTAAACCTATTCCCCAATGTTTGTGGGATTGCAGTTGGAATTACAAATCTGACCCAGTCTGATATACGTTCTTTCCCCAATCTTTGCAGAAAAGAAGATAGAATAATAAATGTGACATAACCTAAGATATGCACTTTCTCCAATTATAGTGTGATCTGAGTTAGAAGATTAAATCTGAACTCCTTTAACCTTTTCCATGCTCATGACGAGCTGAGCTCGTCAAGAGGCACGGTGCTCCGGTGCTCATGACAAGGTCAGCTCGTCATGAGCTGCGGAACGCTCAGGTGCGGGGAGAATTCCCCTGCTGTGCTGAGCGTTCCACGGGAGCCAGTGCACCTGTGACTAGCTCAGCTCGTCATGAGCACAGGAGCGACGTGCCTCATGACGAGCTGAGCTCGTCATGAGCATGCGGGCGCTGTGCGCGCCCCCCCAGCACAGCGGGGGAATTACTCCCGCAGCGAAGGGGCTAATATATGTAGTTTCCCAAAGGTTTGTGGGATGGGTACTAGAATAGTATACCTGACCACCTCTAATATATTAATTTTCCTCAATGGTTGTTGGAGGACTGAAGTTAGAATAACCCAAACCCCTCTAATCTATGCACTTCCCCCAATGTTTTGAGGGTTGGAGTTAGAATAGTAAAACTAACCCCCTAAGAGAGACACTTTCCCTATGTTTGTAGGACTAGAGTAACAATAGCAATGTTGAGGGAGGAGCTACGATCGCGACCAAGATGGCCGCGTGAGTCTTGGGCTCCCGAGACTATTGTTACATGCGACCCTCCCCTGAGGTATACGGAGAGCGGGTGCGAGGCCACGGACGATCCAGCGCTGTGGTGCGCCTTGGTGGAGGAGATTGTGGCCTCGTTCTGTGCGCCCCCCCCCCCTGGACTGTCGTCAACAGCAGCTCACCCCTGGAATGTGAAAGGAGCGGGTGCAGGGCCGTTGGGGACACAGCGCCGTAGCGCACTCCGGCTGAGAAGGCCCCCCCCCTCTCCTGTATGTGAAGGTTGCCCGGGTGGAGAACGGGGAAGACAGGACTCACCGGGGACTTGGCTGGCTCTCCTTTTGGTGCGCTGGAGACTAGGGGACCTGGCTTTGGTCCATGCAGCAGCTGGCCCCTATAACCACTTGCCTCTTTTTTGTGGCTTTACTGTATCGGTCCCCCGGGCAGAATATTCTTGGCCCCTTCGCCCCATGGAGATTCAACACAGTGACTGGAGCATTGGGCGCCTGGACGTGGGTGGCGCTCGTTTGTATTGTGGCAGTGGGCCCCGGTGGGAAGCAATGATTCAGCAAGTGTCAGACCCCGAATAAAATTGGTGGAGTTGCGCATTTTTCTGCCGCACTTCCGATACCTGCCTGGTTTGAATCAACTCCATCGCAGTCTGAGCTGGCGCCGGCGAGAGCCTGCCCGTCCTTAGATTTACTGTGCATTGAACTGTGTTTGGAGATGGGCATACTATCCTCCAGGACTGGGTTGACTTATTGTATCGGCCACGCAGGTGTGAATATTTTGAGAATAATCCCGAGATCTCGTCCTGAGTGGTGGGAAAGATACAGAGGCTTGGATTGCTTTTCATGGCTTACAAAATGGCGTCGAAACCTGAGACGGAAAAACAACAAATGAAGGCGCCCAGGGGTAATAGATATACCCAATCCAACAAGCTGGACCGCTATACGCAGCCTAGGGGATCGCCATCCAGATCCGGGAAGTCTCAGGATGTCGGTGCGGAGACGTTGACCTCCGCGGTGGAGCCTACGCTGCAAGATGTGATGGCGGCGATTGAGGGGGTGCGTACATCCCTAGGTAAAAAGATTGAGTCCTTGGATCATAAACTGGACACGGTGACAATAGAAGTTAATTTAATCCGTGCGTACCTCACTAAAACCAGTGAAAAGGTGAAATCCCTGGACATCAAAACGACCAGTCTCACAGATGATGTGGCCTTGTTGCAGCAAGAGGTTTGTGATCTCAAAACCGCCAGTGATATCGCAGGTCGCAAGTTGGACGAATACAAAGGGAGGGCCAGTAGAAACAATGTGCGTATTATTGGTGTGCCTGAAAAGGCTGAGGGGCAGTCTGCTGATCTCTTTGTTGAAGATATCATCCTCAATCATTTGAAGCCCCGAGGTCTGGGGAATTTTTTCACAGTGGAAAGGGCTCATAGAGTTCTGGGTGGGAGACCGCGCCCTGGGCCCCCCCCCGACCGATGATCGCGAGAGTGCTTAACTTTAGGGATAGAGATGCTATCCTGCAGGCTTCCAGAAATGGAGGTCCTCTTCATTATGAAAACTCAGCTCTCAGTTTTTTCCCGGACTTCACGCAGGCAGTACAAAAACAACGGCAGACTTTCACAGGCATCAAGAGGAGACTCCGGGAAAAGGGATTGAAGTATGCCATGTTGTATCCTGCCAAGTTGCGAGTTGAACACGAGGGAAGGGCCTTTTTCTTTGACATTCCCGAGGTTGCGGCAGACTGGTTGGACACGGTTTATCCCCGGGATGAGCGACAGCGACAGAGCGGAGATGAGGAAGAAGGCACTCAAGAAAAAGTATGAGAACTGTTATTGCCGCAGGTGTGGTCGAATTGGGTTGGGGTGGGGTGTATGTGGGTGAGTACAGTAACTAAGTTGATGGTCTAGGTTGCTCAGATGGGCTAATAGTATTGTTGGGGTTGGGCGGGTAAGTGGGGGCCTGTACCGGGGTGGTACGACCCTCTACACCAGACATGGACAACGGGACTCCCCCCGGGAGCTCTTACCATCCCCACCCTGTTTGTTCCCTGTTACAAAACGAACTTCCCTCTGTTGATTTCAATATCGGACCCTCCGAGGAACAGGAGGACTATGGCCCTTTAACTGGAGATCTGAAGAAGAGTGGGCGGGGCTACCAGTGGAGGAGGCAGCGTTAAATGCGGAAGCCGGAAGGGAGAAGGTGTGCTTGTACACCGGGAGAGGCGAGAGTTGGAGAGTAGAGTCGGAAGAAGAGCGTGGTGAAGAGAGGAGGAAAAGACCGGAGGAAGAATCGAGTGAGAGCGGAAGCCGTACCATCACCGGAGGAAACGCCAGGAGGCCAACGTCCCCACAAGCCGCCCTGCCACACGCCCGGTGGAGGTGTGTGGCTAACTCAGGTACGGAGGCGAGTGGCGGGTTGGGTCGGGAGGAAGGGCAGTTCTGCCGAGTGATTGGGATCCCCCCATCCCGGTGTACCCTTACCCCTGAGCACTAAACCCCTCACCGCACGAGAGCATTGAGTGTTGCACTTCGGGAACTTCCTCACTCCTTTTCCCCTCAACATCACGAGTACCGGACCTTACCCTGACCCCCTTCCTTCTTTGTGTTTTCCTTTGCGAGAGGCGCCACGGACGAGGATCAGCCCCTAGCGAGGTGGAGACCCGAGGGACTACGCAGAACAGATCCATCTAAACCGAGAGCACGTCGGAGGAGCTGAAGCCGATCCCTCAGACGGACATTGTACACTAGGAAGACCTGTACAGGGCCGTACTTCTCCTCAAAGTTTCTCTTTGATTGTTAAGTAGATAGGTTATGGGGCAACAGGCACACTGCAAGTTTGGGGGGGATCAACACCGTGAGCAGGGGTGCAGGGTGGGGGGTGGTGAGTGGGGTTTGGTTTGGGGTGGACTTATGTGTTGTCTTTTTGTTTTGTTTATTGTGAGTATTACATTCCAAGGCGCCATTCAGAATTGTAGCAGGTTCATGGTGCAGGAACTGGAGAGAGAACTGACTCATTTCATGTTTCATGATGGGGGGTGGGGATCTGAAGGTGTTAAGCTGAAATGTTAATGGGTCAGGGGACAAAATCAAGCGTAGTGTGATTCTTCAGTATCATGGACGTCACGCCCCGGATGTAGTCCTGCTTCAGGAGACGCATTTAGTGGGTAACTCATGTAGGGCTATGCACAGAAAGGGGTATCGATTGGTTGCACATGCGGGTTTTACTTCAGGGTCCAGAGGAGTGGGGATTCTGGTTAGGAAAACGCTTCCGATGGTGATTGACTCTGTGACTGAGGATGACAGGGGTAGATATGTAGGAATATCGGGCCGTTGGGAGGGGCATATCCTATCCATGATGTCAGTATACGTCCCCCCAGGTAAGCAGACGACCACGTTTGTAGATTTAGGGAAAACCCTGCTGGACTTCCCGAGGGGTCTTTTGATTTTGGGAGGTGACTTTAATGCTGTGGTCTCAGGTACTATGGATAGATATCCCCCTAGGGATACGGGGCGAGCGCAAAGATGGCTTCCCGAGTTTATGGATGCATTGGGTTTGATTGATAGTTGGCGATTGCTTCATCCGGACTAACGACAGTTCACCTTTCACTCTGGTGCACATGGTAGTCTTTCACGTATAGATCACTGTTTGGTGCCGGCGGCTCAGGCATATTGCATCACCGAGGCTACACACCTAGCCAGAGGCATATCAGATCATTCGCCACTCTGGGTCAGGTTTGACTTCAATTTGGACTTGAGCGGCAGGATAGCTCCCATTAATCCCTGGTATATACGTACTCCTAAAATTCGTAAGGACTTGCTAAAGGCGTTAGAGCATTATTTTCAGGAGAATGAGGGGTCGGTGCCGTCTCCTCTTTCGCTGTGGGAGGCTTTCAAGGTGGTCATACGGGGTCAGGCTTTGTCACTGATTGCAAGGGCAAAGAAGGATCGTATTGCAGAAGTGGTGAACATAGAATCTGAAATTGCTAGGATCGAGTCGGACTTGGAACAAGAGGTAACCCGGGCCAAATTACATGTCCTGCATCTCAAGCAACTTGAGTATAAAGCGTTAGTCACTGACAGTGCCAGAGCCCTAAGTAGAGAGCAGCAGGGCCGGCTATACGATGTCGGAGATAAGGCTGGGAAACGTGTTGCTTGGCTAGACAAAAAAGACAGGGCTGATCGGGTAGTTCCGGAACTGGAGACGGCGGAGGGCGCAAAAAAAACAGACCCCCAGGGTATAGTGGACAATTTTGCAGACTATTTTCGCACAATCTACACATCGGTAGCGGGGCAACCTGAGGAGGACTCCCACATGCTATTGCGAGATATCCAACTCCCGAGCCTGACTAAGGAAGATTGCGAATTTATGGACAGCGCTCTCACTGCGGATAAAGTGGCCCTGGCAGTACGCTCCTTGAATTCGGGTAAGGCGCTAGGTCCTGATGGACTCCCGATTGAGTTGTATAAACTAAGACCCGATAGAATTGCGCCCTATCTTAAAGATATGTTTGTAGCGGCTCGAGAGAAAGGGATGTTGTCTTATGATCAGTGAGTGGCATCTATAGTTGTTATCCATAAGGAAGGGAAACCGAAAACCGAGTGTGCCTCTTATAGGCCTATTTCTTTATTAAAAGCAGAGCCCAAGATTCTTGCAAAGTTATTGGCTAGTTATCTTGTCAAGGTTATTAGCGGCTTGATACACGCTGATCAATCTGGTTTTATCCCCCATAGAAATACGGCGTTGAACCTTCGTAGGTTACACAGAGTTTTAGCCAGGGCACATACCCTGGGAGAACAAGCTATTATATCATCGCTGGACGCGACGATGGCCTTTGACACGATAGAATTGCCTTATTTATGGGCGGTTTTGGCAAAGTTTGGATTTGGACGGGAATTTATTAGTTGGGTAAGACTGTTATATACTGAGCCTCTTGCACAAGTGGTAGTTAATAATCGAGTTTCAGCAGCATTTTGTATGGGAAGAGGCACCCGACAGGGGTGTCCACTCTCCCCCCTCTTGTTCTCACTGGCACATGGGCCTTGGGCAGCCTGAATCCGCTCGGAGCCTTCCATTCGAGGTATACGATGGTCCCCTGAGATAGAGGACCGGATCTCTCTATATGCGGATGACATTTTACTCTATTTAACACCACCCAGAAAGTCCTTAATTGTCCTCTATGATGTTTTGGCCTCCTACGGTAGGAATTTGGCACTCACTATAAATTGGGGGAAATCCTATTTGTATGTTCTGAATGGCGATACCCCGATTCCCCCGCGAAATTGCCCGATTCAAATTGTCACAGATAGGTTTAAATATCTGGGATCTTTATTTCGCTGGATCCCAAACTTCGTTATGAGAGGAACCTTCTTCCCCCATTGGTTAGATTAAAGACCGACGTAGACAACTGGAGGAAGTTGCCTCTCTCCTTGTTGGGAAGGGCAACACTCTTTAAGATGATGTCCCTACCTTGCTTCCTTTACGCCCTTCAGAATACATTAGATATAGTTCCAGCCAGTTATTTTCATGAGGTGGAGGGGATGCAAAGTAGACTATTATGGGAGGGTAGACCACGTATCGCTTTGGCTAAATTGACGTTACCATGGTATGACGGTGGTACCGCCCTTCCGGATACTAGGCGATACTACTGGGCTTCTCAATGGGCGGCAATAAACCTGGGTACATATGGGCCTGGTTCAGACCCGGGATACGCAATGTATAGATGGCAACTCCCAGGTGGTAATTACAATAGAGCTTTGTATGCCAAAACGGCGAGGAAAAGTTTGACAGGGCCCACCAGTGTGGCAGTCAAGGTATGGCATGACGCCACCAATTCTTTGGGATGGAAAGGCCGCCTCACGCTGGCCACTCCATTATTTGATTCGGAATGCCTGGGTAAACTCTGGAACACGAAAGGTTTCGATAAGTGGAATTTAATAGGGATAGCTAGGATTGGTGATATCTGGGTCAAGGACAGGATTAAGTCATTTGCCGAATTAAAAACCGAGTTTGAATTGAATGGGACGGAATATTTCCGCTATGCGCAGGTCAAACATGCACTGCGAATGGCGTTGCCGGTGGAGATGGATATGCCTTAGGCCTCACCATTGGAAGATAGAATATTAGACAGCCATTTGCCAGAGAAAACTATTTCCCTCATTTATAGGAAGTTCATCAATCATAGAGCGGACCTCCTGTTAGAGTTGAGAGATAAATGGATGAGGGACGGTATTGAGCTAGATGACGAGGACTGGCAATCGGCTGTGTCCTCCCCAAGAGAGGTTGCGATCCCGGCACGATTGCGACTAGTCCAGTTGAAAACACTACATAGGGTGTATGTCACTGGCCCAAGCTTGGTCCGGATGGGGCTATCTGAAGACAGTTTGTGCAGGCGAGGTTGTGGGCAGATGGGCACGTTCCTCCATGTCCTCTGGGAATGTCATTATGTGGTGGATTGTTGGAGGGCGATACATGATGTTATGCAGGAGGTACTAGGGGTAACGGTGTCACCAGAGGCAAGGAGATGCCTCCTTAATATTTGGGAACCTACAGACCTAAACACAGCGCAGACTAGGTGGGTCCCTCTGGGGGCTATGATAGCAAAACGAAATATAGCACAGCAGTGGGCGTTCCAAAAATCACCTACACTTGAGGAATGGAAAGAAAGTATGGACTGGTGCATGTTCCGGGAGAAAACTGTTTATTTGGCAAGGGGGCGACCTCGCAAATGGATGACTGTTTGGGGACTGTGGAATCGATATAGGGGGGAGATTTGTGTACCTCCAGTTGACTCAATGCCGGATATGTTGACATCCCTGTGACCCGCATGTGTAGGAATTACGATCCCCCCTCCTTTCTTCTCGTATCCTCCAAAGTATTATTGTTATGATGTAATGATGTGTGGAAATGTTTCTCTCTGTACCGAGCACTTATTGAAATGCCTTGTGTTAATAAAAAGAAATATATATAAAAAAAACAATAGCAATGTTTAACCCCTCTAATACATTCTATTTCCCCATTGTGTATGGCACTGGAGTTAGAAAAGGTGACAGGCACTAAAATATGCCCCTTCCTCCATGTTTGTGGGAATGAAGGTAGAATAGTACATCTGGTTCCCCTTTAGTGAATTCATTTCACCAATGGCTGCTGGATTGAAGCTATAATAGTAAATCTAACACCCTCTAATGTATGCTTTTTCACTAGTTTGTGTGGGATTGGTGTTAGAATAGTAAATATGACCTCTTCCAACATATGTACTTTCCCACTGTTATGGGAATGGAGTTAGGATAGTAAGCCTATCCCCATATAATAAAAACCCTTTCCCCAATGATTGTGGGATTGGAGCTAGAAAAGTACATTTGAGAGCTTTTAATATATGTACTTTGCCCAATGTTTGTTGGATTGGTGCTCGAATAGTAAATCTGCACCCCTCTAATATATGCATCTTCCCCAATGTTTCCGGGATTGGCATTAAAATAATAAATCTAACCCCATCCAACATAAGTACTTTCCAAAACATTTGTGAGATTGGAGTGCAATTAGTTTATCTGACCCCTTTAATATACGCGCATTCCCATATTTTTGTGGGATTGGAATTAGAATAGTAATTCAGACCCTCTCTAGAATATGTATTATCCCCAATGTTTGTGCAATTGGAGTTAAAAAAACATAAGGCTCCTAATCCAAAAACAATCTTTCTGAATTGCTTTTTGTATTGAACTAAGAATAGAAAATAAGTTCACTATGAATTTAAGTACTTTTAACAAACTGTGTTGGACAAGAGTTCCAATAATAAATGTTACCAATTTTTTTTTTATTTTTTTTTAAAACCTTTATTTGCATCAACAGGATATACATGCGTGGGCCCACAACCAGTCCGGCCGGCCATAGGTCAAAAATGTCAAAAATCAAGGTAAGCTATACAAGGCCAGCTGGCAGGCAGGCAAACATATTCAAATCAGTACTAAGGAAAGGACACGCGATATCAACGGCCCAACATCAGGAACAGTGAGGTTCATTTTATAATAAGGGGACAAGGCTCATGGCAGACTCATAAAATACGGGAAGAACAATAGACAGAAATATGCCCACGCCAAAATGGAAAGAGGGGGGGGGGAGAGAAGGATGTGAAGACACGAGTCGGTCGTAGTACAGAACAAGCGCAAAATATATTAGAGAAGCATACAAGTACCACCAACATCTCATGCCCCCCCACCCAATATTACGCTAACAAATGCAAGGGGAGCAGATAAACTGCACTGTCTAAACCTACTCGCCATACTAGCCTGGGGAAAAAGGGGGGGGGGAGAGGGGAGGGGAGGGAAAGGGGAAAAAACAGGGGGGAGACTGAGGGGAGGAAACCAATAAGGACAGGAACAGGGTGAGGAGAAAAAGGAGGAACAAAGAAAAAGAAATATAAAAGGAGAAACACAATCGTGCAAGATGGGCGCCACCCCGGGCCAAGCGTCCCGCGGCCAATAATACAGAAGAAAGTGGAGAGCTGGCGAAGAGTAGGGTGCGGCGGTCGCAACGGAAACACCGAAACTAATAATAGTGGCAGAGCAACAGACCCCAACCCACCACACCAGAGAAGCGAGGACAGAAGCGGCACCTCTATAAAGGGATAGAAAAGGGCCATAGAACCAAGAAAGAAAAACATCTGAAAGACCCCGCCCACCCATCCCACCCCGCACCCCTGCAGAAGGCTACGGCCTACCCTCCAAACAGCGTGCCTGTCGCCCTAATCCGAAACCCGAAATATAGTAAAAAGGAAAGTAGAATGAGGAGACAAAAAGAAGAAGGAAAGGGATTAGGAAATAAATACAATAAAGATGTGAGGGAGGAGCCGAAGGGTACGAACAAACACACTCGGCCGCGACCCTCCCCGGACCATAAATTGAATAACTATTAAATCAGTACTACACCTTCACATACAGCAATAACCCGCGGGGGGGGGGGGGGGAATTTGAACGTTTCACAATGTCGAAAATACAAGCATCAGTGCAAAGGACGAGTATACCAGCAGACTATCAGTGTTGTACAACTCACCCCCAGCCCTTCCTGACCACGAAACCAACCCAATAAAGGATAACATGGAGCGGACCACCCAGCACAAAATAATCGCAATGTTGACCAGGATTACGGCAGTGATGTAGATTGGGGAGAGCTACCATACCAATGGAATACAAAAAGTCAATAAAGCCAGTCAGTTGTAGCAGCAACGACAGGGCAAGCAAAGGCAAGCCGGGGCCCAGTTGCGCAGTTCGACAATGCAAAGGTACCCCTCCAGGGCAAAAGTTTGATTCCATCGAAGCGGGAGCAAACAGCAGTCCACCACAGTTCCCAGTTGTCCGGGATGGAGCAGATCTCCGCGTCGTGTGCAAGTCCTCGAAGTCCGGGCGGTGAAAAAACGGAGATTCAAAAGCCACCGGCCCATCAAGCGGCCGAAGAACAGCGGCAGCAACTTCCGGCGCACCCGGAGGGGGCGAAGCAATGGAGGCATCAGGACGATAGGGGTGCATGAAGGAGCGGCGACCCAAAATGGCGGCGGGCCGCAGAGGGTCGGCAGAAGCACCGGGGGCCAAGACAGCGTATAATGACATCAAGGCGTCTAGGACATCTCCGAGCGTGGGCGCTCGAGCACACGCCAAGGCCCCCGCGCAATCCGGCCAGCAAAGTTCTTCGGTGCGGAGCGGAGCACCCCCCACGTTGTCGGCAGCCATCTTGTGAGTTTCACCGCCCCGCACTCCACCGCAGGCCCCCAAACAGTTCCAGAATGTAGGACTTTACAGATCTCCGGAGGTTCCCAACAACGGCCTCACCGGCACCGAGCGGGTAGGCGCTCGATGGGGGGAGCGCCCCTTCCGAACAGCGGCGGGCCCCAAGAGCAGAGCCAGGCACGGGGTCCAGGGCTGCCGGACAGAACAAGGGCGAAGGGACCCCTTCACACAGTGAGCCCCCAACACATCTCGTCCCCCTCCAGCCGCTCGGTCCATAAATCGGGGCCGGTTCAGGATCACCGGGGCAGACACACAACGGCTCCCACCAGTGGCTCACTCTCGCGGCCGGGGCCGGCAATCTCAGCACCGCCGGTCGGGTCCCACAGGCGAGGTCCCGGTCTCGAGCGCCCGGATGCCTCAATCTTCCGAGGGCACAGCTGCGGACCCACAGCACGCAGGAGCTTCCGGACCAGACGGTGAGTAAGAGTGGAGCGTTAAATTCCAAGATCTGCAGTGAAGTATCGTCGCAGTACAGGATATCTTGCAGGATATTCGAGATTGGCCGGAGGGCCGACGGAGCCGAGCTAAAAGGCGGCCATTACGCTCTCAGGCTAGGCTCCTCCCCTCAATGTTAACAATTTTTAATATATATTTTATACATGTTTGTGCAATTCTGATTTTATTTGTTTAAAAAAACAAGAAAAACAATTGGTAGTGCTATAATTTCAAAAAATGTTTACATTCTACATTTTGATTTACACATTTAATATATTACAACATTAAAATAATTATAGTAGACTAATATCATTTTTACATCATATACTTTAAAATTCAGGGAAATATTCATTTTAGATCTGAATATTACGTAACACCAATATTAAAACATTAATCATAGTAAAATATAACATTTACTTCTTTGTAAGTCAAACAGAAGAAAAAAATTGGAAAAATAATGCAACGATCCCTCAGTTCCCTCGCGTGATAGAAAATAAAATGGTGACCAGGCCACATTTAATAACCTTATGCCCTGGGGAGCCCACCCAAGGGCTGTGTTCATAAAGGAGAGGTGAGCTGCGTGACCCCCCTTCCTGACCCTACAGAGGCCCGGGGGCCCACCCCAGGGCCAACATTTCTTTATATGGGGAGAACCCCAGAACCTCAAGAGGCCCCAGGGCCCCCACCCCAAGGCTGAAATTTAACAAAAACAGGAGGGAGCCATTAACGACCCAGGGATCCCATCCCCCGGGCCTGCTCGCAAGCTATGTCCTGGGGAGCCCAACCCCGGGACATATCATTTTCCCTGCCCGCAGCGGTGCGGGCAGAGAAACCTGTGTTTGCGCTTGATAAGTGGCAGCATTTTTTAATTTACTGGCAATCAGGACCAAACACCGAATCCACTCCCAGCAGGTGGGAACTTTAAAAATGCTCCCAACCGCTGGGATCAAAATATTGCTCCTGCCGAGAGGGAGCAGCATCAGGAGCTGCTCGCTGCGGTCGGGAGCAATGCCGGCTCCTGAGAGTATGGTGGGTGGCACCAAGGCACCCACCTTTAACAGTGGAGGGGCAAAATTGCACTGGGGAGGGGGGCCGTGTGACCCCCACCCCAGAAAATCAAGTCAGGCCCCGGGGGATGGGGTCCCAGGGGTCCAAATCTGACCGGGGAGGGGGGCCACACTCGCCCCCCCCCTTTATTTAATAAAAAAGTGGCCCTGTGAGGTGGGATCTACAGGCCCTAACAGGACACATGGTGGGAGGCCATGTGGGACCCCTTCCATTTAATTAAATAAGTGTACCTGCTGATGGGGTTCCCAGAGAAGATAACTGCTCGGGGAGGGTGGCCGCTCAGCCCCCCTCTACTTTAAAAAATACACAGCCCTAGGGTATGGGGTCCTCAGGGCCTATAGAGGCTCAGGGATGGGAGCCACGTGGCCCTCACCTTTTCATAGCTATATGTATGGCCCCAGGGCTGAGGTCCCAGGGCCTATAATGGCTCGGGGAGGGGAGACGCGCAGCCCCCCTACACTATAAAAAATACATGGCCCTGGGGTATGGGGTCCTCAGAGCCTAAAGAGGTTTGGGAAGGTGGGCCGCTCGGCCATCTCCTTTTTTTGAGTATTTTTACGGCCAGCCGATGGGGTCCTCAGGACCGCTATCATCTCGGTGAGGGGGATACAAGTACCACTCCCCTTTATTTGTAGAAATGGCCCTGGAGGATGGTGTCCCCAGGGCGTGACAAGGTTTAGGGAGGGAGGCTGCACGCCCCTCTCCCCTTTAATTAAAAAAACAAATGGCCCAGGGCCTTACAAGGTTCGGAAGAGGGGGCCATGCATCCCCCCTCCCCTTTTAGTATGTATGCACAGCCCTGGGAGATGGAATCCCTAGGGCTTAAAGAGGCTTGAGAGAGGGGGGGCATGCGTATCCCCTCCTCTTTAAACTTATATGTACTGCCTGAGAGGATGGGGTCTCCAGGGCCCAAAGAGGCTTGGGGAGGGGGGCCGCACGGCTCCTTTCACCTTTAATTAAAAAAGGCCCTGGTTGATGGTGTCCCGAGGGCCAGGCCCTATGGCCAACTCCCCATGTACATGATAGAAGGCCCCAGCGCAGTGTGAGATTGGATGCTTTTACGGGGTTGGCCATAGAGCCTGCCCACAGGCCAGGCCTTTTGGCAAACCCTGCACTGCCCATGGCTGAAGGCTGTGCACAGCGTGGGGTTGGCTGCATGTGGAGGAGTTGGATGTAGGCCCTGCAGCTGTGCGTGGCAGGGGGTTGCATTTACGGTGGGGGGGGGGGTTGCATTTACGTATAGTAATTAAATATTACTTTACGTAAAAAATCCTAGCAATTCACTGAAACAACCCAAAGGGTAAAGTAACTTTATAGTTAGGTGTGATATAAAGATCAGTTAAAAAAAATCCTTGCAAATACACTGAAAACAAGCATTTACCATGCAATGGTTTTGCCTTTGGAAAAGTTAGAGCTATTGGTATTGTAAATGACAAAATTTGTATTTATGTGTTGGTTTTGAAAACAGATAAATAAATGGCATTGTCATTTACATTGCCATTAGCTTAATCTCTCGCAAATGTGAGACCTATTGCATTTGCACCCACACACACACAGAGCCGCACACACACACACACAGAGCCGCACACACACACACACAGCGCCAGCCGCACACACAGAGCCAGCCGCACACACACACACAGCCAGCCACACACACACAGAACCAGCCACGCACACACACAGCCAGCCGCGCACACACACAGCCAGCGCGCACACACACAGCCAGCCGCACACACACGCACAGCCAGCCGCACACACACACACACACACACAGAGCCAGCCGCACACACACACACACACACACAGAGCCAGCCGCACACACACACACACAAACACAGAGCCAGCCGCACACACACACACAGAGCCAGCCGCACACACACACACAGAGCCAGCCAAGGCTGCAAAGAAGATAACAAGTAACTGGGTAATATAAAGGAGGTACAGGAATATGAGTAGTAGAGATTGAAAAGGTGTGTGGCACATGAAGAGGTCTGGCAACAGGTTATGAGGTAAAAAGGCTGAGTGGGTGTTAAGGAATGGGTGGGATCTGCAGAGTGGGAATGAAAGTTGTCAGGGATGGCAGAAAGGAGCCCAGGCTGGGGTTCAGGATGAAGGGAAGAATAGCAAGCGACACAGAAGGCAAGGAGCAGCATTAGCACTCCATGTGACCTCACACTGATTTTGGTAATAACACCCGTTTTTACAAGTCTTTGGGTCATTACTATATAACATATATAAAAATATAAAAACGCATACATAAATAAATTACTGAGAGAGCGCCGTCTAAGACGTCAGGCTTCCCTTGTACGTACACGGGCATTACATATTAGCTGTTTAATCGTGGAGAGGTGTGGCTCACTGGTTAGAGGCGGCAGACCTGTAATCAGAGAACGGCCCGGGACCAGGGTTCAATTCCCGACGCGGCAGGGTCTTGGACCAGGGTCAGCGGACTCGATAATTCTCGCCTCAGTGCCTACTCTAACCAGGGAACACACTCGGTAACTCTGGGCATTAAGCTTGCCTCATCTCTACAACGGCCCCCCCACAGACGCCAGGGATGCCTGGTTTCACCCTGGAGATACCCAGAAAGGGACCATCTCACAGGGAAAACCAGGACAGGTTCCCCAGCGGTCTACAGCGCCAGGACACTCGGGTAGAGTAACAGTGCGCTTTACAAGTATCCAATATTTACATTTAATGTGTTTCAATGTTTACTTCATGTGACAGTTCAGTTCATCTCCTTCAGAACTGCCCCCGGAAACCCGACAGAGACACAGCAGAAAGCTTCCACCCCATGAGTAGCCCCAAAATGCGCCCCCTACAGCTCGACTGCATGAGTGCAGTTGGGGCTAAAAGCCACAGACCGGTTACAGCAACAAAGCAAACCTAAAAGTACCTCAAGCTATAAAAACCGTAAGAAATGTTCAAGACATTACGCTTTGCAGAACTCCTTGGTGCTTAAAACGTAGCTGCAAAAACATCCCTTTTACATCTGCAGCCCATTGACGTGCTTGCCACCCTGTAACAGCTCGCGCACGGCAGACTAACAAGTAATATAAGTTTCAACTCACCGCCGAGGATCCCAGAGCTCAGAAACAAGGAAGCAACGGCGAGCTGGCAAAAATGAAACCTCGGAGATGCGAGGCTCCCAAAGTTCCCTGGAGGGTGCTCTAAGGAGCAAGAGTGAAAGTAGCAGACAGCGGGAGGGGGGGGCGGGCACACGGACAGCGGGAAGGGGGGCGGGGTAACGGCCTCACAGACAGCGGGAGGGGGGCGGGTGAACGGGCTCACGGACAGCAGGGGGGCGGGTTAACGGGCACACGGACAGCGGGAGGGGGTGCGGGCACACGGACAGCGAGAGGGGGGGTGGGCACACGGACAACGTACAAACTATGTTACTCAGAAACAAATCAATATTCGTAATAATGCAAACAATATAGTGATGACTTAAATTGTTGTATTCAGTGCATTTATATCTAGTGCTTGATGAGATTTTGGAATTGAACTAGTAAGGCCATTAATGTTTACCTATTTAGAATGATAGATAATTTCTGCATTGATTCAGCTAACAGCAGAGTACAAATTATAATGTTGCCGAGGTCTGCCATTCAAAAAAAAAAAAACATTCAAACCTCATCCTGACGTGGTCAACCTTCTAAATCCACTTATTCTCACAAACAGTCAGAAGTCGGTCAATATTCCGAGAGCTGGCCGTGGATTTTGATGACCTCTATAGTTCAACATTTGATGTCTTTATCAGAATGCATGTAATGCTCTACAAAGGGCCTATGCTTGGTTTTGCAACTCACCCGTGATTGATGTTGTAGTATGCATTTACGTACAGGTTGTTGTCATATAGCTACTGTATATCTTTATAATGCGTTAAGTTAGCATAGGCTCATTACATGTTTAAACGCCATTTTTTCCTTTTGCTGCTTCTGCACACAACACTTAATTGTTGATTTAGCTTTCAACCTAGTAGTTCGTTGTGGTTTACATGAGAATAATATGTTATTACTCTGATATCAGCTTTGCTTAATAAACTATGTCTGTACAGAGAGTGCTGAAGCCTCAGGAATAACAAGATACAGAATTGTTATGAGGTCTGATCTTCGCGCCTTCATAGACATAACATAAGTGCAGCTTCTGCCAACTTTGGGGTTTAGGCGGGTTTTATATGGTTTTGCTTGAAGCACACAAAGACACTTGATGCTTTTCGCATGCAGAGAGAGCTGGTGTATGCTGATGTGATCTCTTCATTCTAGGATCCTGAGGTATGGGCCCGCCCTAATTCAACCCAAAGAGACCTTCTTAGCTATTAATATAATATGTGTGTTAGGGAGGGTGAGAAATAAGTGTCGTTAACTCTTATTCATTACAGCATGTTAGCATGCTGTCACCATTTGCTTTCTATGGACTAGTAACTATGCTGATAACTTTGCTTCTGATAATATGTCTCCTTGTATTATCTAAGATACTGCACCTGAGAAGACGGCATTAGTAAATAAATATTTCAAATGTGCACGTGTCCTCATTTACTCCAAGTTCTGGTTTGAAATGATTGTATAACGAAAGAGTGCTCATGTGTTCCACGTAACCTGAGGTATTGTAAGCTCATGTTCTGGTTTGTCTAAACATTGGGAGTTTATTATGACCAATGAGACACTGTAGCTAGCTCGGTAAGGGGTTTGTTGGGTACTAAGGTGAGTTTTGGGTCACCCTAATTCGCGGAGGTTCCAATCCTCCGTGCACAGTTCTGTGGGAGAACAGAAACCCTGCTACATGGCGCCCAACGTTGGTGGTCTTATATCATGACACTCGAGTAGTATATCATTCAAACCTTAACCCCTTCACTGTCGTTTCCGGAAAACGGTGGTGTCGGTGAAACCTACCTATTTTTTGAAATAGGTCTTTTCAAGCTTGAATCTATCTAAAACGGTTTCTTTGAATTACTACCCAGTTGTGCTACAAAGTTTTCTTTATTTATTCGTGTTTCCGGTGATATCATGGCTGTGGCCATTGCGCAACATAGTCGCATTGCGGTGCGCAACCATTTACAAACTTACCAAGTCCCTTTGGAAGGCATGGCTGTGATTTTGGTGGTGTGTGCAGATCCGGCGTACCCTTTCGAGCTGTTTTACTCGTGGGTCACGTTTCCGGAGGTGGACGCAATTTCTGGAGTGTTCCTCCACTACACTCCATCCCCTGTACCGGCTGAGTACACACCGTACAGGGCACTGGAAATACCTATTGATCATTGGCAGCATCGCGTTTGGTTTGATGGCGCCCTACCCCACTCTTTGTCCGCTGCGAGGTTAGGTCCACTATCCATTCCAGGTACAAATTGGCCTGCTTTGGGTGGCTTCACCCCGCACCCGAATCACGGCGCTTGTCCACTGGTGGATATTCGTAGACTACACGTTGTCTCGATTGCTGTGATTCGAGCATTAGTGCAATACATAGGTCGTCATCTCCCGGGAGGTCCCCCGGGGGTGCGGCCGTTCAAACGGAACATGGCGGTTTGAGGCTTAATCCAGTTATGGTCAATTCAGTTTTTGGTAAACCCCCCGATGATAAAGAGGATTTTCCTTTTTGGCTTGCCGAGAAATTTGACCAACTGGAAGCTGTGTTTCCGAATTCTACTCCTGCAGATAAACATAGAATGTTAACGATTACTTTACCTAAGGATTTAGCTCCCGAACTCGTCGACTGTGAGAGCTGGGGAAAAACTTTTGCGGCAGTTTATACAAGGTGCTTTGGCACCCCTACAATGACACAGTTGCCTGCGATCATAAAACGTGTTCAGGATGATCACGGACCGGAGGCGGCTGTTGAATTGGGTATGCGCCTGTGTGGTTCTTTTGAGATTGTAAGCGATCTCATTCTCTTCAATGTTAAAGGAGACGCAGTGAACTTTCAGGTGTCTAACGCTTTGGCAGTTATACCAGAGGCCGACAGACCCCGAAAGTTGGCGAAGATTGTGGTGGCCGCTTATAAAACAATCGGTCGCACAAGTAAGGGTTTGAAGTACTTCGCAGTTAAGGAGAAGAAACAACCGCAAGTGCAATCTGCTGCGGCAGATGTACAACCCAAGTCCAAAAAACAGAATTGGCCTCAGAAACAGAAACAGGGGAAGCAACAACAGCAGACTCAGGAATCATATCCTGCGCCGCAAGTTCCTGCGCCGACAGAGAGAGTTTATGATTTGCGCGATCGCGCGATGATTAAATCACCTGATCAATTTCAGGTTTCTGATCAACGCTCTCCTCGTTCCTTTCAGGACTCATCGGCCCCGAAGACCGGTGGAGGAGGTGGCGGACGGGGACGTGGTGGTCAACAAGGACGTGGCCAGCCCCGCCAAACAGACGGCGCAGCGAAGCAGGAGGATTCTACGCCAAAGAGACCGCAGTTTGCGAAAAAGAAAGTCGCAGCCTTAACAGCGCATCGATATGCCACAGATAGTGAGAACGCGGCTTCGCTATCTGACGTGGGCTCTGACCTTGCTGGACAGCGCGGCGGAGATTACCATAGTGAGAGAGGCGCTGCGTCCACTACTGAGGGTGACAGCGACTGATGTCTACGTTGTAATAGAAACAGCCGATACAAGACTTGCTCCCCCTGAAAGACTTTATGAAATTGTCCTGTTAATTGAAGGTGACATACAACGTACCATCAAAGGGGTATTTTGGGAAAATCTTTCTTCTACGTATGATATTTTGCTTTCGGAGGCTGACTGGCCCCCACCTTTTGTGCTTGCGGCGCCGCGAGGGGAGGAGGTAATCCTCCCCAGTTTCGCGAACACTGTCTCGAAAGAGCATGCGCAGCATTTTGCAGAAGAGTGGGCTCGGGCTCTCGCACCGGCTCTGTACCGTAATCAATGTGGTTGGGATAAATTGTCCCCTTGCCACGAAATTCCTTTGCGGTCTCAGCCGCAGCCTCAACCTCAATATCCCTTGCGACGTGAAGCCAAGGCTTCCGTCGCGGAAATCCTTGAACAATTAGAATATCAGGGAGTTATTGAAACGTGTGTGTCACCGATGAATAATCCTCTTTTTACTGTGACCAAGCCTGACGGATCGTATCGTTTGGTGTTGGATTACCGGCATTTGAACTCGCATTGCCGTAACTGTGCAGTACAGAATACTCACGGCTCTGCCCTAGTGGATAGTCTTGTGCGTAAGCGTTTTAAAACAACGCTTGACATATCCAACGGTTTCTATGCCCACGGATTGGACAGCTTTAGCTCCCAATGGACCAGTTTTACATGCGCTGGGGTACAAAAACAATTCCGGCGTCTCCCAATGGGCTATAAAAATAGTCCTGGTGTTTTTACCGCACGAATAGTCTCTATTTTGGAGGCGCTCGACCCGGATGCTTGTTCGTATGTGGATGACATATATCTCACAGACGACGAAATTTGGGAGCATCAGTGTCGTGTGAATTCTATTATTTGTAACTTTGCAGACATGGGTTACAAATTTAACTTTGCAAAATCGCACATTGCTGAGCACACAGTGTTGTTTCTGGGCTATGAGCTCAACAATGAAGGTAGAGGTTTGGCTCCTCACTTCTTGGAGAAATGCGCACAGTTGCGCGCTCCAACTACACTGAAAAAATTACAGTAATTACTGGGCTTTTTAAATTTCGGGAGAACTTACATTCCGGAATATGCCCAGCGTATCAAGCCTTTGTATGTTCTGATACAACCAAATTTTTCCAAATCATGCTGGCTGCCTGAGCACTCAGCCATCTTGCAGTCCTTGCAGGCTGATCTGCTCGCTTCTAAGTTCTTACTGACTCGTGATAATCATACCAACCTGGTGATAAGAATAATACCAGGGACAGTGGGTTTCACGTATGAGGAAAATGAAATTGATTATTGATACCAGATAATACCAGACGTGCTGGTCACCCTGACACCGAAGGCCTCCCTACTAGACCGAAAGTCAGCTCCCCCCAGTTACACGTCAATTGCACGTCATGATCAAGTTGCGCACACAAGTAGGGCAAAGTTCCAGCTGGCTACGCAACTCCTCCTCTATGTATCCACCCACCTATCACCCACCTATGTCTCGCCTATGACTCATCAAGTGTACACCCTCATGCACGCCCACATGCTCTTATCTCTTTTTGTCTTGCTCTGCCTAGAGCGCTCCTCCCTATGTACAAGATTGAATGTATAAATATATACTCTGTAAATAATGTTCGGAAGACCCTTCCTGAACCTTAGTGGTGATGGAACAGATTCTCCCTTAACTCGAGTTATTGGAATAAAGCCCTTTTGAATCGGACACCACGGACTCTGCCTCTCATTTAATGCATGACACTTTATTTATTTATAGAAATTATGTCAGGGTAATATTTTATTTACCACATTAATTTGGTGCCCGACAGGGACGTATCCCTTTCCCCACGCGCCGGAGATGTGTAGGTCCAGCCTTTGCCCCCTGCTACAGCCGTGACGGACTCCAAAGTGTACACACCATCGGGATTTCCCGCTTACTCCCTCAGGCCCACGGAGGAGGACGGACTGTGACCAGGCATCCATACGAGGCGGTGAGGATCGCGGATCATCCCATCCAGAGCCTAGCCTGTGAGAGAGCAAGGTCCGAGGTCTCCAGAGGTCCACCTGTTCCGCGGCGCATGCGCAGCATCAAGTTTCCGAGGCGCGCAGTATCAAGTTTCCGAGGCCTTCAAGTTCTGCTTCCCGGTGAGTACCACTATGGGGAACGCATAAATGTTCAAGACGGGTTCATTTTATACGAACACGGTAAAGACGGATTCACGTTATACGTGAGCACGGTAAAGACGTGTCTCATTTATGAGACCGGTATGGCTGTGCTGTATTCCAGTGCATAAAGTTAATTGTTTTCAAGTACATGTTTTACTCTCTGTATCAGTTTAGGCTGTATCTGTTTTCGTGTTTGAGTGTTTTAGTGTGAATGATTGTTACAGTCAGTCTATTTTTGTGAATATTGTATTTTCATTGTGTTGGTTTCAACATGCCACTGTTTTCGAAATTGCGTCAGATAGGGACCAGAAAAGGTATACTGGAAGAGTCAGTTAACATCCCGCCTAGAGACACACCTGGTCATTATATGTATAATAAGCACGGGCTAGACGCCATTTTGTTTTTAGACTTATGGGTCAATTACACGAAAGATTTAGAGGAGAAGTATAGATGGCCTATCTCGGGAACATGGGATCCTGAATGCATTATGAGAGTAGAGGAAGCGCTATGGAAAAAGAAGTCAAGACCCTCTCAGAAAGATGCCATTGAGTTATGGCGTAAAGAGTCACATAGGAGAACAGAGAAAGAATTCAACAAAGCAGAGGGAACTAAACAAGCAGCGGAAAAAGCCAAAGAAAAAGAACTGCGGGAAGAGGGGGAACGGGTCAAAATAGAGCAGACTGATAGAGAAAGAAACGCCGTTGTTACTGGTATTTATCCCGTCCTCTCAGAAGAACTAGCTAGAGGGACCACCTCAGAAACACCCAGTAGGTCGCGAACGCCACCACCTGTACCATGTAGAGTACGTAGAATAAAGCCGACAGCATCAGAGGCTTTTATTTCCTCCTATCTAGAAGAGCCCGCACCGGACTACGTAAACGCAGATTTCCCTCCGCCCCCATCGGCCATATAAGTTTACTGTGGAGTTCCTTGTAAATAGCTCCTTGTAAATATGGTTTATGAAGAGCATGTCATTATTATAACTTGTTGAGTTTCTTGTGAATATGGCTTGTGAATAGCGCCATGTGGTTATGGTTTGTGCAGAGCATGTTATCATTACGTTAGGCAGGAGAGAGCTGGATCTCTTTCAAGTGCTTGGAGAAAACGTTTTGAAGATGTGCGTACGTATTATGTGATAACGTGGAGAGATGAGTTCATGACTTTCCCATGTACTGCAGTCATTGGGGAATGATTGTGCTTCAGCTGCCAAAGGGTTAATATCTTGTATTGAGAAGGCAGTATTTGTTTTAACATGCTGTTTAACATGCATGGTTATGTGAGCTGACACTAAAAGTCAGTGAGTGTTTAGATGAATGATGGTTTGATTTAACTTTTTCATTGGTTGCTGGGTCTGCCTATGTGCTTTGTCAGCTTGCTGACTGAATGGTAACATCTTGCATGGAGAGTAAAGAAGTGTTCATTTAACATTCTATTTCAAATGCGTCCGCGTATTTGTGTGGGTTTGCCTTGGAACACTTGATTTAATGTGTTTGACTCAGAGGTCGGTAAGTTGTAAATAAACCAGTCGGATTGAGATAAGGGTTTGCACGGAGGGTGCTTTAATGTTTTCACGGTTGAGAAGAAAATATAAAACAGACCCATCATAGAATGTGCTTTTAATTAGTGTAATGCAACCGTGTGCTTTTTTTTTTTCAAATAAAAATGTGTTCTACAAAATATACATTATTATTTTTCCCAATGCAAGCTGCCCTTTAGAATAGCGTGTGACAGTTAATCCACTCAATTAGAAAACATGGCTTTTTGAAAAATGATGAATCTGGCCCTTTTAATAGGTAGAATAGAAGAGCTTGCACACTTAATTATGCAAATCTTGGTTATGCAATGCAAAATTATGGTGTTTCACATGTTATTTTCAAAAAGTAAAATGTGATGTGTCCATGCCATGTTGTTCTGTTTCTTTTTTTTCCTTTGCAGCTAGTAACAATATTTTATGATATAATTATTTTAAAATGCTAGCATGTGTCTAAGTTACGAAATAAAAAAAATATATATGTCCTTATTAATTACTGATTTTAGGATGCTTTTTATCACGTTTTAAATTTGCTTCAGTTAAGTTAGAGAATGTTGGTTAGCTCTCTGGCCTGGGTACAGATATGTTTTGAATTACAAAGAATGTGTTTTTCGACCTTGAGGTGGCCTGGCTCCCAGGGAAAGATATTTTGTAAAGGGAGGGCTACAGTCCTCCAACTGACTCAGGCTTCCTTCGCATGCAGATAAAGAATGCTTGCAATTTGACCAAGCTCCCTCTACAGTAACTTGGCAGCTGTTCTTAGCTCTCAGAGTTTTGAAAGGGTGGAGGAACCGCCCTGTGGGTGACATCACGATGAAGGGGAAGGCAGTGTAGAGGAAAAAACTTGATGAGCCGCAGAGAAATGTTTATATAAGGAGGGGGTCAAGTTGCTCTTCCTTACAGTCAGCACTGAAAGCTTCATTGACTTCAGATAAGGCATGCTTGCAAATGAATAGTTTTTCTCTCGTAGTGTAAACAGAATAATTGGCAGGAGTTTCGCTCTTGCAATGAGCCCTAGCATTTACAGTCAGGCATTAAAGAGACAGCTGGACAGTATTTGTATGCCTACCAACACAGCACTGATACAGTACGTAGACGACATCCTGATTACAGCACGATCAGAAACAGACTGCGAAAATGCATCACTGACAGTCTTACATTTTCTGGCTGACAAGGGACACAAAGTGTCCCCTTCAAAGTTACAGTTCCATCACCACTAAGGTTCAGGAAGGGTCTTCCGAACATTATTTACAGAGTATATATTTATACATTCAATCTTGTACATAGGGAGGAGCGCTCTAGGCAGAGCAAGACAAAAAGAGATTAGAGCATGTGGGCGTGCATGAGGGTGTACACTTGATGAGTCATAGGCGAGACATAGGTGGGTGATAGGTGGGTGGATACATAGAGGAGGAGTTGCGTAGCCAGCTGGAACTTTGCCCTACTTGTGTGCGCAACTTGATCATGACGTGCAATTGACGTGTAACTGGGGGGAGCTGACTTTCAGTCTAGTAGGGAGGCCTTCGGTGTCAGGGCGACCAGCACGTCTGGTATTATCTGGTATCTTAAGTCAAGGGATGTATTATCTGAAGCAAAGGTCGCTCATCACTAAGAGCCAGAGAGGGCATATATTTCTTCGTCTATTGCGTGGGGGCTGTGGGCTTTCTATGGATGCGAGCTCTGTAATTCACTTAAACGGAGACAGAAAGGCTGGGCCCTATCTCTGCAGACGGGTTCTGTTTACCTTCTTCACCAGGCAGGAATGTGATTCTGTAGAGCAAGCAGATAACTGTTGTGCAAAATACTGTCTTGGCACCCCTTGCTGGGCTTCTCTCGGCTGAGTCAGAAATATGCGAGGTCAGGGATACGTAACTGCAGCTCTCAGAGTGTCTGAGCCATGAAAACCCTTAATTACAAAGACTGGTTCAAACTGAGCCACAAAATGGGTTCATCTCGATATTAAAAAGTGCACAATGCAAATACATGGGCCTTAATGCAAACTTAACATTTCTTACATGGGAAGCTTGATGACTGACATCCTAATGCAGGACATAATTGCAGAGGCCTTGTTATTCAAGCCACTACTGGAAAATGCATGGGTGACATGCATATACACTAAACGTAGGGTACACGCAGGGGACATATTGGTCATGCAAAATTTCATTTTCCTCATTCCCTCCTTGTCCCCTACTTTTACCCTTCAGGACACATCTATATTCATGAGACCGTATATTTGATCATACAGCATCATTTGTTCATCTTTAATCCTTTGTATACGTGGATGTGGAACACAGGCAGTCGCACACAGGCCGCAAATGGCCGGGCCACACTGCAGACAGAGACAGCAGCCAAATATCATAAGTAGGGTCATTCCTAGGAAAGACAACACTTTCCATCCCCAAGCCGATATCACACCCCAGAGCCAACTGGACCAAGTCCATGTGCCTGGGTCTTGATGTATAACATGAGCAATCTTGTGGAGCCTTGTTATTGCTGCGTACACAGATGGCGCATTATTAGGGATGAAAATGCAACAACTAGAGCCGATCACTCCACAGGCCCGCCCCTATCCGCCAGGATGACGTCAAGAACAAGGCGGTTCTGAAGAACAACAAGTCTCATGGCAGACTGCTCCTGGGTCAAGTTCGCCAGGGCAGATGCAGTCACATTCACAACTGCTTCCAGAGTTCTTGTTAACTTGCGTATGAGTTTACTGTTTTGGACGGGACCTATGAAGAAAAAGAATCCTTTGTTGAAATCTGTATATTGCTCCCACGCTGTCTCAGTCTGATCGATCCCTGAGGCATCGGTCTCTCTCCTTTGTCTAATATGCCCTAGTCGTGAATCTCGATGATAATGGGATGGGGCCAGAAAGACGGGTGGCAGCAGAAACGCTATATAACATGTCCCACCCCAGTCTAAGGGCAGATGTACATAGGCTGTCTGACCGCAAATGAAATAGGTATGGCGAGATGTTTTAAAAGAAGACTGTCCTTTATCGTTAAACTCTACTACAGCTTTACACTCGCTGTGTCCCATATGTACTGAGCCTTTCTTTCTAACACACAAATTACCTTTTACTGGTAGAACTGAAATAAACGGTGGATCTACCTTTTGCATGGGCTGAGCGGTCAACATTATAAAACTAAGAGATGCATTTCCTTGCTCGTACTCTTCATTTTCTAGATCGGTTCCTTTCCTTTGGGGAAATCCGTCTTTGTCTGGAAAACATACCTCATTCATTACTTTATTCAAGTCTCCATATATCCAGCCACCCTGGTAAACTATGGACTTTCTATCTAGTGAGGTCATTAAGGCAAACCATGCTCCACACGAACCATTGTGGGAGAACGGTAAAGGAAAGAAGGGCAGAATTCCCTTCGTCTTCTGATAAGGCGGTAATTGGCCACATACCCAGCAATCTGTCGCATTGCTGGTCTGATGAGAACGGTGTAACATCCAAATGAAAGTATTGTTACGCAATGCTAGTCGATATGACAATTCATGGGGTGGCAGTTCACTAAATGTATGCTCTACTGTGTCGTTAATAGAAGAATGTATACGTGAGGAAATAGGAGGAAAGAAAACATGTAGTATTAAACTGACACAGATAATAACGATGCACAGAAGAAAAAGAATAATCAAAGAAACTATACATCTACTACGTAATATCTTGCAGTATTTCTCTTTCATTTTGCTCTTTTTGCTATTCTCGTATGCGATCTTATACATGTCAGAAATCTAGTCTAACCGATTCACCACCTAGTGGACTTAGACAATTAAACTTCGTCTGACTTTCTAGATCGTAATTTGGACCTATACTCTTGCTGTGGAGTCTTTTCTAGCAAAGGCGGCGCAAAGTCTGTATTGTCTTTAATGTCTTTATTCTTTACCAAAGTTCCCGATTGTCCAAAGTACCGCTTACAATGGTGGGCATGAAGCCACCCCTTTCTTCCTTCCACCTTGATTGCAGTCCTCGTGGTTAGTAACACTAGCTTCGGTGTCTTCCAACGCGGTTCAAGTGGGCTTGATCGATCAAAGTTCCGTATAAAGACGTAGTCTCCTGGTGCTATAGCATGCTCCTTGACCTGGGTGTTGTCAGGGAAGGCGGCAGCAACCTGTGAACGACAAGAGAGTAGTGCAGACATCAAGGAAGCCAGGTAATCTGTCAGCATGTTACTGTCAACATCAGTTATTTTCTTAGGCATAGGCGTACCCCACATATTTGGCGGTCTACCGAAGACTACTTCATATGGAGATAGGCCTGTTCTGGAATGGGCTACCATACGCATGTAAAAGAGGGCAACCGGCAAGGCTACCATCCAATCCACGCCTTTTTCTGCCCAGATCTTTGCTAGTTTCGTCTTGATTGTCTGATTATGTCTTTCTACAAGACCTGCTGCTTCAGGGTGTCGTACACAATGGAACTTCCAATTCCAATTCCACGTACCTCACTTTTAATGAAGGAGACACAGTACCTATTGCTTACAAGTCACACTTGTACACTTCGGCTGAGATGCGGTTTCCCACTGTGGAAAAGGTTTTAACAGCTGTACAGATGGCTATTCTTAAGGAACGAGCTCTGTCGCAGGGGAAACGCATGTTGGTTGTTACACCCTGTCCTCATTTGGAGGCAGTCACGAAAGCCAGTGTACCAAATTCAAAAGCTTTGCACCCTCGGTGGATTCAGTGGGCTGCGTCCTTGACGTCCACAGATGTCACGTTTATTTTTGACGCCTCGTTGCGGTCGCAAGAGTACTTGCAGTATGAGTTTGTTCATCCTGCTCCTCTAGCTATGCGACCTTTGGAGGACTTCCATTGTATCATTTACACTGATGGTTCGGCGCAGGTTGCGCATGGCTCTAAACATGCCTACGTTTCCGCATGCGCCATTGTGGTCGGTGCTATGTTGAACGATGAGTTCATCTCCAGGGAAGTGCACACGTTGCCACTGGGTGATTGCACCGCACAATTGGCAGAGCTTTGTGCTCTCTTACTAGCGTTGGAGTACGCAGATCCTAGTGTTACTACTCTTATTGTAAGTGATTCTTTCTACTGTGTCCAGTCTTACAATGAAAATTTGTTCTTTTGGATTCAGAATGAGTTTCGGGATTCCAAGGGTAGCACAATAAAACATAAGATGATCTGGGTTCGAGTGGCGGAGCTTAAGGCTACGTTGCCGCTCGTTTTTGTAATTCATACTCTTGGCCACCAGCGTGTGGGAGTCCACGCTGTCGGTAACTCGCTTACTGATGAAGCAGCGAAATCAGCGGTGTCTACATACTTAGTTGCAGCAGTTACACGGTCCAAAAGTAAGATTGATAGTGATATCTTGGCGGCAATTGCTGCCACTGAGAAGGGAGGTAAACATCCTTCGGGGTTCCCTTCGAAGTACACATACCACTTAAGTCCCGAAAAGTTTCCTTTTGTGAAAATTCCTGATGTTGGTGAACGTTTGATTCCCAACTCGGATCGCAGGGCAGACTTGATTACAGCAGCTCATGAAGGTGTGGCGTCTGCGGGCATCTCAGCCACTGTAACTCAATTACAACAACGTTTCTGGTGGCGGGGACTGTACAAACAGACGCGTGATTATGTCCTTCTTTGTGATATTTGTCAGCAGATTAAACCTTCGACTGCTGCGCGTCCGCCACAGACTCAGTTGTACATTTCTAATAAACCACTAGGTTGTGTTTATTTAGATCACTGCGGTCCTTTTTCATCTGATAATGCGTATAAGTACATCTTAGTTGCAGTTGATTCATGCACACGCTTTGTGTGGGTCTGGCCCCATCGCAGCGCTGATTCACGGACTGTCATTAGAGATTTGCGTATCTTTGTAGGGATTTTTGCCTGTGGTACCTTCCATTCGGATCAGGGTCCGGCATTCGCCTCCAAGGCGTATAAGGATGCCATAAATTCGATCGGGGTCCAAGTCAAGTTTTCGTCTCCCTACAGACCTGAGGGTAACAGTGTAGTGGAGCGAATGAACCGTGATTTAAAGCAATCTTTGACAGCTCGAGTTATAGGCACTGGCAGAAACTGGCTGGCCCACCTCTATGGCGTGCAGCGTGCTCTTAATAATCTCCCTAGAAGGTCTCTGGGTGGGCGGACCCCATACGAAATGCTCTTTGGCATCAAGATGTTCGTCCCTGACCTTGACGGTCTAGACTACGTGACTCGCGCCACAACCTTTGACGTAGATGAACATTGTACTGTTTTACAGAATCTACAAAAGACCAGAGACGGTCTTGCAAAGGAACATTTGCCCTCCACGTCGGATGTCGCGTTGCGGATCCCGGTAGTCGGCTGGCTACCCCAAGTTGGAGAACTGGTTCGCGAGAAGATCGATAACAAGAAAGAATTTGGTCCTTCCTATCGAGCTCCAGTTCCAGTGCTCGGAGTGAAGGGCACAAGAACAGTCATTTTACCACCACTTCCTGGTCGTAAGGAAAACAGGTTTATCTCAATTGACAATGTCAAGATACACAGAGTGTCCGATTCTTCTTAGCATGACACCGGCTGTTTCCTGTCCTTCCATTGTGAGAAACTCAGTTTTGCCCACTACTTCTAATCATGAAACTGAAGTGGCCATCGAATTACCTGCAATTTCCAGTCCTTTATTAAGTACTTTGCCCGGTACAGACCATGATGAAGTAGACTATACTTACCCCACTGACTTGTCCATGCCTGACCTGCAAGCACGTTTGGCCACAGAATCCAGATTTTCATTTGACACTGTTTCCAATGCCTCAAAGAAACCCTCACGTTTTGCAGTTTATGCCAGCTTATTTAAGAAACATTTTTTAATTCCCCCTTGGACATATATTTGGCTGGTACTTTTTTTCAATTTACCTTTTTATGTCAATTGGGTTTGTGTTTTATTTTTTCCGCTTGGTAAATGGACACTATGTCGAGGAAAGAACATGCATTCGACATCTCAATGGAACTTTGGCCCCCCTTTCCTCATCGCATTCTGCACACAGACTGAGAAGAGACTTGACATTTGTTAACATCACTGCTTGGCCTGTCCTTGATGGGATAGTTTGGGATGCCGTTAGATTTCAAATTCATGGCCCTACTGAGGTTGTTAATGTCCCTAATGTGCTTAGAGTTAATATGGGGGATGTGGTGAAACAAAACATACGTTCTGATGATTGGGATGTTCAGGCCGTAGAGTCTTTGTTTTCTGATTTGAAATACTATGCTGCCTTTGAGGCTGAGGATTTATACTTAGAATCTGCTAATTATGGTGATTTGTTTTGTTTTCAACATTTTGGCAATCACTTCTTGCATAAAACAACATCTAGAAGGAATACTGTAAATTATACACAATGGGAACATTGCCCAGCTCCTAAACAAGGCAGTTCTAGTACTTTTTTGCGAAAGTACACTTATTTTACTGACTTCAATCAGTCTAATCCCGAGTCCTTTTATTTCAAAATGACACAGAGGCTTATGTCCAAGGTTAGACTTACCGATACCAAATTATTGTACTCGAGGTCCTTTCTTGATCAGCTGGCTGCTGGCGGCTATGAATTATGGAAGGAAACTATTGACTTAAAATCTGTTTGGGGTTCTAAAAGCTGGCAGGTACAAGGCACTGAGGCTTTGCACCGTGCTTGTCTCATCCCGAATCAAATGTTGTTTTTGAATTCCTCTATTTCACAAACGACGTGCTTTGGATTGGCTACTTCTAAAAAATTGAATTCTCCAACCATCCCGGAGTTAGAAGAATATTCTGGCTGGAGTAATTATACTCGGTTTTCTATTAGGGACTTGCAAACCTTATTGTTGAATTCATCCTTTAACATATCCAGTTTGGATCCAAAAGGTTGGCTAGTATGGCACAGAAGTGCGGAATCATGCCAACACCGTTTTCTGGGTTTATCAGATGGCTTTACACAGGTTAGACCTGATCCACGTTTTGAAACTGAGCGTTCTGTCACCACTTACTCTGTAGGCAAATTATGTCAAAATTGGCTGAAACATTCAACATTGTCTGCTGTTAAATTACATCTTGCAAAGCTAAATGATGATGTAGATTTAAATGATTTCATAAAGGGCCCGGCTAGTGATAGATCAAAGAGATGGATATATGCTGTCTACAATGAAATCTGGAAGACGTCACAGATTGAGGCTGCGACACGCCTTAGAGCTATTGATCAAGCCAATCTAGAGAAGGTGCTTGCTGTGGTGGATAATAGTATTAACATGCTTTCTTCCCGCGTTTACACTTTGGATAATATTGTGTCTTCTGTAGTGGATATTGTGCATGATGAAGTGTCTGTGTTGTACCATGGTCAAAATCAATTACGTTCTATCATGCAATTTGCATGGACCCTTCAAACGTTGAAGGCTGGCAAGGTGCCATGGACCTACATGAATGTTTCTTCCCTCTTTGCCCCCTTTAATTTGACTGACATATTGAGAGATTAGAGTCCTTGCCTTTTTCTGTGGCAGAAGCCAACGCTGCAACGTGGCTTATCCACGGTTTAATAACTTTACCTTTTGCATTGTATAAATTTACAAATTGTATGCGATATATTGCCATAGGTCGCTATGAGCCCTTAGGTAGTGCATTTCTCCATGAAGTCTGGTCCCTTCCTTTCACTTATAGATGTTTGAAAGACGGACAGGAGGTTTATCTGAATGGGGAGGAGTGTACAGAAACACCAGACCATTCGCTAATGTGTAGGAATATACAATTGCACGGTTCTTGTAACCAAGACCGGCCGAACTTAGCCTGTGTTTTAAAAGGGACTCCAGTTCCTGCAATCACCCCGACTTTTACCTTACTTGGGAACGGAAGTTATTTACTGTTAAATAATGAAGATTGTTGCGGGTTAATTAAAGGTGTAGCTTATGTGGTAACTGTAACTGAGAGTTTCGTTTGCTGCAGAAATGTACTGTACCCACCCACACATGAAAATAGGGAGGTTTCCATTTGGCCACGCATCCCAACCTTGAAAGCAGAATTCAGCGGCATGAGCAGAATAAGGGCTCTATTGTATTGCAGTAAACTAAATGGGAATTCAATGCAATAAATCCCAATAGGTGTGTTGCAGTTTGAAAAATGTTTTACTGTGAAATTCCCAACGCACGAAGGGTCTTATCCGGGCACACGGACGCTGGGTCTTATCCAGGCACACGGACGCTGGGTCTTATCCAGGCACACGGACAGCGGGAGGGGGGGGGCGGGCGGGGGGTGCATCCTTCTAGGGCGCGCGGCAGTTTCTCTTTTGTGCTGCACTTTGGCCTGGGGCACATGAGACGGGATAGACGAGACAGGATACACGCACAAACACAGCAACGAGACACACAAAGGGGAGACGACATAAGACGGGATAAACGAGATGAGTAAAAGACGAGCGGGAAAGACACAGACAGCGGGAGGGGGGGCGGGAAAGGCACGGACAGCGGGAGGGGGGGCGGGAACGATCAAAGCACTCACCTGGACCTGGACTTCCTCCGGCGGCGGTCGGCCGCGGAATGACCAAAAGAAACATGGACGACCTAAAAAATAAACCCCGCCCACCGCCGCATGACGTGCTAAAAGGGGCAGGATGAGAAAAACATTGCCGGAACGCCCACGAATCGCCTCGGACCATGACGGACAGATCTCACTCCCAATGGCTAGCCTCCATTTATGGAGCTAGCCAATGGAAGTGAGAGGCGTGACAAAGGCACCTTACTGTTTACAAAAGTTTTCGCCTGCGCGAAACGCTGCTTGCGCAGCTTTCGACAGGCAAAACCTAAAAACCAAAGGGTAAAGTAACGTTATAGTTAGGTGAATTTGTCAGCGACAACATTAACGTTTTGAACTAAATAAAATACAGAAAATCACCAGTTTTAGTTAGCAGAGCTAACTATAACTTGCGCCTCCCGCCATGCACTGCTTATGACCTCAGATAGCCTATCTTCTGAAGCAAAAGAAGCACATGTACATAGGTTAGTACCTGGTGCACACAGTCTTCTACGTTAAGTAGAAATTGTCACGCTGAGACAATTCTGTCTAATAGCTCAAGGCCGCTTACAATACTTAGGGGTCCATTAGGATGGGGGGCGGACTTCGTCCGCCCGCCACCCTAACGGAGATCGGGACCGCCCGCCTAAAGGGCGGGGGTCCCGACATTGGCATTAGGATGCGCCCGCCACAGTGGCGGGCGCATTCCTCAATTTAACATTGTGGCGGGCGGTGCTCACTGCACCGCCCGCCACAATGTTAAAAACAAATGCACGCATTTGCATAATTGAAGCGGCAGGCACCGCACGGTGCCTGCCGCTGCGATTATGCAAATGCAGGGGGGTACCACAGGTACCCCCCGTGTGCCACCTCCCTTTGGCCGTCACTCTGGGGGCCCACAGGGGCACCCCAGAGTGAACACCGCATGCCTTTCCGTGGCGGCATTGCCGCCACAGAAATGCATTGCAAAATGCCCATTGTAATATGGCTGGCGGTGTCTCATAGACACCGCCACCATATTCAACATTTTCCGCCCCGGCCGCAAGGCGACCGGGGCGGAAAAGTGGCGGGCGGTGTTTTCTTCCGCCGTGGCCCCCCCCGCCATGCTAATATGGTGGGGGGGAATTCAGGGAAGGATGTCGGGCGGATTGCCCCCGCCAGGCTGGCGGTGGCTACCGCCAGCCTAGCGGGGGCAATCCGCCCGACATCCTAATGGGCCCCTTAGTATGTATAACATAGAATCTTTGCCCTGATGGAAACTTTTTCTGCAGTAGCAAAAAACTTGTGTGGAACATGATGTCACCTGCACCCAGAGTTCCTCTTCAATACAAAGATTTATAATGTGTTCAATACCTCTAAACACCTAGGATGCATAAGGAGCTCATGTTTTTTGTAAACACTTACACCCATTAGCTGGACACAGGCTGTACAAAATTAGATATAAAAGTAATACGGCAGTTACCCGCCACTATGTAAAATGTAAAACAAACTAACACACTCCCTGGATGATATCAACAGTGATGTCATGGAACATGTCATGAGTGATATTATATGCATGGCGGTATCAAGCTATAGCTAACTATAACTGGTAACTTTCTTTTTTTTTAGCTTAAAATGTGAAATTCAGCCATTATAGTTACCTGAGCTGACTTTAACTTACACCCCAGCAATGCACTACTTATGACCTCACATATTAAATCACTCTTTTTTTTTGTTTAAATCTTTTTATTGGCATTTATATATTTCAAGAGGATAGCAGAGCAATATTGCAATAACAACAATAGTCAAGTAGTGGTGCATTGGCATAACGTATAGTGAGTTGGTAGGAGAAATGGCTTAAATATACTGTGGCTGCTGTGGATCAGCATGGATGTATGCAATATGGTTGCACGACTGATGTGTCGCAAGTCATGGAGCTTATTTGTGCTATGTAGCGTAACCGTGAACAGCAGGAGGAGGGTACAACAAAATGAGGACAAAGTAACTTGACCGAGGGGTGGGGTGATTACCCGTACATATTAAATCACTCATGACATGGTCAGTGAAATCACTGATGATATCTCAAATGATGTCACTGATGATATCTCAAATTACATCATCAACACCCCCCCTCACACCCCCACACCCCCCCATGCTGTCTCCCACACACCCACTCATATGTCCACATAAGCACTCCCATACCTATTCACAGACCCATACTACTTCTCAAACATCCACTCACTCATCCATACAACCACTGAGGCACCTACTCACTCACCATTCCAGTCACTCAAACACCCAGTCCTACAGCCACTAGTACACTAACTCATACACCCATACAGTTCCTTACACATGCAGTCACTCACATAGACACTGACTCATCCACTCACTCATCCATACAGGCACTTAGACACCCATTCACTTACACATATACATATACACCAACACACTCATAAAACCACCCACACACCCACTTACAAAACCATACAACCACTCACACACCCCTCACCCCCACAACTCACACATCCATACAATAACTGAAACACCCAGTCACACACCCATAAAACCACTTACACACCAACTTACAAATTGTAAAACTGGCACTGGTGAAGGACAAAATGGGCACAACACCGAAACCAAGTTCAAGATTAATGAAAGAACACACGAAATATCAAGGCTCCTCTGTCTTGTTTTTCTTCAAATCACGTCCCACACTTCTGTGGACCGTTGGCGGACTTCTTCACATCTCTGGTTTTCGCCTCCTCCAGGTCAACAGGCTTCATGCGGCCCTCAAAAGCAAAGTGTAAAACAACTGTCAGTATTTTAGGTTTTGAGAATGCCTTGTTCCCTTAACCGTTTCACCTGTGTGTACCAGTCGTGCCCCAACTATTCAGTGCTCTTCACCCAGTCTCAGCCCTCCCTCCCTCCTCTCTCTCAGGGCGCTTGTTTCAATGTGCAAAACCCCGGGTGATGTGCTCTTCGAGGCATGCCCCGTTCGGTGTCTGACTCTCCCTTATATTTTGTTACCCGTGAATCCCCTCCCACAATCTCCATATTATGACTGCCCCGGCCCACAAGACTTGCCCGTGGCTGTGGCCCTCCAACTGCTCCCCTGAATTGCTGGGCTTGAATGCAGTAACCAGGGTTCATCCCTTCACCATTCTCGAGATGGTTCACCTCCACCCGGTGTCCTGTTGGTCGTTATGTTCTCAGCGTCTTCTTTCCTTCTCGGTGGATCTCCTCTGCCTACTGATGTCCTCTCGATCAATGTGTTCTTGGTGTCTTCTTCCGTTCGGCACTCTTCTGTAGACTTCCCTTCCAGACTTGGCTCTGGGTCCTCCTTCTCCGACCACCCCACAGGTTCAGATAGGCCTCCTTGTAACGCTGCCTCGACTGTTGATTCATACCGTCCTAGGGGCAGCGTAGCGACATCATCAGGAAACACTAGACTGTACCCTTGGTTTGTTTCCGCTCCCGACTTGGCCTCCTTTTTGAAGGAGGGGAGAGCCATCACTGGACTTCATAAACCCATACAACCACTCACACCCTCACAACCACTCACATACAAAGAACCACACACATACACACACACACAACCACTTACAAAACCACTCACACATTCATACAACCACTCACACAATCACTCGCACACCCACACACTTACTTAGAAACCCACTCACCAATACACCACTCATACGCCAACTCACACACCAATGCAGGCACTCAAACACCCACTCACACACTGATACAGTCACACAGCTACTCAGATCACATATGTTAGATATAGTATAACTTGTTACTAGTACACCTAGTATACTAATCTAAGTTTTGTAGTAGGTTAGTATATATGTTTAAAACTCATAAACGCTTAGAAAACACACTCACTTGATGATATCATTAGTGATGTGATTTGAGATGTCATGAGTGATGTCACTGACCATGTCATGAGTGATGTAATATGTGAGGTCATAAGCAGAGCATTGCTGGGCGTGAGTTCTAATTAGCTCAGGCAACTATGACTTCTGAATTTCACTGGTTTTGTACAGGTGAAATCTAAGCCTAACTATAATGTCCTTTTAACCTTAATTTTTTTCAGTGAATATATTATATATTTTATTATTTGGCGATCACCACTCTGTCGTTATAGTCAAGGTTACCAGAGATAGGGGGCGTGGCTAGCCGGACTGCGAAATGGCCGCCATCTGAGCGAGCTCCGCCGGCCATGAAATCAATCCTTAAATAAATCCTGCAAAGTGGCGTCCCTGTGAGCTGGAGACCGGCGCCCCTTCACCCTGAAACCTGAGGACCACGGCGTGTGTCTTTTAGCTCCTCGTCTGCCCGGGCTGTTGAACATTTGGCGGCGGTACGGACTGCTCCGGGATGAGGCCCGCGCTGGAGCCCGAGGTGGTGGACTCCTCCCCCACGCATAGCTGAAAATACAGCTCGGGGCTTCCTGGGCCATGGACGGACCAGGAGGCGCAGTTCGGGGACGACTGACATCGCCGCAAGCCTAGAGCGGACGAAACAGCAGTGAGCCCAAACAACAGCTGGACCGGAGGGACACCCGCGGCGGGACGGAGCAGCCGGGAGCTGCGGTAAGTGCCGGCGGTTTCCTGTGGGATCGAGGGGCGCCATCTTGAGCTCTCCGTCCTAGGACCCGGGTGGGGCGGCGGAATTGATTGAGCCCAGACCCCGGGTGCTGTGATGCGCGAGGCTCACACCGCATTGCTGTGCTGATGCGGACACTGTAGGCTGCAGACCTGAGCGCATTATCCATTCGAAGACAGCTCGCCCAGACGGTGGCGTACAATACATGGGAGCGGTGAATCTTGCCGCCATTGCTGTTGCCGGCCCCTGAACCTGGCGCGAAGCCTCTTGACCGGACGCATCTTCCTGACCCCTGTAGCATCGCCCCCCTGCCTGGAACCATCTAGGGGCAACACTCGCTATGGGGGGTGGGCACTAATATAGCCTGCAAAGTCGGACCATTGGCGTTCCATATCCCCGCTACTGCAAGCCGTCAGGGCGGGATACCACTGGTGAACACGCCGGGCACAGGCGGTGGACAGCGGTCGGGGGGTGTGAGACACGCTGCTGTCGCACTACTGGTTTCGGAGAGTCGGGCGCTGGTCTGCGCTAATGCTGCGTGGGGGGCTGAGAGGTGTGCCATACTGTCGGTGCTGCTTACGGGTGTTCTCATCGAATACTCGCCATGGGGAAAAACGACGCCAGGCAGGCGAAAATATCATTTGAAAACACCATGCCTGCAAAGACCAAAAACACGCCGTCGGCGGAGACTGGTGCGACCGGAGGTGAAGAACATGGTACAGACTGGGAAGAGGATCTTCGCACTCTGATGCTGGATGTGCGCTCCAGCCTACGGAATAGTGACGCGAAGCTGGACATGCTGACCACGCAGATGGACCAGGTAAAAACACAAGTGGCAACTCATGAAACGCGACTTGATGGGCTGGACAACCGACACACGGAGTGCGTGGAATTTCAACGTGACACAAAGGAACAACTCCTACATATGGAAAAGCTGTTAATGGTAATCAAAGCTAAGAATGACGATTTGGAGGCACGTTCTCGAAGAAATAACCTCCGCATTACGGGAATTTTAGAGACGACCAACATAGGGAAGATGGAGGTGTTTGTTACATATCTGCTCCGTGAATTATTTGACTCAGACCTGTCCTCAATTTTTGCGGTGGAGCGCACACATCGAGCACTAGGCCCGAAACCGCCAGTGGGTGGAACACCGAGACCCATTATCGCGAAGATCCTCAATTATCAAGACAAAGACTCGATTCTAAAGATGGCATGCAAGAGGGGTCAAATAACCCACAAAGGAAATAACATCTCCTTCTACCCGGATTTCACACCTACGGTGCAGGCGGCTAGAAGGGAGTTTGTGCCTGCGAAACGACTGCTTTTACAAGCACAGGTGCCATACGCGCTCCTATACCCCGCCAAGTTGAAGGTCACACATGACGGGTCGGCCCATTTCTTTGTCGACGCAAAATCTGCCTTGATATTTGCCAAGCACATCTGTGGCACAAGAAAGAAAACCCGAGGTCGCAGCAGGGCACAGAGGAGGACCAGCTAAGTGATAATGACTGATTTTCTTTGCTGTACTGTGGCTGTTCCGGGTGGGAGTTGGTACCGGGGCGGCCCGGGGAGGTTTGAATAATATAGACGACACTGAGTGAATGCCTCTGTATTTCAATCCCACTTAGTGGATATACAAAAATGGATTTCTTGCAATTGATAACGCTCTGCTAGAGTAGAGATAGAGGAATCCTAAACACTGTGGGATGCCGGGGAAAGACACGATGGTCGCCTACATGGACCTCATGGCCAACCCTGTGCGAACAGGGTAGTATGTCCGGGGAAACTCGCCCTCCTGGGGTGTATCCCAATGTTCTATTATTTGCGTGCTATGCGTGTTGATGGGGGGGATAAAGCACAACCTGATTGGGGGGTTGGAGTGGGCGTGGGGTGGGGAGGAGCAGTTGAGGGTTTGTTATCTTTGGTTCGGAACAGGTCGCTGAATTTTCGAGTCCTATTTGTATTGAACATGCATGGCTCTGACTGTTCGGGGGAGTATGTGCAAATGAAGTTGCTGAATGCGTAATGAGTACGCCTGGGACAGTGATTAACATCGTCACATGGAACATTAGGGGAGCAAATGATGGCAGAAAGGCGCGGCTGATGCATTCCTACCTGCAGAGGCACAAGGAATATATTTGCCTTCTGCAGGAAACTCACTTAAATTCCCAGCCGTCGGTGAGGCTGAAACACAGCAGGTGGGGCACTATTCACTCCGCTATCTTCTCAAACTATGCTAGGGGGGTTGGAGGGAGGTACACGTACACAAGGACCCGGGGGGGGGGGATACATCGTGGCTCAGGGGCTGCTGTGTGGAAAGTCGGTGGTGCTGGTCAACATCTACGGCCCGAACACGGATACACCTGACTTTTTCAGGGAGGTCTGGGCTCGAGTCGCAGCAGTGGGATGTTCCACAGTCATCTGGGGAGGGGACTTTAATGTGGTATTGAATGACTCACTTGACCGCAGGGGGACCTCTAAGCAACCGCACCCACATTGCAAACGTCGCACTCCGAGACATTATGGCTGAAGGGAATCTGATAGATGTCTGGAGGGAGCGCAATCCTACCGCACGAGAAGGCACGTGCATTTCTACACAACACGCGGCATGGTTCCGGATAGATTTTTGGTTAGTATCTTTGGATGTGGCTGCGTGGAATACGAGGGTTAGTCACATGGCCAGATCCTTATCAGATCATTCACCGTGCCTGTTGGAGTTATCACCCCCGAGCACTGCCACGCGGGCATTTAGCTGGCGACTCCCACAGCAGGCACTTATGGATACTGCTTTTAAGGAGAAGATACGGGGTGACATTGTTGACTACTTTACTTTAAACTCGGGCTCGGTGTCCACGGAGGCAACCCTGTGGGATGCTTTTAAGGTGGTGATCCGGGGGCAATGTATTGCAAGACAAGCCGGCGTACTGAAGGCAATAAGGAGTACTTTGAGCAAGTTGGAGGGGAAAATAAGGGACCTTGAAAAAGGATTCTGTACTGCCCCTAGCCCGGCGACCGCATCTGAAATAAAAGGGAAATTGTTGGAATTCGAAGAGGAGGCACAACGAGAACTCAAATTCCTAGGTAAATAGGCGGAGGCAAGGCGATACGGGGAAGGGGACAGACCAAGTCGCACATTGGCGGGTCTCCTAAATAAACAGAAAGCTGCCCAATTTGTGCACATGATCCGGACTCCGGACGGAGGTGTTCTGACAGGGCAAGAACAGGTGTTGCGGGAATTTAGAACCTTCTATGCTGATCTCTACTCTGCGACGCAACCAGATGTTCCGGAACATTTGGAGGCGTTTCTTGAATCTATTGCGCTGGTCTGGTTTAACGATGCCCACCGCCAATACATGGCACTCCCGGTGACAGTGGAAGATATTAAAAAAACAATTCAGAGTATGCCACTGAACAAAGCCCCTGGCCCTGATGGCCTGACGACGCCCTTCTACAAGGCCTACTCGGAAGAATTGGCACCAAGGCTGCATGCGGTCTATGCGGAATCCCTGGAAACTGGGATACTGCCAACATCTATGCGTGAGGACATGATCATTACGCTACTAAAGCCGGACAAGGACGAGCACTCACTTGACTCCTATAGGCCACTCTCGTTGATTAATGTCGACGCAAAAATCTACGCGTAAATAGCGGCAGACCGGCTCCAGCCCCTCCTTTTGATGGTGGTCCTACCGGACCAGTCAGGTTTTATACCGGGGCGCTCGACATGACACAACCTAAGAACATTGTTCTCGGTGTTGCACTAGCTATCGCCATCGGTGCATGCAGCAGCGGTCTTCTTAGACGCCGCGAAGGCTTTTGACTCCCTTGAATGGCCCTATTTATTCCGGATACTGGTGAGGATGGGCTTTAGTCCGCTATTTATAACCCAGATTAAACTCCTCTACACGGGTCCGACGGCGAGAGTATGCGTAAACAAAATGATTTCGGAGCCATTTGAAGTGACTAGGGGCACGAGACAGGGTTGCCTTCTGTCGCCTCTCTTATTCGCCATAGCAATGGAACCTCTTGCGGCGAGAATCAGGCAACATCACACTGCTAGGGGATTGGGTTCAGCTCCCGAAGCCTGCTGATCTCCATCTACGCTGATGATGTCACCCTCTACGTCCTGAACCCCTCAGTTAATCTGGACCCCCTGCTGAGGGAATTTGTCAAATTCGGAGGCCTCTCGGGCGTCTCAATTAATTGGTCTAAATCTGTAGTCTTCCCATTGACGGATACCACCCCTGAGGTGAGGTCCGAGTTCCCACTGCGTTGTAATGCAGATGAGGTCAAATACCTGGGAGTCTGGGTGAGCCGCAACCATCAAGATATCTGGACGCTAAACTTTGGGCGGGCGATTGACTGGCTCGAATCTAAGGTAGCGATATGGTCTAAATTGCCACTGTCTATAGCTGGCAGAGTGGCACTGTCCAAAATGGTAATCTTGCCGAAATTCCTTTACCTGTTCACTAATATTCCTATACCGCTCACCGCCCAGTTCTTTAGGTGTCTAAGATCCCACTTGCTTGCTCTGGTGCGGGCGGGCGGCCCGGTCCGAGTGTCTTGGGCCTTACTGACCTTGCCGCTTAAACAGGGAGGACTGACAGCTCCAGATATGCACCTATATGCCCTTTGTGCGCAAGCTCAATTTTTGCATTTCTGGGCGTACCCCACTCCATATCAGCCACATGTGGCGGTGGAAGCGGATTCACTATCGCCATTGTCTCTGGCAGTTGCCCTTTACCAGAAGAGTCCACGCCCAAAGACTGATGTGGACACGGCAAATACACTGCGCTGGGCATGGCGGGAGCTACAGGGACGCGCACGGCTGCCTTTGTTGTTCGCACCTGCCATACCACTGAAAAATAATCCCATGCTGGCTTGTCTGGAACACTGCGGGGGACAACTGGTCCTCAGTGTCACCCAGATGCACACTTTCGCGGATTTATACCCGGATGGGAAGTTTAGGGATCAGCGGCCAGCGGAGGAAGGAGCGTCAATCTCATTTGGTGAAATGTTTGCATATCACCGGCTAAAAACGGCCTGCAGATCCCTATGGGAAGGGTTTCCTGAGGCCCCACCTACATTAAATGCACTACAAAACATTTGGGCTCGCGCCTCCCCAAAGAAGCTGGTGACCAGTTTATATGCTGAGATGCAAGAACAGGCCCCGATAGTGACGCCTAGATCCCTGACCATCTGGAATGAGGAGATAAATCCTCCCTTAACTGACGAACAATGGTCATTCTGCTGCAAACAACTTCTGGAATTATCCCCTAACTACAAGCTACGGCTAGTGCATTTTAAATTCCTACACCGCTACTACCGTACTCCCCTGAGTCTCCATAGAATGCACCTGAGAGATGACGCTAGATGTTGGAGATGTGGGCAAGATGATGCTAACTTCTTACATATGGCCTGGAGTTGCCACAAACTAACTAGTTACTGGCTGGAAATATTTGATGCAGTTAACCAAATTGTTGGTAGAGTGGACCCCCCCTCTCCACATCTGGGGCTGTTGGGTATGGTGGTGGACACCGCGCCTGGCAGTAGGACGCTGCATGCTCTGCTGTTATTATTTGCGAAGCGTCAAATTGCTCTCAGACGGGGGCGGAAGAAACTGCCAACGTTTAATGCTTGGCTGACAGCGGTCACATATGGTCACACACAACTGGGCACCTATTGGGAGCTGATGCCGGCTGCATCCAGACCCCGAGACATCTGGGAACCTTTCATCCACTGGACTAGAGCTAGAGCGACGCCCCCCACCCTGGTTGTGGAAGCGCCATGAATAGGCGAAGTTGATGAACTTGCACTGAAGTACGATCCTGTTCTCCAGAAAAGAAGGGACGAGCCTGGTTCCCCCCCAAATCCACCTAACCCTCCCTCCACCCCTCCACTCCTGTACAGCCCCACCTCCCCTTCCCACCCCCACCCCCACCACACTCGCCTTCTCCCCCCCCCCTCACCAATACTTCACCTCAACAGGCTAGACACCCAGGTAGAGTTTGTCCGTGCATGCTGTCACTAGAGTTGCTCCCTTCTAATATCAGGCTCTCTCACTGCAGATGGCTTATAGCCGGTTGGGCTGCACCCCCGAGATGTTCAGCCAGACTATGTTTACTAATTATATGAATGCTATTGAAAGGACTATTAACAGCTATATCCGTTCCAGATGGAAATTGTTGCTGCGACCTAAGTTGTTCCTGGTTAAAGTTATGTAACATTATACGTAAGCTTGCCTTCACGAATTAGACGTGCCTGCGCCAGATATCCTTAGTCCTGCTTACTAAGTGGTGGGGCGGTTGATAGGGACATCTCCTTCAAGCTCAGCTAATATGAGGTTATAGTACTTCACAAGCACAGTTTTGCGATTACACTCAAGTCCCGATTTATGGATATGTGATGGTAACTTGTCTTGAGACGCGGCCGGCCCGAAGTGGTTGTAGGCGGCTTGCTGTGTATGACAAATATCTGCTATGCCTCAATGACGAATTTAGAGATGTTGCATCGAAGGAGCTGCCGGCCAAGATTATACTTGGTTGTAGGCGTTGAGCTGTGTAAAGTGTACTAAATGCGAATAAAGGTTTTCTGAAAATAAAAAAAATAAAAAAAGGTTACCAGAGATAGGAATTCCTCAGATTTTTCACCATGAGTAACTTTGCGCCTATTTAACGAATCTCCATGAAACTTTGCAGAGCTATTCTTCCTTCTACATTGGAGGATGTTGCAAAGTTTCGCAGTGATGGGTCATGGGGGTGCAAAGATAAAAGGGGGTACCATAATGCGTTTTTCAGCCAATGCATTTCCCCGTAGACTTTTTTCGTGGACGTGCTGAGAAAATGGCTGAATAGATTGACATGAAATTTGGCAGGAGTAGACATTATGATGCGCAGATGATCCTTTTGGGTACTACAGTTAAGTAGGGTCAGTATTTTTTTCAGTTATAAGGTATTTTAACTTAGTGATATCTTTTGTCAGTATTTTTGCGGAAATTTTGCAGTGTTTTGCAGTATATCGCAGTAGTCATTAGGTGATTGACTAATGACTGTTTTACAAAAGTTAAAGTAAGCCATGTTGTTTTAGGTGATGTTTGACTGTGTTCTGCATTATGTCTTCAGATCTAGGTAAGTATTAGGTTTGGTATTATGCTTCTACCTATTACCACTTTGGTAAAGTAGTTATTGGTAGGGAAAAATAAATATAAGTTTCTGTATATTTTAAAGAAAATGTATGGAGTTCTGCTGGTACTGCCTCTAGAGTACCGCAGGACCAAACATAAATAAATAAATAAATGTTCAAAAATTAAAAATACACTATAACACATTATATTTTACAAATAGTGTGCTCAAGTGTATTTTCTATCATTAATCTATTTTAATATGCACAGAAAAGTGTATGAAGTAGCGCTGTAATACCTACACATTACTACGCTACTTTAAAAAAATGTGCTGTTCTCCCTAGACTGCTATACAAATATGTAGAAAAAATATATATAATTATAAATACAATCCTCTAAAGTGGTAATAAGTAATGAAACCTAATACTTGCCTATATCTAAGAACCTAACTTAGAATGCAGCGAAATGCACCAAAACTGTGATAAAAACTACATGGCTGCCTTTTTCCTTTGGTACACGCAGCCATTAGCCAATCATATACTGACTTCTCATCTACATGTAACACAGTATATTGCGGCACAATATATACATTTTTTATGCAGTATAACTTTAACACTGCTTACGCTATTCACAAATACTAACAAAGATTACCATTTACACCTCGTAATGTATGTTCCTGCCACATTACATCTACATCCATTCACACTATGTCTGTTTCAATTAACACACTCCAGTCTACTACATTCCACTCTATACTATTACAATGTACGAAATTCCACTCTATGTGACTCTACAATACGCCACTAGATTCTATGCTAATCCACTGTACGCTACTACACTCAACCCACTCTACTCTACGCTATTATACTCTACGCCACTTCAGTCTACGCCACTCCACTATATGCCCCTCCATTGTACGTTAACCCACTGTACGCTATTCCACTATACGCAACTCCACGTTAACCCACTGTACGCTATTCCACTATACGCAACTCCACTCTACGAAACTTCACTCTACACAACTCTACTCTATGCTACTCCACTGTACGCCACTGCATTGTACACAACGGCACTGTAAGCTATTCCACTGTATGCCACAGCACTAGATGCCACTTCACTGTACGACAATCAAGTGTACGCTCTTACACTTTACAATACAACATTTTATGCCACTATACTCTACTTTACTACACTTTCCACTATTCCACTCTACGACACTGCACTCTACGCTACTCCACTATATGACACTCCACTCTACGTCACTACACTGTGTGCCACTAAACACGTTATTCTGGTTGACACCAGTACACTGTACTTCACTATATGCCACTTTACTCTATGCCATTCCTCTCTACCCCACTACACACTACTCTATTACACTGTACGCCAATACACTCTACAACACTCTACTTTACGGCACTCCACAGTACGCTATTCCACTCTAGGCTACTCCATTCTGCCCCACTCCAGCATGCACTATTTTGCTGTATGCCACTGCACTCTACGCCAGTCCACTTTATGCCATTCAAATTTACGCCACTACACTGTACCTCAATCCACTCTACGCCAGTCCACTCTACATCACTCAAATATAAATCACTCCACTCTAACACTCTTCCATTGTACGCCAGTCCACTCTATGCCACTGCACTGTACACCACGCCTCTGTATGCTATTCCACTGTAATGCGCGCCACAATATGACACTCCAGTCAATAACACTCCACTGTACCCCAATCGACTCTACACTATTCCACTGTACAGCACTCCACTGTAACACACTGCAGTGTACGTCACTGTACAGCACTATACAGTACACCAGTCCACTCTACGCTATTCCACTGTACGGTACTCCACTCTATGCAACTCCACTGTACATCACTTCACTGTACGATACTGTAATATATGGTATTCAACTGTACACCACTGCACTCTACGCAACTCAGGTTAACTCTACTCTATACCACTCCACTCTATGCCACTTTATTTCATGCCACTCCAGTCTACGCCACTGAATTCTATGCTACTCCGTTCTATGCTACTCCTATCTATACTATTCCACTGTAGACAACTCCATTCTATACTATTCCACTGTACGCCAATCCATTCGTCACTTCACAATGCGCTATTGCAATCTACTCCACTACACGCTACAGCACTCCACTGTACAACACTCCACTCTAAGCTATTCCACTCAACGCCACTCCACTGTATGACACTCTGTTCTACACTATTGTACTGTATGACACTGAAGTGTACCTCACTCCACTGTACCCTATTCTACTGTACTTCACTCCACTCTATAAAACTCCACTCTACGTTACTCCAATCTACGCCACTCCACTGTACTATACTCTCCCACACTCTTTTCCATTCTACCTCACTGTGAAAGAGCCGGGCATCCCACCTCGGCAAAGCCGCGTCATTCCTCGAGGTCCCGAGCCTCGCCACCGGACTCTGTGGCGTCCATGGCAACCCGGACTCCACCCCTCTCTCCTTCGTTTCAGGAACCAATCGGAACAGACGGAAACCCGGAAGGACTGCCCCGTGACTCCGGAAGTACCTCCCACCATCCTGAGGCGGGACGAAGAAAAGCCGGAATCGAGGAAGATCAAACGTTCAAGCCAGCGGACTCGTGGCAGGAGACAGCGTGCGCAGAACCGGAGGAGGAAGAAGAGAACGGAGACGAAGAAGGAGACGAAGTCTGGACCGAGGACTGGTGGAGTCCATCGGAGGAGGCTGGAGAGCGGCCGTAACTCGGACGAGAGTTACGGCGGGGCGGGTGAGTAACGAACGCTTGCTGGAGAGCCTAGCCGTAGTGTTTAGAATAGTCACACCTCGCACCCCTCACTGTAGTGAACTTGTATATATATCACCTATCACTGTAGAGTTGTTGTATAGCACCATTGTTGTCCATCACGAGCACGCCTGTACTTTAGTCCCCGCCCTTACCAATCACACCGTCACCCTTCCGCCTTCCTAATCTTCCTCTTTCCCATTCTTGATCCCTACCTACCTACCTCACGGTCCTTTTCCTCTCCAACCACACCTGGTGTCGGTAAAAGGCAACGCCTGCGTCCTGTCCACCGGACTAACTGCCCCTCTCTCTCTCTCTTTTTCCAAACCTCCGAGAGACCCCCATCCCGACCGGACAAACGACGAGAGACCATCAGAGGAGGACCAACACCCACCATCGTGTCAAGCAGCTCTTCGGACATCTCCTTCCAGTGTGTCTCCATATTCATACCTTGTGTTTCCTTGAACTCTTGTAACAGTATAATAAACCGGCTAAGACATAGCCCACTTCATCCGGCCTCCCCGCCTGTTATTCCGGTCTGCCTACCCCCCACGACCACACTCACTCTAAAAAAATTACACTTCACTCAATTGCAATTTAAAAAATGTTTATTCAAATTTTTGAAAAACATTGATATTTAGTGAAAAAAACAAAGGTTAGGGATAAATTATAGTTAGGAAAACTTTATTTATTCTTTCTATACAAACCCAACTTAAACTAGACAAACATTAGAAATTCTAAACTTAGTTTTAACTTAAGTTCATAATTTATGGACCATCTTCAAATGACTATAAATCGCACACCTACGTATAGTGTTGTCACCTCACTCACCACACATTAACTATAATTCGCACCTTCCCCGTGCACTTTGTTCTCACAAATGATATCATTTGAGATATAATGAATGTTGGCTATGAATGCTTTTATTTCACCTGGTATAAGTGATGTAATATGGAAGGGTATAACCAATGCATGGAAAAGGTGTGAGCTATAGCCATATAACCACCCAAATGTAACTATATATTTTACAAGTTTAGATTGGCCATATTTAATGCAGGCCTGCATTATAATATGGCTACCGTATGGTTGCCAACTTGTTTCATATCACATGTGTACCTTTTATTTCTAGAAACTAAACTCATTATTAATGAACGTGATGTGTCCTTGTTTTCATTCTCATGTGAAATGTTTTCCTTTACATGAAAATTGCAGAATGTTTTTTAATCGATACAGTGCACCTGCACAGTACAGGCTGGTCCAATGTATATTGTGTGTTGCAGATAACTGTAAGTTTAAAGGTTGTTTAGAGAAGCTTCATTGTGAGGTATTCTGGGAACCTAATGAGCATAGTGAATATCAGTGTGCTTCAACCTGATTTGAACATACAGGGTATAAGTTGCTTTAACCTGATTGCTGCAATGTATGGGATCCATGTGTAGGTGTAGCAAATGTTAGAATTGTATAATTTCAGCTAATGCAGAGCCGAACGTTTCCAGAAGATACTTTTGTCCCTTTTTAGACAGCTTATAGAAGAGTACAGTGCCCTCTTGATGTGAGAACTGATTTACGTACCATTCTCCTTTTGTGACATATTAATGTGCCCTCTTAATTACATGACTTTGATTGCTTTGCACTTCATAGTTACTAAATGCATTCATGTATTGATTATTGATTGACACTAATGTGATGATTTTGAGTTTTAAATATTTTAATCTGTAATAAACCTTCATGGTTTGAAAATGTAATCACTCTCTATCTTCATTGTGAAGCCTAATCTGCTTCAAGTTATTTAACTGTATTGCTTTGATGACTTGCCTTAGCTGTGGATTCCGATTCATTGGATAGTGATTTATGGGAACGGAATGTGCTTGAAGAAAAGCACTCACAAAATTGGTAGCAGAGGATGGTTACCACTGAGGCTTAGAGGATTTAAAATCTGCCCCTGAAAGTCAAATTTACCCCAACTCATTCTTCGTTCCTGATTTTCCATAGTCTCATTTGGATTGTTGCGGATGTTACAGCGTTCCTGAAGCCATTGCAGTATACCAGCAGTTTGAATATAAATAGGGTTATGCTTTTTTTGGTTGTGAGTTGTGGAGAGTTGAGGTGTTTGCGGTTTTTGATGATCTGTCATGTTTTGAATCAACTTTGTGTCCATGGGTGCTCTGTATTGAAATTGAGAATTGAAGTATTTCTTTAGCATATATTATTATTATGCGTTAGCTGGTAAGAGCTGAGGTTTGGTTTTCAGAGTTGTCATAATGCAAGATCCCAGGATAGTTAATATATATTAAGAAGTATTTGAGTTGCCTGTTAAGGTTGAGATGTTGGGACAGTGATGCACCATCAGCCACACCAAGATAGGGACTTATTAAACTTCTATTTTGAGATTGTACTAACTGAGATCAGTGTTCGGTTGGTTGATCCTTAGTGCACAGTAGACTACACTAGTCAGGGTAAGTTCCCATTGGTTGAAAATGTACTTTATGTGATTTATAGTGCCAGGAGGGTACCATTCCCCATATACCAGAGTGATGGCCAACATTGTTTTTCTCTAATTGAGCAGACAAGAGTCATTGTTTTATTTTTTTATATTTTGCCTATGCGAACCTGATTGGAGTGAAGTGAGAGCCGCTGTGAGTAACATAATTAGGTGTTGTGCTGAGATTGTTTGTTCGGTTTGTGTGCCATTCTGGGATTGGTTGTTACGTCATTGAGTGCCGGGCTGTGAGTGGTCACTTCAGTGGTGTCAGCTAGGACTGGGTGTTTGTGTTGCTGAGTATTAAATTGTGATTTGTTGGAGATTGATGCTTACTTAAATTTGGAATTTACCAACTCTATGTTGTTTTATGTAAGGAGCCAAGATGACATTCTTTAGGAAAATAAAATCTATGATGAGAAATGAGTTACAATACCTGATTGTGAGGGTGAGGAGGCTCAGAGGGCACATCCGCACACTACATGACTACAAACGTCAGTTTACACACTTGTCTCCGGATCAAACAATGGAATAAGATCACAGTGTATTAAGGGTGTTTGCAATTTCTCCCACATGGCACATTCAATGTGAGAAAGATTGAGAACTTGAGACCGGTGTTGTACGAAGCACAACCCCCATCCAAACCTGCTCAATATGAAGCCTAAAATGCATGGAAATGTACTGTGCATGAGATGGAGACGGACAATTATACAAATCAAACGAGAAATAAAGTCTATAGTTGGATGAATGCAAGGTGGAATGCAGGACAGCAAGAGTGGAGAAAGATAGTGATTGAGGGCATAGGGATGTTTCCTATGTTCACAAAGAGTAGGAGGAAAGAAATCACAATAGGGAGGTGGGGATGAAAAGAAAGAGAATGAAAGTGACAATGATACATTTAATGAATTTTTGAATGATTTGCTAAGTTTTCAAACACCTCTATACATTATTCATCAGGCTGCTGGGAACCAACAGTCCCAGTTGGAACAAACGTGGGTGTGAGTGAACTTGTTGATCAGAGTCCCCCAGACGGAGGCTTACACCTTACACCTTATCACTCCAGATCCTTTATTATGAGCCACTAGTACTACTATTATCATTACTACCCCTGGTGTGTCTATTGTCACTACCACCCCTAGTGCAGTACAGGAGGGATGCCTCCTAAAACTAAAACTGTGCCCATTGTGGACACAGACAAGGTTTCAGACTAACAGCTTCAGGTAGAAGAAACCCCTTTTAGAGAGTTGCTGTGGTAAAATTGAGAGCAGAATTTGAGGAGTTGGTAAAAAGGAATCTTGACTTTGATTTTGTAGCTATGTACACTGCAGTTGAACTTACATTCCTGAGCAGAGAAGTGGCAAGGCAAGCTTGTGAGGTACATAAAAAATTGGAAAGGTTGGCTTCCGAGTTTGAAGTTGATTTGAGTAAGAATCAGAAGAACTTTAGAATGTTCATGATGGAAAATGTATTAAGGAAATTGAGAACCCTGGAAAATTCAGGTCAAGGAATAAGTGGAATACAGCAGAAAGTGGGGAGAAACACAAAAGTACAAGGACCAATGCGCAATAAAGGAGAAGAAAAGGAAATACGCATTGGCATAGCCAATAGGTCTTGCCTTTGGGACCTTATAAGTGTTTAGCCACACAGCACATTAACCACTACATTAATTAGCCATTAAAGACATCAAGATTTGTGGTAAATCATCTATGATATACTGGCCCTATATCGACCAGGCATTAATTAAAATCCTTTGACAGTGTTGGCCTTCTGATGCCCATGCAAATTTGTGCAGGCATGGGAATTATGAGATGTGTGGCAATGAACTCTCTCCTAACATTTTCCCTTGTTAAATTTGGCACACAAAAGTACAATGGTAAATGTGAATTAATTTCATGACACTCAAAATTCAGTGAACTTTTTAGACTTTGTGGTTTTACTAGTATGTACCAACAGTAAGTTAGAGCATTCATACTGTTATAATCCCAGGAGTATTCTGTGTATGTATTATGTAGCTGGGTTATTAGTATATGGAGAATGCACACGGAGGTAGCACTATACGTGTTATAGATATGTGCTCCTTTATATTTGTTCTCTTCCACTTTGTACCTTCCTTCTACCCCTCCCTCTTCTTCCCCATTGGAACGTTCCCTGTCCCTGAAGGCTGCCTTAGAATGTTGGGAAGTGGGCAGACTGAGTGTGAATAGAGAATGTGAAGAAGTTTCCTGTTGTCCTGGTGGCGTAGTGGAGGCCGAGAATAAAAGACATTTCAGTCACCGTTTCTGGTATTCTTTTTAACACTGGCGACGACTGGTCTGCGTGAGGGAGCAGCACGGCCATCCTTCCCTCTTGTGTCATCCACCAATTTAGCAAAACCTTGCGGCCCGCAAGGTTAAGGTACTGTTTTCTGATTTCCTAAAGTCTTCGGTGATATTGTGGCCTTTATCACGACTTCTTCAGCATTTTTGCCAGCGAGGCTGAATTTGGCTGCAGCGCATTGGGTCTTTATCTGTGGAGCAGCTGAGGAGTGCGACTAAGGTCGTGGTTCATGCCTTAACGTTATTTATACATTTTTTCAAACGTCACCTATGTGTGGCAAATTTAAGGGTGTCTTTTATTCAATCTGCCTAGTGGTCGTGCCCTCTAAATTGGCCGTCTGGATCGTGGGGACAATTTGAATGCTGCGCATGAGGAAGTGACTTTTTCAGTGCCCTGAGGACGTCGCTTTCACGTATTTTCCCAGCGGAATTCCTTAATAGAGCGTGTGGGCAACCTCCGGCGTCTTCTCTGCTATGCTGACGTATCCTTGACTACGCAGCTGCTCTCCGTCATCTTCCGTCAGCTGAGGAGAGTGTTGCGCTATCGCGCTAGACGCGCTAGAGGGCAGCGTATCCTTGATTCCTTCTGTCATCTCTCTTCGCGCTGACAGGCACAGCAGTTCTTTTAGAATTCAGCCTGTCTCGGCAATTTCAGCAATTGTGCCTGATACATTTAAGTGCATGAAGAATTTTAGTTATTGTTACACCACATCGCGCTGACAGGCACAGCCTGCCTTGTCTATTTCAGCTTTGCGTCTGTGCGAGGGAATTCATTTGGGGTAATCAACCTCAGGAGGTTGTATGGTGCCTGCTTCCATCGCGCTGATAGGCACAGCTTCAAGGTCGCATCAGATGCCTACTTCTATTGCGCTGATAGGCACAGCTTTCCACGTTACAACCAGCACCTCGGATTGATAGTGCACTGTGTGTAACCTTTCCTCACAACTCCTTCCACGCTAATGTTGTTTTCTTTGTTGTTCTGATTTTAATGATAAATGTAGAGCGTTACCTAAGGGCACATGATTAGGTATCCTTGTTACATAGCACCTCACATTTGTGGGTATATTTTGACGGCTATTTCACACTGTTTGCACAGTTTCCTTGATAGTATCTGTGATTAGCTCTGTTTTTCACTCTTTATGTGGTAACACGCACTCCGAAGCTTATTATTCCCTGATAAATCTTGAGTGATATATGCTTTCAGAGGTAATTTTTTGCCTTACTAGCGTTAACTACTTTTGTGGGAATTATTGTGGGAGGCTCTGTGCATTTTGTTACACCACCAATATGGCTGCATCGAATATGTCACAACCTACACCTTTTTTAAATGATTGTGGAGAACCCAACCTACCGTGGAAAGAATGGGTGAGAGTGTTTGAATCATATCTTATCGCTATTGGGGGAGAGAAATTCAGTGCTTTCAGAAGGCAACATGTCCTCCTCAACAACTTAGGCAACCAGGGTAGGAAGGTTTTTGACACTTTACCAGAACCAGATTTGGAGGAGGCGTCGAATGTATACGAAGTGTCATTGATTAAACTGTGAATCCATTTTGGTGATAAGGTTAACATTGTTCTAGAACGCCACAATTTTTTTTGTAGAGTCCAGGGAAAGAATGAAAGTATTGCTAGCTATGTGGCAGTGTTGAGGGGTCTAAGTATTCTCTGCCAATTTGGGGAACTCAATGATTCTCTCATAAGAGATCAAATCGTAAGATGCACTAGTAATAGCAGAATTCAAGAGAAGCTACTCCAAAAGCAACCTGATTTACATGAAGCTATCGAAATAGCCAAGTCAATTGAACACACAGCAAAGTGCAAGACCTAAATCCATTCATGGTGCGCAAACCAACGCAGAAAGCAATTTAGTGTCGGAAATTGAGGAAACCTCAGATGAGGGAGAAGTATTTAAAATTAAAGTGGAGAAATTCTTGAAGGCTGACAAATCCAAAGCTACTGTAACCAACAAACTCAAGTGCTACCGTTGTGGCAGTAATAACCATCTAGCGAATAACCCAACGTGTCCGGCCATTTCAGCAATGTGTAAGAAATGTAATACAAAAGGTCATTTGGCTAAGGTCTGCCATAGTCCTAGTTCAGGGTATTCTCCCACTTCTAGTTCTCAAGAGAATACGTTACAATCCATTAATAAAATTGTATTCCAAATAGGAGAGTCAGAAGTAGTCAATCACATAGATTATCCCCAATGTGAGGTCAGTATTGAGGGCAAGATGGTTAAAATGTACGCATATTCTTGTTCGCCATTTACTTTGATGAATATCCTGGATTTTAAGAATATTAATGTGTGTGATGAAAAGGATTTGTTGGGGGTGGATATAAATCCCCGTAGCTATACAAAAGAACCCATTCGGTCAAAGGTATGATGAACTCTCACATCACCTTTAAAGACCATTCCATCCTAGGCAAGGTATATATTGTGGAGGAAGGCTCAAACCTACTGGGGTGGCAGCACCAAAAAGAACTGGGCATAATACTTAATCCTAATGGCCTGGAGCAAGTCCTTTCCATGGACTCACCTAGTTCCAAAGACAATTGGGTTAAAAAAATTCCTGAGGTATTCTCTTCGGAGTTAGGTCTCCTAAAAAATTTCCAGCACAAGATCAAACTCAAGGCTAATGCGAAATCTATCACCCATAAGACTAGGCCCATGCCACACTTAATGAGTAAACCCCTGAGGAAAGAGCTGGACAGACTGCAAAAGCTAGGAGTCATTCTTCCTGTAGACTGCCCTGCATGGGTTTCTCCGGTGGTCATAGCTAAGAAGGCCGATAATAACGAGATAAGATTATGCATTGATCTCAGAGACTTCAATGACAACATTATAGTGGAAAGATTCCCCCTTCCTCGTATTCACGAAGCATTAAGCACCATGGGTGAGGCGTGTTGCTTTAGTGTTCTGGACTTATCGAGCGCCTACCACCAGGTGGAGCTCCATCCAGAGTCAAGAGAACTTACGACTTTTACAACTCCTTTAGGTTCCTTCATGTTCCTCCATATGCCGTTTGGTCTGGCATCCGCGGCTGCTGTATTTCAAAAGATCATGAAACACATCTTGGAAGGGATTCCTCATACGATATGCTTCCAAGATGACGTTTTAATATATGGTGCCACTAGTGAGGAACATGATACACATCTCAAATCAGTTCTTGGAAAATTCAAAGAAACAGGGCTCACTCTCAACGAGAAGAAGTGCAGAATTGGAGTGGAATCTGTAGATTACTTGGGGCACTCAATATCCAGAGAGGGTTTCCGACCAAAGCTTAGCCTTTTGGAAGCCATCGAGAAAGCTCAAGCTCCCACCAATAAGCAAGATTTACTGTCTTTCCTAGGACTGGCTGAGTACATGGCAAAGTATGCAAAAAACTTTGCGGACACTGCTGTAGATCTTCGAGATCTCACAAAGAATCATTCCCAGTTCAAGTGGTTAGAAAAACACCAGAGTGCTTTTGAGGCCACTAAGTCAGCTATCCTTAATGCCCCATATTTATGTAATTTTGATCCTTCAAGGAAAACCATCCTGACCACGGACGCAAGTAATAAAGGATTAGGTGCTACTCTGTCCCAAGTCATCGCAGGCAGAGAAAGAATAGTTGCTTTCGCCCCTCGTACCTTGAACAGTGCAGAAAAGAACGATTCGGTAATAGAAAAGGAAGCACTAGCCTGTTTCTGGGCCGTGAGACACTTTAAATTTTTACCTATGGGGCATTAAGTTCACCATTCGCACGGATCACAAACCCTTGGTGTACGTTTTCAGTTCTAAGGGGGCTACTAGTTGTACACCCAGGATTGCCAAATGGGTGTTAGGATTGGAAAGTTTCATTTTCGAAGTTGAGTTTGTTGCAGGTGAACACAATGAGGCAGCAGATTTCCTTTCAAGAGCACCATTAGACAAAGTGGAGCAATTTGAAGTTCCAGAATTTCCAATTTTGCAAGTATATTCTACTACCATTAGCAAGGAGGAGTGGGCAGAAAGTATGAACAGTGATCAAACCATCAGCAGGTTGAAGGAACTAACTATAAATGGTTGGCCTGAGAATCGCAAGGATGTTGACGAAGAGTTGAGTAAATTCTGGGAAGTGAAGCAAGAGATTAGCCTTCATGAGGATTTGCTCTGGAGAAAGGACAAAATAATACCCCCAAATAACTTAATTGATAAACTGTTTGATCTAGTCCATGAAGGACAGTTGTGAAGAAACCTTACAAAGAATAGACTCAGGGAGCACTACTGGTTTCCAGGCATGGATTCCTTGGTTGAGAGCAAGGTGAAGAACTGCCATGCTTGCGCAAACAGTGACAAGTCCAAACATATTCAGAAGGCTCCATTATCCCCAGTGTCTATCCCAAGTAACCCATGGGATAAACTGGCTTTGGATATCGTAAACCCAATCAACAGGTCAGGCATGAACAAGCGGTTTATCTTCACTTTAACAGTCTTTCATTCACACTGGGTGGTGACGAAACTGGTCAATGTAATCACTACCGAATCTTTAATCGAATTCTTGAGCAGCACGTTCTCTAATGAAGGTATTCCCTCCACATTAGTTACGGACAATGGAGTACAGCTCACGTCATCAGCTATGTCTGAATTCTTGGAGAAGCTCAATATTACGCATCTCAAAACAGCATTGTAATGCTCGAGGGCAAATGGAATGATCGAAAGAGCGAATAGAATGATTAAAGAAAACATCCAGTTAGCGTGTACCAATAATATCCCTGTAGAAAGGTCGATTAGGGAGTTGCTATGGGTATTTCACACTACTCCCAACTCAGTAACTGGCATATCTCCTTTCTGTTCTCTCAGAAGAAGGAAACCGAGTACCAAATTCTTTCCTTCTTGGATGGGAGGGGGAGAATTTTCTTCTCATTCGTTTGAAGAGGTCAAAGACAAAGTAGAATCTCATCAGGCCAGATATAAAGAACGGTATGATGTGAAACATGGATGCAAGTCACAAAATTGGGCAGTAGGAGAGTTGGTGGTGGTGAATAGGCCAAATATCACTGGCAACTATGAGTCCAAATATTTAAAGCCCAAAAGGATTGTAGAGGTAAAGAATAACACTTTGACTTTAGAGAATGGACAAAATTGGAGCATGGACCGGTTGGCAAGATACCATGAAACCGGGGCTCCTGCACAGGGGAACTCTCTGGGTACCACCGACCAAAGAGTGCACACCAAGAGGGCTACCAGTACACCTAACTGGCACAAGGACTACATTATGTATTAACTTTGTTGGTATACCGGTATATTCGGACTTTCCTTGTTTTGTTAGGAGGGAAGATGTGTTATAATCTCAGGAGTATTCTGTGTATGTATTATGTAGCTGGGTTATTAGCATATGGAGAATGTACACGGAGGTAGCACTATACGTGTTATAGATGTGTGCTCCTTTATATTTGTTCTCTTCCACTTGGTACCTTCCTTCTACCCCTCCCTCTTCTTCCCCATTGGAACGTTCCCTGTCCCTGAAGGCTGCCTTAGAATGTTGGGAAGTGGGCAGACTGAGCGTGAATAGAGACTGTGAAGAAGTTTCCTGTTGTCCTGGTGGCGTAGTGGAGGCCGAGAATGAAAGACATTTCAGTCACCGTTTCCGGTATTCTTTTTAACACATACAATTCCTACAGTCTCAGTAGATACACTGAATTGAAGGTGCCAGGTTTTTTAAACTGCAGAGGCTGCAGGAATATTTGTTGTAAAATTTGGGATGCATGTTTATACATGATGGGGTGTAACTCGAATGTAGAATTATTCTTGCCCACTTTGCTCCCCCACTACCGCAGCATTGTTTTGTGCATTGTGCTACATTTTAAAACCAATGTGTACATTGTGCTTGGTAAATAGACTACATGGCAGGGAATCTTTACACTATTAAGTGGAGGGGAACTTTGCATTGGCGAATGAGAATCTCGCTCTTTAGAAGAATGGCACTCCCTGTTTCAACTCCTCTTGAGGAGAGACTGGCGGTTCACCTCCTGCACTAGCAGCTGAAAGATGTAAGGCAGAAAACATTTGTGCATTAAGGAAAGGCTTCAGGTCTTCTGTGTGTAGGCTCCATATACCAAATTAAATGTTTTGAGGTCTTGGCAGCGTCATGGACAAGTATTCATGCTGGATTTCCTGCAATGCTCTGGTTAAAATCAATAATTTTGTTGGGATTTTGAGGGCATTGTTCTTTCAAATACTAAATAAACGTTTCCCAGAGACTAGGTTCGCAGTAATTGACTGTGCTTCAAACCAGCCTCAAATCTGGCAATCCTGGCTCTAAGAAGCCGAATAAGTACAACCATCCACCAAAAAATGATATGGACAACAAAATCCAACAGAAGCCAACCAAAACATGTAATGTATTCTTACCTACCATTCGCGCCACATGCCATGGTCTGGTCTGGGACTCTTGAGCTAAACAATATGCCCAGACCAGTTGGCAGCCAGATCAGGTCCCGTGAACAGTCCCTATTGCAGCAGCTGCTTCTTTATATGTAAAAGGCAGAGAAATGAACAGTCCCACAGCTGCAGGGGGTCCTACCTCAGAGAAAGAAGTTTTCACTGTGCCTCCTTCCACTTCACTCACACCAGCACATCCTGTTTTTTGACATGGCGAGCAACAAAGTTATTTATCTAATGATGGGATGCACACAGCTGCTTAAGCATCAGAAGCGACGGGAAACAAACTGTCTGCATAGAAAATACCTTCAAAATGTCCCCAGCGATGGCCCTCACCAAAGAATCATCGCCACTCAATGCAGCACTGGTCGGATCACTAGGCTGTAAATTAAAGGGGCTGCGTAGAAAGCGGGCGGACAGCTGAAGCCCGAATTTAAAGGCGCTGGCACTTCTAAGAAGCACACAATGTAAATAATAATATTAAGCTTTGCTGAAACAAGTAAACAAGCACTGTCACCACTCATGAAATGCATTGTATCCCCCCCCCCCCTTTCCTAGTGAGATTAACACATCACTGCTGCAAGCTTTACAGAATCAAGTAAACAAGCACTGTCACCACTCATTAAGTGTAGTGTATGCCAACGGCAAACACGAGCAGAAAACAAAGAATGGGCTGCATGATGTGCAACGTTTGAGAAGCGCCCCCACACATCCAACCAAAAACAGGGGCGCACATGTGACTTGATTTCGAGATATAAGAGCCAGTAATCACAGCTTCATGTGCAATAATTCAAAGGACAACAGCATCCTTCTGTGTGATCAAGGGAACGCCCTTTCCATGCACTCAGGGAAACAAGAGGGAGGAGTTAATGGTAGGGGCATGTTGGGAGGGTGACTCAGTGATGGAAACGGAGATATAACACCAAAAAAAATGCAGATTGTCTTGGAGAGAGGATATGGCATAACATCCAAGGCTGTGGATTTGGAACTGGGGAACTGGGTTCAGGTCTCGGCATCAGTTCTCCCCGTGCCTTAAAAAAAAAAGAAGCATTTCAGAACATTTGGTGGGAGAGGGGTGAAGCTATGACTATAGTGGAATGGGCGACGGCTCGCAACACATAAAGCATGCATTTCAGAACTTTCCGAAAAGACGAGCCGAGATTTTAAAAACGTGCAACGAAAGTAACAGAAAAGGACAGAAGCGAATGCCTACATGTAACAAGGCTAGTCGTCATGTGAGGGAACCAAGTATCCAAAGGAGGGACAAATACGATCAAAGCACCACTAAAAAGCCAGCATTTCTGAACGCCACATAATAAGAATGAATGGAAATCGATGGACGTGCTCGAAGCCCAAAGAGGAGATACAGCATGTCTCGAAGCGCTGCCTAGGCTCGACCTAAAAAAGAAGACAACATTGGTGGAGCAGAAGTAGGAACGAGTGATACTGAAATCAGGTACTACCCGTTGAGAGAGGCATGAAAGTGGATGTGTTAGTGTACCCTGGAGTCGTGGTGATTTTTTTCACATCCACAAACCAGTTTCCAAAATTGTGGGAGAATCTCCAACCAATGGTTTACTAAAGTGGACAGAATTTAGAAGATTTCAAAAGTGCTTTGGGAAGACTCGAATACGTTCTTCAAGGATTTGTGGGTAGAGTGTAAAGTGCATGGTGGTTGTAGATAACCCAAACGCTGAGCCGCAGAGAGATATTCAGACACATGCACCATGGCCTACTGTTATGGACAAGTATACCCAGCTGATGGCCCATTTGAAAATGAAGGTGCTGCAAAAACGAGCTGATTGGCTCAAGATAACCAAAACTACCCATGAGTCTAAAGAGTCTGTGCATACTAATTATGAACCGTTGATACATGTTTTCAGACAGCATATTTGTGTCAAAAATCCAGAAATGGAAAATGTTAGAGGCTTCTTGTCACAGTTGATTGCTGGATTGTGTACAAGAAATTTGGTCTCATATACAACAAAATGGTATCCGTTGGCAATCGAAATCTCATGGTGAGATTTTGCGGTATGCAAAATATTCCAGTGACAATTTGGGAGCAAATTAGAAGAAGATTAAGGAGGAAATCATGTTTGCTCAGACTAAATGTGTGAGAGTGGTCAATATGGGGCAGTTTCAGGGTATAAAACTCTTCCTGGTGTAAGTACAGTAATGCTGGGAGGTGGTTACCAAGGTAGTGTTAGATGATGCAGACAGGGAATTTTGTTCCGCAAGGCAGGGGTCGAGGAATGGTGGCTTGTCAGAATGCAGGAACAGATATAAGCATGTTGAAGACCACTGTTTGTCATGTCTGTAACACGCTGGGCCACTGGAAACGAGAATGTAGATAAATCGAATAAATTGCAAAAAGATGTTCAAATGCCAAAACATAAATGTGATGCCAATGCGGAATATGCAATTTCAAAGGTGATATAATGCCAATATACCCCAAGCCACAATGATGTAGCAAAATATGATTAACCAAAAATACAATTTGAGTCCAAACCTAAAGGTTCAACAGAACCCTGTCCTGAGTACTAAAAATCTCCTACAATTCCCGGTTTTCGATAGTCTCATTGGACTGGACCCCAAGCAATCACAATGACGGTGCCTCTGTGGGGAGGAAGAGTGTGCGTTTGGCGTAGTTCTAGAGATAGACCAGAGTGGGCCATACGTAGATGAAGAGGTGAATGGCCACTCTAACTTATTTTTGATCGATACAGGAGCTACCTGCTCTACTGTAAGAACAATAGACAAACCAAACCTACCCGTCTCAGAAAAACAAGTCCAAGTTGATAGCATCTCCAACAAACAAAGTAAGAACCGTGTTTCAGCTAAAGTTCCTGTAAAAACAGGGCCTCTCAAAAATCACCAATTTGTAATATGTGACTCAAGTCCTGTCAATCTGTCAGGGAGGGATTTACTCTGCAAATTAATTAGTGTGACCTATTGCTCAATGGATGGTGTGGCACCCCAAGCACATGATAAGTATGTATAGTTTAAATTAAAATCACGAGTAACAGCAGTTGGGTTGTTCCCACTTCTAACAAGAGAAGACTTACTACCAGACATAATATATTTGGTAAAATAGGAATTTGGGGATTTTACATGCAAGGACATTGGTCCGATTAAGAGTGTCCAATAATTGAGAGTCACAATAAACCCTAATGCAGAGTATCCCCAAACGCCCCAATACACCCTCATACCGGAGGTGGTGGCTGGAATTTTACCTGTGATCGAATCAATGCTAGAGCAAAGCATTTTAACATAACATAACATGTGTATTTGTAAAGCGCATGTTCACCCATAGGTATCTTGGCGCTGAATAACAGATGTTTCTTGTTACCCAACTCAATGGTACTCATTTTATCCACCGCAGATGGATGAAAGGCTGCGGTGACCCGCTGCGATTTGAACCTGTGCCCATGAGATCGAACACATAACCATGCAAAGGATTGGCTGATTTGGTGTATTCTATTTCTCCCCACTTTGACTTGGCGACTTGCCTTCCAAGGCAAAAACAGAACCATGACCCAGGCACAGAAGATTGGGTCCTGGTGAAGAAACACACCGAAAGACATGTCTAGAATCACTTGACAAGGACCTTTCCAGGTATTCCCTTTGTGGAATACTGCTGTGAAGTGTGTGTGTGTGAGAGGGGTTCCGAAGTGTATTTGTGCCTCCCAAACCAAGATAGTGAGACAAACTAGGGAAGAAGTCATGACAACAATCATTGACTTGCAGAGTCAAACTCCAGCACAACACAAATGTGCAGATGGAGGAGAAGATCACATGGAAGAGTCTCGAAGTCAAGTTGAGACAAGGGCACAGCCCATTGTGAATGAAATGAGTGAACCATGCAGGTGAAACTGAGGGTATACAGCCCATATTGAAAGAAGGTGCAAGCAGTTCCACCGGTAAAGTGCAGGTGTGAGAGTTGCAAAAAAATGGTGAGAGACTGAGGACTGCTGTGTCAGAGGAACGCATCCCAGACACAATCAGAGAAAAAACATAGTCAATCGAACAAAATAGCAGTGAGCAGCCCTAAGTCAGAAGATCAAAGAAGCAGGTGGTGTCTATTTGAAGGCAGCGCGGATTGGTAACGCGGGCACTTGGGCAATGCCCGAGGGGCCTGTGTCCAGTTCCAGCTGTGGGCTGTTTTTTTTAGCAGTCTGAGTGGCGATTTGGCGGTTTCTGCGTTGTTCGGGAGCCGCCAGCGGCCCAATGGGTGCCCGAGTGGCCTTTCTGGAGGCAGATGGGCCTCAATTACTTCCCTTTTATCAAAGGGCTGAGTTGTCACTCCCTTTCTCTCGCTGGGGCCGGCCCATTAACATATGCTTATTGAGCGGGTGCAGGGGGCCGGAGCAAAAGTGGCCTCACTTGTATTCAGGTGTGTTTAACCAGTGCAAGCTAATCCGTGCATTTTTAACACCTTGCGTGCGGTGCCGATTTCCCCCCGGTGCTGGACATTCCAGAACAGGGTGTGGTCGTGACGGAACCATTCCGTCATCAGCACAGCTCAACCGTGACTGATGACGGAATGGTTCCGTCACAAGCATCGAAGGGGTTAAACCCCCCCCCCCTTTTTTTAAATAAAACTTCATAAAGCATTGTTTTGCAAAGGGAATATGCAAATGTGGGCCACTGTTTTTATCGTGCCCGGGCCGATTGTTAATCCCAATCCAACCCTGTTTGAAGGTAATCAGGTCCTCCTGAGTGGACGTACTATGCTGAGAGAAACTAAAAGCCAGAGGAGACTGAGAATTGTCAGAGAAATTTTGAGAACACTACATGAACGGTGCGACCACAGTGATGATTAATAGTTTTGGTAGACTGAATTCAAGTGATATATGTCTACACGCTTAAGTTTCATATTTTGCATCCTAAGTGTTCACTGAAGATATAAGGTCCATACGTTCCAGTAGAAGAGTAGGATTTGTTTTCCATTTAGAGTATCTAGTTGTAGATTGTAGGGTTCTCTGCCTGAAGTCAACTGAACTAACAGACTTACTTTGAAAAGGAACTGAAAGTTTTGTTGATTTGTACAGTACAAGTAACAAGTAGAATTCTGATTTTTGATTTAGCTTTTTCTTTCGATCTGACGTGAGACAAAACAATGGTGTCAAGTACACATAAAAGCTGTAGAGTGCTAAATATAGTGGTATTTGCCATAGTCATATTAATGACCTTCAACCGAAATTAAACCGGACAGTCTATTTAGAGGAACAACATAGATTTAACATAAAGATTTCACATAAAGATGGCTCCAATAGAAATTAATCTGCTACTGTTTTCTTTAGGTTACTCCATGAGAATTCTAAAGTTATTGGAGCTAAAGATAGTTATATATGTACTTATTTACCTGTGTCAACCGCAGCCAGTGTGATTTATCACCATTTGTAATTAACGTATGCACTGATGCAATATTTTCATAAATTTTTTAATTGACAAGGCGATATACAGTATTATTTCCCAAACTATGACCTATTGACAAGGCGATCTAGACTATTGTTTCTCAAACTATAACCTGTTTAGAGACAGTTAACGGCAGAGTAGAGTACTCTCTCTATGGGAAAACTGGCTTACTTAACCTTTTCCTGTTCTGACATGCCTTGAGACTTACGCCTATTGTGCTTCAGGTTATTGAACTGTACTGGTTTGATGACTAGCCTTCGTTGTGGATTCCTATTTGTAGGATAATGGTTTAGGGCCCCGAATTTACACGAATTAAAGCGCTAGGACTAATATTGGAGCATTATTTCAAAAACTGTAAGGCCGTGGAACCCCCAACACAAAAACCCCTAAAATATGTTATCACAGATAGCTATGTCCCGCCCTCTAAACTATTGCTCCAGGACCTTTTTAACACCTTTGGGTAATATCCTCGCTATGTAAAAAACACACAAATAAAAAAAAATACATGCAGTGCATGGGTTTGCTTATGTTCTATCCTAATGTGTATTTTACATTTAAATGTCTATATTTATTAATATTTGTGTCTGTCTCATCATAACATGCACAATTTCAATTTCTCCATATCCCTCTAGACCAGTATCGCACAGTCTCCTTGTAAAAGGGAAAATGCAGGGACTGCTTCTGCCCTCGTGTGGCTGTTGTGTGCGTGGCGCCCCAGTGCACGCTGCTGTGCTCCAGACAGGCCCTGTTGCAGGAAGAGCCTGCTGCTGCAGTGTGTCTCCCGCCATGGCCGGGAGTTCCTGGCTTCTCCGGGCCGCTTCTGGTTGTCGAGCGGCTGCCGTGTTTCTTGGCACATCCTCGCCTCGCACAGCGCTGCGCAGGCCTCTACCCCGGTGCTGGGTGGTATGGCGGTCACCCGGGCCTCGCGCTCTGCTGCACTGTACGCACAGTTGTCTTAAAAAGAAAAAAGAGACGGTGCGTCCGCAAGGTGCCGCTGCTGGCAGCGGGGACCCGGAAGAGGACGAGGAATATGAGCTCGAGGAGGAGGAGGAAGAAGAAGAAGAAGAAGAAGAGCTACTGTCTGCACTACCGCCTGCTGTGCGTCCCGGGGAGACGCAAAGGATCTTCGTGGTTCACCCGGATATAAAATGGGGGCCAAAGAAACAGCACTTAACCACAGGTACACACACTGAGGAGAGGGGGCACCTATTGCATAAATGGCACTATGCATGAGGTGCAGCAGCATTGGGAAATACTAGCTGCTATGTCACGTGTGACAATTTTCAGACAGCCCTTTTAGAAACACTTTGCGTGCTGGGATTTGTAGTTTCGCTTTCGATATTGTATGTAGGCTGGCCACCTTTCTCAAAGAGAAGTACCGTCAATGTCTACACGCTTTGAGATTAGAAATGGAAGAGTGGTTGTACTCGAAGAATAACATGTGCACACCTGTCAATGCACCCGTATTTGGTGTGTCACCCTATTTTTCCATCGATTGCCTGCCTGGCAAATAAAATGCCACCATAAACTAATGCTGTCACCTGCTTTTCAAGCCTGTATCACCCACCCTCTAATATATTATTATTCATTCTCCATTCATCTTAATGGACTCCTCTCTTAAACGCCTGGGTTCACAGGCACTTTTGAGTCAAGCGGTTGACTGTCAAGCCGAGGATTTTTCAGAAAGATACCGGTCAACCGTTGACAAGTATCTTTCTTAAAAATCCTCGGTGCTCATTTTTAGGTCGGGCCTGGGCAGCGCATGCGGTGCGAGGCATGATGTATTAGAGTATGCACTTGAAGCTCCGCCCATATTTTTTATTGGCTTGTATCTTTGTCCTTTGTAAATGCAGGTTTCTGATTAATTAATTGGCGTGTTAGTCCCTCCTTAGTAACCTTCCCATGAGGACTGGCCCTTTTACTTCTGTTGTTACACCCACCGTCTTTATTGTAATTATATTTATATAGCACTTACTACCCCTGACGAGGCGCCAAAGCGCTTTTCAGCAAGTAGCACGCTACTCTGGAACCCAATAGGATTAGTGGTGGATTAGAAATAGGAGGTTTGTATTAGTATAGGGAGTTAATCTGAGCAGAGGACATGGGAGTGTGTTGATTGGATTGAATAGAGGTATGGAAGGATAGAAGAGGGAAGAAAACCCACATTGTTAATTGGGAAAACATAGTAGTAAATTGAGGAGTGGGGTAAGTAAGGGAGATATGGAGGAAGGAAGAGCTTGTGGAAAGGGATTAGGGCGAAAGATCAGTAGAAAAATGAGGTTTGAAATGAGTCAATGGACAGATAACATGAGGGAGAGTTTAGAAGGATTGTTTGGGAGATCATAGTAGTCAACTGATGTTCGGGGTGAGGGAGGAGTCTAGGAAGGGTTATTTTGCAGATCATAGTAGTAGAAAGGGTTTGGGATGAGAGAGAGTGAAGATAGAGGATATTTTGATAGAGGTGTAGGGTGATGGTAGGACAGAGTAAAGCTTTCAAGAGTAATTTTTTTCTTGTACACTAGGACTAAAATTATAAATATATAGATACAATCTGTGTTATTTAGTCTGTAAGCACTATTTTCTTTAGTGAGTTTTGTCTAACTACAGGCACCACACGCTTTGCAGCAAGATTAAGCACACTATGCCCGCTTTCGCTTTCCAAGCAGCGGGACAATGACGGCTGCTTGTTTGCAAAGCCGTAAGTCTCGCATTTAGGAGAATTTGAGCTATTGGCATTGTAAATAACAAGAGCTTAAACTCTCGCAAATGCAACACCTATTGCTTTACTATTGTTTTTGTGGGTGGTTTCCAAGCCCCGTGCACTGCTTGCACTTAATAGAGGCCACGCCCCTTATTTAGACGCAGCTTATCTAAAGAAAGGGCTGTGGCCTCTATTAAGTGCAAGTCGGCATGGGGCGTTTGGAAACAAACATTATTTGCAATTCAATAGCTCTCGCATTTGCAAGAATTTAAGCTATTGACATTTACAGTGCCAATAGCTCAAAGTATTGTAAATGCGAGACCTATTGCATTACAAATGCTTGTTTTAACATGCCACTGCTTGCTTTTATAATCACTTGGTTTAGCTTCGAGGAACAGATTAAGTAATTTATTCTTGTATTTGGTGTCTTAATTTTATGTAGTGTTGTAAGCTTTTATTCGATAAAACAAGTATCTTGAAAGCAAATTACATACAATAAAAATATTCCAAGACATCCAGCTGGTCAAATACATACATCATAAAAGATTAAGAACCGGGTATACTCCCGAATAAATTAGTTAAGAAAACAATTAAACAGAAATTGACAGCCTGTTGGAACGAATCAGCCAAAATTGTCTTAAAAATTTGGAGACACCACAAACAATAACAGGAGAGGTATCTGACATTAAGATACGAAGGGCAACCAGATGACTATGTGTTCCCATGTTAGACGAAAGGGGCTTGAGCCAGTATTTCCTCGGTTTTAGGTAGTCCGGGCACTCAAACAAAATATGAGCCACCGTTTCTGGTCTAGTATGACAATGGGCACAAAACGGGGACAAAGGAGCAACAGATTTCCATTTCGATGTGAATGCACCAATTGGGAGAATACCAACTCTAAATTTAAAATACAGTGCCCTATCTGCTGGGAGGGTGATAAAGTCAAAATAGGATTCGTATCTTGTCATGTCCTTTAGGAGCAAAAAAGTTCTCGTGGAATTACAGTGGGAAGAGTTCGTAATTAGCTGACCTGCAGCCCAGTCCCAGTAGATTGTCTTCAAAGCGTCTTTTGGGGGTGACGTTTTTGCACTCCAATGATCACCAAGGCTAAGGTCATACAGTAGTTTCTTGGTGTCCCTCAGCCATTTGATTTTGGCCCATCCAGCCATATTCATAATCTCAATTAGACCATTTGCATAGGATTTCAGTTCCTCCACCCTCCAGATCCGGGACCACAGTAAGAGCGGGCGTAGACGTACTTGATTTTTAATGCTCTTACAGCCCGTATCTAATAGTACGGGAACTGTTGGTGTACTCGAGGGCAGACAAAGGAGGTCCTTCAGAAACCTATTCTCAGCTTTTTCCAAGGAGTCCAGGTTTTCATGTCCCCATAGCTCCGCCCCATAAAGGGCCGCTGAAACACCTTTTGCTTTATAGATTTCGAGGACTGGCGCTATTCTGTGTCTGGGTGACTCCCGAAATTCTCTCAACAAGGCGCCACCCACTCTCTTGTGACTTAGAAGCATTTTTTCTATATGCATGGACCAGCTCATGCTATCTGTTAATCGAAGGCACAGATAATCGAATTGGGAAACTCTCTTCAGAGGTATGGAATTAAGAACAGGAGGGCTTCCGAGCTTCCTCGGGGGATGTAGAATTAAGAACTTTGTTTTATCTACATTGATGACAAGACCTCGAGCGTCACAAAAGTTCTGGAAGCGGTTGAGTAGTTTCTGGAGTCCTTGGGGGTTTTTCGAAATTAATAGAGTGTCGTCCGCAAAGAGCAGGGTCGGCACTCATACACCCCCCAAGCAAGGGGCGTCAGCAGGTTCCTTCTGGAGATAATCAACCACCCCATTAACGTACAACGAAAACAGGGTGGGGGCCAACACACACCCTTGCCTCACTCCCCTTAACACTGGGATCTTTTCTGTTGTCTCGCCATTACTCCCCCACCGTACCTGGGCAAAATTGCCTTCATGCAACTTAATAAGCAGGGATAAGATATAGGGAGGTATCCCCATATTATATAGAGACTCCCACAACCGTCCCCGTGGTACTAGGTCAAAGGCAGTCTTCAAGTCAATAAAGGCTAAATAAAGACTGCCCTTGCCCAGCACCACCACCTTCCAGTTGATAAGGGCCAACCTAAATGCCTGTTTCACGGTTCCTGTTCCTGTGCGAAACCCCGCTTGGTAGTCGGAGAGTATTCTATTTTCATTGACCCAATGCAGAATACGCCCCAGGAGCACCTTTCCCTCTACATTCTGTGAGGAGTCAAGGAGACTAATAGGTCTATAGTTCCCAGGACTATTCCTGCAACCTTTTTTGAAAATGGGGACTACCACTGCCCCCTTCCAAGAATCGGGGACCGGCCCAACCTTCATAATATCGTTAAGAACTGCCGATATTATTTTCCCCCACTCCGAAGGAAAAGCCTTCAGCAAGTCTCCAGGTAGACCATCTGGTCCTGCCGCCTTCCGGGGAGCCACCCATTGAATGACATTCTCAACCTCCTGAGGGGTAAACAGATCTAAACTAGCTAACTCCAGGGAGGGTGATAGGTGAACAGTGTCAAATGAAACCCTTTCTCCTAGTGCGTAAAGTGCCCCAAAATGATTGGCCCAACTCTGGGAGGGAATATTACAAGTCCTTAGGGAGTCATCGGGCTTGCTACGCTTCCCCACGAGTAGCCAGAACCCTCTTGGGTCTTTGTTTCTACTGGCCACTAGCAGGTCCTCCCAAAATTTTTCCTCCCATTCCCTCTTTGCAACGGAGATTGACCTGGAGTACAATCTCCTTGCCTCTTTCACTCTGGATGGGGAATTAGATTTTACCGCTTCTACCAGCCTTGTTTTTAACACTCTGCATGTGTGGGTATACCATCCCTTTACATGGGTTTGCTTAGGTTTTCCCTCCCAACCACTTGATGGGACAGTAAATAAACTTGTTAGAGTCTCTGTCAAAGTTTGAAACTCCCCACAGGCTGCACCCACTCCACCCAGCGTTGCATCTAACCTTTGTTGGGCTTTAGATAGGACAAGCATAACCTGTTCAACACTCTTCTTAGAGAGTGAGAGTTTTTCCCACTTTAGTCGCCTCCCACAGGGGGCAACTTGCGATTCGCCCAGTCCCACCAGACGAGGGGTGGGGGTACCCTCCCTTCCTGGTGTCCACCAACACCCCAATGTAAGAGAGAGTAGATTGTGGTCACTCTCTATGGTTGGAACCACGACCATATCTTTTAGCTCTTTCCATAATCCCACATCGAGCACGATATAGTCAATACGCGATGTGTGGTTTGGTCTATTATATGTGTGAGCCCCCTCCTTGTCTGATTTGGTCCTACCGTTCACCGCCCGTAGCTCAAATTCAATAGAAAGTGAGTAAACTTTGAGGGCCACCTGCGACCACCTTCTGATTGGTTGTATCTCTAGGCCTGGAATCCCCCTAGCACTATCAAGCTCTTCCTGGTGCAAGGAAACATCTGAGCCCAACGGCTCGTACGTACAATTAATGTCGCCTGCAACCATAGTGCAAGATTTATAGGGAGTTGTTTTTAGGAGACCCTCCAGTATTTTGATAGTTGGTGAATGATTACCCCCTTTGGTACTACGTGCATAAATATTAAAAATATTCAGCACTGCTCGGTTCCGAGAGTCTTTTAAGATGATGTTTTGAATGTCAGGGCAACCTGTTTGGCACTCCACTAACCTGCAGTTTAGGGACGCTGACACCCAAATTAAAAGACCACCCAAGGGTCGTCCTTTCTTAGAGGACGAGCATATGGCCGGGATAGAGCTGGTTGCATAACCTGCTCTATGCACAGGAACCACGCTCCAGGTCTCCTGGAAGATGCATATAGCATATTCCTCTACCAAGGCATTCCAGTCTGGGAGTTGTAATTTCCTAGTAATTCCAGCCACGTTCCAGCTGGCGACCCTAAGATCAGTGTCCCCTACAGACACAGCACCACTGCTCACAGGAGCAGGACAGGGGGGCAAGCCCACCGATGAACCGTCAGCTCCCGGATAGGAACTAGAGATTTGGGGCATACTGGCTCCCGCTATATCAGTTGGTAGTAGCGGCATTTCCTCCAGAGAAGAGGAAATGGGCATCTGTTTCGGATCAATAGTTACACTATACACTTCCTCCCCTAACTGCCCCTCAACTCCCTCAGGTCAACACCCCCCCAGATTCCAATTGGGAGTAATCCAACCGACCTGGGGGTGAGACAAAGGTTCCACTGGCCAGCAAACACCCGTACTTTGAAAAAGAGGATTTACAGCCAATCCCAGTTGTTTTGAATTAGACACAGGCCTGGGGTAAAAATAGGATAGATCCACTGCTTGTACACCCTCGCTAGCTCGCTCTTGGGCCTGGGCAGAAATTAAACCTGCCACCCTAGGATCCTGGAAGTTGATGATAATGCAGTCCCCCTCCAAATGCTTCTTACCTTGACCCACCCAGTTTACTCTACGGACGGCTAGTATCAGCCCGTCCACACCGGGGGGTAATGGTTTTTTTGATATTAACTAATGAATACACTTGTTTTTTAACATCTGGTGTGTTTCTATCTGGTTTTCCTTCAATGGGGGAACTTTTACCAAGATAGCCACATAGAGAAGGCAGTCCGGGGGAAGGTTTGCTGAGTGCCTCCTTTGTGGCTGCCTCTGGGGACCAACTACAGGTGGCACAAGGGATGTATTGTTCTTGTCGGGGATAGGTGTAGGGCTAGGACTGCTGCCCCTTACTTTCTGTGCCCCCTCCACTGCTTGGTTGGCTTTAGGTGGATCCACTTTGTCTACTGCCTTAGGTTGGGAAAGCTTTTGGGGTTGGGATTTGGGAAGAACGGGGGGATTTTGCTTAGGTTTAGAGTAACATCCTGCTGAGGGTACAGATGGAACTGGGTTTAAGGAAGGAGCTGTTTTCCCCCCCACTAGGAGTACATTAGATGAAACCAGCGTCTGGCCCTGGGCTACAGGGAGTAAATTCCCTACCTCCCCCACCATATTTTTCTCACTCACTCGATTCTGCAGTTTAATCAGATTTTTAAGCGAGCAGAAGTTATCGAGTGTTGTCTGCTCTAGCTTGTCCAATCTTGTGCCCAATCCTTCAACTTTACTAAGCAGGGGGGCTAGAAGACTAGTGAGCTTATTGGTAATAATATCGGTGTAGTCAGGGACAGCCGTGCTCAACACATTACTACTATAGATTGGCGAGCTACACCCCTTATCTAATGATTTGCTTGGCAAGTGCCCCTCAGTTAGTACTTCCTCTGTGGTGGGGGTTGGAAGGGAATATGATCTTACCCCCAGTCTTCTGCATTCTTGCTTCTTAGAACGTTTGGAAAGGGTGACATACTTCCCCTTCCGACGGCGGCCACCCCTCTTCCCCTTATCAAGTGTGGGCAACACCAAGACTCTTGCGGGCTCAACCGCTTCGTCCACAATATCCTGGGTATTTGGTGAAGGTACCACGCTGGACGCCGGAGCCTGAATTCCATTTGGGGGCGAAGCCCTGGCTCCTCAAAAACCTCCACAACCTCACAGTCCTCCTGCCCCGGCAGTAGCGCTGCCAGTTTCTCCAACCTGTCAACTGTGTCCCCTATTATTGAGATGCGGGACTTCTGGGGATTGTCCGTTGTAGGGAGACATTCAGCATTATTTGGGGGCGGTGACATTGCCGAAGCCACAGCCCCTAGGGAAGAACGCCTAGCGGGAAGATATACATCAGAAAGGCGTCTTTCAGTCATCACTATTTCCTTTTCAATTACCGCCGCTACTCTGGTGATGAAACGGTCCATGGTGCCGATCATAGTCGGCGCGGTAGGAGCAGCACCACCTCCCTCGTTCCTCAGGGACTTCCCTGACCTCGTAGACATTGCAGGGTTGGTTACCTCCGATAGAAGCTCAAAGGAAACGTTCACACAGTATACTAAATGAAAGGGACGTGGCCCAGCCCAGCCTTGACAGCCCCTGACTGCCACAGACTGCCCGCCCTTTGCTCGGGCTTCGCTCGGCGTCCCGCTAGCGTCCCGCTATGCGCCACATATTCTGTTTAATTGGAGCAGTTGTGGGCGGGGGGCGTGTCTCCCCAGGGGCGCGGCCGTGCGCACCTGGCCGGTTGCAGGGACTCCTGGTCTTTGGAGTCCTTGCGTTGTGGATTACGCCCTTCTCCTTTCCGCCTCCAATCCAATCCCAGCTGTCAGTTTGGTCCTTGCCCCCTGTTGCAGCCCGCAAAGCGGCACCCGCGCAGCGGGTGCAGCGAGGAGTGGCGGGAACAGCGGGGACAGCGGGAACAGCGGCACCCAACGGGCAGAAGATCACAGGAGATCACAGGTCAGGTCCTTCTCCTCTCCCAGGCTCAACGGAAGATTTTAGCGTCCTTAATAGAGGCCACGCCCCTTATTTAGACGCGGCTTATCTAAAGAAAGGGCTGTGGCCTCTATTAAGTGCAAGTCGGCATGGGGCGTTTGGAAACAAACATTATTTGCAATTCAATAGCTCTCGCATTTGCAAGAATTTAAGCTATTGACATTTACAGTGCCAATAGCTCAAAGTATTGTAAATGCGAGACCTATTGCATTACAAATGCTTGTTTTAACATGCCACTGCTTGCTTTTATAATCACTTGGTTTAGCTTCGAGGAACAGATTAAGTAATTTATTCTTGTATTTGGTGTCTTAATTTTATGTAGAAAACCTGGCATTTGTGGATTTTTCTAAATTTTGGACTGGTTTGGAGCTAGGTGAAAACGCTAATTGCAAGTAATAATTTAGACACAATCAACCCACTGTTGGCTAGGGTGAATAGGTGTCCCTGTTTATCACTGTCTGTCCCAGTAGATTTCAGCAAAATTAGCACGTCTTCGTTATACGGTTTTCAGAGAGGGTAGAGTGAACGCAATGAGGCACATTTTCGCATCTATCGGTGCAGGATTTGGTAGCATCCGTTATCAAAAAGCAATTTAATTAACACATATGATACCTATGTAAAAATTGCATTTTGCTACCCTTCGGTGTCTCACAGACTATGCTTTCTATGTTGGTTAGGACTGTCGATGTATTTGTTCTGTGTCAGTTGCCATGTGAAGAATTTTAGTTTACTTATACATTTTGGAATCTCCCGCTTTTTGTATTCAAAATCTGGTCACCATCTTGTTGATTTAAAAATACAGGACTGGTGGAAGCTGTCACCCATGACGTTGGTCCACTTAGCAGTAATGGATAGCCTTCCACTTCCATGTTGAATCCAGTAATGTTCTGATTGCCTTTGATATCAATCTGTAACTTTTGAATGCCATTTTATTTAAATTCTTTGAACGTGACGCATACGTGACTGGTCCTATGAGCTGTGGTGAAGGTGATTGTCAGGTATTACAGAAGACACCAATTGATGTATTTCTTCACTTGCATTCAAAGTAGCATGGTAAGGCAGGTGATGCGCAAGTAAACATAACTGTTTATTTTCTGAGTAGGGGGCACTAAGTTCATTCCTTATCTTTTAGAGAATGGTTCCCGCGAGTCCGTCCCGCTGTGCACTCAAGCGCTTCTCTATGTTCTGCCCATACCTGCCTGTACACACGTCCCTGCATGCTGTGCCTGCAGTCAAGCAACATTGTTTGGTGGAATAACAACATTAACTAATCCAGGTTTACACTTAAGCAGTAGTAGTACATATTCCATATTCCTACAGTTGTTAGCTTACCATCGCTACTATTTTGACCGGTCGAAACTCTACCGTTGTGCATCGACTTGTCTTGATGATGACCCTGTCCAAATATTGACTATGTGGGACAAAACACCTTTGACGTTCCTTCACCAACAGATTGCTAAAAACAGGTTATCTATTTGTGCCATGCAGCTGGCAGTCATACTTTTAACAATAGGTTTTCTTCTATCATCAGCTCTACTATGTGCTTCTACCGCTTCCAAACACACCGCTTCCACACACACTGCCAACTGAGTCCTACCCCCCACTTTTTATCATGTTTATTTCCTTAAGTATTCTAAGCTAAGTATGCACCATGTTCATTACATTATTTTGTTTCTCCAACGCAAATGCCCAAAGTGGGAATTCGTTTAGCAAAAATACTATGCCCTGATGTATTGGAAGTTTCTCCCAGTGTAGGCTTAATTTCTCTTGTCTCCTGTTCAAAATCGCCAGGCTTTACCAAGCAGTCCTTTGGCAGACAGGCCTTCCCCTGACTCTAAAGAGAGCAGATGAACTGTGAGTTTGAAGGGGTGGGAGCACCACCGATTTGTGTTGGTGCTTCTACTCTGCCAAACTCTAATTGTGGTCCCCAGTCTGAATATTAATAAGGTCTGCCACGTGCCCAATGAAAACAGTGATGGGGTTACAGTCTAGACATCTTTGATCATATCCATTATTAATTGTATAGATCATAGCTGGGGTAAAAAGTGCCTGATGAGGAGCCTATAGTATTCAAACGTAAGTTTTATATATATATATGTACACATGACCTTCACCCACCTGAAAAGAAGAGCTCCTCCTATATAGGCAAATCACGTGCCATCAGCATTGTATGGTTAGACACTGCCCCAAACAGGTCTACTAAGTCCACCAATTTGAATAGGTTTTCACTAGAAACATTATTATATAGCAACACATCATATCATATAGTTAAATGACTTATTTTACGTCATTGACTGTGAACTGTGTTGCTTCCCGTCACCTTCAATTTCTCGCTTACCATTGTGGCTAAAGCCCAAAAAGTGCAGGAAGAGTGGGTTCACCTGGCTTCTTTCACTCTGGGGGTTTATAGTGGACAAAGTACTCCATTTGTGAGTAACGTTGCCTGGTGAGTAGTATACAACAGCCAGCAGAACAATCATATGTGCCTACATTTTAAATGTTGAAGTAGTTGCCACAGATACACCCAGGAGATCATGTCAAATGCCTTCTCTGCATGCCACATGGCTGCTGCAGCTGGCTTATCTAACCGAACACCGTATTGAATTACATATTTCACGTATATTACTGACCATCATATTCCCCACTATGTATTCCGCATGCTCGGGATGGACAAGTTGCTTCATGAGGAGGAAGATCCTGGCTGCAAGTAGTGAAGCCCAAATGTTACTGTCGTCATTAACCCGTGACAGTGGTTTATGTAAGCCACAGCTGCCTAACCTTACAAGTTTTTCTACAGCACCATTACCATCTCTTCTCTTCTCATGCTTCATCGATGGCATTACTCTTTTCTTAAATAGTAACAGGAAACTCAAGCATGTCAAACTCTTCATTTAGCAGTATCGTCATGTCCGATCAGACAAGTTCTGCATCTATCAGCAGCCTCCAGAGTATACCATTTTTCATAAGCTTCAAAATTCCTCTCTGATATTTAGTGTGTCCTTCATTAGGTGCGTTCCTTACAGTGTGGTGCATCAATCTGCTTTTTTTCCAACCACACGAGGGCTCTCCCAAGGCCCTCTTTCTTTGCGTTCCTCTGTAGCATTAGGTTTTGAGCGAAAAACCCAATTTCCCAATCAATTGCACGATCATATATCTTGCGAACTTTGCTTGCCGCTATGTAGAAGTCTCTTTAGTAGTCTCATTTTGTCCCTCTCCTTCATACCTGGTCTGATCTTAGCCCTACCCTTACAGAATGCAAAATATCACCCTTCAGAGATATTCACATCAATAGGATGATCACCTTAAAAGATTCACAGGTAATTAAGCTTGAAGAATGTAGAAGGGCACAGAGTCCACATTTGATTTATTTCATCCAGAAACGAGAATTCATGTACTATATAGGTCAATGCATCAGGTTGAATCTCAAGGTAAGGTGACATGTAAATATCCTCGTTTGAATTATTGCATTTCAGTGGTTCAGGGTTAGTCACTGAGCACAGGTGGACTATAATGCTTATTACTTGCCACGTGTTGTCTGTTGAAGGTAAGACGTAATCCATCCGTGACGAGGAACCATGTACAGAGGAGTAGGGCTATAACTGCTTCATGCCTGGGTGACACTTGCACCATAAAGTAGGTAAATTATAAAGGTCTTTCAATGCTCTGTTGCATCTGCTGTGGGAGAGGGAATCGTAATCACTGTGAAACATCTGTCACAAACCCAATTAAGTGTCATTTTGAGAACTCTCACAAGGACAAGCCTATGTGAACTTGGCGGCAAGCACTCTGGTGGCCACTGGGGCATTGCAGGCCCTGGTGGGTATGGAGCAACAGTTGGACAATGTCTGTAGAATGGCCAACATTTGAGTGCTGGGGTTTCCAGCAACACCCCCTCACAACACAGTGCTAGAGGTGATGACATCCTTTTTTAGGGGTTCAAAAAGGGGGGTGGTGATGGACAGAGTATCTGAATTAAACAGAACACTCCTACCCAGTCAAAAGATCAGGGCTTGATCCATCACTTTTTTATGGGAGCTGCTCACAGTGCTATGCTACATAACTTCCTCACCTCCTGAAGCTACAGACTGCCTTAAAAACCCAGCACCTCGACAACAGTGGTGGAGATACCTTCACTGGGACCCTCTCTGATCCCACACTCCGCAAACCAGTACTCAAGAAACCGTTTTCAAACAAAGGAGAATGAGGGGTCTAGTGGCTAGAATTGACGACTTTAGAAACTGGGGACCCTAGTTTGAATCCCAGCCTTAGTGCTTGGTTCAACATTGTGTGATTCTGGGAAAATCCCTTAATCTCACTGTGCCTAAAGAGATGTGAAATGCATTTGTGTAATTCCCCACTTGATGTACACAGTCTTGTAGATCGTCTCCCAATTTCCTGCATTGTAGAGTGCTCCGTTTTCTCTTAGCTTTGATCATTCTGTATACATACTAATATTTGCCTACATAGCGAATCTCCAGGCACAAGTTGCCAGATTCCTCTCTTCAATGGCCTCAGGCCAGAGGGAACAGCTTCAGAGGTTGAGGGAAGGAGTTGCTGAAGGTTCGGGTGTTGTCCACCCTTCGGTACCTGTCACGGCTGCGAGTGTTGAGAAATAAAAAGAATTCCTGGAATCAGTGAGAGACCTGTGATGTTGGTCAATAAAAAGATGATGTAAGAGGGACTGTCTACCTAACAGGGCTACCATATCCTCCTGTGTGGCTTTAGGGTGCCTGTGGGAGCATTTTCTTTTGCTTGAAATGTGAAGGAATATAAGTGCGGCGCAGAGTCCCCGCCATACTTCTGCGTAACCCCCACCTCCAGACCTCTTAATACAGGTTCAGTGCTTTCCCTACCTCTCCCTCTTGTTGCTTTTCTAGAGTGATAAACATTTGTCACATATTTCTTTACTTGGAGCAATTTTACATCTCAAAATTTCCTAAGTTTATGATTCTTGTGATGAGAGTAAGTACGTACTACTCAAGGGACTAAGAGCTCGCCATTCGTTGGTTGTCAGAATGGGGTAATGATGTTTTGAGCCCTCTGAGATGCTTTTATCCACTTATTGTTCTTACACCTTAAAAATGTTTGATACCTAACATCTCCCTACAGGTATCTTGAGATGTATATTGAGTAGAGCCCTAAAAAAAATCAGGACAGTCCTCATTAGGGCTGTAGACCTTGACAAGAATAATACTTTGGCCATACAGCATAACTTTAACTAATCTACTTTCAGGATCTGATATTGAGGAATCAAGCTTCAAATCCGATGCGAGATGTCTTGTAGCACAATATAATACAACAACCCCTGTAGGGTTTATAAAAAACTAAATTAAAGCAGACGCCATAACTTTGCAAAGCATTCAAACTCATTTACATCCAGATGATTCCTGTTTAGTTTATGCTCACCTTCATTCCAGTAATATGCTAACAGCATCCTTTGCTGCACTCTGGTAGTCAAGCCTCTTACACTCAACTTGAGGGACTTTTCCTCCATCTTGATAGTAATGAGCTACAAGACCGTATGATAACCAAGTGTGAGAGAGAACCATCCACCTAATACCTGTCTCCGTGACCCCTTCCAGTAGCTAGGAGCGGGACCTCTTCGAGAAGCCCTCCAGTCAGCAGCACCAATGACTACATGCAATGCGACCTATCCACTGCTGATGAGCATTATCTTCTTCAAATCCCTGTCAGTTAGTACAGTAAGACTGTTCGAGATGGTATTTCATCCAGCACGTTATTGCATCAGGCTGCACCACGTTATATTCCAAAGATCCCCCAATCTCAAATCGGTCTGATTGTGCACCGTAGAGCTGCCCCACCATTTTGGCCCTAACAAACTAATTTAAGGAAGTGCACAAATTCCTAAAGACAGAGGTATGCATGAAATTTCAACTACATTATGTACCATCAGCGGAGAGCATCCTACGAGTGTCTTCTGCTGCTGCCCAGAGAGCAGAGGAACCGCATGCCCAATTTTTCGATTTTGCCAAAATAAATAATTTGGTCACCTGGGTTGTGTTCCCCAAGGCAGCTGAGGTCAGGTTCCATTACTGGCTACAAGAAAGCCAGTCAGCCGGCACAACCATGCTGGCAGAACCCCGCTTTGCCACTCTGTACCCTTAAGTGATCAGTAATAATAACCAGACTCTTAGGTACAGGATATGGGGCGCACAAGGTGTGTACTACGACTATTGCACCAAAAGACCAGTGATTGAAACAAACATAGTCCCAGTGCTCTATATTCCTTAATGGTAGGTTGGGTATCTGCATACCAGAGTTTAAATATGGCCACAGCTGTAGTGGGTATGTGTTATTGACAAATATTTATAGTGCTTTCTTGATCGTATGTAATGGAAGGAGATATTTAAAGCTTAATGCAGTCTGTAGGGTCAAGCTTTTAAGAGGGCACTAGTCATGAGCAGCACATGGTACTTTTTGCGCCAGGTGACCTCTCTCTTTTCTGCACCACTGGATTATTTTTCACCTACTGAAATTTCTGTAACTCACACCTACGCCATGCACAGTGTTGTCATAAATTTTCCATTTCAGATGTTATCAATAATGTCATAGAACATGTTATGAGTGATGTACTAGGTTAGGTCAAATGCGGTGAATGGTGAGGGTGCGAGTTATAGGTACTTCAGTTAGGAATTACTGCTGAATTTCAGTGTATTTTTTTGTAGTTGAAAACATTACGTTTTAACTGACATTTTCGTCTTAACTACAAAGTCACTTTGACCCTTATCAGAGAATTTATGAGGTTATATTCAACCAATGTAAAAAGGTGTGATTTTTAGTAAGGCAGACCTAGTGGCTTTGTCGAAAGGTCAGAATCTATCTATTGATCGATCGATCTATCTATCTCCATCCTCTGACCCACCCTGGTCACCCACAGCTTTTTTTTCAGTGTATTTGCCTAGCAGTGTGAACAGCCTAATCCTCCAATTACCTTGACAGGAATGGGGATACACTTGACTGCAAATTCAAATCTTGATTTATTCATGCTGGAACACGAAACAACTCGTGCCTCCCCTACGCGTTTTGGTCACCAGACCTTAATCGTGGGTACAACCGTCAATTGAAACACTTCTTGGTAACTGATGTTGTTTTATACCAAATGGCTCCTCCCTGTCATTGAGCCATCCAATTAGAAACATTTTGATGCATTATGGTCTCAATAGTTCATCACGTAATCAATATGCCACAAATGAGAAATCCAATTGCAAAAAGTACCTTGGTATAACAGTTGCTGCAAATTTTTAAAAAGGAACGCAAACTATGCGAACCCATTGGAGGGTTTTATAACTTTCATTTGCAGCAACTGTTATACCGAGGTACTTTTTACAATTGGATTCCTCATATGGGGCACATTGATTACGTGACAAACTATTGAGACTATTGAGACCCTAATGCATCATAATGTCATATTGTAGAAGCACATCTGTTTATTATGGGTAGTAAAGGACAGGGCCGGACTGACCGTAGCGGGCACCGGGCATTTCCCCGGTGGGCCGCTAGGGTGGGGGCTGGTTTCGGGCTCCCTGGGTTGCAATAGAGGCCCCCTGTAACAAAATCGGCCAAAACCGTCCCTCGCAAACTGCTCAGCTGCACCCCCCCGTCACCACAGGGTGGGGGGGCGAGGGGGGAAGCGGCCGAGCAGTTTGCCAGGGCCGGTTTCGGTTTCCAGTCCGGCCCTGGTAAAGGAAGCACTTCAACAGTGGATTATGGATTCTAAGCTAATCTGGTTATGTTGGTTTCTTTTCTGTAGCACAACTGCAGCTTGCGGAAGCAGTGGCTCTTGTAAACAGTCTTCCCAGCTGGACAGTGGTGGATACACTGATTCTTTCCACAAAAACTCCAGACAGCAAGCTCATATTTGGAAAAGGGAACTTCCAGACACTGACAGGTAAGAGTCCTGAGATAGTAAAAGTGCTTTTTCGTTTTATAAGGCATATTTACATTCCATAACAATAAAGAAATTACTTGTACCAGGTGCAGGAGTATTTTCAAATCCCCAGGTAGGCCCAAAATTACCTTTTATTATATGATGCCGGCCTAACAATCACACATTGCAAAAGAGGCAGTCGGACATGTTTCATTAAAAAACTCTACATTTCAGCTGTATACCATGACGTTTGGAGTTTACCTTTGACACTTTGCAAATCTTTCTTTAATTTCATTACAAAATATCATAATGTGAATGCAGACAGTATGAGAAAGATGGCTACCAGTGCATGCAAGAAGGCAAGGCTGCTTGTTCTAGCTGTCAGGGTGACAAGTCACTCAAATTCTACCAAGAGGAGGGAACACTAGTAAAATAGCCAGCAGGGAACTCAATTGGCAGTAATTCCAGTCAATATTCATTGGTGCATCCCCAGTAATTCTAACATTTTGCCAAATGTCAACCACAAGTGGAGTAAATCCATATCACAGTGGTTACAGTCGTATGTTACCTTTTTAATTCACACAGTTGTACTTTAAAGTTTACACAGGGATAATTGAACATTTTATGTTCTTAGTAGTTTGATTGAATAATGAAGCCGCCTGGCTATACTAATGGAATCAATAATTAGTGGCGTGCCTTCAAGTGTTTGCATAAATAAATACATAAAAAGGGTTGACTGAGTGTGGTGTATGCGTTGATTGGATAGGGGTTTCAGCATGTTGGATTTAGTTGTTTGCTGACGTAGGGTTTCTTAAAAGAATTGGTGTGACAACATTATGTCGCTTTCGCTGAAAGATGTATGTCATGACATTTCCAAGTACATTTCTCTTTGTGCTATGCGATTTCATGAATACATTTGCCTGTTACACCTGGTGTACTCGGGTGTCTACAGAGCAAGCGGGGCATGTTAAAACTTCATTAGTTTTTACTTGACGTTTAAAGGGATTGGACAGTAATTTAACCAGCCGTCTCTGCCAATAATAGGGAAATCTCCAATTACATGATGATTATTTCAGTAATGAGGAATGCTTGAGTGCTTAAAGCCACCAAGTGCTGCACTTTACTTGTGGTCCACCCCCAGCATCACTATTTGCCTACAGTAAAATATTACACACCTTAATAAGAGACACAGTTGAAGGGTATCTATCAATCCTCTTTAAAGCCTCTAAAATAAATTCAGAAACAGAGTCGAGCGTGGAACATACCAAATTAAAGGAAAACAGGGGAAGACACTTAAGGGGAAAGGCCTGGTGGATTAGAAATGAGGTGCTGCCCTTGGTGAAACTATTAAGTCATTGTGTTGCTTTTAATTGTTCTTATTAACCTCTTGCAGATCTTCTCATTGTTGTAGATCAATAGTAGGCTGTGATCTGTGTAAATCACTTTTCTGATATACAAATAACATAGAATGCATAAATCTGATCTGTTAATCTAAATGTCTGCGTTTTAACATTCCAATCCCTGACTATATTATTTTTATTCTAGAGAAGGTGAAAGGATTGCCTCAGTTAACCTCCGTCTTCCTGAATGTAGAAAGAATTTCTGCAGTGACATCGGTAGGGACTGAAGCATACATTTTTGCTACTTGTGCCAATGCCTTGTGTGACGAGAGATGATTAGAAGCATATATTTCTATGCTGGTCAAATATATTGATGTCATTGGCAGGAGCAGCAGCACGTTTGAATTTGAAGTGACATTTTTTTTTTTTCACAACCAAGTTTATTGAGCGTAAAAGTATCAAGGATGTGGCATCTTCACACACCAAGATCACCACAACAGTATCAATGTAGAGGTGACATACATAAGATTCACAAAGCTAGTGTCAATGAAGCTCAGCTTTAAAAATGCCCTAACAACCCTCCCCAACCCCAACTACACCCCAACCCATACCCACCAACCCCCCCCCCCACCACACATGTACAGAGGCAACACAAAAACGATTCACATAGAGGATGCAGGTGTAATGCAACCAGGGTCGTGCCATTTGGGCCAGAAAAGTCACTGCGATCAAATGTCCTCCTCCTGCTCCGCCGGGGGTTCCAAGGTCAGGTCACGGTAGTCGGCCCACCGCCTCCAGATCTTGTAGTGTTTGCGTGGGCAGCCCCGCGCCTCAAAGATTGGTTTCTCAAGACCCATAAAGTAGTCCAGCCCAGCCTTCCACGCAGACAGGGGGGGGGCCCTCACAGATTTCCAGGCCCGAGCTAGGTCGCGCTTAGCAACCACCAGGCCCAGTAGCAGCAAGTGGCGCTTGTATATGTTGCCCCCAACCCCCTCCATAATGTGCAGCAGGCCGAGCCTGTGAGTTCGAGGAAGATCCCAGCCCAGGACCTCAGCCAGGCAACTCCATACGCCCCTCCAGAATCCAGCCAGGCGACCACACGACCACACCGTATGTATTAGGGAGCCAGGCACTTCCCCACAACGCAGGCACTCCGATGACGCAATCAACCCAGCCTTCCACAGTCGTTCACGTGTGTAGTAGGCACGATGCAGGTATTTGAACTGTATCAGGCGAAGCCGGACCGCAATTGCGGTGCCGCGCGGGGACTCCAGCGCCTCCCTCCAGTCGTCCTCATCCAAGGCGCCCACGTCTACCCCCCATGCGTCCCGAAGGGAGCGAAGAGTGGACGAGCAGTGAATAACAAGGGACCGATAAATCCCAGAGACCTTCTTGTCTCCCATGTCTCCCATAAACACTTTCGCCTCAATTGGGTTGAACTCCGGCAGGGAGTCGAGGCCGGCAATGCAGGGGGCGAGGGCATGCCTCAGCTGGAGGTAACGGAAGAACTGGGACTGGGGCATCTGGAACTCTACTCGGAGTTCCTCAAAGGATTTGAGGGTGGCGCCTGACATGACCTGGCCCAGTTGTGTAATTCCAATAGCCTCCCAACCCTCGAACCCGGCTAGGGCCGCCAGTTCTGGGAGCAGACCGTTGTGCCACAGCGGCGTTTCGGCCGTTAATTTGCCCCACCAACCCATGCGGCGCAAAGACTGCCGCCACACTGCAAAGACCACTTTTGTTACTGACGGCAGCCCGCGGCGTATACGGGCCGAGTAGAGAACGGTGTGGAGCGTATGATCACCCATCAGATGCCTCTCCAGGGCATAGGCCGGGTCACTCCTGTCCCCGTACCACCATTCATTGAGGACAAGAAGATGTGACGCCTGGTAGTAGGAGAGGAGGTCGGATGTGGCCAGACCACCACAGTAAGTGGACAGAAAGCATGTCCTCAGGGCCACCCTGGCTGCACCGCCATCCCACAGGAAGCGGCTCAGCACAGAGTTCACCTGACGGAACCACTCCATGCCAATGGGGTGCGGGAAATGCTGGAGTTGGTACAGCAGTCTCGGCAGCGCCACCATCTTAAAAATGGCCGACCTCCCAAAGATCGTAAGGGGCATTCTGGACCACGTCTTGACATCAGCCTGAACCCGTTCCCACACCGGCAAGACACTGCGCGTCCAGACCACGGCTCGCGAAGTCGAGAGGAAAACACCCAAATATCTCAGGCCGTCCGTCGCCACGCGCAGGTCGGCGGCCCAAGGGTCGGTAACCGTTCCGCCACGTAGAACCCACAGGGTCGACTTAGACAAGTTAAGGCGGAGCCCTGAGACTTCGCCAAACCCCCGCATGATCTCCAATACCCGAGGGCCCGAGCGCCGCAGGTCGGTAAGGAAAAGGAAGACGTCGTCCGCGTAAAGCGCAATCCTATCCGTTAGGGTATCGTTCCAGACAAAGCCACGCAGATGGGCATCCAATCGTATCCGCGACGCCAGGGGCTCCATGGCCAGGGCGAATAGATAGGGGGACAGTGGGCAGCCCTGCCGAGTACCACGGCCTATCCGGAAACGTCCCGAGACCGCACCGGCTACCCGGACCGACGCCGTAACATTAGTATACAGGAGACGGATATAGGACAAGAAGACAGGCCCTAGATTGAGGCGGGCCAACAAGGTGAACAAATATGCCCAACTCACCGAGTCAAAGGCCCGGTCCATGTCCGCGAGGAGCAGTGCGGCCCGTTCATCTCTAGCCCCCATGGCGTCGATCGCTGCCTGCGCCCGCCGGATATTATGCCTGGTGGCCCTGTGCGGCATGAACCCGGCCTGGTCAGGGTGGACCAGGTCGGCGATGTGGGGCAGGAGGCGATTCGCCAGGGCTTTCGCCAAGATCTTGGCCTCGATGTTGATGAGGGAGATTGGCCTGTAAGAGTCGTGTCGGTCCGGCGCCCTGCCAGGCTTCAAAAAGACCACAATCTCGGCATGGCGCCAGTCAGGTGGCAACTCGCCTCTAGACCGCGCCGCCTCCAGGGCGCTGCGAAAGTGGGGTCCCAGCTGGACATGGAACTTTTTATAGAATTCGGCGGGATAACCGCTCGGGCCGGGCGCTTTCCCAGTATTCAATTGGCCAAGGGCCTCCCCAAGTTCCTCGGACGTTAGCGGGGCCTCCAAGGCCGTTCTAGTCTCCTCCGGAACTGCCTGCGGGAGCAGGTCGTCCAAGTAAGAGGCAATCTCGCCCTCCATCAATGGGTCACGAGGAGCGTATTGTGCCTCGTAATAGCGGGCGAAGCTAGCCGCCAACCGATCCGGGTCGGTCATAACCGAGCCATCCTCCGCCGTAATGCCGGGTAGCTCAAGGGGCTGGAAGGTCGCCTGGCAAAGCCTATGTAGCATGGTGCAGGACTTATCACCCCATTGATACACCCTGCTATGCGTGGCAAGCCACGCCTGCCGGGCCTCCTCATAGAGGACCGAGGAATATGTCTGCTGGGCCTGCAGGAGCTGTCGCACGACGCCATCGCCACCCCCGAGTCGACTACGCTGCTCCAGCTCCTCCACGCGGGCCGCGGCAGTCACAATGGCCTCCCGGTGTTCCCGCCGAGCGGCTGTTGAAGTGACATTTTATGCTGAAATGTTTTGTTGTACTCCACCAGTGTGGTGTGGATTCATAGTCATTCTTGGTGTGGCGTCTAAGACGAAATATCTTATCTGTTATAGGTCTAATTAAGTATAAAAATAGTATTCTTTCTGAAAAATAGGCAAGGAGGCTAAGGGAGTGGCTGAGAAAAGCAAAAGGAACTCAAGGCCTTAAAAAACCATAAGGCCTAGTGTGCTCTTTTTCAGCCCTGTTCTTGGTTTAAATGCACAATGAAAGGACTCTGTATTTTATATTCTATTTATATTTTCTTCCGCTCATTCAATTTCTAGAGTGTTGATTTTGCCAAAGACATCAAAGCGCTGTACAAAAAATGTACAAAAAATCTAATGGTCCTAGGAGAATAAAAATAAACTAGGGCAAACTAAATAACACAATTCACTAAAAGACAAAAGTTTAAAAAAAGAAATTGGGTGGACCCACACAGATTGAGCATAACAGAGTCCAAAGCAAAAAAAAGAAATTTTGCTTCAAGTCCACAATGAGGTTTTGTGTTTCATTGGTGAAATTGCTAACAGAAGTAAATTCAAAAGAACCGTGTTGAAATTAGTGGTTCGTTGTGCGCGAGGTAAAGGTCAATGCAGAGACCAAGCTATAGAAATTAAATTAAACACTTATTGGCGAGCCTAACAGACAGGCTTGTTAGGACTTTCCTAAGGACAGCTTTTGCCATTTGGTGAGAAGTCATGTAATCATACAGCGCACTTAAACAGTCTTGAGACTGTCTTAACGAAAAGAAACATGGACCTTATTTAATAAAATTATGCCTTGGCTTAAGACACACTTAAAACTGTTGTTGAGGATCTTATTTTTTAAACTTCTCCTTGGCTGTTAATAGTCTAACGACTGTTTAAAGTCAGACATTAACGTTTTGACAATGTGTTTAGACTATTATAAGATTGTCTTAAACCAGTACAAATCATTTGATAGATGAAGGATACCTTTTCCTCGCTTAAGACAGATTTAATACTGTATTAAAATCGGCTTTAGTGGAGGGAAAAGCTTCAGTAAATCTGGCCCTTGATTTTGAGCATTCAGTCCGGATCTTTGGTCGTCAAATTATATAGCCTCAGAGGGCTAATTCATCCTTTCCTTATTCCAAGACAGGAACTATTAATTAGGGTATTAATAACACTCAGGATTCAGTCACCAAGGTCCTGACATATAAAGTCTTCAGTCTTTCTTATGCAAGGAAGGACAGTCTTATGTCTGTTTTTAGACTTTTTAAGCCAGTATAGACTATTAGGACAATTTTATGAATGGTGAATGGTGTCCACTATAGAAAGTGTTGATGAGGTACAATACATATTTCGCAAGTGACGACTAGGCCGTCGGTATGTGATGTACAGATGACATTCCTTTTTTTGTTCATGGCTCCATACCCTGATAAGTGAAGGAACAAAGAAAGAAAACAGCAAAGTTGGGAAGCAGTAGTATGGTCAATGAAAATTAATTGACTTAAAACAAAATGGAGCTAAAAATAGCACAATAAAACTTGACCGATCATCAAACCCAAAAGAGACACGTGAGTGCAGCACAGACCTCCATCAGTTGATCTAACACAAACCACAGAATCACAATGTTCCCGCCACAGAAAAACCCCGAAAGCTCTGGAACCTACAAGCAACAATAATGACACATGTCATCATATAAATAAACTTTAAAAAAGAGCATGAAAAAAGACTATTAAATTAGTTACTGAGCTGCTTTAATTAGATAACCATAAAATGGTGGTAGTACTTTGCACCGTATTTTACACTATTGTCAGATCCAATAGTAAGTGCACAACATACATTATTTTTCCTATTTCATGTAACATCAAATCATTTATGTGGGCAATACATTTTTGTTATAAAGAGGCTGTAGATGGCCAAGACAATGAGGGCAAAGTTGTATCCTCACCGCACTGGTCCTCAATACAAATGTCAACATGCCCAGGCCTTAGCTGTATGCCATACTGCAGTTATCACACTATTAACCAGTGCACCAAACCCTATAATCATGACAATTGTTAACTTTTACCCCCACTGAAAATAGTGCTTTTTGGGCAACTACACCTCTGTTCATCAGGGGTCTCATTGAGCACCCCAATAGCTGGCTAAATCAAAAGTTAAGTCTTACAAAACAGTTATTTTTAAATGTCATAATGCGTTCAAGGCCTCAAAATAGCATGTGTGGTTGTATTGTGGAATAGAATTTTATTTTCGTGGCTCAGCACTAATTCATCACTCTGGTGTAAATAACATTAGTAGAGCCTGCCAAACATAAGTTTAGGGCCTCGTCATGCTTTTAAAGAGTTGTGAGGGTGAAATAAATAAAAAGCATTAGCAAAGCCTATAAGCCTGCACTCAATAGTTAAAGACGAGACCTGTTGGCTTTGCCTGTGCTTGTTCTGTAGCGCATGGATCGACCTAGCCAAAGACAACACTTGCACTCACAGACAGAACAGAGTCATGCGCCACACAGGGAGCGCATACATGTTCAGTTGCCTGTGTGTCCATGAGTATGTGAATGTATGCATGTTGTCTGTGCCTGTGGGTAAGTGCCTGTTGGAAGTAGGACCGGGCAAAAATAAATTACGCAGACATCATTTGGATAATTTCAGGCAATTTCCTTTATGCTTGTTTAATGCGTAATTCCTTAAATAACTCCACAACACAAATGACCAAAACGCAAGCAGTCATTCATGGCAGTGTTTTTGGTGCTATTTTTTCAGTGCAAAATGCATTCTCGCGTCCAAAACGTACTTGAGGTTGCATTTCTCGCCAAAATCTATTGGTGAAGGCCGGATTTCATTTTGTGTGTTTCCTGAAATGTACCCAAATTTTGTACATTTAGAGTTGTAAGTGCATATCTAACTGTAAGTGGTGCCTGTGAGTGTTGTTGCTCTTAGCAAGTTGTATAGCAAAGCGTGTTGGCTTTCGTCTGGATAATAGTTTTAACTTTCCTCTTTTTTTAACCGTTGTAGTGTAGGCATCAATGGAAAAATAAGGACTTAAAAAGAACTGTGTGTTTTTCAAGTGAGAGGTTTAGCACCCCACATTTATTTGCACGAGTAAAGAAGGCACAGGATAAGGCAACAGACACTTCCTTCCAAAACCTGACATATAAACCTGTCCTAAACCATGAACGTAGAATCCCTCTGCGCAGAAACGCCAGATAAATATTAGAAAAACAAACTTTAGAAAGTAGACCTTTATAAAATGTTTCATTCTAAGCAGAAGTTCTATTTACCCAAAAACACTTTAATACTGGAGACAACTTTGAAATTGTCCAAATATTGTAGCTAACATAAAACCTTTTAAATGACTTTGTATTGCTGTCAGAGATTGTTATAAAGAAGACCAAATACTGACATTGTCTCCTCGATTGAGTTCTATGAATGGGATACATGCAGGGCGGTGTGCATCAGAAAGCCAATAATGAACAACGGATACTACATTTAAATATCGAAAAGGCTCCCTAGTACCTATAATCGTGAATTTTCCATTTTATATAACTTTTATGGAGAAGTGACTTCCGTTGACAAGGATATCGTTTAAATAGTGGACAAGCCAAGGGAAGATACATTTCATGAAGAACATCTGTTCCAAATAGGGCAGCAACTAGATTAGAAATAGGGTGATCAACAGAGAGAAAGAGTGGGAGGAAGAGAGAGCATTAAAGAATGGTATGATGGTTTAAGAGATACAAAGTGTTGCATGGAAAAATAATAAAATAAAAAGAATTGAGATGGAAGAACGATAGAGCCATACTGGAGCAGAGAGTCCTATAGATATAGACAGAGAGAAAGGGAAAGAGATATGGAAAGAATATGTTAAGGAAATCCAAAGGAAAGCAAAGAAATACACCTCTGGCTCATCAGGCACATGAGCAACTAGACACTAAGCCTGGGCGGAGTTCGCGGAGTTCCGCTATGCAGAACTCCGTGAAGTACAAAAGAAACTCAGCCATGCTACATGGAGCTCCGCGAGCAGTGGAGTGTATGAGATAAATGCCTTTTACAGTGATTTTCAGTGCCATGTGCTTGTCCGCACTGTGCAATCATCGCAAACAGCACCATGCACAGCGCAAGGGGGTGCTGCTTCCTTTCTGCCGCTTGAGTAGATTTTTACTCGAGCAGCAGCTTTCTCAACAGGAACGCAGGGTTACTCAGCGTGAGCAGTCGCGAGCATACACGACCACTTGCAATGAGAAATCTGACCGTCCTCGTTGAGAAATGCCGCTGGGAGGTCGATGTTCCACGCTCGCTCTCGCCAACTTGATGTTGACAGTCGTGACCGAGGAAAAATCTCGCTGGGAGGTGGAATTTCCTCGCTTGCCAACATGACGTTGACGAACGCAAGTGAGGAAAAAACTACGCTCCGCTACGTGAAGCAGAGTTTTTCGGAACTCCGCAAGCTCTGTGTAATGCGGAGTTCACCCCTCAGACTTATTAGACACTTCAGCAACGCTTATGTCCGGACGGATTGCCCTTACGCAATGATAGTATCGAGTAGTGCATCTCTCAGACCATGTGTATACCTGTGCCCTACAAGGGTTGTTCCCTCAGCCACCAACTCTAAAAGCAGCCTCAGGGCGCAAACACCCATTGACCTTTCACATTGTTGGGTACTCAGTGGCATGCACGAGCATGGAAATAAAAGCTGTGTGGCGGAGGAAGGTAAACCCCCCCCGAAGCAGCCATCTTGCAGTGAAAATGCTGAAAAGTGCATTGTGCTAGTTCCAGATAATAGGTGAGCAGGAGCCTTCTGTTCCCAGTCTCCTATGCCTAGAGCTGGAAGGCTCAGAAGCCGGGAGGGCTGTGACAGTCAGCAGCTGCTGCCACTGTATTTCATATGATTGATACGCAAAGTGCTCCCCTAAAAAATCCCATCAGGCGGTAGGACAAGCAGGCAATCGTTTCTCCGGCGTGGATGCCTTCAGAGAAGAGTGGTGCTCAGGATGGGTACACAAACATGTCCAATAGCAAGCCTTCTTTCAGCTTACCGTGCTCGGTGTGCAGCAGGTGGCACCACTGCCTGCCAAACGTCATAATAACTACAGTAATCCGACAATTATCACTTGTAGTAGGACAACAAACTATCACAGTTTTTGCAACCCCTCTATGACTGAGTTCCTTTTCTCGTTTTTTTAATAACTTGTTTTGCATTTTTTTCACAAAAACAGTTTCTTGTAAATTATACCTATCAAGAATTTTCATGCTTTTACATGCTTATTTTAATTAAAAATGTTGCTTTCAGTAGTCTTCTGCATTTAGCAGTGCACCTCATGCAATTGTAATGAAAGACCTCCCTAGGTGGAATTTTACACCAAAGACCCACAGACTATGATATGAGACAGAAAAGCCCTCTAAGCTCACCCAAGATAGAACTGACGCTCTCTCAAATCAGCGGCTGAAGGGAGTGAACCTAAAGACCTCTCTGTGTATGTTTGCAAACTTAAAAGTATTTGGCTTCTTCAGACCGAAATCCCTGTGAGCTTCTTAAGAGAATCTCAATAGACGCCATGTATAAAGAGAAATGCCCAGCACACCATTTGAAGTGCTTAGTGAGATCAAGGGAAAGGAGAGTTTTTTTAATTTTACTGTACTGGTCTATAAAAGTATAGATTTGGTAGTATAGGTCACATTGTTAGAAAGAAGTGGATTGTGTAAAATGCCCTTTGTAGTGTAGCTTTTCATGGGCCCTAGGGAAATGCATCACTGCAGCTGTATTTTTTAAGATGGCTCAATTGTGTAAATGAGGGTGTAGTAACTGCTGCTCATGGTCTGGCGCAAAGCTGTGGCCGAGCCTTGATTCATACATGCTTCCGCCAACCTCTTTGTTTAGTGTTTCAGAGTCAACTAGGAAGTTCTCTCAGTTCTCACTCTCAAGAATAGCCAGACTCCAAATAGTGCTGCAACCCCAAGCACACGTTGACTACAACTTCTGTTGTGAGTTTACTCGTTGTGATGCGCATTTCTATTTTTTCATATTTCTTTTCTCTTCTTTTCCAGAAAGAACTTGAAGAAGCCTGGGGAGTGAAGGTGTTTGATCGATATACGGTTGTTTTACATATATTTCGTTACAATGCTCGAACCAGGGAGGCCAAACTGCAAATCGCCTTGGCAGAGCTTCCACTGCTCAGGTAAAAGGCAGGTACATCAAGCTTCACTTGAGAAAAAATGGAGGAGCACAAGTGAAAGAGGGACCCCAAAGCAGTCCTTTCATAGCAAAGTAACTATAAAGAACCTTGAAGTCATGTATAAGATAGATATATAACCCTCACAGCCAATCTAGTGCTAGCTTCTAGCTCTTTTCATAATCAGAAGCAGGTTGCAGTGGAAATGCAACCCCCTAAAAGGGATGTTTAGGGATGGGTTTGTTAACTATTTACATGAATAGAAGTGGCACATCACATTCACACATGTGATATCAGTGATCAATTTTCCTCCTTTTACAATATTGGTGTAAACAAAAAAATATATATGAAAAAAAGGAAAATAGATATTTTCTCACAATACAATACAAAACACGGATTGTGATTGCTACCACAGGCAAATGATGGTGTCAGTGTGACAAAGGATTGGTTTCCAAAGTAATTTCCCTGAGCTTAGCAGATACACTCCAGTTCCAATGATCGGTAACCAGGTACTGGACGCAGTCCAGGAGGACACTACTTATAGTTCCAACTGGCCTCCAAAGTTATTTGTTTCAATAGCTGGATCGCTGGTAATGGGATTATGTTAGCCACCCTGGCTTGGTTCTTTCTGGTACCAAACTTTAGGACAACCTCTTTGGAACTGTTTTTCACAGCCATTCTTTTCAGGAGTGGGGGTACCCATGGAATGGAGAGCTTTCTTTGAAGAAACTGGATCCAACTGGTAGCGAGAAAGCTAGGATTTAGGGCTAGTGTCCAGCTGTGTCTTTGAATGGTGATATCTCTGTAACAGGTTCTGGAATCAGTGCACATGTTCTCAGCTAGTGGGATATTAACCTCAGGCCCAGGGTGAAAGATAATATCTCCTTTTGTCTCCCTTTGGTTTAAGGATAGGTTATAAAGCTGCTCACAAAGTAAGACTTGATACGGTATAGGCCAGGAGATGGTGCAGACTCACCCCACTCGTAGTTTTGGAATTTCAACAGGCTCTTGCATGGTAAATGCCTTTGATTCTGATCGTTTTTGTCCTCCCTGACTGGTAACTTCCTCGAGTTGGCTAGATTGTACTCTTGGTGTCTGACTTGAGGGCTAGCTCCTCTCTTCACTGCTGCATGAACGCTTCCTTTTCTTCCAGGGATATCGAGGGAACTTGACATTCTGCAGAGTATTGCTCCTGTTCCCAGCCAAGGAGCATAAGCAGTACCTTCCAGAACCCAATTCCTGCTTAGACTCTGTGCTAGTGTCCAGACAAATATCCAGAACAGGTCCTGTATTACCAGTTGAGTTCAGGGATTCAGGCAGGTAGCCATAATGAATCAATGTTTGTGCCATGTTCAACATTTATATCTGGCTAACGAGAGTAAGGCACATCATGCCATGTATGCTGGTTAAAAATGTCCAGTGCCCATTGACAGGATCTTATCTGACATTTCCCACAGCCTGGTGAGGTGGCATAAGTCACCTTCTACTGTGCGTGCCTGTTACACTTTAGCGGTATCCTATGGCCCACAGTGCCTAGTGTAATAAAAAAGAAAACGCAGATTGTAAAGCGTAATGAGGGAAAAGCAATAGAAAAGGTTAGAAAATAGCAAAAAAGGGACGGGATGGCACAGCTCTGCAGATGGTGCAGGGACCTTCATCAGTCATCACTATGGATCCACTGGTTCTGTAGTAGAGGATCTCTGTGTATAGTCATAATCTAGTGAATAGTCCCGCCCATGTGCGTGGACCCCGGAGCAATCAAAAATAATCTCTTACAGTGTCAAAAAATGCAGAAATGCATAGACACTGAAGAGAGAATTTAAAGACAGATAATGCAACCTAAAAAGGCAACACTGTCCAGTACTTCAACTAGAAATTCCACCAAAAAATCCACAAAACAGCAAAAGCCTGTACAGATTTCCATTGCTTCAACAGCAAACTCCCTCAGGAATGATAGAGAGAAGAACCTGTACAGACAAGCCCCATAGGCTGCCATTATGTGGCTCAAAACAGGATACTGTGCCTTTAAGAGAATCTTCCAGAACCTTCTCCCAGTATCCCAGAATGCATAGCAGGTCCAAGTTACTTCCAGTTCTTTTTTCCGGCTCCTGCAAGCAGGACCCTGGAGCATTGAGCTCTCCCTTTTCAGGGGTTTTGTTGGTGTTTTTTCACTAAATTCGATTTTTTTTGTGCTTTTAAAGTACTTTGGTAACTTTCTTCTTGGGTTCTGCACTCTTTATTGTCCATAATGCCAGCATTATTTGACAAATGCCCGGAGTGCTCCAGGAAGAAGGCCAAGTCAGACCCCCATGAGGTGTGTATCCTCTGCCTTCCCTCTTCCCACATCCCAGAGGATTGTGTGATCTGTAGAGGCTTTTCTGGCAGGACCCTGAAGGACAGGAGGAAGATCAGACTTCAGGGACTTGAAGAAAGAAGATTGAAGGCTCCAGGTGGGTCTGGAGGGGCTTCTGCTGCCCATGCTGAGGCCTCTGGGGGGCTCCCCAGGGGCAGGAAGTCCAGCACACGTCCAAGATCTCCGTCTGGGTCGGTTGCTATGACCACGACGTCGAGAGGAAGGTCCACGGCCAGTTCCCGGTCTCCCCAGGGCTCTGGGTTGAGAAAACGTCGCCCGTCAACGTCGAGGGACGTTTACAGGCCGCCGTCGAAGCCGGTGTCGATTTCCTCGTCGTCGCCGTCGGCGTCGAGTGGACGACACCGCCGTTCGCCGTCGAAGACAAGGACATCATCGTCGTCAAGGGGATCCTCGTCGTCGAGGTCGCCGTCGAGACGGGAGAGGTCTCCGGCGCCGAAGAAGTCGACGTCGAGGCGTTCGAAGAGGTCGACGTCGAGGCGATCAAAGAGGTCGACGTCGAGGCGATCGAAGAGGTCGTCGTCGAGGAGGTCGAGGTCGCCGTCGAGGCGCCATCGCCCGTCGTCGAGATTTCGAGGTTCGTCCATATGGTCGGGGTCGACGTCGCGGCATAGACACCGGTCGACGTCGAGGAGTGTGAAACGGTCGACGCCGAAGGGCCGCTCGACGTCGAAGGACCCGCAGTCGACGTCTGGGCACCGATCTTCGACGTCAGGAGGTCGTAAGGACAGGCCCAGGACTGTGGGGGGCTCCCCGCAGTCAGGACAGGATGATGGCTCGCCGGGAACGGCGTATTCCGAGGTGTATACCCCGAAGAAGCCTGCTGCTCCTCCTTCTCTGCCTCCTTTACCTAGGGGTCCACCTCCGAGGGCTCCGACCCCTCCTCCATTGCCTCCTCTGCCGGCTCCGCAGGCCCCGGTTCCGGTTACTCCTCCTCCCCCGGTTCCACCGAGATCGGTGTCGATGCCCAAGTACCCGACGCCTCCGAAGAAGACTCCTAAGTCGAAGGTTCTTCCGAAGCCTAAGGCGTCCGAACCGGGGAGGCCGACGGAGCGTCCCAGACCCAAGAGATCGAGGTCTCGCTTGGGGAGAAGGGACAGATCTAGGAGTGGACGCGGATCTTCCTCGAGATCCAGGCATCGCCATAGGAGGCATAGGTCCAGGTCCCGTTCTGCCTCTGGGACCCGTTCCTACTCACCTACGTTGTCAGATTCACCGGAGACTAGGGTGTCCCGATAGATGACATTGGCACGTTCCAGGAGGTTCTCCTGCGTGGGGCGGCGAAGTTGGGGATCAAGGTTACAGCTCCTACGCCCTCAACTTCTGTGATCTTTGAGACATTGCATAAGAAACACCTGTCTCGCCCCCTACTGCCTTTGGTGCCAGGACTCCTTGAGCCGGCTGAACAGCTCTTCCTTACGCCGGCGGTGGTGAAGTCTGCACCTTCCAGGCTCGTCAAGAAATCCAGAGCTCCAGAGTCGGACCCGGCTTTCTTGAGAAAGGACCCGGCACCGGATTCGGTGATTGTGACGGCGGCTCGGAAGCTCCATGCCACCTCCCCTGCATCCACTGTGCCTCCGGATAAGGAGAGCCGCTGGATTGACTCTGCTGGACGGAAGGCGTGTGGGACGTCCTCCACAACGATGAAGGCCTCCAGTGACTCGGCGTTGTTGGGACGATACGACCGTGCACTGTGGGACTCCATGGAACAGTTTGCGGACCTCGTTCCGCGCGACCGCAGAGAGGACTTCATGGAGATCGTCCAGGAAGGTATGCTGGTCTCTAACCAGGCCATCAGCGCCGCGGCAGATATCTCCCTGCTGGCCCGCATGGATACTGCCACGGTATTAACCAGAGACACCATGCTTGGCTCCGGTTGACGTCGCTTAAGCCTGAAGCGCAACAGCGTGTGGCGAATCTGCCGTTTTCCGGAGACACCCTCTTCGGGAAACACGCGGATGACGAAATGGCCAGGATGAAGGCCGAGGCTGAGACCCTGACGGCGGTGGGCTTGGAGAAGCCCAAGGAAAAGAAACCCTACCGCCAGTTCCAACGACGGTTCGGGTCGCAGGGTCGAGTAAGGGGACAGTCTTCTGGGCAACATCAGCAGCAGCCACAACAGCAGCAATACAGAAGACCCTTCCAGAAGCGTCAGAGGGGTAGAGGGGCTCAGCAGTCCTCTACCGCGACCAAGGGCCCGGCCGGGTCACGACCCTGAGCGGTTACTTCCCCTTCGTCCGTTACCCGCTCCGGTGGGGGGGAAGCGTTCAATTTTTTCTGGCAGAGTGGAGAAAAATTACTCAGGACAAGTGGGTGCTGAATATTGTTTGCAATGGATACAGTCTTCGGTTCGTCAGCCCGCCTCCATCGATCCCTCCGGTCAGCTCGCAGTACCAACTGCGCGAGCTCCAGGCGGAGGCAGACATCCTGCTAAGGAAAAGGGCGATAGAAGACGTGCCTCTGTCTCAAAGAGGAAGAGGTCTTTACTCTCGGTTCTTTCTAGTCCGCAAGAAGGACAAGAACGAGTTCAGGCCCATTCTGGACTTGCGACAGGCAAACAAGTGGATTCGCAGAGAAAAGTTTCGCATGCTGTCGTTGCATCAGATCTATCCTCAGCTGCAACGAGGAGATTGGATGTGTGCCATAGATCTACAGGATGCATACTTCCATGTGCCCATTGCATGCAAACACAGGAAGTTTCTGCGCTTTCAAGTCGGCACCAATCACTATCAGTACACGGTGCTTCCCTTCGGGCTGAAGTCTGCACCCAGGACATTCTCGAAATGCATGGCAGTGGTAGCGGCACACCTGAGGAAGAACAAGGTGTTTGTCTACCCGTACCTGGACGATTGGTTGATCAAGGCCTCCTCCTTCTCTGAAACTCAAGCACACTTCCAGAAGACGTGCGTTCTCTTGAACAAGCTGGGGTTGCACATCAACATGTCCAAGTCTGTCCCGACTCCGGTCCAGTGCATCCAGTACTTGGGAGCCTCCATCGATACGCTGTCAGCAAGCGTGTCTCCTTCGGAAGAGCGACGTTTATCACTCCTTCGGAAGGCTCAGGCTCTCATGTCCACTCCATCCACGACAGTGAGGACGGTGTCTTCTCTGCTGGGATCGATGGCCTCGTGTATCTTCCTGACGCCACATGCGCGGCTGCACATGAGACCGCTGCAGGAGTGCTTGGAGGATCAGTGGGACCAGAGGAGAGGATCTTGGGATGACAAGATACGACTGTCTCTACATGCTCTTCAGTCTCTGAAGTGGTGGTGCTCGAAGGAGAATCTCCTCAGAGGGGTTCCCTTCCACAAGGACATTCCCACACAGACTATCGTGACGGATGCGTCTCTCCAAGGCTGGGCAGCGCACTCCGGAGACCTACAGATTCAAGGGGCGTGGTCCCCGACGGAGTCCACGTACCACATCAATTTCCTGGAACTCAGAGCTGTCCACTTGGCACTGAAGGCCTTTCACCCGTCCTTTCAGACCAACTCTCTGCTTGTTCAGACGGACAACACGACAACGATGTATTACCTCAACAAGCAGGGGGGCTCGAGATCGCGCACTCTGTCGCAGGAGGCGCACGCGATCTGGCACTGGCTTCTGGCTCGAGGACTGTCGATAACGGCCACCCATCTGCCAGGTGTGCAGAATGTTCAGGCAGACGAGCTGAGTAGACTGATTCAGGAAAACCACGAATGGGTCATAAACGACGAAGTACTAGGAGAAGTCTTCGCAAGGTGGGGGATTCCAGACGTAGATCTGTTCGCCACCGCCGAAAACAGAAAATGCCGAGGCTTCGCCTCCAGGTACTACCAGCCGGGGACGCTGGGGAACGCGTTATGGATCAACTGGTCGAACAGCTTTCTGTACGCTTTTCCACCAATTCCCCTGATTCCGGCGGTTCTCATCAAGCTGTCCCAATCCAGGGCGAGAATGATTCTGATTGCCCCGGAATGGCCCAGACAGTGGTGGTTCACGGACCTGCTTCACCGGTCTCTCCTTCCTCAAATGAAGCTGCCGTGCAGGCCGGACCTTCTCACGAAGTTCGGGGGGCGGATGGTGCACCCCAACCTCTCGTCTTTGAGTTTGGCGGCATGGCTCCTGAAATAGTGCAATATGGCCATCTGAATCTCCCAGAGGATTGTATGGACATACTGAAGGAGGCTAAGCGACCTTCCACTAGGACTTCTTATGCTTACAAGTGGAAGAGGTTTTGCATCTGGTGCAAGTCTAAGAACTATGGGGCTCATTAGGATGGCGGACGGACTTGCGTCCGTCCGCCACCCTAGAGTAGGAGGGACTGTCCGCATGGGCTGCGGCGGTCCCTCCATGCAAATTAGGATGTGACCGCCACCCTGGCAGTCACATCCTGGATATTTAACATTGCGGCGGGTGCTGCTTCAAGCTGCACCCGCCGCAATGTTAAAAAAGCATACATTGCATATGTATGCAGCAAGCAGCAGGCACCGCGCGGTGCCTGCCGCTTGCTGCATACATATGCAGGGGGGTACCATAGGTACCCCCCATGTGCACCCCCCACCCCCCCTTCACCCAGGGGGCCCGCAACGGGCCCCCGCAGTGAAGCACCGTATGCTTTTACACGGCGGAATATCCACCGTGTAAAAGCATTTCTTTCTGTGCATCCTAATATGGTGGACGGTGTCTGAGAGACACCGTCACCATATTACAGCTTTTCCGCCGCGGTTGTAAGCCAACCGCGGCGGAAAAGCTGCGGACGGAAACCAGGACCCACCAGCCATCCTAATGTGGCGGTGGGTCTTTGGTGGGTCCGCTGCGGTTTTTCCGCATCCTCCGGGCCGGCGGTGGATTCCGCCGGCCCAGAGGATGAGGAAAAATCGCAATCCTAATGAGCCCCTCTGTCCCTACGACATGCAAGGAAGATGTCATCCTTCCATATCTACTACATCTGGCGCAGTCGGGCCTTAATGTCCATTCGATTAAGGTGCATCTGGCTGCTTTGACTGCCTACAGGAAATGCCCTTCACAGACTTCCTTCTTCCAGATCCCTGTGATCAAAGATTTTGTGGAAGGCTTGAAGAAAGTATTCCTGTCAGGCTTCCTTCGCCTTCGTGGGACTTGAATGTGGTGCTGTCCAGATTGATGAAGGAGCCTTTTGAACCCATTCACAAGGCTTCGTTGCAGCACCTGTCCTGGAAGGCGGCGTTCCTTGTGGCCATTACATCGGCCCGCAGGGTGAGTGAAATTCAGGCGTTGTGTTGCCAAGAACCTTATACTGTATTTCATGCTGCTAAGGTTGTTATGCGTACTCACCCTAAGTTTCTTCCCAAGGTTATTTCTGATTTTCATATCAACCAGACTATAACTTTACCTACGTTCTTTCAGAATCCTTCATCTCCAGCGGAAAGGTCTTTACATTCCCTGGATGTGAGGAGGGTGCTGAAGTTTTATCTGGATAAGACCAAAGATATTCGTAGGTCAGACCAATTGTTCATCAATTATGGATCAGTCAGGACAGGTCTTGCTACCTCTAAACAGTCCATCTCTAGGTGGATTGTGTCCTGCATTCAATTGTGTTACTACAAAGCTAATAAGACCTTAGGGGGCAAACCTAAGGCTCATTCCACCAGTGGCAAAGCTGCCACGACAGCTATGCTTCGTAATGTTCCCATTGCAGAGATCTGCAAGGCGGCCACTTGGAAGTCGGTCCATACCTTTGCTAAGCATTGCTGTCTGGACGCTGATGCCAGGGCAGACGCTCAGGTTGGGCAGGCTTCGCTGCGGAATCTGTTCGCACAATAGTGGCGTTATTTTTTTCTTTCTCCACCGCCGCTTGGTGTGGGGATGGGCTTGCCATTCTATTCATTAGATTATGACTATACACAGAGATCCCCTACTACAGAAGGAGTAGTTTCTGTCCTGTAACTCCAGTTCTGTAGTAGGGGTATCTCTGTTATAGTCATAAGCGCCCGCCCTCCTCCCCGGTGGAGAGAGATATTCATGTACGGAATGCTACAGGTCTGGCGTGTTACGCCTTCAAAAAGAACTGAAAGTAACTTGGACCTGCTATGCATTCTGGGATACTGGGAGAAGGTTCTGGAAGATTCTCTTAAAGGCACAGTATCCTGTTTTGAGCCACATAATGGCAGCCTATGGGGCTTGTCTGTCCAGGTTCTTCTCTCTATCATTCCTGAGGGAGTTTGCTGTTGAAGCAATGGAAATCTGTACAGGCTTTTGCTGTTTTGTGGATTTTTTGGTGGAATTTCTAGTTGAAGTACTGGACAGTGTTGCCTTTTTAGGCTGCATTATCTGTCTTTAAATTCTCTCTTCAGTGTCTATGCATTTCTGCATTTTTTGACACTGTAAGAGATTATTTTTGATTGCTCCGGGGTCCACGCACATGGGCGGGACTATTCACTAGATTATGACTATAACAGAGATACCCCTACTACAGAACTGGAGTTACAGGACAGAAACTACTCCTTCCTAACCTACAGCTCAAAATCTATTTTGGTACTGCGCTTGAAAAAAATGCCATCCTTTAACAGAAGCTACCATCCTGATTGACTGTGGTGACTGCATTAAGGTAAAGAGATTACGAAATATGATTTCCGCCTGATTTCACTAACCCTCACAAGTAAAAATGAAAGCTGATGAAGGAAGAGGGAAAAGTGGAAGTCTCCCAGCACTCCACTTTTCATAGGCCTTTTTCGAAAACAGAGAACTATAGGTATACACTGGAAGAGTTGCTTACCAGCTTGTACGGTATAGAGATTCTACAGATGTCCACTTTCAAACTGTAATATAAGAACCTGTTCTGTATGGCTGAAAGAACAATGGAAGGATTTAATCATGACTCCGCTCTGCTTTTGAATTTCATTTACATCTATTAAGATTGCTGATATGAGCATGTTTATAAACAAGTCATTACAACCCCTTGCTCTTTTTGGCTCTATCCATGATGGTCCCTGTTCTGCAACTAGGGTCATCTGCAGGGAAACTCTCCCCTAACACATCCAGCCTGGTTTGAGAAATCAGGGCTCTGTTGCAAGCAACTAGCAAGATTCATGATAATGAAATTGCATGAGGAGCAACATTACTCTGAAATCATGCCCAAAAAGATAAGCAGGGAATTAATTTACTGATAGATAGACACACTATGTGCACACTGAGTATCGATGCATTATATTAGCAGGCTTATAGGCGACATTAAATCTGGTATACCTAAAGATTGCTCTATTTAAGCTGTATGTCAGCAGTGGGCTCAATAACCTATCATTGGAGTGCCAAGGACAGGTTACATCCTCACAGGAGAGACAGTCGACTCTCACCCTTTTTTCCCTACCCCACCAACTTCCAAATATCAATTGAACCTATGTAAAGCCACGCTTTTCAGTGACCGCCAGCAGTACAGACCTAGACAAAGGAGATGCTGAAGCAGAAGTAGTTGTCATTTTCAACTCTGCCATCAATGTTTCTCATGCACTTCCAATCAATAATCAAAGGCTCTCTAGTTTTCCACAAGTATCACTTGTCACCCTCTGATGCTAATAATGGAGATTGTCACTTACTGGTGCCAGTCTGTTGTGTTGTCTCTGGTGGCTAGTGATTACCAAAGATTTCTAAGTCCTTACAGTCATTTGTTATTGTAGTTTATCGTATTAAATATGGACTTCGAGTTACTGTTTGTTCAGTTGTGCAAGTTATACGTTACTCTTCCAATGTATACTTGTTAACAAGCTTGTGCCCCACCCCACATTTACATTGTTTATCCACTTCAATATATAACTTAAGTTCCTTCTCTGGTTTTGTAAACTTTTAAAGATCATCCCACATCCCATTCATCGATATTTCAGTTCCAGAGGTGCATGCCATCTTCTTAACCATTCTTTCAGCATTTTTAAATCATTCCCTAAAGTTGCCACCTTTTTAATTTGGTGTTGTTCTACAAGAGAGCTGCTCTGCTTTGTAAGTTATTAATGCTTTCAACACCAGACTGAGAACTTAGCATACTGGCTTATGCCACCTTTTTCTCAGCGTCAACTCCAATGTACAGCATTCTGTTCTTGTTTTGGCCAATTCACAAAACAGTGCCTATGACAATCTACCATACAAATGTGTATATGAGTAAAACCTTTGGTATTGGACAGAGAAAACTGGGAATAGTCTAACATGCCCATAAACATTTCTAAATTAACAGTCCTTAGAGGGGAACCTGCTTGTATTGTTGTGGCTACTGCCACGAAAAGCAAGTCAGTGCCAAAGTAAGCAGGCCATAATGAGCACAGCATTGTGTCAAACCTGTTTTTAATGCTTTAATGAAATAATGTTTACAATTGAAACTTTCTGGTGCATCCTTATTAATTCTGAGGTGTTACCCTTGTAGGTCAAATCTGAGAAATGACTTGGCCAACCTGGATCAGCAAGGTGGTGGATCAAGGTACATAATGGGTTCAGGTAAGTGAAAACATGGCTGCTAAATATTAATGTGAATAAAAACCTGAAAGAGACACAAATGTGACTTCTGGGTCATCAGTTTCTGTCATACTCATCAGAATTTGGTTTGGACATTTGAATATCGGAACGTCAACATTAATGCTAACTATGCTCACTAAGAGCGTATTCCAAGTACAAACGGAAAACCTCATTACATCATTTAGTGGTCCTCAGGTATAAACAGGTGATAGAAGTCAGACAAACTCTAGAGGTATTGGTTGTTGACTGTAAGTTAAATTACATTTGGGGATATTTAAGATCCCCCTTTTTAAGCAAGCTTATAGCTAACATTTCCTTATGCAGTCTTCCTCCAAAAGAGCAGATTAAAAACTGGCTACCAGTGTTTTGAAAATAGTTTTCTAAAACAGTTATGTCTGCCTGCTTCTGCCTCAACTGTGATTGCATGTTGGCCTACGGTATCTGGAGGACATACTATTGGCAAGACCCTTTCTACTATGGCTTTCTTTATGGGCAAAAATGAAACCAGCTTTACCAAATTACTCATTTGAGACTGCTTAACTCTGGATAGTGTTTCTCCTATCCCTTGGCTAGCCTATATTAATTAATTTTAGTACACTGTTTAAACTGTCCATATGGCCAGATCGCACCCAGGTGTTGTTAACACTCTCTAAGAAGATTATTAAAGGAACCTTTTTACACCACAGACTGGAACGGTGAATGGGCTTTGAAAGGATGAAATAGTCAGTCACCCTCTACATGTCACTCGCTCCAGAGGAGGGTTGTAGAAGTTATTTATTTTGTGTCACTAATATGCAGCACAGTTTTGTTCTGACAAGACCCAGATTTGGTATTGTGCATCATTTAGTGGCATTCCTAACATGAAGTCTTGTTCTCAGATACGACCCTTTGTCCATGTGACAGTTGGAGTAACCAAAGCACAATGCACTTTCTGTTGTTTTGTAATTTTTATTGGAATTTTATGGGTTTTTTTTAATCTCAAAACTGTTCTTGTTTCCCAGAACATTAGATCTTGTAAAGCCGCCCTGAACCATTTGCTTGATTCAATGATCCCTTTGTGTGTTTTATGTTGCTCTTTTTACCTTGAAGGCCATTAACCTGAGGAAAAGTGTTTTGTATTAGTGGGTCCGTGATTTTAGAATCATGTTATGGTCACATAGTGATGATGGTTCATTTATTATCTCAATGTGCTTTACAGGCTTAATTATATATTGCTTTTTTTATGCGGCTATTAGGATATGTTCTATACTGTTTTTTTATCACGTTTCATGTACTTTTAAGGCTGTTTTGAACTAGCCACATAAAGTTTTATGAACTGAATCAAATATCCCTATCAAAATCTCATGTCATCTTTATTTTATTTATTTTGTGCAATTTTTAAAGCGCGCAAATACCCATACGGGTGTCTCGGCGCTATCGTTACAGAACTCACTTCTTAAGATGAGGTGGGGAATTAGGCAGAGAACAACCATGTTTTAAGGCTCTTTCTGAACTTGAGCAGCGTAGGGGCCGTTTTGATGTGGAATGGTAATGTATTCCACAGTTTAGCAGTAGCGATGGTAAAACATCTATCTCCCCAGCTGGCCTTTCTTGTCCGTGGGACTTTCAACAAGTAGGCTGAGGACGATCGTAAGGTCCTAAGTTGTTCCACTGGGCAGAGGGCTTTTTTTAGGAACTGTGGTCCGGAGTTGTTAAGAGTTTTGTAGGCTATACACAGAGCCTTAAATTTGATTCGGCTCCTAATAGGGAGCCAATGTAACTCTTTGATGTAAGGGGACGTGGAGGTGAATTTGGGGATGGATAGTAGGGTTCTAGCCGCGGCATTTTGCACCATCTGGAGTTTATTGAGTACCCTTTCCTGAGCGTTCAGAAGAAGGGAATTACAATAATCGGTCCTTGAGAACACTAAGGTGCTGATAAGTGTTTTGCCCGCGGACTGAGGTAAGTAAGGGAGTAGTTTTTTTATTTTTTTCAGGGTGTAGAAGGCAGATGATACCACAGCATTGGCGTGATGGAGGAAAGTCAACTTATTGTCGAATGTGACTCCTAAATTGCGGACCTTGACTACCGGTAGGGGGGGGGACCCAACTGAGATGGCCACCACTGTGGGGACCATGCCGGATGCAAGTTCCCGAATGTCATCACCTCCGTTTTATCGGAGTTTAGTTTGAGACAGTTTGATGACATCCAGGAGCTTATCGCCTTCATTCCCTCTTGGAAGTTGGCTGCAACAGCTGTTCCATTATTGTGCACCGATAATACTAGTTGAGTATCATCGGCGTACGTTGTAAGTGCAATTCCATGCGATTTTATCACCCTCGCCAAGTCCGATACATAGATATTAAAAAGCGTCGGACTTAGCGAGGAGCCTTGTGGAACTCCGCATGGGAGGGAGAAGGTCTGGGAGGTGAATTTACCCATCTTGACTGTCTGAGGGCGATTGGCCAAGAATGAAGCAATAAGATCTTTGGCCTTGCTTACAGTCTAAATTAACTTTATACACTTTATTGGCTTGACTAATTTCTTTCGTTATACTCATTCCCCATTTTATCATCAGTGGGCAATGAACCATATGAATTAAAAAAAAATCTTTTATCTTCATTTTCAAAACTCTTAAACTTGATTCCCTTTCATTTTCTTCAGTTCATTGTCCCATACTCCCAGGACTTAGGCACTTAAGAAATTAACCTAATCATCACACTCTAAAATACTCTCACTATTAGAGGGTTAATTTAATGCACCCACATTTATGATGGCAGTTCGGCCATGTTGAAAAAGTTTACATGCTGTCGCAGAACTTTTCTACCGAAGTAGCTTCTGCCAAGCAGGTAGGAGCTGCTTCTAGCAAAAATCTCCAGCTATACGGAAATGTTTACAGAAGTAAGGAACTCTTATAAGAGATCAATCCCTGTGATAAACACAACACCTTCCTAGATTTTAAATATAACTGTGTTAGCTCTCCAAAGTCACTCATGATCAGATAGTGCACACTTTAACGTGTGTGTGATGAAACACTCAACCATGAACCAAGACATTGCACCTAATTTGAAAGAGCCATTGACACTGTGATCACATGCATAGGGGAAGGCTGACCAGGCAGCCACAGAACGCCCATAATCCTCCCTTTCTGTGAGTGTATACTCCCCAACTGATCCCTGATTTGTCCTCAGTTCCTCCTCAACTGAGTACCCTGCTAAAGTACACTCACCTTTATGAGCATCTCCGTTCCCATACATTGCGATGTAGGGTGCACATGCACACCTACTTTTAATCTGTCTTCAATATTTGTTCATTGAATTAATTGTTCTTAGTTAATTTTTCATTGTCATATCTGCTACACCCCTTCAGACAACAGGCAGGCAGTCTTATATTATACAACAGGTTTATATTTATGTCTACAAATTCATCAATAGTGATTCCCCTTGACACAGTCTCCTGCTACACTTCTGTCATAACAATTTGTTCATTAAACAACCCCATTATCACCACTATCAAAGCATCCTATGCCTCTTCTGGATTCTACTTTTTTGTCCTGCACATCTTCAGGTGATAAATACTTTGAGGTGGTGTAGGGAAGTGTCCTTTTTCGACATGCTCACCCCCATTTTTTGCATGGTATTCGATGTAATTTTGACTGGAAGTACACTAGGTCCCTGCTAACCAGGTCCCCAGTGCCAGATAATTTCCCCCAAACTGTATAATTGTTCCCCCAGTTGGCAAGACCTTTTGCACCCCTGTAAGTCCCTAGTAAATGTACCCCAGGTACTTCGGGCAAGGTTCCAAAGAGGGTCCCTAAGGGCTGCAGCATGTATTATGCCACCTTAAGAGACCCCTCACCAAACACATATTGAATGCCACTGCAGGCTGCATGTCTTGGTGCAGACAAAAGTGAAAACACGACATGGCACAATCACCCTTACAGCAAGATTTCCAGCCCTAAGGTAGGGTGCACTGTGCTGCATGTGTGGACATATCTACCTGAGCAGTTATGCCCCTGCGTTGACCAGATCAATTGCTGCTAGTACAAGGGACCAGGGAAGCCATTTTAAGTACGTGCTGAACACTGGTGAAAACAAATTCCCCAGCTACATCATGGCGTCACTGACACCGAAGATGTTTTGTATCAAACATCGCGTATTAATAAACCCACACAGATTCAATTGATGGATTTATTTATACATGCACTCGGAGGGCCCTTAGAGGTGGCCCATGAAAACCTACCAACTACCAGTGTGCTGACTGGTCTTAGCCATCCTGCCCCCACAGACGAGTTTCTGACCCCCAGGGCATTTGCTCTCAGGAGGTCAGGAACAAAGCATGCTCGGGCAGCGGGTGCTTACACCTCCTCCAACAGGATGACCTGAGAATTAGCAATCAAAGCCAGGGAGCGTCAAAGAGCCCACTGCCTTTGATATGCAAATCTGGCTTCCCTCACAGGAGAGGATGCCAACTCCCCCATGTCCAGGGCCCATATGCCGCTGGACAGGCAGAAAAATTATTAGTCAGAATGCGTGTTCTCCTTCAATCTAGTTCCACCACTAAGGTGGGCTACCTGAAGTGAATACGATAATCAGAAGTCTGCCATCTTTGTGATGGCAAACTTTGGAACTCTGGGACAGGGTTATGCCCAATTCATACAGGAAGTGCCATATAGGGGGTGTAGTGACCCCAGGAGTAAGTAGCCCATTGGTTACCACCCTACACTCTCCCAATGCCCCGAAATTGATTAATTAGGAGAGCCCCAGGCACCAGGAAATCAGATCCTGTCGACCTAAAAGAAGAAGGACTGAAGAGCCACGAAAAGCAACTAATGTGGAAGATGCAACTGACTTGGCGCCAGCCCTGCTGGCCTGTTCGATGTTCCCGACAGTTGCGCCAAAGTTGACTCACCCTGCAAACTGCTGCGCTTCCTAAAGCCTGGGAGGACTGCCAGCACTTCTGCCAAGACTAAGGAACTCCTGTGGAGCAGCAGAGCTGTTCCCCGGCACCTGCAAGAACTGTGAGGATTCTGGACCGCGTAAACCCGACACTGGCTAGCACCACTGCACCCATCGCGCCAAGACTGACCTGAAGTGGGCCAACGCTGCCGGCATTGTCTTACAGAGACTAAGCCCACCTTGGGTTCGCCAGGAGGGGACTCTTCGACTGCAGCCTCTGTATTCAGCCCCCCGACTGTGAGTGACTCGGCTGTTATAAACTCAACGCCTCAAGACACCTCTGCACCCGTCGCCCCTGGCCTGAGGGAAGTGGACCCAAGGTGTCCCCACGTTCCCTAGCATCGTGAGGTCTGAGCCCCCCTGTTGCTTCTGACCGACTGGCCACCCAGTCCAAACATGCAGCGTCTTTCCTACCCGACTGATCCCCATTGACTAACATTGGGCACTCAACGCTGTATTGAACCACTTCATCCGTCCGCCCTAGGGTCACTGACGCAGTTGTATAGCTGCACGCCATAGTTTGCCTTATTAAATTAATCTTTGCATTTCTTAACGTTTTTATTGTAGAATTGTACTATTTTAACTTTGGGTGTGTTGTTGCTTCTTTTGGCACTACATATGATTGGTGCTATTTCTTTTAATATTGTACTGCTACCGTGTGTTCCGCCTGCTTACCTGATCTGTTCACTATCCAGCACCCCAGTCTACCATGGGTTTTCCCGCTTGTTGTGGAGGGCGCCGGCATAGATTACAGGTCACTTCCTGGTTGGTGGGGAAAGTCACGAGACGGGTTAGCGGTCCAGGGCTTTCCCTACTTAATGCGCATGGCAGGTTCATCGCGCAGCGGACGCGCGCAGCGCTTGCGCCGCTAACGCGCAGCGTGTGCGCTGCTAGCATGCCGAAGGCACACCAAAGGTAAGCCCGTCTGCGCCGGTCCGCTCCACGACCGTGCCAGGGGCCAGGGATGCTGCCCCGCCTGTCATTTTTGCCCATGTAAGGCTTGTAATTCGAGAAAGGTCCTGTTAGAGCTTAGACCAACAGCCAAGGTCTGCTATCACACTTGTGACCCTGAGGCCCTTTTAGATAGAAAATATCAAGGGTGCCTAAGCTGTGACACCAATGAGAAGCCCAAATTGAAGAATCTGACCGACCTTACTGTCATTAAGTCCGCCCCTAATCTGAATGTTGCTAAAGGGTTTCTCATAAATGCCAGATCTATGGTAAAAAATAATATCGCTTTTAGAGACTTTGTCTCAGCCAGAAAGCCTACTTGGGTTTTCGTTACCGAAACCTGGGCCACCGATACCTCTGGGCCTGATCTGGTTGATGCAATCCCCTCTGGTTATGCTTTGTCCAGATTGGACAGAGTAGGCCGTCGAGGAGGAGGGCTGGGAATTCTGTACAAAGACTCTCTCATTTGTCACACCAAGACCCTCTCTACCCTTTCTGATTCCTATCAGGCCTTTTACTTTTCGAATAACTTCCTCCCTTCAGAATGCTTCTCTGGCCTTTTGTTTTATAGGCAACCGGGGCCTATATCCTCTTTCAGTCAGGATATTAGCAAATTGATAGAGCCGTTCCTTGAGAGATCTAACATCACTCTCCTGGGGGACTTTAACTTTCACCTGGAGAATATGGCATGCAAGGAAACTCAAGTTTTTCTGGAAACACTGGGTTTCTGCGGTCTGGCTCAGCTGGTGGAAGGCCCACCCATCTGGCAGGTAACACCCTTGATGGGGTTTTCTCTAATGATCCCAGGCTGAAGGTGGGGCAGCCCATCCCACTAGCCTGGTCCGTTCATTTTGCTGTGTGGTTTGACCTGTACGTTCAGGCGGCAGTAGTCCCTACTTCTGTTCTTAGGAAGCAGGAGATGAGAAGGAATTTCAAACCTATAAATAATGAAGTACTCTCTCCCTTCCTGAATGAACTGGAGCTCGCTGATCAGCCGGACGCTAATTCGGCTGCCCTGGGGCTCTCTGGCACCTTAATAGGAGCAATGGACATCCTTGCCCCTCCTAAGAGAAATTATTCAGCGAGGAAAAGTCCATCGGCTCCCTGGTTCTCAGACAGACGTGGAATGCTGAGACAAGGATGTCGAAAACAGGAGCGGTTGTGGCGGGTCCACCTAGAGCCTAGCGAGAAAGAGCGGCATAAGCAATGTTTAAAAGAATATAAATTAGCCATTATGGAGGAAAAAAGAGCTTATTTCTCAAAGGTCACTGTTTCCTTCAATTCCTCTAGAGATCTTTTTAAGATCATTGATTCCTTAACATCTCCTCAGGTAGTAGACCCGATAGAGGGATCCCAGGATCTGTGTGATAAAATATCCACCTTTTTTCATTCCAAAATTTTGGATATTTATGCCGCCTTGGAATCTGCAAACTCTCGCACTAGTTCTATCACCCTTTCCTCTACTATGATAGGAGAGAGTCTGCCTAGTCAGCAGACTCCAAGTCTTCTTACCTTTCCTCTGTTGTCACCTGAGATTGTGGACCGGCTTCTAGACAACGTCAACTCGGATTCCCCACTGGACCCGTGTCCGCTTAAGGTGCTGAAAACCTGTCGGGAAGGGTCATTCCTCCTCTCATGGAGGTTATGAATTGTGCCATCTTGGAGGGAGTTTATCCTTCCCCATGGAAGACTGCGGTCGTGAAACCGCTTCTGAAGAAACCTGCTTTGGACCCAGGTGTTCTGCAAAACATTCGGCCCATTTCCCTGCTACCCGCCCCTGCAAAGCAGTTGAAGGCCTATCTCAACCTTCACCTCAGCACCTATCTTAAGGACCATCTCCTTTTGGATAGATCGCAACATGGTTTCAGGAGATACCAAAGTACGGAGACTGCCCTTACGGCAGTCACTAATAACCTTTCGTACTACGGTCCTGTTGGATCTTGCAGTGGCCTTCAACACTCTGTCTCCCCTCATACTGGTGTCTCGCTTTAGAGAGATAAGTGTCTGGGGCCCTGCTTTGAGTATTCGTGCCTCCTTCCTTTATGAAAGAGAACAGAGAGTGAAGTTAGGCCAGTTCCTCTCTGCTCCTAAACCCTTGCATTGTGGGGTTCCTCAGGGCTCCTCATTGAGCCCTACACTTTTTAACATCTATGTGGCCCCCCTTGCAAGGGTGGTGAGATCATTTGGGTTGGAGGTGTTGTCTTATGCAGACGACACCCAAATAATGGTCTCTCTTACACATACAGTAAAGGATTGTGCTAAAAATGTTAGGAACTGTATTGAGGCTGTTTCTCAATGGATGGTGGAGAACTTCCTGAACTTGAATGGAGACAAAACCAAGGTATTGATTTTTGGGAGTAACCAGGAAATTTGGTCTACTGAGTGGTGGCCGCCCTCGCTTGGGGAATGCCCCTGTCCAGTCCTTCATGGGAAGAACCTGGGGTTGATAATGGACACTGCTCTCTCCTTTGATCTTCAGGTAAACAGGACTGTCCTCTACCTGTTTCGAGATCATTAGGACCCTCAGAAAGATCTCCCACTACCTCTCCCCAGACTCTCGGAAGCAGGCCATTCTGGCCTTAGTATCCTCTAGGCTGGACTATTGTAATGCCCTCTATATGGACATTAACAAGAGACTCTTCCATCAACTCCAAATGGTCCAGAATGCCGCGGCGAGGATGGTGTTGATTCTTTCCAGATACAGCTCAGCCTCGGCCACACTCAAGAGCTTGCATTGCCTTCCAATGGACCGTAGGATCTCGTTTAAGATCCTGTGTCTGACTTATGAAGCCTTCTATGACGCTAGTCCGGAGGGCATCAAGTCACTTGTTCATCATTATACTCCCAGCAGATCTCTTCGATCCTCAAACAAAAATCTCCTTGCTGTCCCTAGGTTTTTGAAGGCTAAATGGGGTGGCAGAGCCTTTTCCACTGCGGTGCCTAAGTTGTGGAATTCATACCCGTTAGAGCTCTCAGGGCACCCTTCTCTTCTGTTTCGCAAGGCCTTAAAAACCTGGCTTTTCCCTTAGACATATCTGTAAGTTTGCCCCTACTGTCCCTGTGCTGGCTGTACCGTTCTAGCGCCTTGATGCCCTTGGGCTAAGTTCGCTCTTTATAAGACCACATTCATTCATTAGTGCTACTGGGGGTGACCTCCTGGTGCTTCCTTGGACCGTGCCCTTTACTCACCATAAGTTCTGACGATTGGTCTCGTAAGTCGCTGTAGAGAACATTTATGCAGTATTTGTTTTTTCTCCATAGCTTAACATTACCGCTTATGAAAATTGCACTAAGTGTCAGTTAGTCAGGCCCTTTAGAAGTTTGCTTAAGATTTTTGTATAGTTTCTAAATTGATCCAAACTACTGTAAAACCATGCCTGGGGCAGCAAGTCCATCCCAAAAGCTCAACCTGGGCCCATACAGGAAACTTAAGTTAACTCAACTTAAGACCCTCTGCCAAGCATGGAACCTGACCGTTTGATCTAGACCCACTAAAAGCCATCTGCAACAGTTGCTTGCAGAGAGCTTGACTCATGGCAGGGAATGAAACTCCTGAGGAGTCAGGGGAAGGAGAGGTGGACTAGATTGAGGATTAACTCAACACCCCAACTGACAGCAATTCCACTGGGAGTACTACAGCTAGTGTCCTAGAGAAAGCAGCGACTGAGATGCAGATATTTAGAAACTAGTCAAAATGGTAGAATTAGAGGCTCAACTCTTGGCTATAGAGGCAGAAAGAGCTGAAATGGGCCTAGGACCCATTCCTGGTGGCAGAAAAGTTTTAAATAGGGAGAAGGATGGTGCTTTTGACCCCAAGATACCCAAAGGGATTGTTCTCAAATATACAGAGAATGGTAAAATCACCAAATGGCTTACAGCCGTTGATAGGGCTTGAAAACTGAGGAAACTCCGGCAAAAGTATTGGGGTTCTCTACTCTCAAAGCTATTCTTAGACACTGAATGAGGCAGATGCTGAGTCGTATGACCTCATCAAGGATACCCTGATCGATGGCTCTAGACTCATAGCTGAGGAGTACAGGATCAGGTTCAGGGAAACTCGAAAAACCTGAGTCAGACCTGGTTCGTTTTTGTTGACTTCTCAGTCTAAACCCTAGGTGGCTGGTTGAAAGTTAACAAGATGCAAGACTATGATGGGCTTTATGATCTTATTATGAAAGAGCATCTGTTAAGTAGCTGTGTTCCTGAAAAGATGCATCATTACCTGGGAGACCTAGGTCCACTTTCTCCCAAGAATTGGAAAAGAAGGCAGACCACTGTGTCAGGACAAGTGTAACCAAGACAACTACTGGTGGGGGTGACCAAAAGAAATGGGTTGCTAAGCCTCCCCAAGGGAAAGATGGAGACCAGTCTGAAGATAAAAACTAAGAGTCTTCTTAAGGCCCCCAAAAACCGGTTTAGGACTGTGGGTCCAAGACAATGCACAGTCTAAGGGTGGGTACCAGGGTAACAACTGGGATCCCAAGAAGGCGTCAAAGTCAATGGGCATCAAACTGGAGACTGTAGCTGTCCCAAAAAGGCTACCCTTAGTGCACCTGCAGTTCCTGCAGTGGTAGGTCTCCAGATAGGATCCCAGGTGAGTCCTGACTGAAGAACCGGGTTTTAGAACCCAGCGGCGCCAGGGGCACGCCCAAAGTCTTCGGGTTCGCCTGTCTTAGAATACAGAGACACAGGATACTTCTGAGTGGCGTCAAAGATCAAATTTATTGGCTGCAGCCAGTAACAGAAGTCCTAGAAATCATCACGGTATGAGTTCTCAGGAGACTGCTCAACTTTACAAAGCAAGTCATCCCTTTTTATGCCAAACATATGCTTCAGGCAAACATTCCTTGTTTACAGTTTAACCAATCACATGTTTCCACAACAAAAGTATTGCATGACGACAAACCCATTTTACAGTTGTCCGGCCCATAATCAATCATTGAACAAACCCAACATTCTTCTTTAGACAAGCCGGACAAACCCATAATAAAAATGACCACAACCCATATCGTAAATAGACCATAAAGGAAGAAACCGACACAGATAGAAGTATGATAAGGCATGTTTGTGTGCAGTAAAACTTTATGATGTCGTGTGCTCTGATCCTTAACCTTGATCAGCTAAAGGGCAGGAACTGGTTTAACAAGGTCAGCTTCAGGCAACAGGGTCAGTTCACTCCGGTCAAACAGGAGTCAGCACGAACTCGAGCAAAGGTGTATATGTCCTTAAAAGACTGGTTCAGCCACAGTCGTCGGCCTATGTGAGGTCAACCACAAAATGGCTGCCATACACAAAATAGAACCCATGGGTTCAGAATTCACAGAACCTCAGACCCTCCTTTTGCCCTTGCATAGGCAATCACTCAGTCTGTATCTGAATCGATGTCAATATTCATCAGGTCATTTAGGTGCTGCTGGAGCATCATTCTATCTCTCTGTACTTCTCTCAAGACAGGCGGTCTCCTTACACACGTAGTAGCACAAAGGCCACATATGGCAGGACCACACTGTACACAAAGACAACACAGAAAAAGAATCGCTAAAGCCGTACCAATGACCATCAGAATCTTCCATCCCCAAGCGGATAACAGTCCCCAAAACCATCCAGTCAATGACCAATCTCCTTTGTCCACATGTATAGACTCGGAGATCGTATGCAGTCTGGAAATGGCCTCGTATACTGTAGGAGCATTATCTGGAATGAAAACGCAGCAACTCGATTGGATCACTTTACATACTCCACCTCGATCTGCAAGTATGACATCTAAAACCATACGGTTCTGTAACGTCATAAGGCGATCCGCTTGAAGCTCAGCAGTCAAATTACTAAGGGCACCGGCAGTTTAGTTTATGGTGGATTCAACCACTCTCGTCAATTGCCGCAAGCCTCTACTGTTAGCCATGGGTCCCCAAAATGGCAAGAAACCCTTAAAGAAGTCTCCAGCTTCTTGCCAGCGGTATCTTCCCGATCGAAGACACCCCTAGCAACTCTCGTCTTGTGGTAATCTGCAGCAGCAGTATACGTAGGAGGCAACAAGTATCCAACATAACACGTTCCCGAAAAATCAGAGGGCAACCATGTATATGCTCTGTTGTAACAATCAAAATACGTGCCCTTAGCTGCCAAAAACGGCGGGGCAGATTGAGACGTGAAAACATACGTATGAGTACAAACGCTCTTTCCCAACTGAGCTTTCGGATTTTTGCCATTACCTTGCAGACAAAAATGACCTCGGTGGGGTACGATCCAAATCGGAGGTGACCTCTTTCGTTTCTGCCTTTCACTCTGACTAACACTGTATCCGGTTGCGTTCCAACCAACATAAGCCAATAACTCATCCTTGGGAATAGTCCTATACGTATTGATATCCCTGCTCATATTCATGACTCCCTTCACCAAGGCTTGATTACTCGAGTTATCTCTCATGGAACGCAGGGGGTAGACTTCGAGGGCATAAATGAACATCGTCTGAAAAGCCCATAAAGACCCATTCTGACTAAACGGTAAGATCAGATAGGGAACACCTCTATCTGTAGTGGATGTATGACATTACAACGCATGCTTTTACATCGCATGCTTTTACAACGCGGTTTTTACAACGCATACCATTACAACGCATAGTGCTTTTAGGCGCTGGATAGTGAATTGTTTAATTTACTATTCCAACTCCAGTCCCCGTGGATAGTAGGGAAGGTGTTGGATAGTACATTAAACCTATTCCCTATCCTAGAGCGCCCCCCAGCGCAATGCGTTGTAATGGTTTGCGTTGTAAAAGTTGCGTTGTAAAGGCACTGCGTGGTAAAAGTTGCATTGTAAAGGTTGTTTACCATCTGTAGTATGTGGCATAAGACCGCACACCCAACAATTTGTGATGTTCACTACCAACTGATGTTGATGCAGGAGCTGTATGAATGAGTTATTTACAAATTCCGACCTTCTAAACTGCTCGTGTTCAGGTAAGATATGAAAAGAATGCAAAGAAGTAGTAGTAGGAAAAGACATAGGTTGGGAGGTGGGTGCAGAAGTCAATTGGGTAGTGAAAACAATCCAACCCACCAATGCTAACGTCATGCTTAAAAACATCAGAACACATGTTATCAGAAAACATTTGCTATGCATTAATTTACACAGTTTCATTTTAAAGTTAATTTCCTCGGCAGCTCTCTCCATCACAAAAAACTCCATCCTCTAACCGTGCTGTTCGCGGCAGTTGGTTTTCTTCCGCTAAGGAATGCGTCTGTCAGTCCAGGGAACGCCCTAGGACCAACCAGAACCGTCGACCTTGTGTCTACACGACTGCAATCCCAAGTCTTTATACCGCGACCCTACAGCTGAGCTCGGATGGCAGCTCGAAAAAGAAAAATAGGCCAAAACAGTTTCTTGAATGAGAGAGTGCAGTTCTCCAAAAACAAAAGGAAAAAATATGTTTTTATTTGTCCATTGTTTCTCGGTCGTAAATTATAACGGCCTTTACCAGGCACTGTCTGATCTTTAAACAGAAGTTCAGGCTCAGTGGTGTCCAATCTCAGATGCGGAGGTACAGCTGCTTGCAAAATGTCGTCGTCCTCTCGTTCAGACTTTGTCCATACTAGATGTGCATCGCTAACCGGCATGAACTTCGGCACTCGTTCTGTCTCTGAGTCACCAATACCTTCACGGATCCACTGGTCGTACGGCAGAGGTAAAGGCACCCTCTTACAATGTACGCCGTGGACCCAATTCCGCTTCCCGAAGACCTTCACGGAGGTTCTTGTCGACAGGAGCACCTGGTGGGGGCAGGTCCAGCGGGGCTGCTCGTTTTTGGTCCGCTGAAAGTTTTTCACGAGGACCCAGTCACCGGGATTGATGGTGTGACCTGGGTCCACAGATGCTGGTGGCAAGTTATCGTGAACCTGTTGATGCAAGACACGCAATTTAGCCGTCAGGTCATACAAATAGTCCACCAACACAGGATACTCGATGTCACTAAACTTCACTGGCCTCGGCACTCCCCACACATTCGCCGGGCGTCCAAAAACAATTTCATATGGACTAAGCCCAATTCAGGAATGCACTGTAGTTCTAGTTGACAAAAGTGCCAACGGCAAAGCATCGGGCCATTGGAGACCAGAACTCGCCTGAATTTTGGCCAATTTTAATTTCAGGGTGCCGTTATAACATTCCACTAAACCAGCTGATTGGGGATGATTCGCAGCATGAAATTTTTGTCTTATGCCCAAACCCTCACACACTTTCTTCATGATCTTCCCCACAAACTCACTTCCATTATCACTCCACACCATCCTTGGCAATCCGAACCTAGGGAAATATTCTTTGAGCAAGACTTGAGCTGTGGACGAGGCAGTATTATCTTTTGGGGGTATGCCTCTACCCATCTAGAAAAGGCACAAACAACTACAAGGACGCATTTCAAATTGTTGCATCTTTCCATGTGGATAAAATCCAATTGCAGAACCTCGAACGGATACGTCGGAGGTGCAAAGTGACCAGCTGGAGTTGGAGTTCCCTTGCCAGGATTACACATCAAACACACCATGCAATTCTTGACCACATTCTCTGCACATTTGGGAATGCCACCATTCTCCCACACTGGAGCCAACAACTTACAAATCCCTTTCGCACTAATGTGAGACAACCCATGTGCCATCGTAACCACCGCAAGCACATACGCATCCGGCAACATCCATCTTTGGTGTTCTGATAACTCAACCCAACAACCAGTCGAATCCAATCTACCCGTAGTTTCTCTCCACACACTCTTTTCATTTTCAGTGGCTTCAGTCTGGATTGATTTCACACTCTCAATCGTATCTTCACACATTCCAACTGCACCAATCCATCTCGCAGGGCCTGCAACATACATTCGACTCATCACAATTTTCGCCGTTTCTTTCTCAACTTCATCCGCAAATGCATTACCACGATCAACATCATCCGTAACCTTTCGGTGAGCGATACACTTCATAATCGCAACTTGCTTCGGCAAAGTAAGTGACTCAAGAAGCTCATTCACCAACTGCCCATGTTGAATCTTAGTCCCATGGGATGTGAGAAATCCCCTTTCTTTCCACAAGCGTCCAAAACTATGGGCAACACCAAACGCATACTGACTATCGGTATACACATTCTCTCTCTTTCCCTCAGACAAAATACACGATCTCGTTAATGCAATCAATTCCGCTGCTTGTGCTGAATTATAGCTCACTCGTGCAGTTTCAACAATTGTGCATAATGTCGTCACGGCATATGCTGCCGTTGTATCACCATTCGGAAGCTTGTAGCATGACCCATCAACCCATAGCGTACCATCAGGATCTAAAAGAGGAGTATCCTTCAGATCAACTCTACCCTTCGTTTCCTCTTCCGTCCTCAAAAAACAATCATGCTGTTCCTGACCATCTGTAGCCACACAAATCGGCAACAATGTTGCTGGATTCAATACATTACACCGCTTGATGTGCACATGACTAGCCAAAAGCGTCAATTCATAACCCGACAACCTCGCACTAGTAAGGTGCTGAGTCTTGGTTCGATTTAATAAAGTATCCACTGCATGTGGAACCATCACAACCAACGTATTATCCATCACCAATCCAGCAGACTGTCGGATAGAAACAGCCCCTGCCGCTGTAGCTCTCAAGCAACTTGGCAACGCTCTAGCTACCGGATCTAAAGTTGACGAGAAATACGCACATAGACGCTGCTTATCACCGAATTGTTGAGTCAAAACTGACAATGCACGACCCTCTCTCTCGTGGACATAGAGTGTAAAAGGCTTACTGTAGTCAGGAGTACCCAACACTGGAGCAGAACACAACGCATCACGCAATTCAGAAAAACTTTTCTGACAATCGTCAGACCAAGGAAGAGGGTTCGGTATATCCTTACAAGTCAATGCCAACAGAGGTTTTGCCAACAAAGAAAAGTTCGGAATCCACTGTCTACAATGCGACGTGATACCCAGGAAAGCATGTATCTCTCTCTGCGTACTTGGCACAGTCATTTGAGCAATCGCTTGAATTCGTTCTGGGGTCAACCTTCTTCCCTCCTTCGACAAGAGATGACCTAAGTAGGTCACTTCTTGGCGACAATACTGCAACTTCGAAGGTGACACTTTATGATGCAAGTCAGACAAATGTCGCAACAAAGAAAGAGTAGCTTCTTTACAAATGTCCTCACTATCAGCAGCCACTAATAAATCGTCAACATACTGAATAAGAGCAGCACCAGCAGATAACACAAAAGTATCGAGTTGAGTTTTCAAAGCCTGACTATAAATGGAGGGACTTTCACAATAGCCTTGGGGAGCTCTCTTAAATCGGAAGCTTCGGCCTCCTAAAGAGAAGCCAAAAATATCTCTACTCTCCTCAGCAATTGGAATACTGAAGAAAGCATTTTTCAAGTTTATGACTGAAAACCAGGCAGCTGAAGCAGGAATCAAAGTCAACAAAGCAGTAATATCTGAAACAACTGGAAACTGTGGCACAACAATCTTGTTAACCTCTCTAAGATCGATCACAAACCTGTAAAAAGGTGGCTGAGAAGAGTACGTGCGTTTCAGGACAGGCAAAACAGGACTGTTACCCACATTACCTCTCATTTCTTCAATCATAGATGATTGCTAAAAGCGCTCTTTCACCATCGCTAGAAATCCGATATTGGGGAATACGTGGCAATTTAACATTCGCTTTAAGCGTCACAACATAGGGTGGGATCTCCAAAAGACCCACATCATTAGGACCAGTAGCCCAAAGAGTATCAGGGAGAGAAAGCAATTCTGGTGGAAGCCGATCTTTAGACAAATACATCGGAGAGATCCTTTCTTACCCAATGTAAGCTGACTCCCGAAGGAGAACAATGCAATGTCGCATTCAATCTTTTCAACAAATCCAAGCCTAACAAATTCTCACCACAACCTGTCATTAAAATGAGAGGTGCTTCCAATTCACAAGGCCCTATGGAAAGAGACAAGGGACTAGAAACTGGATTACGAACTGGGGCGCCAGAGAATCCTACCGAAACATTCGTTAAGCCAGACAAAGGTGCGCCAGGGAGTTTAGAGTGCATGATAGAACTCTGCACCAGTATCCAAAAGAAAAGGCTCTACTACACCTGATGTAACTACTGCAACATAAGGTCCACTCTGGTCTACTGGAACTGACACTACTCCCTCTCTTTGTCCATGGCTGTCCTAGCAATCATTATAACTAGTACCCTCGTTTTCAACATAATAATCGTCAGTGTAGTATTGCGTAGATCTGCCAGTCTGTATATTCTGCTGATCAAAATAATTCATTGAACTCTGAGGAGGAAAAGAACGTTCGTTCTGAGGAAACGCACCACGTCCTCTACCTCTAGATACTTGCTGGAAACCACCACGACCTCTCAGACCCGACATACCACTTGTACGTTGTCGTAAAACAGGACACTCATTCTTGTAATGACCTTCCTCCCTACAATACGCACACTGATTCAGACCCAAAGGTGGTCTTGGAGCAAAATACTCAGGCTTCTGTGATATTCTCTGAAACTGTGGAGGTTGCTGAAACTGTGGACGTTGCTGTGACTCTTGCTGATTCGAGCGAGGCGGATACGCCTGCTGCAAAATAACTTTTGTCTTCAAGTCTTTAGTCTTCTTCTCTACTCTATCTTTCTCATCCTTATCCCTATTCTCATGGTACTGTGCAGTTGCCAATATCTGAGCCGACGAAGAAACAGCCCACGAACTCTCAGAGTCCTTCAACTTGTTACAAAGCTCTGAAAGTAAATTAAAGACAAACTTATCTATGAACAATCTTTGGCCACCTTCCGTACTCATGTCCTGACCACTATGATCTATGACTGTTTCTTCAAACCTAGTGAAGAAATCTGACACACTTTCATCTTTCTTCTGTTTGCATGCTGCTAACTTGTCCCAATTCACTCGTAAAGCCGGCATCATTGTCTTCATAAGGTTGATAATTCTGCCAGGTAAATCTGCAACTAGAGGCTCAGGCTTAGCTCCACCAACCTGTCTACCATCCGCAGCAGTAATATTAGCCCATGTATCACCTAACTCTGGCGCATTATCCTCATGACGAATCTTTGCCCACAAAGGTTGAGGAACTACGTTACCCAACAGCATGTCTATGTCAGCTAAATTCATGATGCATGCGTCAACTGTCTGGGACAATTCTTTGTAATGGCCAGCTGGATTCTTACGGGATCAGGTAAAGACTGTTTAAGGGCCAAAACTTCTACTCTCTTCCATGGAACATGTACCCATACTCTCTGAAAATGAGGCAGAACAGGTGGGATAGCGTTTGCGTCCCCTTCTCTCCAAACTGGGGGAAGCTCTCTCATTGGATATTGTCGTACCTTTCTCCTAACTGCGGAATCAGGCTCAAATAGTCGCTGAGAAGGAAAATCACTCCTAAACGCAAGTACCATCGCAACTGCTTTCTCAATTCCGGGACCCACTATCGTCCCTTTCGCAAACTCGGACTGTATATTTAGCAACTCCACTGGGACTGAACCCAAATCATTATCTTCCCATTCCTCACGAAGGAAAGTACACATAACTTCAAAAACATACCTTTGCTTGGGTGCTTCCCACTGCTGGAAAACATCCATAACTGACTCTAAGTTATACCTCGAAACATTCGAAACCCATCTGCGAGCCAAGAGATCTAACACTGCCTGTTCTTTGGGACCAGGTAGCTGACTACGCATTTGTTTACGTGCAGAAACAGGGGTCATACTCAATGACCCAAAGAAAGGAGACAAAAGACCAGTAACAGTATCAGTCATTCGTTGTCGAGCAGAAGGAGAAGCTGTCATAAGGACAGGAGACAAAGTATTTTGAGGTGATAGAAGTGTAGGGTTAGTAGCAAGAGAAGTTGAAGGTACAGGAGAATAAGGCAAAGTAGTTCTAGACAAAACCGATAGCAAAGTCGGCGGCCCCAGAGGAGGCTGCGCCGTAGGAGGAAGAACCAGCTGAGGAGGAGCCGGTGGCTGAACAGCAACGAGAGGTTGTGCAACTGGAGCTTGCGGAGGTGCCGTAGCACTCTGTGCATAAGGGGGTGGTAATCTCAACAAATGTGACATCAAAGGTTCCTTCTCAGGGTCCTTCGTTGCATTCTCAAGAAGAGATGGCAAAGCTGGATAACATTTATCAATAGCCATATTATGTTGCCTATCTGACACCTCAATTGCTTTATCTTCTTCGTTTTCTTTAAACTGCTTAGCAGCTTGCATTATTGATCCATCCTTTTCTCTTTTATCTCTTTTAGCTTGTTTAATTTCTCGTTGTCTGGCTTCTTTACGCCAAAGGCGAAAGGAGTCAAACATTGCCGGCCGGGCTTTCTTCCTAAATAATTTCGTTTCTAAATTATCTAAAATCTCGGTATCAAAACTACCATATTGGGGCCATCGGTAAACACCATCCTTCCTGGTATAGCGGACCCATACTTCATTGAACGTAATGGGGCCCACGCCGTGTTTAGAATAGAGCTCATAAGTCGGAGTTCCAACTGGAGGTATCGGACATGAATCCTCCAATCTGGAATCCCTGTTACAACCACAACTGAATATCCTCCTAATTTTGCTAAGACTAGACATCTTCGCTCACTAATCTAGCTTCAAACTTCAAGGGATTATCTACAACGATTTTTATTTTTTTTAAACAAAATTTTATTGATTTTACACATCAACAAAGAAACAGATGACAGTGGTTCCACTAATTGCCCGTTACATATCAATATTTCTGTTCATACCCTACATGTCAATGCCCTCACCTTCCCGCTCCCTCCACCCTCTCTACCCCCACCCCCCCATGTCAGTGTGCCTCATATGGTACTCTTGCGTTGCAACATAAATCTGCATGAAACAGCAGGTGTCTCCTCCTAGGTCTGAAACAGTAACTCCCACTCTGAGACGGGGTCTGAACGCTGAATAGACCCGTGCATGCCACTCCTTCCAACCTCCACTACCCCCAGTGCGATCATTCAGTCCCTCGGCTGGTAACGGGTGTGTAGGCCTAATGTGCTATTCCCCTTGTAGGTGTCCCCGCCCTCCTCGCTACCATCGCTTCCTCAGGGCCTACTTGAGCCTCCGCCTCACTGCCCTTTACAACGTCGGACATTGATTGTAATTCTACTACCAGCGCACTCCACGCCCTGGCTGTTTCTAGCGCTTTATCATTGGCTGCGCGGGCGGCTAACTGTAAGCGGAGGGTCCCCTCACTAGAAGCCCATTGCGGGAAACACCCCCGCCATCTCAGGAAGCTGGGCCCCCCGCTGGACTTCCAGTGTAGGGTGAGCTCCCTCTTGGCCAGGATCAACCCCAGATCGAAAAATTTACTGGTAACTTTCGTGGATGGTGTGTGCGGGAACCAAAGTAGGAGGCAAGCTCCCATGTCAATTTCAACATGGCGTCCAGTAATCTCATTCAGACAAGTCACGACATCAGCCCAATACGAACCAAGCCCCGTGCAGGCCCAGAACATGTGTCCAAAGTCAGCACCCTCCGAGTTACAACGAGGGCACGCCGATTGCGCCCCACCTAAAACCCGCTGGATCTTGGCCGGCGTCCAATACGCCCTATGTAGAGTGTAGTATTGGACCAATTGGAACCGAACATTGCGCGTGCCCTTCCAGGCCCGGCGCACAAGTTGGGGCCAAGTCGTCTCCGGGATCTGTCGGCCCAGGTCTGTTTCCCAGCGTTCCCGTAGCTTGTCTAGTGGGGGGGGGGGGCATCCAGCGCCAATCTCCTATATAAACAAGTAATGGCCTTGAAGGTGCCAGCCGCCATCATGACATATTGACAGCCTAATGACGTGGGAGGTTCCGCCAAGCCCTTCCTCCAGCGTCTCTGGATCGCAGCGACCAGAGCCGCATGGAGTAGGAAGTCGCCTCTCAGTAAGTCAAAAGCCTCCCGCAGGTCGGAAAACGATAACAAGACACCATCCCTGTACAAGTCCCCTACCATGTGGACCCCATTGTCCTCCCAAGTAGCCAGCCCTGACCAGTCCCCGCTGTGCGGGAGGGCTGTACACATACCTAAGGGGATCTCCGGCGCATAAGGAATGTGGATACCAGCCCGTTTTTGAATACGAAGCCAGCAGTGACGGAGGGTACGTTCCTCCAGAGACAGCTGGTCCAGACGAAGTCCCTGTTGAAGCAATATGAAAGACAGAACATGTCGCCGTATAATTCTGCCCTGCGGGCTGTCTGGACCCCTAAACTCCCGCGCCATAGCCTGTGTAAGCCACTGCAGCTGTGCCGTCAGGTAGTACCATTCGAAATCCGGCACAGCTAGGCCTCCCTCCTCCCGCGATCTAAGTAGGGTGGATAAAGCTACGCGCCTCCTGCCAGAGCCCCAGAGGAATCCTATCACCATCGACCGCAATGTCCGAAAAAAGGAGAGCGGAATTCACACCGGTAGTGTGCAGAAAAAATAAAGCAAGCGCGGGAGGACCACCATCTTCAGTAATGCTATTTGTCCGGCCACAGACAAGGGAAGGGTACGCCAAAATCCAATATTGCCTCTGATGCCTCTCAACGCTCTGCCCACATTCCATTCATACAGGGACGCATGGGTATGATAAACGTGAACCTCGAGATACGGTAGACACTCCGGCTCCCAACGTAGTTCCCCAAGCTCTGTGGGCCGTGCACACCGAGGAGTCAGGGGGAACATGCAGGTCTTGGACCAGTTAACACGGAGCCCCGATAGTGCACCAAACTCTCGGAGCAAGGCCCGTGCTCCCCGCACCGAAGTCTCCACATCGGCCAGATACAGCAGGAGGTCGTCGGCGTACAGAGAAATGTGGTGCTGGACACCACGCAACAGCACCGCCTCATAGTGCCGTCCCTGTCGCGCCCGCGCCGCCAGAGGCTCAATCGCCAAAGCGAATAGGAGCGGGGACAGGGAGCAACCCTGCCTAGTACCCCTCGTCACTGCACACGCCGCGGAGATCGTACGGCCCGTGCGGACCCTAGCAGCAGCAGAAGCATATAGCAGCTGCGTCCACCGGATGAATCCGTCCCCCAACCCAAACCGACGCAGCACACAGAACAGATACGGCCATTCCACGCTATCAAACGCCTTTTCGATATCCACCGAAAGGACAGCCGCGTCTGGAGGGCCCTCCCCCTCAACGTCCATAACCCGTATCAAACGCCGTATACACGCCTAGGTGCTCCGCGTGGGGATAAAGCCCGCCTGATCCGGGTGCACGAGGGCACACATGTGGGCCGACAGTCGCGTGGCCAGAATCCTGCTCAGCACTTTATAGTCCACAGTGAGCATCGAGAACGGACGGTATGCCGTTCTTGCCGTGGGTTGGCCGCCCTTCTTCAACAACCTTCAACGAAAAACAAGGGAAACCCTACTCACAAAGGAACCAGGGCCAACAATTATAACAAGAACAATGGTTCCAGTGGTGTAATCAGAATAGTATAAATTAGTTCTATAGCTCAATAGCAATGAAAATTAGTACTGAGGATTGACAGGCATGAAAAAGAGAGATGCACGTACAATTGTGTATAGTAGTTATGTATTTTACTTCATTGTATGAATCATGTTACAATATATCATACAGTACCTTACATAAAAAAAGGAAAACTATAAACAATACATAAGAGTGCAGTGTTTCCCAAGTGTATCACAAAAACCAAGTTAAACATATATAAAACACATAGATGCTCATAAGGCACAGGGGTTTCTAATTGAATATATGAAAAGGAAAAAGACCCAGGAGAATAATGTAATTCTTAAAAGTGTTTCTACACAATCGTAGACACTTTATATCAGGTTCTGTTCCTTATAGCGTCGACGGCGTTTCGACCCTCAAGGATATGGGTCTCGTCAGGACAGGACAATGAATGACATCTAGAATCTGGATTTTATCCTGTGTGCACCCATGCACGGTGAAAAAATGGAAGGGAATTACTCACCAACAAGTGACCCAGCCGGGCCCACTTGTGGTGGTCAAAGAATTTCAATGTGCAATATGTGCACGTGGGCAGTAGTAACGTAGTTTAACGGTGACTGTGGTTGCACCTGTGATTATTTAGTAATTGGCAAGAATAGTCCAATTTACAACCGGTTCGATAATCCAATGGTGGCCGTGTTGTTCAAAACGGGGGAAAATGCCTCACTGCTGTGGAGCCCGATCACGTCTCACAGCTCTCTCCTTCCGTCAAGTGCACATTGAAATTCTTTGACCACCACAAGTGGGCCCGGCTGGGTCACTTGTTGGTGAGTAATTCCCTTCCATTTTTTCACCGTGCATGGGTGCACACAGGATAAAATCCAGATTCTAGATGTCCTTCATTGTCCTGTCCTGACGAGACCATATCCTTGAGGGTCGAAACGCCGTCGACGCTATAAGGAACAGAACCTAATATAAAGTGTCTACGATTGTGTAGAAACACTTTTAAGAATTACATTATTCTCCTTGGTCTTTTTCCTTTTCATATATTCAATTAGAAACCCCTGTGCCTTATGAGCATCTATGTGTTTTATATACGTTTAACTTGGTTTTTGTGATACACTTGGGACACACTGCACTCTTATGTATTGTTTATAGTTTTCCTTTTTTTATGTAAGGTACTGTATGATATATTGTAACATGATTCATACAATGAAGTAAAATACATAACTACTATACACAATTGTACGTGCATCTCTCTTTTTCATGCCTGTCAATCCTCAGTACTAATTTTCATTGCTATTGAGCTATAGAATTAATTTATACTATTCTGATTACACCACTGGAACCATTCTTCTTCAACAACGGCACAATAATCGCCTCCCTCGTAGACTCCGGCAGCCTGCCCAGTTCCCACGCCTCTCCATAGACCTGCAACAACCGAGGTGTCAGAAGGTCAAGGAATGCAACGTAGAACTCCACCGGGAGACCATCACCCCCCGGCGTCTTCTTCCGGGCCATGAGTTTAATCGCTGCTCTAATCTCCCCCTGCGTAACAGCAGCACCCAGGGCATTCCCCTGCTCCGGTGCCAGCTGCGGTAGCTGGGCCTCATCTAAGAAGGCATCCAATCCCTCCGGGGGCAGTGACAGCCTACTCCGATACAACTCCGAATAATAAGCTAGGAACTGGTAATTAATTTCCCGTTGGGAGCAAACCAGCGCCCCAGTAGGCGTGCTCAGGGACAGAATCGGCGTGTTCCCAGAGTGAGGATTTGCTAGCCACGCCAGCAACGATCCGGCTCGATCCCTCTCGGCGTGGGCCCGAACCATGTACTCCCGGTAGTCATGGCAGCGAAGCCTTTCCAATTGCACGGCCACCCACTTCCTCCCTATCGCCCCCCGCCGTGTGGTTAGCCTTCTCCACCCGCCGGAGCGAGTCCTCCTCCCGCTCCACGTCAGCCAGCAGCGTCCTACGCACCCCGGCCGAGGATGAGAGGCACGCGCCTCGTACCACCACCTTGAAGGCATCCCATTCGATCGCTCTGGCCGATGCGGTGCCTGCGTTCTCCCGAAAATAGCGTTTAAGGCATTCCTGCAACTCCGTGCGAAATACCGGATCTTCCAGCATCAACGGATTCAGCTGCCATGTGGGAATCGGTTGCCGTTGCCTAGACCAAAGGACCGTGAGTAAGCAAGGGTTGTGGTCCGAGATCGTCCTCGCCAAGTATTCGCTACTGCATGCCAGTTCCTGGGCCCCAGCCGAACAGAGAATGGCGTCAAGGCGGACGTGGAGATCGTGCGGCGTGGAGTAAAACGAGTAGTCCCTGTCGGTGGGATGGAGCGTACGCCAGGCGTCCAGGAGGCCCCACTGCTCTTGCCAGGTCCTCCGGGCTGTGGCCACCCTGAGCACTACCGATTGAGCCAGCGGGGGATGAGAGCGATCTAAATCCACATCCACCACCGAATTAAAGTCCCCCCCCAGGAACACCGTGCCGACCAATAGGGACGCCAACCTCTTTGAGAGCGCCGAGAAGAACGCGGCCTGGTCAAAATTAGGGACATAAACACTGCATAGCGTGACGTCCCGGCCATCCAGTCTCCCCAACACCGCAACAAACCTCCCCTCTGAATCAACCTCCGTCGTCATGGGTTGGAAGGGGACGCCCGCCCGAACCCAGATCAACGCTCCTCTAGCATGAGCGGAATAGGTAGTATAGAAAAGTTGCCCTCTCCAACGCCGCTGCAGCGCTCGCCCTTCTGCCAGAGATAAATGCGTTTCCTGCAAAAAGGCCACCTGAACCCCCCTACGCACTAGATATGCATGCACCTTATACCTCTTACCCATGGAGTTGAGCCCCCGCACATTCCATGTAACACATTTCAGTTCTAACTTAGCCGCCATCAGTAGGTCTATAGCGGCGGCCGAACCACAACAACCCTAGCGGCACACTGACAAACCCCTACAACATCCAACACCCCCAACCAACCCCCAACCCATCCTCCCCCAGAACAGGCGCCAAACAGTTGTTACCCATCCAAACTCCTACCCCCACAAATGAGGGAAACTCTGGAAAGCACCAGAGACTCACAGGCAATGTGAGATAGAGGGGATAGCTCAACACCCTCCGGCCGGACAGCCAGGGACCAAACACACCAGGATGGGCCGATCCCGATTAAGAAGGGACCTCTCCACCCCCTCCCTCCCCAGCAGCACCCCCGCCCAATCAAGAACACAGTGCCATGGGGTCCCCGTCAGCCCCGTTAACTCCCCGGTAAGGTAAGGAAAGGAGCCACACCCAGCACCCCGTAGGAAAGGACTCCAGTAACCATGGCACAGTCACCCCCATAGTTCGGGCACCCCTCCTTACTGTTCCTTGCTCAGCTGCCAGGCGGTCACTCGTCCAACAGTCCATCGGCCGTCTGGGGGGTAACCTGTGGCGGATCCCCAGGTTCCTTCTCTGAACCCCCATCCGAGCCCCCCAGTCCCGCTTCATCAGAGCCCAAACGAGAGCCCGAGTCCACAACAGGGCCCTCCGCCGCTACTCCAGAAATGAGCGACACCGCCTGTAGGGCGGCCTGTCTCTCCAGTTCCGTCTGTGACGCCGATGGGGAATGACGGCTCTGTCCTCGATTCCGATAGCGCCTGCTTCGGCGTGGCCGTGGCCGGCCCTCCGTGCCCTCCGTCCATGTTCCCGTACCATCTTTGCCCGCTCTGTACCTTTCCAGCCATTGCCAGGCGTCATCAGGTGAGTCACAAAACGTCGCCACTCCATCCACCAGCACCTTCAGGCGTGCCGGGAACAGCAGAGAGTACTGAACTCCCTCGTCGCGGAGTTCTCGCTTGACAGCGACGAAGGAGAAGCGGCTGCGCTGGACCTCTTGAGAGTAGTCGGGAAAGAGGGACACAGATGCATTGTCCACCTTGTACCGACCATTCGACCTAGCTTGACGTAGGATAATGTCTCGATCCCTGAAGTGCAGCAGTCGGGCTATCACAGGCCGAGGGGGGCGGCCCGGAGCCAGAGGCCTGGCTGGGACCCTATGAGCTCTCTCCAAGGTATAGAAGTGCGTCAGGCCCTTCGGCACCACCACATCCCGCAGCCAGCGTTCAAGATAGGAGATCATATCATCCCCTTTGACATTTTCAGGCAAACCCAACACTCTGATATTGTTGCGTCCTTCCGCGTCAGCTGCCCTCCTCTCCAGTTGCTGCACCCTTCGCGCCAAATCATCCAGCGTAGCGTCCGTCGCTTTCTGGGCCGGTTCGAGCGTCTCCAGCACCAGCTCCGCAGATTTGGCGCGGTCAGCAAGTTTGTCATGGTCCGCTTTCAGTAGGCCGAGGTTCGTGGATACCAGTGCAATATCCTGGTGTAGCGCTTCTCTTGTGTCCCCTATGGCCTTGAGGATCTGGTCCATCTGCTGCTGTTGGAGACCAGTGCCCTGGCTGTCCGCTGGTCGCTGGTCGTGCACTTCAGAGGAGTCCTCAGCTTGGTCCGCCGAGGCCGCGCCATCACCCTTCCGTGGCTTCCCCATGATGCACCACCAGAGCACGTAATCGCGTCAGGCACCAGGTGTCTGTCCCGTAGTGGGACCAGGGCTGCAGGGCGCACCTCCACCTAGCTGGCCCGCACGTGAAGCAAGGTGAGGTCCACTAGAGAACTCCGGGGGGTAGGGCAGGTCCACTCTCCAGCTCCCTTGTACGCGAACACGGGCCACCAGGCATGCCAGTTGTGGTAGGTCGCACCAGACACCCAACGGATGACCGTGGAATCCAGGAAACAGGACCCGCAGCTAGGGGAGCTCCAATATCACTCCGGCGTGTATCCGGGACCAAGGCCAGAGTCTTGCGCCAAGGGAATCAGCCACGCCGAAGCAGGCCGGCCGGGGGCCTCTCGCAGCCCAGGGCCTGTGACGTGGGCCCCAATGTGCCACCACCAGAGTTTACGATTCAGAAAAGGGGGTGGTGATGAACAGAGTGTCTGAATTAAGCAGACCACTCTTACCCAGTCCAAAGATCAGGGCTTGATCCATCACCGTTATTTAGCTCACTGCCCCATCCCAGCTCAGAACCTGGCTATATGCAAATTAGTCTGTCCCTGGCCCAGTGCATCATGGGAACAGGGCAGACCAAACTACCAAGCCAATTCTTCACCAGAAAGGAGACAAGCTACCGGGGACCGGTTTCTGGCATTTAAGCCTCGTCGGCCCGGCTTGCTTGAATCCTGATGGAGCAGTGAGCAAGGGACTCATGTCTGAGTATACCCTGCCACACCTATAGTGGCCAAAAACGATTCAGAAAAGGGGGTGGTGATGAACAGAGTGTCTGAATTAAGCAGACCACTCTTACCCAGTCCAAAGATCAGGGCTTGATCCATCACCGTTATTTAGCTCACTGCCCCATCCCAGCTCAGAACCTGGCTATATGCAAATTAGTCTGTCCCTGGCCCAGTGCATCATGGGAACAGGGCAGACCAAACTACCAAGCCAATTCTTCACCAGAAAGGAGACAAGCTACCGGGGACCGGTTTCTGGCATTTGAGCCTCGTCGGCCCGGCTTGCTTGAATCCTGATGGAGCAGTGAGCAAGGGACTCATGTCTGAGTATACCCTGCCACACCTATAGTGGCCAAAAACGATTCAGAAAAGGGGGTGGTGATGAACAGAGTGTCTGAGTTTAAGCACGGTCCCCCCGGTGCAGTAGCAGGCCCCTGGTATCGCACCAGCTCCTGGTCCTCCAAGTGAATAACCGGGCCCTCAGGGGGCCGAGCACCAACTCCTGCGTCCGGTGCCCGGCCGGCTCCGCTATGAGGTCGGAAATCCTGGCCCCAATGCACCTGACGTGCAGCCTTGCCCAGTGCTGTCCCACACAGTGCCTGCACCTACGAGTCTGCCACAATCTATGAGCGCCCCTCAGCAGCCAGGCGCAGCGTCGCCGCTGCTTCTCTCGGGCCTGGCTACCCGTCCGTGCACTCCAGCCAAGGGCAGCCGCAGGCGCTCAGATGCCTGTGCGAGACGTCCGCGGTGCCCTCCTCAGCCGAGCCGCCCCTCCGATTGCGTCGGCTCGCACACAGCTGCGCTGGGACAGACCTCTCAGCGGCCCCTCCCAAATCAAGGCCGGGGATCAGGAACAGATGTAGGCCCACAGCAAAACCGCCGTCCGGCAGCGCTCCAGCCTCCCGGAGGCCGCCGAGGTCAAAGCGATCGCGGGGCTCTCCTAGCGTGTAGCTGTCGTATCGCCCTCAAACTTCCAGGCACCACAGCAGGTCGGCGAACAGCTCTCCGCCGGCCAGGCACAGCGCCACCACAGCTCCGCTCGGGACCAGCCCTTCGTTCTTGCACACCAGCCAGGCGCAGCCGCAGGCCCTCAGACGTCCGCGCCGGAGTCTGCGGTGCCCTCCGCAGCCAGGTCGCCCCTCCGGTCGCGCCGCCTCCCACACCGTCGCGGCAGGTCAGACGTTCCGGCGAATCCTCCTAAATCGAGGCCGTGGATCAGGGACGAGTGTAGGCCCACAGCAAGATGGCCGCCCGTCGGCGTTCCAGTCACCCGGCGGCCGCCGAGACCAGGGCGATCGCGGGGTTCTGCAGGTGTTCAGCAACTGTCGAGTGGCCCCTACACCTCCAGGAGCCACAGAAGGTCGGTGGGGCCGCTGGGGAGGGAGTTAACCAGGATAAATGCTGAGATCGGCCCGGAGCTCCGGACTCAGGCGACCATGCTCAGCAGTGCTCAAGCCACACTGGATTATCTACAACGATAGTCTCGCAAATATACGAGTCCCTCGGCTTTGGAAATTGCAATTTTCAAATCAAAACTAAGGACCAAACAAACTAAGAACCAAAGAACCAAAAACTAAGGACTGGGAGCGACCCACTTATACTTAACTGAGGTATCAGTCACGCCACCAGAAGACCCGTCTATCGTCTCGCCGTACAAAGCATCACAAATGGGTCCAAGACAGGGCGACAGTCAGGGCAGCAGTCCTTCGTAGCCGTCAGGAAAGCGGGAAGCCTCGCAGCAAAGACCTTCAGTCCATGTTCGACATGCCGGGGTCGATGAAGTGGTGGCCGTCCTCCAGAATTTCCTCACGAAGCTCCTCACGATCTACAGGCTTGGACCGGTACCGCTGAAGTCGCCCCACGTTGGGCGCCAACTGGGTAACCGGGTTTTAGAACCCAGCGGCGCCAGGGGCACGCCCAAAGTCTTCGGGTTCACCTGCCTTAGAATACAGAGACACGGGATACTTCTGAGTGGCATCAAAGATCAAATTTATTGGCTGCAGCCAGTAACAGAAGTCCTAGAAATCATCACGGTATGAGTTCTCAGGAGACTGCTCAACTTTACAAAGCAAGTCATCCCTTTTTATGCCAAACATTATGCTTCAGGCAAACATTCCTTGTTTACAGTTTAACCAATCACATGTTTCCACAACAAAAGTATTGCATGACGACAAACCCATTTTACAGTTGTCCGGCCCATAATCAATCATTGAACAAACCCAACATTCTTCTTTAGACAAGCCGGACAAACCCATAATTAAAAGGACCACAACCCATATCGTAAATAGACCATAAATGAAGAAACAGAAACAGATAGAAGTAGGATAAGGCATGCTTGTGTGCAGTAAAACTTTATGATGTCCTGTGCTCTGATCCTTAATCTTGATCAGCTAAAGGGCAGGAACTGGTTTAACAAGGTCAGCTTCAGGCAACAGGGTCAGTTCACTCAGGTCAAACAGGAGTCAGCACAAACTCGAGCTAAGGTGTACATGTCCTTAAAAGACTGGTTCAGCCACAGTCGTCGGCCTATGTGAGCGCAACCACAAAATGGCTGCCATACACAAAATGGAACCCACGGGTTCAGAATTCACAGAACCTCATGACCAAGACAGAGAGCTCACTGACGCAACTTTAGCCTCGCAGGGTGGGTGGGGATCCCAAGAAGGCTTGGTGCTTTAATGTCAAAGTCAATGGGCACCAAACTGGAGACTGTAGCTGTCCCAAAAGGCTACCCTTAGTACACGTGCAGTTCCTGCAGTGGTAGGCCTCCAGATGGGATCCCAGGCGAGCCCTGACCATGTCAGAGAGCTCACTGAAGCAACTTTAGTCTCTGCGGGTGGGTGGATGTAGCTGCCCCGGCTGTCTGACCCAATAACCTGGAGAAATATAGACAACAACCTCATATAAATTGGATCCAAGTTAAAGCACTGACAGATACAGATGCAAGTTTCACCATGGTGACTAAAAAACTGATATCCCGAGGACAGTATCTGACTGGTGAGACATTCCCAGTCATCAATGCTGACAACCAAACTACGATCCATCCCATGGCAAGGATGTCCTTAGAATGGGGAGGGGTTACTGGCTAAAAGAAGGTGGTGGTATCCTCTGCAATTCCTGTAGCCTATCTGCTAGGAAATGATCTGGAGTTCTCAGCCTGGGCCGAAACAAAAGACCCATGCAGCTATGCTGGGCATACTCAAAGGGATGTTTGTAAAAACAAGAGCACTAAGCAAAGCCCAGGGTGAAAAAGAGGACTTGGAGCCTGGAATAATGGCCTAACCTTTCGAGAGAAAAAGCCAGAAGTCTAGGAAATCAACTTCAAATCAGACCCAAGTACAAGCCCCCTCTCCTCAGGGGGGAAGACTTGTCAGCCCCAGAGGGAACTGAGCCCCAGGAACTTGGGACTTACACGGCAAAGCTCCTAGGCCCAGGGGAACTCTCTAGGGAAGGTCTGTGCCAGGGACAGAAGACCTGCCCCACTCTTGAGAGCCTGAGACAACAAGCTGCTGATCAGGAAAAGGGAGATGTCAGTGACACCCACCGAACCTATTAGTTGAAAGGGACTTCTGTACACTGAGGCCAGAGACCCCAAACCTGGTGCCATTAGGAAAGAGTGGTAGTCCCTCTGAAGTGTAGAGAGTTCTTACTCACCTTAGCACCTTAGCACCTTAGCACATGATATCTTCTTAGGTGGGCATTTTGGCAAGGCCAAAGCTTGGAACAGGTTAGTCACCCACTGATACTGACATACAGGTATGTCCTAGAAGGTGAAGGAATTGTGTAACTCTTGTGTTATTTGTTGAGCCCATGTTAAGACGGGTAACCACTTAAAGGCCCCCTTAATTCCACTTCCAGTGGTTGGGGTTCCCTTTGAAAGGGTAGAGATTGACGTTGTTGGCATGCTGGGCCCTCCAACAGCATAAGGGAACAGATTTATACTAGTGGTAAAGGATCATGCCACCAGGTACCCTGAAGCTATTCCCCCTAAGGACTGTCACTGCTCCTGCAGTTGTCAGAGCCCTCATTAGTATACTTATTGGAGTGTTCTTTCCTAAGGAAGTGGTGTCAGACAGAGGAAGTAACTTCATGTCTGTCTACCTAAAAGCCATGTGGGCTGAGTGTGGGGTGACCTATAAGTTCACCACCCCCTATCACCCACAAACAAATGGTGTAGTTGAGAAATTCAACAAAACCATGGAAGGTATGATCAATGGACTCCCTGAAATACTCAGAAGGAGAGGGAATGTCTCCTTGCCATGCCTGCTTTTCGCCTTCGGAGAAGTACCACAGAAGGAGGTAGGTTTTTCCCCTTTTGAGCTACTGTTTGCTCATCCTGTAAGGGGTCCTTTGTTTCTAGTGAAGGAGGACTGGGAGAGACCATAGTGGACTATGTAGCTGGCCTACATTCAAAGATAGCTGAATACATGGAAAAAGCATCACAAAAACATTGAGGCCAATCAAGGGCTCCAGGAGCTCTGCTATAACCAAAAGTGTGCACTGGTAGAGTTCCAACCAGGGCAGAAGGTGTGGGATTTTGGAGCCTGTGGCTCCTAGGGCCCTCCAGGTCAATTAGAGTGGGCCCTACCCCACCCTTGAAAGAAAAGTGGAGGTCACCTATCCGTGGGATCTTGGCACTTGCAGGAACTTTAAAAGGATCATACATGTAACCCGCCTTAAACCCTACCATGACAGGGCTGATCTGGCCATGCTGATCGTCACTGAAGAGGATCAGGAAGAACAAAGTGAACCTCTCCCTGACTGCCTCTCTCACAATCCTGAAGATGGGTCAGATTAAGGAGTTTTCAGACACCCTCTATGCCCAAGAGCAAGCTGACTGCAGGCAAGTCCTGCAGCAGTATGCTGAACTCTTCTCATTGACCCCTGGCCAGACAAGCTGGTGTACACATGATGTGGACACTGGGAACAGCCTACCTGCCAAAAATAAAATATAGAGGTAGTCTGACCAAGTCAAGGAGATCAAAGCAGTCTGCAAGATGCTAGAATTAGGAGTCATTGAACCCCCTGAGAGCCCCCGTTGTTTAAGTGCCAAAATCTCATTCCAAGGGTGGAAAACCAGAGATGCGGTTTTGTGTGGACTAAAGTGGCCACAATGCAGTGACTAAGGCAGATGCACACCCAATTCCTAAGGCACACAAACTGATTGACAGGTTAGGGGTAGCCACGTTTCTCAGGACTTTTGATTTGACATCAGGGTACTGGCAGATTGGTCTGACCCGGGATCAAAAGAAAAATCTGCATTCTCAACCCCAGATGGGCATTATCAGTTCACTGTGGTGCTCTTTAGACTAAAGAATGCTCATGCTACCTCCCAAAGGTTGGTGAACAAAGTCTTTGCTGGTTTGTAATCTTTTAGTGCAGCATATCTTGATGATATTGCTGTCTTATAGCTCCACTTGGCAGGATCACCTGATCCACCATTGAAAGGTCCTTAAGGCTCTGCAGAGTGCAGGCCGCAATATCAAGGCAAAGTAAGGGCCAGATAGGGCAGGTCTGTGTTGTATACTTGGGCCACCTTGTAGGTGGAGGCCAAGTTCAACTCTTACAACCCAAAATCCAGACAATTGTGGACTGGGTAGCTCCAACCACCCAAACACAAGTCAGGGCATTCCTTGGCTTGACTTGGTACTACAAGAGGTTTGTGAAGGGGTATGATACTATTGTGGCACCCCTCTCAGAATTGATCTCTAAGAAATGCCAAAGAAGGCAAACTGGACTGTGAACTGTCAAAATGCTTTTGACACTCTAAAGCAAGCAATGTGCTTAGCACCCATTCTGAAAGCTCTGGATTATTCTAACCAGTTCATAGAGCAGGCAGGTGCCTCTGAACATGGGATAGGAGCGGCCCTATCCCAAATCAATGATGATGGCCATGACCAACCTTTTAATTTCATTAGCAGGAGGTTACTCCCCAGAGAGCAGCGTTGGAGTGACATTGAGAGGGAAGCCTTTGCTGTGGTTTGGTCCCTGAAGAAGTTGAGGTCATAATTGTTTGGCTCTCACTTCCTTGTTCAAGCTGACCTCGGGCTTCTCAGATGGCTTATGAAAAGGAAAGGGGAAAAATCCCAAACTGTTGAGGTGGTCCATCTTCCTACAGGTTATGAACTTTACAGTGGAGCACAGACCTGGGACTGACCATGGCAATGCACATTACCTTTCCAGCCAGGTTTTTCCACTTAGATGATGAAGACTCTCTTGGGAAAGGCTAGTCTCATTTTCTTGGTTTGTGGTTGTCAGGGAGGAGTTGTGTTGCAAATTCACCCTTTTTGACATGGCCACCCCCATTTTGTGCCTGGTCTCAATGCCCAAGGGTCCCTAAGGGCTACAGCCACCTTAAGGGTCCCCGACGATTACCCTCTAGTAACAACTTGATGCTTCGATGCACTACTATCTAATGTATTTCATAGTACTCTTTCACTACCACCCTCCAATCGATCTCCTAGTTTCTGTTTGCAAGTACTGTTGCACGCTTTATGTGCCATATTTAAATAATTATGAAGTTTTGATGAATTTAAAAATAAATAATACAAACAAATATTAGTAGTATTTGTTCAGTTGTCTTTTTATCAGTAATGTTCACCTTTAACTCATAATGTTTTTTGTTCAACTTTCATGGTATAGGCGAAACTTTTCTTGAAGTGCAGCAGCGTCTATTAAAAGAAAAAGAGCATAAGCTCAGGAATGCATTGGGGAAGCTAAAGAAAAAAAGACATCTACTCCGAGCACAGCGTCAAAAGCGAGAATTCCCTATCATCTCAGTCATGGGATACACAAATTGCGGTAATCTAGCATATCTGATGTTTCACAAAGTGTTCCTAGTATTTTTAATCACCTACAATGTCTGAATGGTTGAATTGCATTGCAACTAACACCAGGCATAATATGACACTCACTGACCAATATAGATGTGAAATCCTTGGTAGCGCTTTTTTGTCTTGTTATATATTGGATATTCTTGTTCGTGTAATGAAGTGATACCCACAGCTTTTCAAATTAATTCTCACCGTTGGTAATTTAACCGAAGAAAGATATCTTTCTAGCGTAGCCTCATAGCTTTCTCCACTATGTACCCTCAGATGTGTTGGAACCCATTGCTATATCTCCCTTGAATGTTCTAATCTATGTAGCAGTATCCACTTCACTGATTCTCATTATGATAGACCATGATTGGTCGTCCACACTGCTGCGTAGAGGAAGGTCACATAGTCCCTCATTACAAGTGGTGCTTTTTCCTCCAGAGCGACACCTCTGGGTGGAATTACATTTCCCACAATTACAAGTGTCTCTGGGCCCAAATGTATTTGGTCCACAAACTCCAGACCCAATGTTTCCAGGCCAAGAAACACTAGACCTCACTTCTAGCTGTGGGCAGCAGCACAGTCCGCCCCATGCCCAGTCCTCACAGCAGCACGGGGGAGCAAAACACACTCTCCCCCCCCCCCCCCCGACAGAAGCCTGCTCTGAACCTCCCCAAATCACATCCCAGCCATCCCCGATCCTCCTATTGACTCTTTCCAAGTGCTCAGAGCAGGAGAGGAATGTTATTGGCTTTCACCCAGAAATGAAGAAAAATGCAAGTTAAAGAACAAGATTTTTCTGGGCTTTTGCAGTTATTCCCTACTACTCCGAGATGAAAACTCTGAATAGCAGGAATTTGGTGCCAAAATACCAGCCAGAATCAGAGATCTCGGGTTCCTGTGTCCCATCACCAAATTCGGGCACACTCGAATGAGGACCATAATGGTTTCCTAACTGCTGAATGTATACACTTCATTTACAGGTATTTCCGTTTTATTGTGTGTTAGGAAAAATAATATCCTCCAGCTTTCCTTTCAAACTTTGTGCTTCAGTAGGATTGTCATATAATTTACTGTTCTTCCTCTAACTGCAAAGTCAGAGGGGTTTGTAAACACCAGTCGTATTGTTAAAAAATAAGCAGCAGCAAATATAGCCTGACATTTGATGTCTTTTTTGAAGCTACAGCAAATCTTGGAAGAGGACATTACGCTATCACAGATACAAACAGCCATAGACAATTTAAAATCCGGGAAAACCTCCGGTCCTAATGGCATACTGACAGAATTTTTCAAGAGGAATAAGAGTGTACTGGGTCCTCACCTGCTTCATTCAATTCTAGAGGTGAGGACGAAGGGCGCACTCCCTCCTGACTTTAGGAGCACTATGATAGTACTCATACATAAATCAGGCAAACCTCAGATGGATGATTATAGAAACAAAACTTTCAGCCACAGTTTCGGCAAACAGATTGGTGTGGGTACTGACCACTCTCATTCATTTTGACCAATCCGGCTTTATGCCCAAAAGCTCGACCCAGTTCAATCTCCGTCGGCTATGCAACTGACTAGACTCTACAATGTAAAGGAGAAGTGCCTTTATTGATAGTATCCCTGGACACAGAGAAAGCATTTGATGCTGGCTATTGGCACTTTCTGAAACAGGTGCTCAAAAGATATGGCTTTGCGCCTAATTTTGTGCCTGGATACACCAGCTTTACAAAGATCTGGTTGCCAGAGTAAAAGTGAGTGGTGAAGTATCGGAAGAATTCCTAATTGGCAGAGGCACAATCCCCATTATTATTTGCACTGATACTGGAAACCCTGGTGTGTGTTATATATGCTCACCATGATATCACAGGCTTCCGGGAAAGAGAAGGGGCCTCTGCAGGCGAAAGAATATCCTTATACGCGAATGATATCCTGCTATATGTTACAAACCCGTGACCAACCCCCTCCTGCCTGTTTCAAATATTTGAGAATTATGGGGCTCAAGCAAGCAAAACGATAAATTAGGATAAATCTAGTGTATACCCGGCGGGTCATGAGATTGACCAAACCAGTAAGCCGGGGCAACTGAAAATAGCCCTCGATGGCTTTAAATACTTGGGATATATATATCACCACAATTCGAGATCTGAGCCTGAACCACAACATATACAAAGTTGTAGCGGAATTGGACTGATTGAAGACACTGCCATTGAGGCTCCTGGGCAAAGCCGCTATGTATAAGATGATAATATTACCAGAGCTTCTGTACGTGCTTCAGAATAGATACTACACTTTACCGGACAAAGTGTTCATCGAGACAGAGGGTAGTCCGGAAATTTCTCTGGGACGGCGGGACTCCCAGAGTCATGCAGAGGACTCAATACAACAGAAGTATATCCCTCCTAGACATTAAAGCCTATAATTGGGCGGCTCATTTAATCGCGATCAATGTCTGGGATCATACATTGAGTGATCACCGTACATATGCACTAGAACGCACCCAATTTAATCCATATTCTCACATTCATTACCTATATGGGGGGAAAGGTACAAAGAAGCTACTCCCAGCAACACAAGTGACAGTTGCTGCATGGAAAAGGGATGAGGTGGGATAATCGAGTGACGCAGAAGACTTCATTATGAGCAGGTTAAAGAATGAAAGAATTCACAAGGATTTAAACACTGGAATAGGTTGAGAATCTCGCAGTTAGGAGACATAGTGGAGGGAGAGGCCCTTGTCTTGTTCGCCTTCCTGCAGAGAGAATACGAATTAACTTCATGGCAGTATTACAAATCCCTACAAGTAACTCATGCTTGGAAGGCACACAGAGAGACCCTTGACCCTACCAGGTAGGTTGCTCACCCTCCGCACAGCACCGCCTGTGTCTCCCTGCCCCAGCTGCCGCTGCTGAGAACGTTCGAGTCCCTCCTCCACCCGCACACTACCACCTGCGCCTCATCTCTGGTGGGCAGTGGTAGGCTGTAGGTAGGTTTGTTCATCCTCCGCTTTATTGCTTTTATTATATTGCCTGTATTTTCATTGTTGTGTCTGTGACTGCTGTTGTCTGTCTTCCCCTGCTGCCTGTACGTGGTCCGTGCCACTTTTTCTTTCTTCTGTTCCCCTCGCTGCCCCCGTGTCCTTGCCCGGTTTTCCCTTCTGTTCCCCTTGCTGCCCCTGTGCCTCTCTGCCCGTTCTGCCTTCTGTTCTCAGCTGCCCCAGTATTTCTGTATTCTGTATTTTGCCTCTGTGGCACTAGTTTTTCCGGTATTTCTGTGCCCTTTTTGCCTTCTGTGCCACTGATTTTTGTGCCCCTTTTGCCTTCTGTTCCACTTGTTTTTTGTGCCCGTCTGCCTTCTGTGCCACTCGTTTTTCCCTCATTTTTGTGCCTCTTTTGCCTTCTGTTCCACTCATTTTTTGTGCCCTTCTGCCCTCTGTTCCACTCGTTTTTTTGTGCCCTTCTGCCCTCTGTGCCACTCGTTTTTACCTCGTTTTTTGTGCCCTTCTGCATTCTGTTCCACTCGTTTTTTGTGCCCTTCTGCCCTCTGTGCCACTCGTTTTTCCCTCGTTTCTGTGCCCCTTTTTCCTTCTGTTACCTTTGTTGTCCCTCACCGCTCTCGTCGCTGCGCCCCCTGACTGCCCATTTGCTGCCCTCCCCTCCGGCCTCCCAGCTGCTCCTCCCTCCTCATATATACCGGCCGCGACAAAGGCACGCCTAAGGCAAGCCCGTCTGCGCCGTCCGCTCCAGGACAGTGCCCAGTGCCAGAACCCCTGGCCCCCGCACCCGCCACGACGACCGCCGCCACTACGACGCCAGCACTCTGCACGGTCTCAACTCCGGACGGAGTCACACCTTCAAGGCCACCCCGAAACGCATGCACGGCCAATTAACCTGCCGGAACTGCAGCTACACCAGCCTCAGAGCCGACGAACCACCCAACAAGAAACACCCCAACCACCTCCGATGCATACTACTGAACACCCGCTCCACACGCAAGCGTGCTGTCGAGTTCTGGGACCTGCTCGACACAACAAACCGCGGACGTCGCCTTCCTGACACAGACCTGGTTTAACGACTCCTCCGCACCCGACATCGCCACAGCCATCTCAGACGGCTACAAGATCACCTGCAGAGACTTCACCAATGCAGTCGGAGGAGGAGGAATCGCCATTGTCCACAAGAACAGCATCAGGGTCTCGACTAGCACCGACAACACGCTCAGCACCCCACGAACACATGCATTTCCAGATCCACACAGACCCTAACTCCACCCTCAGAGTCACCCTCGTCTACCGACCCCCCTGGATCGAGGACTGCGCCAACACCCTCGCCCGCTGAAGAAATCCCCCCACAGAGACACCAGCTGGTTCACCCCAGAACTCAGCCTCCAAGCAAGCCTGTCGGAAACTAGGGAAGAAATGGCACAGTGAACAAACTCCGGCCAGCCCGCAGCACACAAGGACGCCAACCGCAACCACCACCACCTTATCAGGGTGGCCAAAAGGACCTCCTTCAAAGACTGCCTCGACAACAACGCACACAATAGCAAGGATGTTGGACCCGGCCTCGTGGCGTGGTCCTACCCCTCCCGCATGGCGGGCCCAGGACGACATCGGCCCTCCATCGACCTGCGGTCGGCCCCCCTGACACGAACCTTCAAGAAACCTCGATGAGAGCAGCCCCCTGGCAACCTACGGCTCTCCCCCTTCCTGGTACCCCGGCAGACCCTGCTCGCCAACCCTGCCGGTCCGGCGACCATGCCAGGCCACCATTTCCGGCCCGACTCCATCTTGGGCCCATCACGTCCCGAGCACGTGGCCGCAGCCGCCCTGGCCCTGGCCCCAGCAAAGCCCCGACATCGAGGCACCAAGATCCTCCCAGGTGGTAAAGTGGCCACTTGGCGGATCCCGGAGGAGGGGAGTTTCGATGGCCCTCCAGCCATCCCCAGACGCCTGGTATCGATCGCCCTCCAGCCTCCCTGGGCGCTGGCTCCACCCACCTGCTGGGTGTCTGGACACCTTCATCCCAGCCCCTCTGACCCCCAGGCGCGAGGGTCCGGACATCAAAGGCCTCCAGTCCTATATCTGGGCCAGCCCTGGATTAGGACTCCAGTTGTATCTTGGAGTCGAAGCCCTGCTGACCTCGTCGCGGCTGATCCTGATCCGAACTCTTGCACCTGGAACCTCCGAGGCCCTGCTGACGCTGTCGCGGCCTGACCGAACTGAACCATCTTCGAGGCCCTGCTGACGCTGTCGCGGCCTGACCAAGCTGAACCACCTCCGAGGCCCTGCTGACGCTGTCACGGCCTGACCGAACTGAACCATCTTCGAGGCCCTGCTGACGCTGTCGCGGCCTGACCGAACTGAACCATCTTCGAGGCCCTGCTGACGCTGTCGCGGCCTGACCAAGCTGAACCACCTCCGAGGCCCTGCTGACGCTGTCGCGGCCTGACCGAACTGAACCATCTTCGAGGCCCTGCTGACGCTGACGCGGGCTGACCGAACTGAACCATCTTCGGGGCCCTGCTGACGCTGTCGCGGCCTGCTCAACGCTGAACTATCTCGAGGCCCTGCTGATGCTGTCGCGGCCTGACCCCTTGAACTATCCACGCACCAGTTGGTGCCAAGACTGTCCCGCTACCCCCTTTTCCCCGAATCCAAGACTTTATGGGTCCCTCGACCCCTGTGTTCTGCTACGACAAGAAAGTGCCTTCATTGCTTATATAAAGATTCTTGAGAATAGCCCTTCGTGTGGTGTCCGTCTGTAGTAGTGTGATTACTCCACTGTTACGATTGTAGGAGAGGAGCCTCGCCAAGGAGGCCTCCCTATGGCGCTCGGCCTATTCTATACCGAGAGGTGTGTCTCGGGGTGGGCAGTCAGACACCTTCTGTCTCCCCTGGGATCGCCTTTCCAACATTGGTGGCAAGCGACGGGATCCGAGCCCGCGCAAATCGTACAGCGAGTAACTCGCCACTACTAACAGAGGCACACAGCAAGCATGAGTACTAAGGAAGCCGGAATGACCACAGAATTCCAGAAAGAGCTATTAGAGGAGTACACCCATAAAGAACTTAAACAATTTTGCAAAGCCTTGGGTATCGCTACCACCGGACTAAGCACAAAAGACGATTTTAAAAAAGCGCTGCAAACCTGGGTGGAGACCAGAGCGACCCCACCCCAAACTAACGATGACATTGTCCTAGAAGTACCCGTGAGTACCATCATAGCCCCAGCGGAAGAAAGAACCGCCAACAGAGAACCGGGACTCTCCCACGAAGACGCCCCGGAGTGAGAGAGGAGTCGGCTCCATGAACTAGAGCTCGCCCGACTCCGGCTGGACGGGGAACTTCAATTAGCAGAAAAGAAAATGGCCATTGAACAACTACGATTAGAGGGAGATCTGGAAGAGAGGCGAAGGCAAAGAGAACTGGAAGAAAAAAGACTCACGTACGAACACGAGCGTGGCCTCAAAGAACTAGAGATCAAAGCCAAGATCGAAGAGGCGGGCGCCTCGGTAACCCGGAACCCTCCATCTCCTGCCGACCCGAAGGTCCACATCCCGAAGGATGTCATCAAGGAGTACTACAAGAATGACAATATCCAGCAATGGTTCAAGGCATACGAAGTTGCCATGACCGCGCACCGCATCCCGCGAAAAGACTGGGGTGCCGGCTTATGGGGGAGATTTGTCAGCGAAGGAAGAGACACCCTGCTAGAGCTGGCCGAGGACGTGATGTCCTCCTATGACCACATGAAGGACGCCCTGCTCATCCGGTATGGCCTCACCCCCGAGATGTACCGACAGAGGTTCAGAGATTGCAAAAAGATCCCCGGTACCACGTGGGTAGAGTACGTAAACTTTTATAGCAGGGCCCTGGAAGGATGGATAAAGGGCAGCAAAGTGTCCACCTGCGAGCAGCTGTTCGACCTCATCGTTTGGGAGCACCTCTCCAACAACTGCTTTGTCGAGCTCAGACAGCATCTCCTCGACAGCAAGCTGACCGAGCCCCAAAAACTCGCCGTCGAGGTTGATCGATGGGTGAGCACCCGGGTCCCCCGGACCCCGATAGGAGAAACGGGACGGAACGGCCAGGGGCACCCCCACCAGCGTGGAGGCGGAGGAGGCCAGAACAGGAGCCGAGACTTCCCGCCGGCCCCGGGACGGAGTCCGCCTCGGGGGTCCCCCCAGAATAACACTTCGCCATCCCTTACCAGGAGGGGGCCCCCTCCAGCACGGCCGGGGCCCCACTCGAACATTACTTGCCACAGATGCCAGCGGCCCGGTCACTATGCCAGTGACCCCCTCTGCCCCATGAACCAGCGTCCCGGCACCACTGGGCCTCCTACCCGCCAGTTCGCGGCTGCAGCCCTGGGAGAAGGGGAGAAGAAGACGAAGAGGTCTACGATGAAGATCAGAAACAAGCAAAAAGTCCCTACTTGGTGGGGATATACCCTGGAGCGTAGAATAACCTAGCCGAAAGGCTTTGAGGGTTATCTATGCTCACACAACTAGAAATATATCAACATAACATCATTTTATCATACTAATAGCGGCCAATAGTCAGTGTAGGGACCCTATCTAGATACACACACAACAATTAAAAGACTGTAATCATTACCAGTGAAAAATCAACAATTTATTAAAAAGTCATACATAATCATTTGCATCACAAAAACATTGCACAATACAATACAAAATTTAAAAAAAACAAAGGTCGACGCGGCGTTTCGGTGTCTTTTGTTGATGATGACACCTTCTTCAGGACAGGTTTTTTTTGTTAAAAGTATCTCAACATTTAAGGGAGATATGAAGCATATGTGCTCTCTTAAAGATGCAGATTTATTCTATCTTTATTCTGCCATCTGCGAACTTTTCTTCATTGGCGGAATTATGTCAAATAGTTAATCCACCTGAATTTAAAATTTCATATATATGGTCTTTGCTGTATCTGGGGCGACCACCGTCTATCTTTTAGGCTTTAACCACACGTAACTTTTGTAGTGGCATCTATGCAGCGCTCCAATTTTTCATTTGTAGGTAGGGCGTACGTTTTCTACTTTCCGTTTTCGTCTACCCACTTGTTTTGTCCTTCATTTGGAGGTGTCTTTAAGTTGCACTTTTTGTTTTTTCTACACCTTTTTGGTGAATGTCGGCCTCCCTGTCGCCTTGTTCCGGATACAGCTTCCTCATGGACCATGAGGAAGCTGTATCCGGAACAAGGCGACAGGGAGGCAAAAGTTACGTGTGGTTAAAGCCTAAAAGATAGACGGTGGTCGCCCCAGATACAGCAAAGACCATATATATGAAATTTTAAATTCAGGTGGATTAACTATTTGACATAATTCCGCCAATGAAGAAAAGTTCGCAGATGGCAGAATAAAGATAGAATAAATCTGCATCTTTAAGAGAGCACATATGCTTCATATCTCCCTTAAATGTTGAGATACTTTTAACAAAAAAAACCTGTCCTGAAGAAGGTGTCATCATCAACAAAAGACACCGAAACGCCGCGTCCACCTTTGTTTTTTTTTTAATTTTGTATTGTATTGTGCAATGTTTTTGTGATGCAAATGATTATGTATGACTTTTTAATAAATTGTTGATTTTTCACTGGTAATGATTACAGTCTTTTAATTGTTGTGTGTGTATCTAGATAGGGTCCCTACACTGACTATTGGCCGCTATTAGTATGATAAAATGATGTTATGTTGATATATTTCTAGTTGTGTGAGCATAGATAACCCTCAAAGCCTTTCGGCTAGGTTATTCTACGCTCCAGGGTATATCCCCACCAAGTAGGGACTTTTTGCTTGTTTCTGTATACTTTCTACCCGGTCCCTTAAACGGTCCCAAGGGTACCTCCCTCCTTGTGTTGTGAGTACGATGAAGATCAGACAGAATATGAACCGGCCGCCATGGCCCTAGCCTGCCTGGCAAAAGAGACCTGGTCCCCCAGGCCCCGCTACCGAGCAACACTCAAAAATACCGTCAGTGGGTCCACATCAATGGACGACGGACCGAAGCCCTCCGAGGCACGGGAGCCAGTGTGACGGCCGTCCGCTGCCACTTGGTGACCCCCGAACAGATCATACCAAACGTACGATGCCCCGTGAGGGCCGCCGACAACTCCGAGACTCTGTGTCAGATGGCCCGAATCCCCTTCGAGTGGGGGGGGGGGGTGTCGGGCACCCTCAAGGTAACCGTCCGGGACGACGCCCCCGTGGACTGCCTCCTCGGAAACGACCTCGAGAGCTCTCCCTGGGCCCAAGTCGAGCGGAGAGAACACCTAGGAATGATGGGACTACCAGAGTGGGTCTGCGCGACGACCCGATCTATGGCAGCCCGAGCCCCGGCGGCGACCGAGGCCGCCCCGACCGAAGAGCCGGAGTGGCCCGCGCCACCACCACCCGCAGTCAATGAAGAATCCGACTCCGAGCCCAGGCCATCGGAGCCCGACCGCGAAAACAGCCACGAGCTCAGCGACATACCCGAACTAGCCCAATGGCGCCAGGAGGGTGGTCCCACCCGAGAACAGTTCCGGCAGGAACAGAAGGCCTGCCCTTCCCTCGAGGGGACCCGACAGCAAGCCGCCGCCCAAGCTACGGGGGACACCTCGGGGTCCCACTGGGTCTACTGGGACCACGGCCTCCTATACAGTGAACAGAAAATTGCCGAGCTGGGGGCCAGCCGAGTGTTAGTGGTCCCCCTACGATTCAGAGACTTCCTTTTGAACCTGGCACACGATGTGCCCCTCGCCAGGCACCTGGGGCAGGACAAAATTTACAGCCGCCTGGTGACCCATTTCTATTGGCCGAAAATGCGCAACGATGTGCATAACCACTGCCGCACCTGCCCGACATGCCAAGCCAGCGGAAAGAGTGGGGGGAAGGTGAAGGCCCCGCTCCAACCTTTTCCAGTAGTGACCACCCCCTTCGAGTGAGTGGGGATCGACATCGTGGGGCCCCTGGACCCCCAAACCTCGCAAGGGCATCGCTTCATCCTTGTCCTGGTGGACCACGCCACCCGCTATCCTGAAGCCATCCCCCTCCGAACCATCACGGCTCCCGTGGTGGGCCGAGCACTGATGGGGATCTTCTCCAGAGTGGGGTTCCCCCGGGAAGTCGTGAGCGATCGGGGCACTAACTTTATATCGAAGTATATGCGGTCCCTGTGGCAACAGTGCGGGGTCACGTATAAATTCACCACCCCGTATCACCCCCAAGGGAATGGACTTGTGGAGCGGTTTAACCGAACACTCAAGGGGATGATCCAGGGCCTAGAAGAGCCCCTCCGCCGCAAATGGGACGTCCTGCTGCCCTGCCTCTTGTTCGCCTATCGGGAGGTACCGCAGAAATCCCTGGGGTTCAGCCCCTTTGAACTCTTGTACGGGCACCCTGTCCGAGGTCCTCTTAGCCTGGTCAAAGAAGGCTGGGAAACTACAGTCCAAAACGCACCGCCGGATGTCTACCGGTACCTCCTGACCCTCCGAAACCAGACTCGGAAGTTCCGGGCTCTTGCTGAGGCCAACCTGGAGGCCAGTCAGGAGGACATGAAACGCTGGTATGACCAGAACTCTTCATCCATCGAGTTCGAGCCGGGCCAGCAGGTCTGGGTCATGTCCCCGGTCGAACCTTGTGCCCTCCAGGACAAATGGTCGTGCCCTTCAAGGTGATCGAGCGCAAGAGCCCCGTCACCTACCTCGTGGACCTGGAGTCCCCCCGAAACCCCCTCCGGGTTCTGCACGCCAACCGGCTCAAACCTCATTTCGCCCGCACAGAACTGAGCCTGCTACTAGCTACCGATGATGGAGCCGAAGACGACTCCGAGCCCCTGCCTGACCTCCTAAGGTGCGCTGAGAAGGACGGCTCCGTCGAGGGAATCTCTCTCTCCCCCGACCTGACCCCCGCACAGCGCAGAGACTGCCAAGAGCTGTTGGGGCAATTCACAGACCTGTTCTCCCTCACCCCCGGGGTTACCCAGTGGTGTGTCCACGATGTCGACACCGGGGACAGCCAGCCAGTGCGACACCGGGCCGACCGAGTTCGGGCCTGCATCCAGACAGAAGTTACCAAAATGCTGGCCCTAGGGGTGGTCGAACCCTCCGACAGTCCCTGGGCCAGCCCAGTTGTCCTGGTCCCCAAAGCCGCCGCACCTGGCACCCCTCCGGAACTCCGGTTCTGCGTCGACTACCGGGGACTGAATGCTGTTACCAGAACCGACGCACATCCCATCCCCCGGGCTGACTAACTAATCGACCGCCTGGGAGCCGCCAAGTACCTCAGTACCTTCGACCTCACAGCCGGGTACTGGCAGATCGGCCTCACCCCTGGCGTCCAGGAGCGATCGGCCTTCTCAACACCCGATGGCCACTTTCAATTCAAGGTGATGCCCTTCGGCATGAAAAACGCCCCGGCCACCTTCCAGAGACTAGTGAACAAAGTGCTGGCGGGGCTAGAAGAATTCAGTGCTGCCTATCTAGACGACATTGCGGTGTACAGCCTCCACTGGGCCGAGCACCTGAAGCACCTCTGGGAGGTCCTGACGGCCCTCCGACGGGCCGGACTAACTGTGAAAGCCAGCAAGTGCCAGATAGGTCAGGGGTCCGTGACCTACCTGGAACACCAAGTGGGGAGCGGCCACGTGGCTCCCCTCCGACCCAAGATTGACGCCATCATAGCCTGGGAGCCCCCGGTCACCCAGACCGCCGTCCGAGCCTTCCTGTGGCTCACTGGATATTATCGGCGCTTCATCAAGAACTATGGGAGTATTGTGGGGCCCCTCACATAACTGACCTCGAAGAACCGGCCACAGAAAGTACAATGGACACCCGCGTGTCAGGTGGCCTTCGAGACGTTGAAAACAGCCATGTGCACCGCCCCTGTGCTCCAAGCCCCTGACTACAGCCGGGAGTTCGTAGTCCAGACCGACGCCTCGGAGCACGGCATCGGGGCGGTCCTATCTCAGATTGACCCCGAGGGGGTTGACCATCCTGTGGCCTTCATCAGCCGGCGGCTGCTGGCCAGAGAGCAGCGATGGAGCACCATTGAGAGAGAGGCCTTCGCCGTTGTGTGGGCCCTCAAGAAAGTCAGGCCCTACCTCTTCGGCACCCACTTCCGGGTGCAGACCGACCACCGGCCCCTGCGGTGGCTGATGCACATCCGTGGCGAAAACCCAAAGCTGCTGCGATGGTCCATCTCCCTCCAAGGGATGGACTTCACTGTGGAGCATCGCCCTGGCAACGACCACGCCAACGCTGATGGCCTGTCCCGCTTCTTCCGCCTCGACGAAGAGAGTCCCCAGGAAGATGGATGACTCTCCCCGCCTTCAGCTGGAGGGGACGTGTGTTGGACCCGGCCTCGTGGCGTGGTCCTACCCCTCCCGCATGGCGGGCCCAGGACGACATCGGCCCTCCATCGACCTGCGGTCGACCCCCCTGACACGAACCTTCACGAAACCTCGATGAGAGCAGCCCCCCTGGCAACCTACGGCTCTCCCCCTTCCTGGTACCCCGGCGGACCCTGCTCGCCAACCCTGCCGGTCCGGCGACCATGCCAGGCCACCATTTCCGGCCCGACTCCATCTTGGGCCCATCACGTCCCGAGCACGTGGCCGCAGCCGCCCTGGCCCCGGCCCCAGCAAAGCCCCGACATCGAGGCACCAAGATCCTCCCAGTTGGTAAAGTGGCCACTTGGCGGATCCCGGAGGAGGGGAGTTTCGATGGCCCTCCAGCCGTCCCCGGACGCCTGGTATCGATCGCCCTCCAGCCTCCCTGGGCGCTGGCTCCACCCCCCTGCTGGGTGTCTGGACACCTTCATCCCAGCCCCTCTGACCCCCAGGCGCGAGGGTCCGGACATCAAAGGCCTCCAGTCCTATATCTGGGCCAGCCCTGGATTAGGACTCCAGTTGTATCTTGGAGTCGAAGCCCTACTGACCTCGTCGCGGCTGATCCTGATCCGAACTCTTGCACCTGGAACCTCCGAGGCCCTGCTGACGCTGTCGCGGCCTGACCGAACTGAACCATCTTCGAGGCCCTGCTGACGCTGTCGCGGCCTGACCAAGCTGAACCACCTCCGAGGCCCTGCTGACGCTGTCGCGGCCTGACCGAACTGAACCATCTTCGAGGCCCTGCTGACGCTGTCGCGGCCTGACCGAACTGAACCATCTTCGAAGCCCTGCTGACGCTGTTGCGGCCTGACCAAGCTGAACCACCTCCGAGGCCCTGCGGACGCTGTCGCGGCCTGACCGAACTGAACCATCTTCGAGGCCCTGCTGACGCTGTCGCGGCCTGACCGAACTGAACCATCTTCGGGGCCCTGCTGACGCTGTCACGGCCTGCTCAACGCTGAACTATCTCGAGGCCCTGCTGACGCTGTCGCGGCCTGACCCCTTGAACTATCCACGCACCAGTTGGTGCCAAGACTGTCCCGCTACCCCCTTTTCCCCGAATCTAAGACTTTACGGGTCCCTCGACCCCTGTGTTCTGCTACGACAAGAAAGTGCCTTCATTGCTTATATAAAGATTCTTGAGAATAGCCCTTCGTGTGGTGTCCGTCTGTAGTAGTGTGATTACTCCGCTGTTACGATTGTAGGAGAGGAGCCTCGCCAAGGAGGCCTCCCTACGGCGCTCGGCCTATTCTATACCGAGAGGTGTGTCTCGGGGTGGGCAGTCAGACACCTTCTGTCTCCCCTGGGATCGCCTTTCCAACAAAGGAGCTCTTCAACATCGTGAAGGAACTCTCCAACCCCAGCTCCAACACCACCGCCATCCCGCCATCGCAAGCCCTGTGGACTCCCTCGGCACCGTCTTCCACCGCAAGATAGCAGACATCCACGGCAACACAACAGACCCTCCGCACACCATCGACCACGACCCCCTGCTAGCCTGGGCCAGCGTGAGCATCAATGACACCATCAAGACCATGCGCACAATCCACTCCGGCTCTCCGTCAGACCCATTCCCGCACCACGTCTTCAAAAGAGCAAGCAGCTCCATCGCACCCCACCTGCGCAACGTCATCAATCTCTCCCTTGAGACCGCGACCTTCCCAGAGATCTGGAGACACGCCGAGATCAGCGCCCTACTCAAAAAACCTAAGGCATACCTCAAGAACTTCCAGCCCACCTCTTTGCTCCCCTTCTTGGCCAAGGTCATCGAGATAAACGTCAACAGACAGCTAACCTGATAACTCGAAGAAAACAGAATCCTGGACCCTTCCCAGTCAGGGTTCCGCAGCAACCACAGCACCGAGACTGCCCTCATCGCCGCCACCGACGACATCAGGACCCTGCTGGACAACGGCGAGACCGCAGCACTCATCCTCCTAGACCTCTCTGCCGCTTTCGACACCATCTGCCACTGCACACTACGCGCACGCCTCCACGCCGCAGGGATCCGAGACAAGGTCTGAATTGGACCACCTCCTTCCTCTCCGGCAGAACCCAGAGCGTCCGCCTCCCCCCATTCCGTTCCAAAACCTCCAAGAACATCTGCGGCGTACCCCAGGGATCCTCCTTCAGCCCTACGCTGTTCATCATTTACATGGACCCGCTCACACACATAGCCCGACCTCAACATAATCTCCTACGCCAACGGCACTCAGCTGATCCTCTCCCTCACCAAGGACCCTATCACCACCAAAGCCAACCTCCACGAAGAAATGAAGGCCGTCGCCAACTGGATGAAGACCAGCCGTCTGAAGGTGAACTCGGACAAGACGAAGGTCCTCATCCTCGGCTCCAACCCTTCAGCATGGGCCGACTCCTGGTGGCTGACGGCACTGGGGGCAGCCCCGACACCCACCGACCCGCATGCAACCTGGGAATCATCCTTGACTCTATGCTCTCAATGACCAAGCAAGTCAACGCCGTCTCCTCCTCCTGCTTCAACACCCTCCGCATGCTCCGCAAGATCTACAGATGGATCCCGACAAATATTAGAAAGTCACCCAGGCCCTTGTCAGCAGCAGACTCGACTACGGAAACGCCCTCTACGCGGGAGCCCCGACCAAGCTCATCAAATGACTACAACGCATCCAAAACGCCTCGGCACAACTGATCCTCGACGTACCACGCCATGGCCACATCACCCCCACCTGAGAAACCTTCACTGGCTCCACCGTCAACAAGAGGATATCCTTCAAGCTCCTCACCCTCGCACACAAGGCACTCCACAAGACCGGCCCAGCCTAACTCTACAGACGGCTCTCCTTCTACACCCCAACCGCCAGCTCCGCTCCGCCGACCTCTCACTCGCCACTGTCCCACGCATCCGAAGAACAACCACCGGTGGGAGATCCTTCTCCCACCTCGCCGCCAAGACATGGAACACCCTCCCACTGAGCCTACGTTAGACCCAAGACCTGCTGTCCTTCAGGAGGATACTCAAGACCTGGCTGTTCTATCAGTTCCCCCCCAACCCCCCCCCCCCCCCCACCCCCACCCCAGCGCCTTGAGACCCTCGTGGGTATGTAGTGCGCTTTACAAATGATTGACTGTAGATTGAGACGGACGACATGCCTGAATATGCACCGTTAGAAGGGAGATTAGTTATAGTAGAAATTGGGGAAAAGGCAGTCTCCTTGACATATAAGACACTGATCAATAACAAACCAGATCCATTACTGGGAATGAGGGCTAGGTGGGAAGGAGAATTGGGGACTCTGGACGACCTGAATTGGGAGGCGGCACCGATGCACCCTAGTGAGATGGCCATAAAATCATGCCTCCGCCTAATACAATTCAAAATCCTACACAGGACATCTTATGATAGGGCCCAGCTACATGGCTTTGGCAAAGTAGGAACACCTCAATGCCTCCAGTGCAACACTGAAAGAGGATCCTACATACACACACTATGGGAATGCCAGGTCATAGCTGCCTATTGGGCCACCGTAACCACCGAACTTAGCAAGGTTTTAGAAGAGACCATTCTAATGGCCCCTAAATACCTACTACTGGGAAACCTAGGGAGATAGGTCTCCTCAGGGCCAAACGACTCTTTGGGAAGCAATGAATAGTGGTGGGGAAACGAATTCTGGCAAAATACTGAGGGGCGTCAACTCCTCCCACACTACATGAGTTGAAAAGGGGCATGGACATCTATATGGCAGCTGAGAAAGTGACATACAAGTTGGAGGGATGCCCGAGGAAATTTGACAAGGTATGGGGCCCATGGATTAGATACTATGGGATTACACCTATGGGGGAAGACACTCAGACCCAGAGTGTAGTCATGAGAATGCAGAGAGACTCAGATGTCCATCAGCCAAGGTGACACTAGCCTCAACCGTAGTGCTTACTGTGCCCACTACTACTGTAATTATAAGGGCAATGTGATCATCAATGCCTTCATGTACTACATCATCTGATATACCTGTATGTATAATGCAACAACTGCATAAAAGAAAATGTAATAAAACATCATTTAAAAAAAAAAAGAACATGGCACAGGATTTGTGTATTCTGAAAACAATGTTTTAAAAAATTATTTGGTGCACTACAGTTTTCTGTTTTCAAATATTTTTAACATCCAGTGAGACTACATCATTTCACATCTCACCTAATACAAGTGGTAGCTTCTTAAAGTTCACATCAGTCCTGCAACCTGGTGGGAAGCTACAGTGGTCGGGCTGTATAGCTTTATTAACATATATCGGAATTCAGTTAGCTGTGAACTTGCATACAACTTTAGAATCTTACTTCAGCATCAAAAATGGTCTGTATGCTATGCAACCTTGATGGAATTGTTATAGTAATTGACGCTTTGAGGAACTAGGGTAGGAGTCCTTTCTTTTTCACTTCCCCAAATAACTCTTGATGCTTGGGTGGCATCGCTGTCTTTATTATACTGGGAGCCCATCCAAGTTGGATTGTTTTTAAAATCTCTCTTTCATTTAACGTCTGACAGTCCAGCTGTCAGGGGAGGATGCCATGATTCTGTAAAATGACTCTGATGGTGTTCTTTAAGCTAAGCATTGTACTGTTTCTTAGTTAACACAGTGGCAGGGAAAAAAGTTGCCGCCCAGGGTAATTGACAGGCCATTCTGGAATACCATAGCAATGCATTGGGGATTGTAAAGCGTTCTCCATCTCACGGCCATCTGCATCTTTATGGTGCCACATGCTTGCATGAAAACGGCCTCTTTGATGTCTCCTCTTTCAAAGATCGCAAGAGCCATACAGGGTTGTCCTATTATTGTGGCATTCGACATGTGATAGCATGAGAACTTCTTTTATCAACTGTCCCCTGGATCCACATGTGGTTGCAATGGTGATGATAAGTTGGGGTTTGGTGCTCTCTAAAGTTTTCATTGATGAAAAGCTTGGAATTTCCTTCAAACTTCATATGTACTTAATTAAAGTGTCATCTGGCCTTTCTAGCTCATTTTGGTAGACACAGATTAATTACAAATTCCAATGGGGATGCGTAGAAATGCAAGTTGCTGTATTATGCACTTTTTCTGAGAACTTTAGTGGGCTGAAACTCCCATTTTGTCACGTGATGTTGCCTTGTGGTTTTTCTGAACTCTTTATTTTCTGATTTAGTCGTACCTGGCCTCCTCTCATATTCAAGAATGTGGATTAGTAGAGCATTCTTCATGGCATAGAAGAAGTGGTTACTTTCCAGCATCATTAATTCATCATTAGCATAGTTTTTTTTAATTGAGTTTTGCAACATCTCCTTTACTTTCCCCACTGTACCCCTTTCTTGACACAGGTCACTTCCCCCCTCAACAAGTCGTCCGTTTGCACGAATTACCATACTATCTCAATTCAACCTTTCCCTTCTAGGATGCTCTAAAGGTAGCTTCTACAGCCAAGGTTAGCATTTCAGGTTTGGAAACTGAATAAGCGTTTCTTCAAATGCATACTTCCTTCAGCTATAGCCTCTTAATTTAGCGTACATTGCAGACACTCTTACTTTACTGACAATTAAGAAAATTATGTGTGTGTGGTTGGGGGGTGTTTAGTTTATGTTTTTGCTAGGGTGTGTTTTGGGGGGTTTTAAATGACCCCAAGACCGTGCAGTGTTAAGCCTTGAGTGTCTGTAAAGCTGATCATTGGCTCTCTAGTAGATAATTTGTGGAACTAGTGAGTCCACTCATTCAATTTAAATGTATATTCATGTGATTTGTCTAATTTTAGGAAAGACTACTTTGATAAAGGCACTAACTGGAGATGAAGGGATGCAGCCACGGAATCAGCTTTTCGCTACACTTGATGTGACCGCTCATGCTGGGTTCCTACCCTCTCGCCTGCCCGTTATTTACGTGGACACCATTGGGTTTCTGTCTCAGCTGCCACATAATCTTATCAAGTCCTTTTCAGCTACTTTGGAAGATGTGGTTCACTCGGTAAATTTGACTCTTCTGCTTCTTCTTTGTTTTTGATCTTGGTGACAATGGTTTTTGGGTAATGTTCTGCTTTATAGATAATAAGGCAAGAGTAATGTAATTTTCAAACATATTTAAGAGGAGAGCCTTATAAAATTGTTATTGCACGCTTTAGTATATTAGTAGTTGAGAAAAATAACGTCTCTATGTGCTGTCCTCTTTGCCGCTTAGTATTTGTTTCTCTTAGCTGCACTAGACTTAAATATTTATTTTTTATTCTCTTTATATTGCCTTGGTTTTCAGTCATCCCTCTCCCTGAAGCCTACATCTGCTCATTTAAGTGTTGATATATGTATTAGCTTCTAGAGCTTGCCTTTCGGTACTATTGTGATATGGGTGAGCAGCAAAGTGCTGATTGCTGAGTAACTGCAGGCACTGGATAAGATTGTTTTACCTGCAAAATCACGTGCAACAATTTGTGTTATTGGATAATTTCTTTATTTTGATATATTCATTCTTTTATGACAATTTGCATGCTTTGTGAGTACCTTCACTCATATTATCTTGTCGTTGTTGATAACATGGCTCTGCGCGTGCGATTCTCCATTCCATTAAAACATTGTCATTATCCAGATCCACACATATACCAAGTAAGTACAATTCAGGAAAAATAGCGTGAAATGAATTCTTACTTAAAGAGAAGAGCACTGCTCACTGTGCACGATCACTGAGATGTTTAGAGGCAAGGTTAGAGATAAGTACTAGGACTCAGTGGTTATATGATCTACGGCCTGTAATCAAGACTCGCCAACCATTTTCACTAGTAAACCAATATACCTGTGCCACCCCAGAACAGGGAGACTAAAGAGAGCAGGGTGGACATACGTGCAATGCCCCCTCCCAGGTTTGCACCCAAAGAACATTAAAGTTTTAATAACTAAAGAAATGAGTGGTGTTCATAAAAAACCCATCAACCAGATTAACACCTGCCTCAAAGTAGTGTTTTAAGGCACATAACCAAATGCTGAAATTCCAATAAGCAGGATTTTATTAATAAATTAAAGACAAATTAAATCCAGTTTTTTCAGCCCTGAAGATGATAACACTCACAAAGAAGTATCTGGCCTGGCTGGAGGAGAAACGTTTCCCAGGGCTTGTGGGATCCCAGAAATGACTATAATTACATCAACTATTTAAAGGATGCTTTCAACAATGCTCAAGATATGGATTGGCAGATTTACAGGTGTAAAGGTCGTGCAATGCCACAAGTGGCTCTCTTGCTGAAAGCCGTATTAGCAAACTGACAAACCAGTGCATGCTTATTCCCCTGTGCTCTCGCTTCTGCTCTTCTCTTTTTCTGTGGAATTTGACAATCACATGTTCAATTAAGTGCAATGTGGAGTGCTTCTGTAGAGAAGCAAAAATAATATTTTTTAATTTAAGGAGAACCCCCACTTATTTCAATACTTTGCTCGAAGAACATTAACCTCTTCGATGCTCATGACGAGCTGAGCTCGTCATGAGCCACGGCGCTCCGGTGCTCATGATGAGCTCAGCTCGTCATGAGCCGTGGAACGCTCAGGTGCAAGGAGAATTCCCCTCCTGTGCTGAGCGTTCCAAGGGAGGCAATGCACCTGTGACGAGCTGAGCTCGTCATGAGCACAGGAGCGCCTCATGACGAGCTCAGCTCGTCATGAGCATGCGGGCGCTGTGCGCGCCCCCCTCCCCCCCAGCACAGCGGGGGAATAACCCCCGCAGCGAAGGGGTTAAGTTTACCGGACAGTTACCTCGTCATTTCTTCTTAATAGGTTCATTAACGCTTCAGTTTGCTGACATACACTGTGCTACTTGATTGCAGTTCTCTCGACCCAATCCTCTGCCCCATTAAAACCAATCATGGTTTGTATGTGCTAAGTTTGAACCATTTTTCGTATGCTTTATATACAGCACTTGTTGTACCCACAAATCTAACCTTGTATACAAAACAATTGCTTTTTATTGCTAAGGTCAGAATTTCCAAGTGTGTAAATAAAACCGATTGAGGTGCAAGGAATTAGATCTAGGCAAACGTAAGAATTGATAATGAACTGGATAATTCAGATTGATTGAGATTTTTAAGCTTGGGACCAATAAGATCTGACTAACATGACTTGTTTATATGTGTAGTGATTTCTGAAACTAGTTCTTTTGTTTATTTCAGGATGTAATTGTTCACGTGAGGGACATAAGTCATCCAGAAACAATCCCCCAGAAGGAAAGTGTCCTAGCAGTATTGAATAACCTTGAAATTCCAAGGTATCTGCTTGATTCAATTATTGAAGTTCATAATAAAGTGGATTTGATAGATGGGTAAGCTTTGGATGTTATTTTCCTATTTGGTGCGTGTTATTAATCGTCTCAAAGAAAATATTGTAAAAGGAAATCATTTTGCACACTTGAATATTGTATTCTTTTGATGCAGCGGGGTTCAGCCTGTATTTGCACAGTTACAACAGAGCTTGTTCATTACAGTGAACATTGGTGTCTGAAAAGAGGGACCTTCTTCTTATTGTGTCAATAATCGATATTTTAATACTTTCCAAGATTTGACAATTTTAAGTATGAAAAATGTCATGACTATCCTCGCGTTGTACATACAAATAGAAACACTGCGCAGCATTTCTTCTCATCTCTTTTCTAATCTCAGTTTGTTGAAATTGGTCACATCTTGGGGCTGGTGTTGAAACTGCTTCACCTGCCACATCAGCAGTATGATGTAATCCAGGAACAGGACACGTCTTACATTAACAGCACACATTCCACTAGCAGAGTAAGGTTTGTATCTTCCAGGGGAGAGGCAGGGGTTGGACATTGGATAGTCTTATTTTTACATAAAGACGCACCTTGAAGTCTGAATTCATGTGTTTACAGATATCACATGCAGTGAAACCCTACCTGTCTCGAAACTAGCACTGGTGTTTTATTACATTTAAGGGGGAAACATCCCTTAAGGATTAGAAACCTCACTCACCCGAGGGTGACAATCCTGTCAGAGAGAACACATTTATAAAACATATGTCAGTGATTCTTATCTAGACAGTTTTAATTCACGTCCTTTTCACACAGCGCTGCATACCTCACTACACTTATCATTCTCACATATGGGTTTAGTACCCATTCTCCTCGCAGAAAACATCTCTGAGCTCCTTACTTAAAATCCTGAAGTAGCAGCTCCCAGTGACGACTAGGTCTTCTGCACTGGTAAGGAGGACCCATATGATGAAGCATGTCACCCTCGGGTGAGTGGGGGTTCTAATCCTTAAGGGATGTCTCCCCCTTAAATGTAATAAAACACCTGTGCTAGTTTCGAGAGAGGTAGGGTTTCACTGCATGTGATCATGTGATATCTGTAAACACATGAATTCAGACTTCAAGGTGTGTCTTTATGTAAATGTATCAATGAGGGAACACACACCCACTTGTCTTTAAAATGTCCTTCCTGACCCCTAATCTATGGTAGTGATATGATACATTGGATAGTCTTGTCAGCCCTATGCAAGAGGGTGCTAGTTGGACATTAAATATTATTACAAATCTTCTATCATCCATTCATGCCAACGCCTGAACCTTAAATAAAATTCATAAGCTTGATTGTTCTTTGGAGTTTTATTCAGCTGATTGACATGAGAGCTCCTGGTACTCCAGCAAGATGTCTGACAAAAAACTCTAAGCACAGGTAGTTATACTCTCATCCAGCAATGGGAATTTACTCATCAGTTCAGTTCTTTGGCAATACAAACTGATGTGCATTCATTATATGTGTGACAACTCCCACAGTGCACTCTTTCCCCTGAAGATACAAACTTGAGAAGCACTTGTAAATGCCAAAACAAGAACATCGTATCTTACTACCTAGTCTTCCCATGCCATCTGGAGCAGAGCTCTACAACACAGCCATAATTATTAGTCGCTGAAATGAGAGCGTGCATTGTTGCTGAAGCAATGCAGTAATGTGACTCCAGCAAGATGGAGTCTGTTTTATTTGTGCATTTGCAGCCTACCCTAGGTTATCATCAACATTGAGTGCCATCTTGAGCTACAGGCCGATCCTCTTTCAGAATATTCACGCTGATGTGTTCAGTGGTCTAAAATCTGGGGGCCTCAACATATCCTCCATTTTACATGTAGTAGATCCAGTATTGTTTAATAGAGCATATTTTTCTACTACGATTTGCTCTATGTTAATCCCTGTTTTCACATCTAGGAACCATTAAGCTAAGATCAAGCCAAAGCCCAGGGATGTAAGTATTACTAGACATTCTTTCTCGCTGGCAGAAGTCCCAACAAACAGTTCAGGCAACAGGTCCAAATGCCACCCAATGAAATTTCTCATCACAAAACACCAAACATCGAGTATAACCTCACATGTCCACATTTGCAAAAAGTTCCAACTGTCAAGCAAGTATTGAGGTTCAAGCAGAAAGACAATTGGGTTTCATTTCATTGACCATATAGGTGGTCACTTGGCCTTCATTAAACACTTGACTTGAACTAGGTTACATCTTTTATCAGAGACAACTCTGGTGTGCAGTCTTTGTTCTATTGTGTGTCAGTGTAGTGGTGCCAGTTGTCACTGACGTTTACACTTGAATCTCATTGTACATCATGGAGATGCGTGTCACCATTCACAAGTGCATGCAAAGCCTTATTAACTCTGTGTCTTTGGTAACTTCAGGAAACCAGTCCATGTTCTTTGAATAACTTGATTCAAGAGATGCAGAGTGGAGGAATTGCAAAACTTGGTCTCTAAAGCAGAATCTAAAGTTGTCATAAATAATAAATTAACCATCCTTGTGCATTTCACTATTCACTTCCAGCCCCCCATACATAAGTCCACGTTCCTTCAGCGCACCAGTTCTAAAAACACCACGTAAAAAACTATATTATCTAAGCACAGTCGGCAATGTATGTAGGCCGTTCCCCTTTAGCTAGAGCTGCTGCTGTCCACACTATCTGAATCGTGTACTGGACTTAGCAGACATTTTGTATGGCAAAACGAGGATAAACAATAGCTGTTTGTCAACTTGCGCTAATTAAACCATTCTGGAGACCAGCTCCATTTGTTCAGGGTAAAACTAGTCGACACATGGTACAACATAGCGCCTGTTAATAGGCCTCAAAGTGTTCATTCTCCAGGATCTCTTTATGAGACGGAGGAGCCAACTTAACATGTGCAAAGCTAACCCTGCCTCTGTTACAGAAAGAAGATGACAACATGCCTGATTCCTAAAGAAACTCTTTAGGGTATGCAACGGCATATGTATGTAAGCTCAGGACTAGCCTCATCTTGGGCAACCATATCTGTCGAAACAGAGATAGCAGAAAGTTACCGCATATGTCAGTTATATATGATGACTCTTGCACATTTGGCATGATGTGTAACTTGGAAGAACAATGTGTTCTTCGAAGTCAAGATGTCACCTAGATATTAAGATAGCACAGAGGTTCTACTGACACTTTAATAGGCAATCCATCTTGATGCCAATATTGACTTGTCCCTGTTAACATTTAAGCCTGAAATCATACCAACTTCCTCTATGAAGAGTATCTGGAAAACCCACCACCTGATGTAAATGTAAATGTAAATGTAGGTGTACTTATATAGCGCAGACCTGTCACCCAAAGGGCATCCTGGCGCTTGCTTAGGGAATCCGTCCTGGTATTCCCCTGTGAGAAACCCCAGCAGGGTGTCCACAGGGTGAAAGCCAGGCATCCCGCCGCGAGCGGCCGTAGTGGAGATTAAGCAAGCTATTGCCCAGAGTCGCAGAGTGTGACCCCGTGAGTCGAGTAGGCACCGGAGCGAGAATTGTCGAGTCCGTGGAATTTTTGAGCCCGAGACCCGCTGAGGCGGGGAATCGAACCCTGGTCCACGGTCGATCTCAGCTTCCGGGTCTGCCGCCTCTAACCACTGAGCCACGCTTCTCCACCTGATCTTTCAAGTAAGTTAGTACATAATAAGCATATAGTGCTATAGCCTGGCAAAAACACAAAAGGCATTGCTATTGGTGCAGTCTGTCTGGCAATGCAAGAGAGTTGATTACTAGGGCAGAAAACAAAGAGGCTATCAGATAGTTCTGATGTGTATCCCAAAATATTTGCATCAGACAAGTTGTTGTCTTATTGGACCTGACTTTCCTGCAGAGACATATATAGTGCTGTCACTTATTTTGAGAATGTTTCACATCATTATTTTTTTATCCTCTGCCTTCCAAAGATTAGAGGTTAGAAAGTAAAAGACCACAGCTTACAAATTCGCCTTGTACACTCTTAATGTCTAAATACTTGTTGCAGCACTCACCAGAGCACATAGTCTGCTTAATGTTGACCATTACATCCAGTTCACCCGGACCTAAATGTAGCAGTAGGAACATTACAAGTCTTGCAGCCACATTACTGGCCCATCAATACTGTGAATTGAGAAGGACCCTACCTGCCTTCCTACTGCTCACATCATTTGTAACAAGAGGAGCTGTCGACATCTGGGGCTGCCACCCCAAGGTGTGCGTTTCTGCACCCAACCCACTAGCAGTTCAGTCAAGGGAGGACTCTGGTACCCCTTCAATACAGAACATGTAACTCCCCTGCACCAATATCATTTGCAGGACATGAAAAGAACATTGCTGGCATCTCCCCACAGCACACCACAGGAATGGAAGACCTTCGGCACAATGATCTCCTACCACCAGGACCTTTCATGCCAAATTCAGGTTGTATTATGCAAACCCTCCCATCCCCACTTCTATACCACCAGGTAACAAGCATATGAATGATAAAGACTTTGTATGCATCTAAAAGGCAGGGACATACAACATTACTATGCATGCTTTTACCATGAATGTAACACAACACGTTGTATTACATCGTGGGTCTTTACCATGCATTTTTGTGGTATAAAATGTTATATATATATATATACTAGCAGCCCGCCCCGACCTTGTCCGGGAGCAATCCGGCTTCCCTGACCCCCGCCCGTCCCGAAATGAGTGCTCAGGGCCCCCGCCCGCCCCGGACCCCGCCATGAGTGTTCAGGGCCCCCGCCTGCCCCGACATTGTCCGTCGGTCCCCCGGAGACTTACCTCAGATGCCGCTCCTCCCCCGCGCTCCTCAGTTCACCGCTCCGCCGCTCGTCACTGCTCCTCCCCGCCTGTCCGCCGCTCCTCACCGCTTGTCCGCCGCTCCTCCTCGCGCTCCTGGACGCCGCTCCTCCCCGCGCTCCTGACGGCAGCACGCAGGTCGCGGCCGGCGCTACTTATTTTTTTCGCTAAATTTTTTAAATAAGGTATATTTTTTACTTTATATAGCCTATGTCCATCTGCACACCCTGACGATTACAATGATGTATCGGGTGTGTGGATTGGCGCTGTGGTTCCCGAGTTTACCCGCCTCAAAGGTTCAAAGTTCTTCCTTTATAATAGTAGTATAGATATGTTGCTGAACGCAATATAGAGGCCTCTGCGCCTCATGAAAGTCATAGTGAAATGTGACGAAATTGATAGATATCTGTTACAGGCTTAAATTGGTCAACTTAACGAGAAAATTAGAATGGATGTACAATGAGAAATAGTTTCTAAAATGCATGATGAAATGACAATTCGCTTAAAAAAACAAGTGGACATTAAAAAAGTATGAAAGGCATGCAAAGTTTAAAGAGATAAGGTGGACTACGAGCGAGGACAAGTGTTCACCTTTGCCAGACGGTTTGATCATTTGAAAAAGCAGAGATTAACTGAAGGAAACCGGGCACTAAAAGAAAACAAAGTGGGCAAACAAGCCTCAGTATACAGTTCAGAATTGCAGACTGAGTCGGAGGATGGGAGATTACCGGCGTGTTCCCGGACCAAGTTCTCGCTAAGTGATGAATTGTATTTTTTACGTATGGACAGACGTCAAACCCTTAGACCAAGGGGGCAACAGCAAAAAACAGACAGAGGAGGAACAAAAGGAGAAACACACGAGGGAAACATAGCAGGAAAGAAAAAAAAAACGAAATAACAAAGATGGAGACGCAAATGCATAGGGAGTCTGCTATGACCAGTGTCAATCTATCAAATCTGAAATTGACTATCTCTGAAAAGTGGATTTTATCTCTTGACCTATCCTCCTTACCATCACAGAATATGGATTATGCACATCAGGGAGTGGATATATTCAGATTTGTGCGTAAATTAAAATTAGCCAAATATCATCTACAAACGATGCAATAGGTCTCGCATTTGCAAGAGTTTATGCTATTGGCATTGTAGATGACAATGCCTTTTATTCATGTGTTTTAAAAAGCAACACATAGATAAAAGGCATTGTCATTTCTAATGCTAATAGCTCAAACTCTCGCGAATACGAGACCACTTTAATGGTGGCCGTGCCCCTTTCTTTAGGTGCTGCTTGCCGTATTCAGGTTACAGTGAGCAGCGTCTAAAGAAAGGGGCGTGGCCAACATTAAAGTGAAAGTGCGGTATATGGCATTTTCACCCAAAAATAAAAAATAAATAATTAAGGTAATGTTCTGTAGCGCGGCCGCTAAAGTGAAAGCGGACCATGCTGTAAATTAAATAAAATAATTGAGGCCGCTATAGTTAAAGTGGACTACACTAAAAAATTAAATTAAATACATTACTAATAATATAAAAGCGGGCGGCAAGGGGTTACTAAACCGAGATGAATATCTATATTCATTCCTAAAATTCATAAAGACCAAATACAGCCACCTGGAAGTCTATTCATCTCTGCCAAAGAGAGTCTCTCCGAAATACATTGATTACTTCATACAAGGATATGTCCACAATCTACCTTTCTACGTCTGTCTAGGACACTAGTGACATTTTAAAGAGGAAATAGGACATTCCATGATGTGATGAATACTTGTTAATCACGCTTGACTTTTTCTCCTTGTACACCAGCATTAAACATGAGATGGCATCCATGCGACTGAGCACTTTTTGAAAAGTAGGCAATTGAATCTGAATAAACACACTGTGATGCCGATCTCGATGATTAAGTGGTGCATAAATAACAATTACTTTCTCTTTAAAAATCAGGTTTTTAAAAAGATTCACAGTACATGGGCACCTTCTTCGCCCCCAGCTAGGCTTGTTTGCATAGGGGCTGGTGGGAGGAGCAGGTGCTCATCAATGACCATGGGGAAGTGTGGGATCAGCATGTTGGTAGCGATACATCAATGATTTGGAGAGGTTCATTTCAGGTTGCTTTCCGTTTCTTACATATATAGTTACCTGCATGGTAAAGTACCTAGTGGTAAATATAAAAATCAACTTTATATACTTACCTACTTGGTAAAGATTGTGTGTTAAAGGCTGTTTCCCAAAAGGCTGCAGTACACTGTACAGAGTTAAAGGCACAGACACACTCAGTGAGTGACAGGAGCTGTAGTTGGTTTGTGAACTGTTACTGTGTCATGATTTAGTATTCTTAAAATCCTCTAAATTTGATGGAAGGTTGGGGCAGTGCTAATGGATACAGTGAAATCTTACCTGATCCTGGGTGCATAGATGGAGGCGGCCTGTTGCTTTATTTTTCTTTTTTTGTACATAGTCTCCAGTCTGATAGTGTCCTGGCTGCCGAGTGCCAAGAGTCTGCAGAGATCGTGAAATTCACAGCCAAATATTTAGGGATGATAGTTGCAATGACTTTGTAAATGGTGCGGACGTCAAGGGAAGCCAGTGATGTTCTATGGGTGTAGTAGTAATGTGGCTTTACAGTAACAAACTAATCCTCTACGCATCCCGCTTTCCTGTCCCTTCACCGTCTGTCTGTCTCCCCTTATTTCACTCGATTAGATGTCAGACACTAAAGGGATCCCTCTATCAACACCTTTTCCAATTACCACCTCGTTCCATGCTCAATCTTTGTTTTTCTTATCTCCACTAAATGCAGACCGCATGTTACCTACATGAATGCATAAGGTGTAGAAGTTAGGAGCTCATGCATAGCTGTAGTGATCTGTACATGGGGCATTACAAACATTTTGTAGAGGATCCATGGCAGAAAAGTCGACTGATTGGAACACAAGGAGGTGAGACAGCCGATCATCAGACTTCACACTGCACTGCAATCTCCTTAAAAAGAAGTCTCATGAGTAATACAGCATGCTCCAGAGAAGCACATGGTGCTGACAAGCTCAGACAAAACCATAGTTGAATTTCTTACGGTTTTCTTTTCTGGGTATTATTGAAAGTGGGTGGATTTGAACCATTCCTACAGCATCTCAGTGCCAGGGTGTGATCATTATGTGTGCTGTTTTTGCCTAGGTACGAAGCAATGGAATCAAGTGCTTTGCCCATTTCTGCTCTTCATGGATATGGGTTGGATAAATTAAAAGAGGTAATTGAAAGCGTAGTATTGAAACAAACTGGAAAACGAATCATGACCTTAAAAGTGGACTTAACGGGGTCTCAGCTAAGGTATGTGAAAATAATTATTTGTATTTTAAATAAACCTGTGGATGAAGTTGGCCAGTTATGCATGACCTTCATAGTGTGTTGTCAAATGAACAAATTATGTCACTGTGACCTTCATCACCCTGAATCATAGTCCTCCTTGTCCTAGTCCTTACAATGTGAGGAGGACTGCTTCCCAGACAGTGTTTACCACACCCTAAAAGCTCAAGCAACCCACATGATGTTTATTTTTGTGTTCATTAAAGTAACACTGCTATATAAATCCCCTCCCCGTCCAAACCTCCTTCCCCCTCCTAACCTCCTATATAGAACAAGTCAGTCAAAACTCTTGGATGTACAACCAGGGAGGGAGCTGATTGAACAGGGATGAGGACTATGAATTAGGGTAATGAAGATTACAAATAATTATTTCATTAACCCATAATCTGTCCTCCTCACTCCAGTCCTCACAATATGAGGATATACCGAGCATTTAGGTTTGCACCGATATGAAGAAAATGAAAATTAGTATCAACAATTATTGTATTGCTAACTTAATTTCAGAACCAAACATTTTAGCTGTAGACTCTGGTTTACTCTGTAATGCTTTACAAAGGTTAGAGGTGTCAACTAAATTGCTGGTCTATAAAATTCCTGCCAAGGCATCCCACTGACTTCAGCTGAGGTTGCTGAGACTGCTCTATTAGAGCAGCCCTAAATATTTCTTGGTGTCTTCTCTGCCATTGCTCTCGATTGCTTTCCATACATATCTGCTCATAATGTGGACGTAGAGATTTTTTTTACCCATGCTAGCTGCTCTATCAGATACAAAAACGGCACTTAGAAATCCAGAACTCTCTCCAGGGCCGGACTGGCTACCGGGCATTTTGGCATGCTGCCGAGCTGGGGGGTGATTTCGTTGATGGGAACCTGTGTATGCTGAACGAAATTCGTTTTGCTTTGTTTATTTCGAAGACCACGCTGGTCTCCATCAATGAAATTAGCCCCCACCACAGTGACATCAGCCCCCAGCTCGGCAGCATGCCAAAACGCCCGGTAGCCAGTCTGGCCCAGACTCTCTCATACGGTCTAGTGGTAAACCTCTTTTAACATCAAGACAAGAAGGGATTACAAAATCTGTGGTTATGTCAAAGACTGATAGGTCATTCTCTTGTGAAAGATGGAATGAAGAATGGATTTTAGGACTGAATTAGGGATCTGGTCTCAAAACTATTCAGTCTGGAAATAAACCTAAGGTAAAGATATGAGATAACCCAGGCTTCTAATTCACCCAATCTTCTATTTATTATTTATTTTATTTAAAACATTTATAGAGCGCGACTGTCACCTGGCAGGTATCCTGGCGCTGTTAGCTACTCCTGGGGTTTAATGACGGGGGGGGGAATGGATTATGGCTGACCTGTTTAGAGGGGTGAAGGAAAGAGCCATGTTTTGATTCGTTTCCTGAAGGGGAGGAGATGAGGGATTTGACGAATGTCGACAGGCAGACTGTTCCACAGCTTGGCTGCAGCTACTCTGAACGATCTTCCCCCCATCCTGGCCTTCTTGTATCTGGGCACTCTCGCCAGGCAGGCAGTTGTGGACCTGAGTGTTCTGGTGGGGGTATACCAAGAGAACAAACGTTGAAGAGGTCTGGGTCCTGCACCATGTAGTGCCTTAAAGACCAGGCAGAGGGCCTTGAAGGCAATACGTTGCTTCAAGGGCAACCAGTGCAGCTCGGCCAGTGCAGCCGTGGCCGAGGATCTCCTGGTCCAGCCGAGAGCCAGTTTGGCTGCTGCTGACTGAACTCGTTGGAGTCTGTCCAGTAGAGTCGCAGGAGATTCAAGCAGCAGACCATTACAGTAGTCAAGGCGACTAAGAATAGTACACCTGACTACTAATGCTCTGGCGGAAGAAGGTAGCAAAGGCAAGACCTTGCGCAGTGAGCGCATAAGGCCAGAGCAGGTAGCGACTGTTCTTGAGACCTGCGTTTCCATGCTCAGTTGGTGATTTAGCATGACGCCCAGGTTGCGGACACTGGTGACAGGTGGCGGGTTGTTAGAGTTTTCCGGGGGCCAGAACTCAGCGGGCAAAGGGTGGGGTATACGACTCGCAGGACAGAACAATACCTCGGTTTTCGAGGCATTGAACTGGAGGGAGTTCTGGTGCAACCAGCTCGCAGTGTCTCTTAGACAGTCATGGAAGGCTTGCAAGGGGATGGAATCTTCGCCTTCCCAAGAGAAGAGGAGCTGGGTGTCGTCCGCATAGTTTACTGTGGTCATGTTATGTGATTTAATTAACATGACCAATGGTTTCAAGTAGACATTAAAAAGAATCGGGCTGATAGAGGAACCCTGGGGAACACCGTGCGGGACAGGGGAAAAGACCGATTGGAAAGGGGGAAGGGATACAGCCTGTTTTCTTTCGCTGAGGTAGGAGTGAAACCAAATCAGGGCTGAGCCGTCGATCCCTGCCTCTCTCAACCGCTGGAGCAGAATCCCATGATTAACAGTATCGAATGCGGCAGACAGGTCTAATAAAATCAGGGCCACATCTTGGCCCCTGTCTGCGCGCATTCGAAGCTCCTCCATGGCAGTGAGCACAGCAGTTTCAGTGCCGTGGGCTGGGCGAAAACCAAATTGGAATTCTAGATCAGGTTATTCCAATTAGGTGAAATTAGCTGATTCTGATGGCTCAAAAGGTTTTTCTTGTAAACCCTTCAAAACAATTGAAAGATCCCATGTTGAAACTAGATTGGGCACCACCGTCTTTGTAAGCCTTAAACTTTTCAACAACATAACTACTATTGGTGACACGTTTAGATATATATCACCCTCTGCTTCTCTAAACGTTTGTATTACTGCCCACTGTGATAACATGGTATGAGCTAATCCCTTAAGGAACCCATTCTTCAAGAATTGTAATATTTGGAAGGGATCTACAGAAATAGGGTTCTGATTTCTTACTGAACACCATTTCTGAAAAGAGTTAAAGTGCTGTGTATAAGATGAGAGGTTTAAGGTTTCCTTCTTGACTGAATGTCTAAGGCTATTTGCTTTGAGCATTCCAATTGCTCCAAGCCTGTCCTTTCAGCTTCCAAGGAACTTGTCTTAGATGTAACTTGAAAAGGGTCAAGATTGGGTGTTGAAGAGGTGGGAGGTCTATTGTAAAATGATAATCACCCTTCACTGACAGAGGCAATAACAGGGGAAACAAAGGCCGATGTGGCCACAAAGGCACTACCAAAATTACTGTCAGTTTCAACCTCTGATTCTTCAATAGCCTTCTGGAGAAGAGCAATTGAAGGAAAAGCATATAATAACCGTTGTTGCCATACAATTGACAAGGCATCTACTACACGTGCTGAGGACACTTATGTGTCTGTGCAAAAGATGGGAAGCATCTGCTTTATGTTGCAAGGCAAACATGCCTATTCATGCAACCCCGAACGGGGAACAGATCTAATTGAATTGAGAGTGGTTACATTATACATCACCAATGACACAAGCTGACGGCTTGGAAGTTCAACTTCCCTTGAACCTGCAATGCTCTCAAAGCCTCCACATCTTTCTCGGCCATGAAAGAAAATGTGTGAGCGTATAGGTCCTTGCTCTCTGTTCCTCTCTATTGATTCAGGTAACACTTTAACCGATTGTCTATGCTAACAACACGGTTTTTGTTTTCCAGTTGGATGTGGAATATTTGTACTGATTTCAATGCCACTGATAACTCTGTCCAGTTAGAAGAACGTGACCTTTCTATTTGTGGACACTTTACTTCCTGATCTCACTGGGTGGCATCCCAACCCCTACAACTGGCATCTGCAGTTAGTAGGACTGGATATCAAAAAGGAACCTTGCCCTTCACCAGACACCAGTCATATGGCGTGACTGGAATAATTTGATCGTAATCCTTAGAATTTGGGGCCCAGTGATCCAAAAGAAGATTCATAATGGTTTTAAATAGAAATAAGACCAAGGAACCACCGCTGTTATTGCTGCTATTAATCCTTGTACTATCCACCAAGTTCTGGTGGACGCTTGCTGTTGAGACAGGCCATTCGAAAGACTGGAGGGACAAGATTCTGTTCTGAGAGATGTGGATGTTTCCAAGTTGAGTGCTAAAGAGAGCTCTTGAGCCGCGATGAACTCCAACTTCTGAAGATTCAAGATGAAGCACAGTTCTTGTTGGCTGCTGCATACAGTTTTTACACACCCCTCCACCCTAGAGAAGGAAGAAGTACATAAACTATTATCAAGGTATAGAAAAATAGAAATTATTTTTAATTGTAGCGCTGCCAGTACTGTTGCCAATACCTCTGTAAAGACTTTGGTGACGTTAAAAGACAATAGGAGAAAAATCCTCCACAGATCATAGCTCACTGCGCCCCGTTTGATGCATATGGGGAGGTCCGACAATGGTGAATGCAAACGGCGTTGTGGTCATGTGAGGACATTTATGCATATCATCTGGGAATGCAAACATATCAGTTCCTACTGGAGCAGAGCACATGACACAATTAACGCGGTGCTGCATGTCCATCTCCATCCAGAAGTGCGTAGGTCTCTCCTGAATATATGGGAGCTCACAGACCTGAACACTCACCAGATGCAGTGGGCTACACTGGGATTCATGGTTGCTAAAAGAAACATAGTGCAATTGTGGGGTTCAAATCTCCCACCCACACTTGAAGCCTGGGAAAAATACCTTGGTTGCAGCATGTTTAGAGAGAAAACGGTGTATCTAGCCAGGGGGTGGCCCAAAAAGTGGTCCCGGAAATGGAATCCTTGGAATATGCACCGCGTAGAGATTTGTGTACCGCCCCGCTGTACTGAACAAGATGACCTAATTACCCCGTAATGTTCCCCTCCTATATGATGCAATGATGTGAACTCCTGTGTATCTTTACAATGTATAACTTGACTGATACCTCTGTATTGTTTATTGGTACCAATGCAGGTTTAATAAAAAGATTATTTAAAAAAGACAATAGGAGAGATTGAAACTGAAAATGCTGTCCTCTACTGTGAACCTAAAAAAACCCTAATTTTATGGATGCATTGGCGCATGACGGTATGCATCTGTCAAGTCTTACATTGTTAGATAATCTCATTTGGCGATCAAGAGAATTATTGTACTTACCGATCTCTTTCTGAATGTTTTGCACACAAGAAATGTGTTTGTTCACTTCAGTTCCAATACTGGGCGAAACCTTCCATCTGTCTCCAGTACGAGTAAAGGGATTGAATAAAACCCTTTTCTCTTCTGGTCTTTGGGTACAGGAATTATCACAACGTTTGACAATAAGGAGTGCGCTCCCTGAAGAATTGCTTTTTTCTTTGTAATGTCTCTTGGCAACTGAGTTCTGCTGGACAGATGCTTATGTGAAGGGTGTTTAAACTGTATCCAATAATAATATTTGATTACGGGCAGCACCCATGAGTCTTGCATCTACAGACTCCATTGAGGTACAAAGTACTTCAATTCTACCCCCACTTCCACAGTCATCTTTGATTCTGATCCTGGGGCTGAGAGGGTTGAAGCTGGGATTTCATCCCTACAGCATCCCTACAGCCATAAACTGGATGACTTGTATGAATCCGGCGAAAATTTTTACTGTACCATTTCACACTTGTTACTCCCAATGTAAAGCGCTCCGATACCCTCGGGTCTGGCCAGCGCTATAGAAAACTCCAAAAATAAAATAAATAAATAAATATGGTCTTGTCAATCTTGAGTTGGCCATTTTGGGAGAAATTATTTCCCCCATGCAGAGTTTAAATGGTTTCAATATTTTCTTCTCTGCTGATTTTTGAACCATGTCATTTAATCCTGTCCCATAACAACTTGAAGGGAAGCTTTTGAACTAAGGAACTCTGGCCAGCATTGTTTCCATGGCTTCATCCACAAATGTGTCTGACTGCAATTGCCTTCTCTGCTGAGGAGGCTGTGGATCATAATGTATTCAGCTTTACATCCAAGAGGCATTGCAACAAAGAGTTCCATGTGTTTTAGCTTTGGTATAGGATCCCTTGCAGCTTGCAAACGCTCAGAGAGAGAATGGCAGGTCTGATGCTCCATAGGATCTCTTGAGGGTACCGTACATCTTTCAATCTATAACATAAAGAAGAGTGCTACCATTTGAGGCCAGAGAAGAGGTGGAAGCCATTGATGACATAATAATATGAACCTGGGAAACATGTTCTTCAAAGTTTTCAGTGAGATTTTTTTTAAAGTGCACAATGCTAGCTTTAGATGTATCTTTACATTCCATGCATATAATATTTTTTATTACATCAGGAAAAGGCAAGTCATCTGTAACTGTGCCATTGTACTGTGCATAAAGTTCATCTTTCTTTTGCGTTTTTTACTGAAACCATAACGTTTCGCTTTTTTGTGCCAGCAGGTGTTGTAAGTGGGAGTCCTGCAAATATCTACCCCTTAGAACACTGTCCTGTTCATTGTCTGGCTCCAATCCTTGACTCTTAGTTTGGCGTTCATTTACTGTACAATCTACTGCTTTGTTTATCATGGCCTTCAAATCATTCCAGGATAAATGGACCTCGTCCTCCTTAAGCTTAACATAGTACTGTTTCTCTTAGCACATTCTTCCCTGCATACTACAGGCAAAACTGGTGGTGCTGGAGCAGCTGTCTTTCTGCTTATATAGTAGTTACCTAGAAAGCAAATCGCATCATTTTAGATTTGATCCCTATACAACCAATGCACCCCCTTCGCCCATGCATTGATCAGTGCCCTCGAAAGGGCTTTGAACGCTGCCACTGAATTTCTCCCTCAAGCCGGTCTGCAGCGTTGCACACTCCCCTTCCCCAGCACAGCACCTGAGCGAGGAGCCGACAGTGTACTTAGTAATCTTCCCTTGCAGCGAAACAAATAAACTTTATAAAATACGCGGTACCTAACCTGCACTCAGGGAGACAGCTGGAGTTTTGGAATTACAGAGGTGATTTACATAGTGGCGTCGCCCTAATGAATACTAAAATACACATTGTGGACCTTAATTATAAGTGGAGTTGTGTTCCTCTGCACCACGCAACGTCCAAAATGCGATTTATGAAGGCACGCAAAGTGGCCCTAAGTGGATTCATAAATCTGAAATAACGCAGCGCAAATCGCTGCTTGCTCTGCCCTGGGTAGGCGTTCCATGTGCTTTGCGTCGGCCATGGTTTTTGACACATTCCCAGATTTACCAAAAGTGGTAGACCTGGGAATGCGTCAAAAAGATACACCTACGCAGGAGAGGCGTAAAGAGGAGAAATATCTATAGTTCTCCTCGTTACTTCCTTATTCTTTAGAAAGAGGAATATGTTTTTCAAGATTGTTTTTGTGAAGTAAGTTGCCCCTTCCTGCACAGAAAAAACCCTGCAAGCAACCCAGGCTCCCTGGCACCATAGTGCAAGATTGCATCGCTGCAGCGGGCCACAACATCTTCGCCGCCATTCCCCAGAGGCCACTGGCCATGCCCACCAACAACAGGCCACGTCCCCCCGCCGAAGGCATTTAAACGCGCTGAATGCTAGCGCGAGTCAGAGGCTAATCTAACTCCTGAGGCGGAAGCCGGGAGAACGCTAGGACTGTTATCTCTTTTAAAAAAAAACTTGTGTGTTGATTGTGTTTTTATCTACTCACTTTCCCCTCCTGGGCACTTGCACTTTCGCTCTCTACGCTCTGGGCATTCCCGCGCAGCAGATTGCATCGCTGCAGCGGGCCACAACATCTTCGCCGCCATTCCCCAGAGGCCACTGGCCACGCCCACCACCAACAGGCCACGCCCCTTCCTATAAATAATGTGCTTTCCCCGTACGCGCAGCGGGTGCGCCGTCAGCACGCCAAAGGCAAGCCCGTCTGCGCCCGGCAACGACCGACAAGGACCAGGGGCCACGCACCCTGCCCCTGCCCTTACTTATACCCCAGCTCAACTGCTTCCCTTAAATGCAGCTCAGTCCATTGCCCCTTCCCTATCTCTGCACATTGTCGCATTGGGCATCTCTGTCCCTTCTTTCCCCTCGTCTGAACCCACGCTGCTCTCTCCCCGGTTACAGGTTCCCCCCCCCCGCGCCTCCCCCCCCCGCTCCCAACCCTTCCCCTTCACCCATTACGGCCACTGCATGCCTGCTTAATACCAGATCAGCAGGCAAGCACCAGTATGAGCCTTTTAATTTACTGGACACTGACGCCCCGGACTTTCTGTTTCTTACAGAGACTTTGTTTGCTGCTGATTCCCTCCCTGATCTGCTGTCCGCCCTCCCCGACTCGTACTACGCCCTTAGGGCGGATCGTCCAGCTGGTAAAGCCGGTGGGGGTGTGGCGATGATCATTCGTTCTAATCTTCAGTTTCAGCTTCTTCCCCATCCTCCCATACCTGACATTGACTTCTTAGTTGCCCGCTCAGTTAACCTTTTAGCCCCCATTACAATAGTTCTTATGTATCGTCCCCCACAGAACATGCCTACCTTTGTGCCTGTCTTACAAGAATTACTGGCCACGCTTGTGGTCAATAATTCCTCTGTGCTCCTTCTCGGAGACTTTAACTATTGGCCGGGTGACCCTAGGGAGGATCTGTCCTCCAAAGATTTCTCAGCCACTCTTCAGTGTCTTAACTTCCTTTCTCACCTTCACTCCCCCACCCATGTCCATGGCCATACCTTAGATCAGATATGGTCAGCTAGTTGTACTATTCTTTCCCCCACAGTCCTCCCCTGCACCTGGTCCGATCACTTTTTGATCTCATTCCTTATTGAGCTTGGAGCCCAAGAGAAACTTCCTTTGCCCAAGAATGTCACAGCTCGTAATTGGAATCGGGTTGATCTCAACTCTCTCTGTACCTCTCTTACTGCTTCTCCCCCCGACCTAGGTACTCTTTCTCTTGATCTTCGTAGACGCTGTGAATCATTGGCTGTCCTCCACTTGTGATCGGGTTGCCCCCCTTAGGAAAGTTAAGATCTGCCGCCCCCATGACGCCCAAAAATGGTTCACAGACGAGCTGAAAATCCTTAAATTGGACCTTAGGCGTTCCGAACGCCATTGGAGACGCAATTACTGTCTCTCACTGCGAGCCAAATACAAGCTTCTTTTGGCTAATTACAAGAAGGCTATTCATTTAGCCAAAACCACGTATTTTTCGGAGAGAATATCTCTATCAGCCAACAAACCTAAGGAAATCTTCTCCATAGTCCGCAACTTAGTTGCCTCGGATAGAGCCAATCCTAACCTTATCCCTTCCCAAGCTCTCTGTCTGTCTCTTAACGACTTCTTTCTAGAGAAGATCGCGAAGATCAAATCTAATATTCCTCTAACAAACGTACCCCTTCTTTCTTTTCCTTCCCCTGCACTTCCCCTGTCCTCTTCGTTTCTTGATCAGTTTTCACCCATTTCTCTGAACTCCTTTCTGGCTCTACTTCAGAAAGTGAAGTCAGGCTCCCCGGCTGACTGTGCTCCAGCTCGCATTCTGAGAGAGCTTTTCACTCACTGCCCCGATCCCCCTCTTTTCCTCCTTAATGCCTCTATTTCCTCAAGTCTAGTCCCGAAATTTTTCAAATCAGCTATAGTTCGCCCCATCTTAAAAAAGCCTGGTGCAGACCCCTCCCTTCCCTCTAATTTCAGACCCATTTCCCTTCTCCCTTACCTTGGGAAGATATTGGAGAGCTACATTACCTCCTGTCTCTCCTCCTTCATTGAGGATAACCATCTCTTGGCCTCCCACCAAGCGGGTTGTCGTCCAGCCCACTCTACCGAGTCAGTGGTCCTGTCCGTCCTAGACGAGCTCAAGAGTAAGGCGGACTCCAACTTACCTCAAGCCTTGGTGCTCCTCGATCTGTCCGCTGCGTTTGATACGGTCGACCATTCCATCCTTCTCGGCCGTGTCTGCGCAGCGTGCGTTTGGGGCACCGCCCTCTCTTGGCTCGCCTCCTTTTATAAAGGACGGACTCGGGCTGTCCATCTCTCTGGCCACACTGCCCCAACCCGCTTGGTCCCCTGTGGGGTCCCCCAAGGTTCCTCCTTGTCCCCTCTTCTTTTTAATCTTTACATTCGTCCCCTTATTCTTTCCCTCCTTGACATGGGGTCTCCGGATATAACTATGCGGATGACCTCCAGCTAGTTTTTGACCTTTCCTCTCCCTTGCACTCCCTACCTAAATTCCACTCCACTCTTGTTTTCATCTCGTAGTGGATGAACTGTAGTCAACTCAAGCTTAATCTGGACAAGACGGAGTTGGTCCTGCCTGGCCATACCATCTCCCCTTGGTCGGCCGCCTTTTGGCCTCCCATCTTCGGCCCCCCGCCCGTACCGGCGGCCTCGGCAAAGACCTTGGGTATTAAAGTCAGTCGGGACCTCTCCATGCATGCCCAGATTGGCTCTGTTGTTTCTTCCTGCTTCCTCTCCCTCCGCATTATCCGGAAAGTGTCCCGTTTCTTTTCCTCCGATACCCTCAAACTTATCATGTTGGCAATGATTCTCTCCCGTCTTGATTACGGGAACAGTCTGAACGTGGGCATCCCGGCCTACGAACCACGCCGACTGCAGGCCATTCAGTATCAGGCCGCTCGACTTATCCATCACCTGCCCAAATCCTCTCACACCACGCCTGTTCTGAAATCCCTTCACTGGCTCCCCATCTGTCAGAGATCTCTCTTTAAGATGGGTTGCCTGGCCTTTATGGCCCGTACTCGTACTGCCCCAGCTTTCATCAATTCTCTCATCATCCCCTACACTCCCAACTGTGCCCTTCGCTCCTCCAATCAATCCCTTCTTAATGTTCCGCGGTTTCGTAGATCTAAAACTGGAGGCACCAGATTCTCTGTATTAGCTCCCCGTTTCTGGCACAGCCTCCCTCTGCCAATCAGGTCTATCCCAGTCTACTCCCAATTCCGCAAAGCCCTCAAGACTCACCTGTTCTCCATAGCGTACTCCGGCTGATCTCCTTTTGGAAAATTCCATTCTCCTTAGCTCTCTACTTTCAGCGCCAGGAAGCCGCTTGGTCGCAGTGCGCTTTATTAAGAACCTTCTTCTTCTTCTTCTTCTTCTTCTTCTTCTGCAAGGGTGCCCGCACTGGTCTTTGACAGCTGAAACTGCACCAGCGCAGGGACAAAGGCAGGAATGCGCTGTATTCTTTTAAATACGGTGCGCTCCTGCCCTTTCCCTGTAACGCAGCAAAGTGACTTGCTGCGTTGCGTTACTTTGCCACAAATATGGCCCTGTGTGTGGGTAGCTGGCACTTTTAAGGGAAGAAGAGGACATATGATGCAATGCAATAGGTCTCGCATTAGGAAAGTTTGAACTATTGGTATTGTAAATGACAATTTTTTTATTTATGTGTTGGTTTTGAAAATAGCGAAATTAATAGCTTTGTCATTTACAATGCCAATACTTTTAACTTTTGCAAATGTGACACCTATAGCATTTGTAATGTAACATGTTTTGTATTTACGTGACTTAGATGTATTGATATTACAAATAACAATGGCTTTTATTTTTTTAAAATAATTAATACTTAAATAAAAGTTATTGTAATTTATAATGGCAATAGCTTAAACTTTTGTAAATAACTTTTGTGAAGGTTATGTTCAGTGTATTTTATTGTGACGAAAATCCAAGAACAGAAGTGAAATATGAACATCTTTTTGTGACATTTGTAATAAAGCTTGAAACATTGAGAGAACATATTTGAACCAGTTGTTGAATGGTTGCACAGATTGATGCTGTGGTGGCGACGAGTGATGCTGTGGCACTCAGTGATGCTGTGGTAGCGCATAGGGATGTTGTGGTGCCCCTGAGTGATGTTGTGGTGCCCCTGAGTGACAGGAGGAAAGTAATACAGGGGATGGAAACAACACAGGACAGGCAGAGAAGCAGGTGGTGAGACTTAGCAAAATGGTCACCAAGGGAGAGGCACAGAAGCACATGGTGATGTAGAAAAAGGGTCAGGCAGGTCAGGTCGATTACCCCTTTTCAAGGTTTGCCCAGCGTTAGCCGCCTCTCACCCAACTCGCGGTTACCAAATAAAGAGGCAGGCGCTGGAGACTGGAAGGCAGGAAACAGGAGTTTATTCCGACGGAGCAGAACACGTCAAATCAGACAACAGGGTATCTTCTCGGGGTGCTCTAGCCGCATCTCCAAGGCCTGGCCTCTTATACACAGTTTTATGGTTTTATTGCCTACATTGCATCCGTAATATTACTTTGAAGTACAGCATGACATCCTCGGAATCCCCGGTCCAGGCCCGTTCCCACACACATCTACAGTAGAGTTCCCACCCCGATCCCAGCATGTGATGGCAATCGCGCAGCTGGACATTCCGCTGGGAACGGGAATGGGGGCGACCGGTCGGATCTAGGGGTGTGAAAGCATTGATTAATCCCCGCTCCTCTGATGTGGGGTGAGTTCCTACAGTAGGGGCAATAAACTGCAGCTGCAGGGCAAGGTGGTGGCCTGGGAACGGTTCAGACAATGGACGAGGAGGAAGAGGTTTATCAATGGAAAATGAGATGAAAGGAGTGTGAGGGTTCAGCACGGGATGTGGCTCTGAGACAGGGTCGCGTTGGAGGTGTGTTTATGGCTCAGGCAGGTGAGATCGGGGGCTATCAGAGCGCGGGGGACGCTTGCGAGGCCTGAGAATGAGGGGGAGAGACGTGCTGGCTATCGACAGTGGACAGAGAGGCCATGACATTCAAAATGGCTGCTGCTTACGCGCACGTACGAGTCTGAAAAGGGACAAGATGGCGCCGATAATGTTTACGCCACAGTCTAGATTTTAAAAGTCCTCCCGTTTCAACATATCTAGCCAACTTGTCAATTTACGTCAATCCCCATTATATTTCTTATTTCAAGGTCATACAAGGCTTTCATGCGTTCCGTTTCAAAGTCCAGAGTCTTACGGCAGATACAGTTAGTCAAAAGTGAGCACAGAGGTGGCAAGCATTGAATACCCAGGCAGAGTCCGCATATTACAACGTTTGGTATCAGTACAATCATGAGCAACCTCCACCCCCAGTCCTTTACAGCACTCCATAACCAACTCCCAAGCGACCATCCTTCCTGTTCCTGATGAACTTCTGAGGAGAGTCTGTGGAGGTGTTCGATGGCCTTGTAAACGGAGGGTGAATTGTCTGGTATGTAGGTACAACAGCTGGACCCGATGATACGACATGCTCCTCCACGGTCCGCCAGAAGCACATCTAGGACAAGGCGGTTTTGAAGAGTCACCAGGCGGACCACTTGAAGCTCGGCTGTATTGTTTGTGAGGATACCAGCTGTAATGTTCATCGTTGTCTCGACTGCCTGGGATAAATGTCGAATGGCACGACTGTTCGCCATCGGACCCCAAAGTGGAACAAGTCCTTTCATTGCATCCAAGAATTGTGCTCCAGTGGAGTCGGCCTGCTCGATGTCCTTTGCTCGTCTCTGTCGGTGATGGTTTGCCGGAGCCACATAGGTTGGAGGAAGGATGAAGGCTATGTAGCAGGTACCTCCCCAGCCCTTTGGGAGCCAGGTGTAGGCTTTTGTACCACAGACGAAGTACATGTTTGGAGAGGTGACAAAAGAGGGTGGGTCGGTTGAGTACAAAGTTCTGGTGATGTGGCAAATGCTGTGGGCCACCATTTGTGTCCCATGGCCTGTGATGCATACGAGGCCTGAGACATTGACGACAGATAGGGCTACAGTTAGGGTGGCAGCTGTTCGTTTCCGGAGATAGGAGAAGGTGGGTCTGACTGGATTGTTGAATACCTGCATCTCGATTCGCTCTTTAGCAGGGATATCCAGGTGAACGGAGGTGTTGGATGTCAGAGGGCAAAAAGGAGCAGCGTCTCTTCCTGTTTTGTTCAGCCAGACCCCATGATAAAAGTGTGACATAGTTTCGCTGGAAGTGGTATTGTCCTTGTAACTCTCTTGCAAGAGGATCAGCCAAGCAAGGCAGGAACCATGGATAGAAAAAGGCGAAGGGATGAAAGGGATGGAATGTCCAGCGGCATGTGGTATCAATCCACAAATCCAGCAGTTAGTGGCATTGGCTGCAAGGTTGTGTTGGTGCAGCAACTGTACGAAGGAGTTGTTCCAGAACTCCTTACGTCTTTCTCGGAATTGGGGTGAAAGAGAAACCTGGTAGTGTTCTTTCATGGTGGTAGGCTGTGCAGTTGCGAGAAATGTCTTATGAGCCGGGGCGCTCTCTTCCACAATCCAGAGGGTAGTCATGAGGAGGAGGCAAAAGAGAAGAGCGATAAAGAGGGCAATAGTCTTTGAGCTGTGTAACCTGTTTGTCTTCGAGCTTCTGTAGTGGGTCTTCGGATGTCCGGTTGCTTCCATCATCTTCGTATCGGGCGCTTCCATAATTTTCAAGGGGCTCGGTAGCGGGCAGAACCACAAACTTCGTTTGGCTTCTCTCCGGGCAGCCTTAGTAGTGTTAGGCCGCCGTTCTGAGAATTGTAACTTAGTCAGTGGTCTGCTTAGCCGAAGCTCCCTCCTTTCGTCGCAGGTTATACCCTTCTCTGGATGGCACAGTGGGATCAGGGAATTTTGCCAATTCGAGTGTCTCTGTTTCAGGGTAGCAGCTCAGGGATGGTCGGTCTTTGTTCAGGAGCTCTTCTTGGGTGGCTACGTCTTCGGTCGCTGTCAGGGTCGGAGAGATCTTCTTGCAGTGATGTGCGTGCAGCCAGTTTCGCCTCCCCTCCACTCGAAGAGCTGTTCGGGTGGTGATCAAAACTTGCCAGGGGCCCGTCCAGGGGGCTTCCAGACTCTTCTCCCGTTGGAAGTTCCGATTCAAGACGAAATCTCCAGGCTGGATGGTATGTCCGGGGCCCCTGGAAGCATCGGGGATGGCCTGCAGCACCTGATGATGAATAACAGACAGTGTTTTAGTTAGGTTATACAGAAAGTCAGACATTAGGACGTCCGGGACGTCGTGGATAGATGTCGGTTTGGGTGCAGACCAGATACTCATGGGCTGGCCGAAAACGACCTCGTAAGGGGTCAAGTGGTGTTTGGTGGGGGTGGAACGCATCGACAGCAATGCCAGAGGAAGGGCGTCTGGCCATTTTAGTCCTGTAGTAGCCACTATTTTCGCCAGCTTTAGTTTCAATGTGGCATTGTGCCGTTCGACCAGTCCAGCAGATTGGGGGTGGAAAACTGCGTGGAATTTCTGTCGTACCCCCAGTCCTTTCAGGATGAGCTGGATAACCTCGGCTACAAAATGGGGGCCATTGTCACTCCATAAAATACGACAAAGGCCGTAGCGAGGGAAGAACTCTTTCAGTAGTACTTTTGCGGTGGCAATGGCAGTGTTGTCACGCGTCGGGTAGGCTTCCACCCATTTGCTAAAAGCGCACACAACGACAAGTACATACTTCAGTCCTTGACATCTCTCTAACTGGATATAGTCCATTTGTAGGACTTCAAATGGATGGTTGGGGACCCCAAACCCTCCCCGGGGTACGACAGTTCCTTTCCCAGGGTTGTGTTGCAGGCAGACTAGACACTGCTGGACTAATCGTTTGGCTGAGTCTGCAATTCTATCGTTATGCCAAACTCGGGAGACAAGTTCGGTCATAGTGGCAGATCCTATGTGTGCAGGGGAGTGAGCCATTGTTAGTATAGGGACCAAGTATGAATTTGGTAGCAACCATTTGTTAGTGTCTTTCGTACGCCAGCAGCCTTCATCGTCCTTCAGTCCCACCCGTGCCCATTCAGTCAATTCGTGTGGTGCACTGGCCATCTGGATGTCCCTAATGGTCTCCCTAGCGTCCTTCCATTTTTCCGTTTGTGACCTGGTCACATATATGCGTGTTGTCGTCCTATTCTCTGCTGTCGTCCGGGGGGTGACGTCGGCCAGTGCATTCCCCTGTCCAATGATATCCGTCACCTTTTTGTGTGCCTGACATTTGATCACAGCAAGTCGTTTGGGAAGGAGAACCGCTTCAGTCAGGGCGGAGACTAGATCTCCATGTAGGATGGGTGTGCCGTGTGAGGTCAGGAATCCCCTCTCCTTCCACAGGAGCCCAAAATGATGAAACACCCCGAAGGCATACTGGCTGTCCGTGTAAATGTTTGCTGTTGTCCCTGCTGCTAGGATACACGCTCGTGTGAGGGCAATCAGTTCTGCTGCCTGTGCAGATTTCTGTGTGATGCGGGCGGTCTCAACTACAGTTCGGGCCGTGGTAACTGCGTACGCAGCGGAGGTGGTGCCATCGGTAAGTTTGATGCACGAGCCATCTACCCATAGCTCTCCGTCAGGATCAGGGAAAGCTGTATCTCGTAGGTCAACTTTACTCCTAGTCTGTTCGTCCGTGAGTGTCAGACAGTCATGTATAGGGGGCACATTGGGATCGTTCTTGGACAGAGGCAACAAGGTGGCTGGGTTCAGCGTGGTGCATCTCTTCAACGTGATGTGGGGTGCAAGCAGTGTCAGTTCGTACCCAGTCAGTCGTGCGCTAGTCAGGTGCTGTGTCTTAGTCTGGTTTAAGAGGGTGTCAACAGCATGGGGCACTAGTACCGTGAGGGAATTCGAAAGTACGATCCCCTCACTTTGTCGGATAGAGACAGCAGCAGCGGCTACTGCTCGAAGGCAGGCAGGCAAAGCTCTCGCTACACGGTCAAGAGTGGCAGAGAAATAGGCACATGGGCGTTGCTTGGGACCAATGGTTTGAGTCAGGACAGACAAAGCGCATCCCTCCCTTTCGTGAGTGTAGAGGGAGAAGGGCTTTGTATAATCAGGGGTTCCTAGGACGGGTGCTGAACAAAGGGCGTCTCGTAGTTCCTTGAAGGAGGATTGGCATTCAGGGGTCCAAGGGAGTGGGAAGGGAACATCTTTAGCCAGTAGGGAAAGTAGTGGTTTCACAATGAGGCTGAAATTTGGCAACCATTGCCGGCAGAAGGAGGTGAGGCCCACTAGAGAGCGGACTTGCTTCTGGGTTTTAGAGACAGGGGTCTCTAGAATGGCCTGAATTCGATCGGGTGTGAGTTTTCTTCCATCCTTGGACAAGAGGTGGCCTAGGTAGGTGACTTGGGGTTGGCAGAATTGCAACTTCTTCTTGGAGACCTTGTGGCCATTTTCCGCGAGGAAGTGCAGGAGTTGGATGGTGGCTGTGAGTGCAAGTGGAGTGGTGTCGGCCGCCAAAAGGATATCATCGACGTACGGTATCAACACCACTCCATCTGGTAACTGGACTGTGTCCAGTTGTCTCTTGAGGGCCTGGCTGTAGATGCTTGGACTTTCAGTGTAGCCCTGGGGTGCTCTACAAAATCTATATGAGCGGGATTTTAAGGTGAAGCCGAAAAGGAAGCGGCTGTCTGGGTGGATGGGGATGGAGAAGAATGCATTTTTGAGATCGATTACCGTGAAGGTGGTGGCAGTGGAAGGAATCAGGGTCAAAATGGTGGTGATGTCTGAGACTACAGGGTACTGAGGTACAACTATTTTGTTGACTTCTCGTAGGTCGATGATAAAGCGGTACGCTTTTTCATCTTCCTCACCCTGCTTCTTCACAATGGGTAGGATAGGGCTATTGCAAACATTGCTAACTACTTCTTCTACCACTCCTGCATCTACCAGGGACTGGATGATTTTTACCAATGCCTTCTCGCCCTCGGGCGATATCCGATACTGTCGGAGTTTGGGTAGTACTGCGTCCTGTCGAACAGTTATGCGTACAGGGTCTATCATCATGCGTCCTACGTCCGAGTCAGTCTTTGCCCATAGGTACAGAGGTAGGGTGTCGAGTAAGGACAAGCCAGCGTCAGTGATGGAAAACATGCGTTGTGTGCGACAAGATCTGAGCAGTGTTGGGTTGTCGTACAGAATGACTCGAACTCCGTCTTGTGAACACCTAATAGTAGCTCGAAAATGTTTCAACAAGTCAAGTCCCATAATGGCATCGGGGGTGTTGGAAGAGAGCAGAAACGTCGTGTCAGTGGTGTTATTGTCCAAGTTGAAAGAGATCGGTGTGGACAAGGGATTAGTGGAGGGCGTTCCATCAAAACCTATTGATGTAATGTGTGAGCCAGACAAGGGTGCCCTGGGAATCAATCGTTTAGACAACGCACTATGTGTTGCACCAGTATCTACCAGAAATGGAGATTTCGTACCTAGGACCTTAGCGGTGACATAAGGGCCTTGCTGGTCAACATAGAGCTCGACTGGATCCCTCCCTTGCCCTTGGCAGTCCTATGCAAAGTCGTGGGCATTGTCGCAGTCAGACTGTTGGCACTGATTCTGCCGGGGACGGTCAAACGTGTTCGGTCTGCTTGGTCTGTCATTGTTGGTGTCGTTTGTGTGCCCTCGTCCCTGTCCTCTATTCTTTGGCCCGCCCGCTACGTCTCTCGTGTCTCTATTTCTGAGTGCTTCTTGCATAATTGGGCATTGAGACTTCCAATGACCATAGCCTCTGCAAAACGCACATTGGTTCTCGTCGATGTCTGTTCGCGGAGCGTTAGGTGCGGATGTGCGGTCTCTAGGGGGTGGATGTCTAGGAGCATTCAACTGGTAGTTTCCCCTATACTGTTCCCTTCCTATAGTCGCCCCTTGCAACTGAGCAATCATCACTCTTTCTTTCAAGTCCTTTTTCTTTTTCTCAGTCGCTCGATCGTTTTCGTTCTTCTGTCGCTCATAGTATTGAGCCATCTGAAGGATAGCTGTGGGCTTGGAGGCCGCCCAACTACTTTCGCTAGTCTGCAGTTTCTGCGAAACTTCTGGTGTCAGGCCTTTCACATAGTTCTGGACAAACAAGTGATGTCCGGTTGCAGTGGTCATGTCCTGGCCGCTGTAATCGGAGAACACCGTTTCAAACCGGGAGAAGTATTCTGATACGTCTTCCTGGGGTTTCTGGCGACAGGCCGTTACTATCGACCAGTCCACCTTCCTTTCTGGAACTAAGGTTTTCAATTTCTGCACAATCTTGTCGGGCAGATCTAAAATGGCCTTTAAAGGTTTCTGTCCGGGCTCTCGCTGCTTGTCTACGTCACCGAGTTGTGTCCAGGTATGTCCGAACAGCTCAAGGTGGTCGACTTTCCGGATTTGCTTCCACACATCAGCTGGCAGACATAACCCGAAGAACAAGTCGATATCCGCTAGGGTCATAATCGTCGAACCCAAAGCGGTGGCTAATTCTGTATAGAAGGCTGTGGGGTTCTTTCGCAGATCAGGCAAGGACTTTCGGAAAGTCAGGATGTCTTGCCGATCCCATGGTTGGTAAACCCAGTTGTAAACTACCCTCCCTCTCGCATCTTGGTGGTTAATATAGTCGTGTGTTCCCTGTCCTCGTGGGGGAACCCAGTAGGGAGCGGCCTCCTTTATGGGCATCATCGTGTCAACCTTGTCTACTCGGGGTTCAATCGCTACAGGAGTCGTAGTGTTTGGTTTCAATTCAGTGAGGTGGCGGAAAACTTCAAGCGTACGCGTGAAGAGGTCCGTCACATCACACTCGCCTTCATCTCCAATGTCAACTTTCCTATACAGAGTCGTTAGGTTTTCAGGGCCTTTGTCTTGGTACCGGTCTTCGTAGGCATTAAGGGTGTGATAGCAAAGGCGTACGACAAAGTGTCGCTTATGGCTATTGGCATATGTATTGTACATATCCGTTATATAATCCTCACTTTCCTTTCGCACCACCAGTGTCTTTACAATCTTATCGATCCCAGCTCGTTCCTCCTTACTTAATCTATTCGATCTGGCAGGGTCTTTCCTCCCAGCTTCGGGATCATCTGAAGTCGCTGCTCGCGCTGCGCTGAGTACGAGGGGTTCGGTCGGCGCAGAGGCCATGAGGACCGAGGCTCCGACACTACTCTCGCCTGTCGGTGGGGGTTGCGGGTGCTGCACTAAGGGTTGGGAAGGGGCATATGGAGGGGGCATGTAGATGATCGGGGGACCTAATAGTAAATCATCGTTCGTTCGCTGTTTCGAAGGTAGCTCGGGGTAAAGTGTAGAGGGTGTCCTGACGGGACACTGGCCTGATGATTCGGAATCTTGTTTTAGCTTGGTTTCCTCTCTTTCTTTTATTTCTTCCTTTAATTTGTTAGCGGCTAGGTGAGCTGCTTTGCGTAATTCCTTTTCTAACCTGACCTCATTTCTCTTCTTCCGCTGTTCTGTTTCTTTTCGCCACATGCCGAAGCTATCGAGCATAGTGGGTGTTGTCTTATTGTTATAAAGGGCTGTTTCCAGCGCGTTTATTTTGTCGTTATCAAAGGATCCTATCAGTGGCCACTGACTTTCCTGATCCTTTCTCGTGTATTTATGCTACAGTTTACTATAATTATTTACAACAAGGGGTGGTGATGGACAGAGTCTCTGAATTAAGCAGAGTACTCTCACCCAGTCAAGAGATCAGGGCTAGATCCAACACCGTTTTTTAGCTCATTGCACCATCCCAGTTTCAGAACCTGGCTGTATGCAAATTAGTCTGTCCCTGGCCCAGTGCATCATGGGAACAGGGCAGACCAGACTACAAAAGCCAATTCTTACACTGGGAGGGAAACAAGCTTCCGGGGACCGGTTTCTGCCATTTCAGGCGTCTTCGGCCCGGCTTGCTTGAATCCTGATGGTGCAATGAGCAAGGGACTCACATCTGAGTATACCCTTCCACGCTTAGGGTGGACAAAACTATTTACAACAAGGGGTGGTGATGGACAGAGGCTCTGAATTAAGCAGAGTACTCTCACCCAGTCAAGAGATCAGGGCTAGATCCAACACCGTTTTTTAGCTCATTGCACCATCCCAGTTTCAGAACCTGGCTGTATGCAAATTAGTCTGTCCCTGGCCCAGTGCATCATGGGAACAGGGCAGACCAGACTACAAAAGCCAATTCTTACACTGGGAAGGAAACAAGCTTCCGGGGACCGGTTTCTGCCATTTCAGGCGTCTTCGGCCCGGCTTGCTTGAATCCTGATGGTGCAATGAGCAAGGGACTCACATCTGAGTATACCCTTCCACGCTTAGGGTGGACAAAATTATTTACAACAAGGGGTGGTGATGGACAGAGTCTCTGAATTAAGCAGAGTACTCTCACCCAGTCAAGAGATCAGGGCTAGATCCAACACCGTTTTTTAGCTCATTGCACCATCCCAGTTTCAGAACCTGGCTGTATGCAAATTAGTCTGTCCCTGGCCCAGTGCATCATGGGAACAGGGCAGACCAGACTACAAAAGCCAATTCTTACACTGGGAAGGAAACAAGCTTCCGGGGACCGGTTTCTGCCATTTCAGGCGTCTTCGGCCCGGCTTGCTTGAATCCTGATGGTGCAATGAGCAAGGGACTCACATCTGAGTATACCCTTCCACGCTTAGGGTGGACAAAATTATTTACAACAATGGATCAAGCCCTGATCTTTGGACTGGGTAAGAGTGGTCTGCTTAATTCAGACACTCTGTTCATCACCACCCCCTTTTCTGAATCGTTTTTGGCCACTATAGGTGTGGCAGGGTATACTCAGACATGAGTCCCTTGCTCACTGCTCCATCAGGATTCAAGCAAGCCGGGCCGACGAGGCTGAAATGCCAGAAACCGGTCCCCGGTAGCTTGTCTCCTTTCTGGTGAAGAATTGGCTTGGTAGTTTGGTCTGCCCTGTTCCCATGATGCACTGGGCCAGGGACAGACTAATTTGCATATAGCCAGGTTCTGAGCTGGGATGGGGCAGTGAGCTAAATAACGGTGATGGATCAAGCCCTGATCTTTGGACTGGGTAAGAGTGGTCTGCTTAATTCAGGCACTCTGTTCATCACCACCCCCTTTTCTGAATCGTTTTTGGCCACTATAGGTGTGGCAGGGTATACTCAGACATGAGTCCCTTGCTCACTGCTCCATCAGGATTCAAGCAAGCCGGGCCGACGGGGCTGAAATGCCAGAAACCGGTCCCCGGTAGCTTGTCTCCTTTCTGGTGAAGAATTGGCTTGGTAGTTTGGTCTGCCCTGTTCCCATGATGCACTGGGCCAGGGACAGACTAATTTGCATATAGCCAGGTTCTGAGCTGGGATGGGGCAGTGAGCTAAATAACGGTGATGGATCAAGCCCTGATCTTTGGACTGGGTAAGAGTGGTCTGCTTAATTCAGACACTATGTTCATCACCACCCCCTTTTCTGAATCGTTTTTGGCCACTATAGGTGTGGCAGGGTATACTCAGACATGAGTCCCTTGCTCACTGCTCCATCAGGATTCAAGCAAGCCGGCCGACGAGGCTGAAATGCCAGAAACCGGTCCCCGGTAGCTTGTCTCCCTTCTGGTGAAGAATTGGCTTGGTAGTTTGGTCTGCCCTGTTCCCATGATGCACTGGGCCAGGGACAGACTAATTTGCATATAGCCAGTTCCAGAGCTGGGATGGGGCAGTGAGCTAAATAACGGTGATGGATCAAGCCCTGATCTTTGGACTGGGTAAGAGTGGTCTGCTTAATTCAGACACTCTGTTCATCACCTCCCCCTTTTCTGAACAGTTTACTATAAGCCACGGCGACTAGTCCATATTTAGTAAACATGTCCTTATTAGGGGTGCCCTCCAGTGGAGCCGGATGATTCACCTCTAAGCGGTCCGGGCTGAACCAACTACCAACAAACGGGGCAAAAATAGGCATGACGGGTTACAAAGGGGACAAAAGTCTGCACTACCTATCCTTCACTATCAGCAAAGACTAAACAGAGTATGGCGACTCTGTGCTTATTTGTGAATAGAGAATAACCCAAAGAGAACCAATTCCGAACGATCAATGTTCGGTCAAACAATCAATCAAATGAGGGATAAAAATAGGCACGACGGATTACAACGGGGGCAAAGGCCTGCGTTACCTATCCTTCACTATTCACAAGGACTAAACAGAGTATGGCGACTCTGTGCTTTTTTGTAAATAGAGAATGATCCAAAGAGAACCAATTCCAAAACAGTAAATGCTTGGATAACAATCAATCAAATGGAGAGGGAAATAGGCACGACGGATTACAACGGGGGCAAAAGCCTGCGTTACCTACCCTTCACTATTCACAAGGACTAAACAGAGTATGGCGACTCTGTGCTTTTTTGTAAATAGAGAATCTCTTAGAAACAATCAAATGAGTAATACTAGTATTTTCAAACAATCAAACAATCAATTCGCAATTCGTCGTGTTACACGACCTTACCCGGACCGCATGGACGGTTTCCCGTCTTCCGCTTCCAGCGCCCGATCGTCCTCTATTCTCCGTAATTGCTGTGGCACTCCTGATGGTTCCCAGTCAGGACCGTAGATCACTCGAGAGAGGTCTGCTCGGAACCAGTGAAGTTCGGATGATCGGCTGCCAGACGAGGGTCTATCGGGCAGGAGCTCTTCCCGATCGTTGCAGTCATTCACTCTGTCGTTGGGACCTCTCCCACTGGATCCACGCGTCGCTGATGGGCCCCACGTTGGGCGCCAATTGTAGAAAAAGGGTCTGGCAGGTCAGGTCGATTACCCCTTTTCAAGGTTTGCCCGGCGTTAGCCGCCTCTCACCCAACTCGCGGTTACCAAATAAAGAGGCAGGCGCTGGAGACTGGAAGGCAGGAAACAGGAGTTTATTCCGACAGAGCAGAACACGTCAAATCAGACAACAGGGTATCTTCTCGAGGTGCTCTAGCCGCATCTCCAAGGCCTGGCCTCTTATACACAGTTTTATGGTTTTATTGCCTACATTGCATCCGTAATATTACTTTGAAGTACAGCATGACATCCTCGGAATCCCCGGTCCAGGCCCGTTCCCACACACATCTACAGTAGAGTTCCCACCCCGATCCCAGCATGTGATGGCAATCGCGCAGCTGGACATTCCGCTGGGAACGGGAATGGGGGCGACCGGTCGGATCTAGGGGTGTGAAAGCATTGATTAATCCCCGCTCCTCTGATGTGGGGTGAGTTCCTACAGTAGGGGCAATAAACTGCAGCTGCAGGGCAAGGTGGTGGCCTGGGAACGGTTCAGACAATGGACGAGGAGGAAGAGGTTTATCAATGGAAAATGAGATGAAAGGAGTGTGGGGGTTCAGCACGGGATGTGGCTCTGAGACAGGGTCGCGTTGGAGGTGTGTTTATGGCTCAGGCAGGAGAGATCAGGGGCTATCAGAGCGCGGGGGACGCTTGCGAGGCCTGAGAATGAGGGGGAGAGACGTGCTGGCTATCGACAGTGGACAGAGAGGCCATGACATTCAAAATGGCTGCTGCTTACGCGCACGTACGAGTCTGAAAAGGGACAAGATGGCGCCGATAATGTTTACGCCACAGTCTAGATTTTAACAGTGACACAGAGCAACACAGAGCCGAGTGATGAGAGTAGAGAAACACACAGCGAGACAACGCAACATGAAGATGGGGGAGGAAGTACAGAAGCACATGGCGAGGCAGAGCAGCACGAAGACGGATGGCAGAGAAGCACACAGTGAGACATAGTTACTTTAAGACATGACAACAAAGAAGCACACAAGGGTGACAGCTGGAAAACACATGCACTTTTGTAGCATGCTTAACTAAAAAGAACATTGTTGCGCCAAGAACACCGAGTAGTGAAAGGACACAGTAAAGCGTCCATACTTCAAGTAAGGGACAAACTCACAACGGGTGAGAAAAGCCCACAAAAGCCATCAAATAATAAGAAAGCAAATCAAAGTGATCATGAGGACAAACGATGGTAAACAATGGGAAGCTCTCTGTCCACTGTAAGTTAACAAAATGCCTCGAAACAACATGCGGTGCCCTAGGCGAGACGTAAACATGAAGTTGGGGAAGTGAGGAGCTCTGCAGTGAACTTTTTTTGTTCTTACGAGCCCAAAATTGATTTAAATATACTGTACTTTACTCAGTGCTTGAACTGGGAATATAGAAGTTCAGGTACTCATGCTTTAGAGTATCTGCTTGCTCTTGAGAAGAGAGGTACTCTCCCATTGAATGTACTGCTGCAGTGCTGAGAGCAATTTTCTCTCCGTAAAAAATGTATGGGCCATGTGTTGGGCAAGGTTCCGGTTTTCCTTCACTCCCACACCTGCGTGAGTCTCTCGCATCAAAACAGTTCATTCATTGGGCGTGACGTTTAAATTTGGAAGCTCAGTGGAATGAACCTCATTCACTCGAATAGCGTCACTGGGGGAATGTGTTTCAAACATGTATCACATTGACGTGAACCTTACACCTCGAAGCGCTATCTCATTCAAGTTCAGCAGCCTCAGTGGCTAAATTTCCTTTCAGAGCGACACACTCGGGGGTAGTCATTTAAAAAAAAAAAATTGGCACCAGTTTCTACAACTTCATCCATGTTGACTCGTCGACTTCGAGGTCTCAGTACTAACACCTCCAACACCGCGTTTCAAAGGGACACTTAGTGCCTGCATTCCAGATGCTTCTGGAATCCTAGGAATGCAGTGACAAGAGGGTGTCAGCCCCGCCTCTGCAAATACCTCTCAGTGCCTGTGACGCTCTTCAGGCGGGGAGGCTGGAATGGACGTAAAATCCACAACCTTACGAAGAAAATAAGTGGCATTTGAAAGGATCAATTGAAAAATTGCAGTCGTGTTTCCAAAGAGAGTGAAATTCTGAGAAACTTAAAAGCCCACGTAATCCATATTTAGCAGGATTGTATGAGAGGTCTGCTAATGATAGGAGTTAAAGAAAGTATTGAAGAGGACACTTCCGATTCCAGAAGAGGCTATACAGAACGGGTTCAGTCTAGTTAATTCAGTCCAGGGTTTTTGTTTGCTTTCCTTGACTCGTAAATAGTTCATCTTTTTCTAATGGGAAAACAGGACTACAAATTGCAGAATGCAAAGAAAACGTGGACTGGGTGAGTTACTCGACGTAGGCACCTGGGACTTGTTTGTAAAAGAAAACGAGACCCAGGAAGCCAGGCGGGACTGCCTGCTTGAGGGCGGGCCCACCAGCACAGACAGGAGCGGACGGGAGCCTACCCCGAGCTCCTGTGAAGAGAAAGGAGTCAGCGGGGCTCCCGTGCTAAGACAGAGACTCGCCTGCATCTGGGCCTGGACCGCTGCCGCGATGACTGTGGGGAGAGAAGCGGAGGGGGCTCGAGGCACATTGCTGGTGCCTGCCCCCGCCTCCTACCAACCCCGTGTAGCCGCCGCCACCACCGCGGGAGGAGAGGAGTCCAACAGACCCGGTGAGGGAGGGCGTCCGGGCACATTGCCGGTGTCCCCCCCCCCCCCGTGAGGGAAGCCCCGCGTGTGCCCGGTGAGCGTATGTATGCTCCGCGTGTGCCCGTGTGCGTGCGTGCGCGAGCGATAGGCTAACTTGCTGGGAATGTGGACAGGAGATGTGGACGGCGCAGGGCTGGACGTGCGCGTCCACGAGGTGAAATCGCAGAGGGCTTGCGCGTACCCATCCCCTGTCCAAAATTCCCGGCAAGTGAGCAACATAAGGTCTTTTCGCTGGAACACCAGCGAGACCTAATTCAAAAGACTACAATTCCATCTTTTACATTGTCGTATGTTAGGAATTCTGTGAAGCACTCTTACTTTCCAAACTGAAAAGGCAATGAGATAATACTTTTCTCTCTCTACAGCTGGCTGCATAAAGAGGCGACCGTGCAAGATGTTACTGTTTTGCCAGAGGACAACACTGCCAATGTAAAAGTGATCATAAGTGATGCATCCTATGGAAAGTACCGAAAACAATTTCATCAATGGTGACTCGGTATGAAAATGAACATGATCCACTGTCAGAAGATATTCTGCAGGAGACTCCTGTACTGTGCAAGCTCCGGGACATCTAGGAGTTAAAACGTTGAACTCCTTGGTCGAACTACCCTAACTTATTGAAGAAAAAATGACGGGTTGGAATTGCAACAGCCCAAAATCAATGGAAACATTTCTATGCATTGGGATTGGGTGGCCCAAGTGTACATGAATTATTGTAAAGAAAGCAAGTTATAGATGTATATGCAGATGTAACCCTGCCAGACATCTTCATGCTAGATGACCTGCTTATTTACAATGTATATCATCTTTTGTACAAGCGTTATAAAGTATTTTTATATTGCAGTCCCACTGCTTTTTTTGTCTTTAATATTTGAATATTCTAAAGTATTTGGAAAATTCTCAATGTGGTACATGGATTATAGTTTTTTTGCGTGTTCCGTGTTTCAAATTTAAAGATAGGCAAATTGTGAATCGAGAACTAAAAAGCTGATTTGGCAACTGAAAAATGTAAAAAGGCAAACACAAACAGAGGATGGACTGAGTGCTGAAGCTTTTCAAACACTCGCCCCCAGTCACAGATCTGGGTTGAATCCATCATCATTCTTTAGCTCACTTTTCCACCCTCGTTCAGACGCAGCTATATGCAAATCAGTCTTGACCCTGTGCCTCATGGGAACATTCCAGCCCGAACTGCCAAGCTATGTCCTCCCTGGGCCGAAAACAAGCATCCTAGGACCATTTTCGGGCTAACAGCTCTCATCAGCCAGGCTAGCTCGAATCCAGTGTCAAAGTGAGCAAATGAAAAATGTATTCATGGCTCTCCCTGGTGTCTTGTATCAATGCAGCCACCGTGCACAGATGCACCTGTTCATTCTCGCTCCCAACGACATTGCCTAGAAACAGACTTCTACTATCTCGATATTTTGACCAATCCGCAGCAAGTTTTCTTTTTTTTAGGGCACATCAGTGCATGCAGAGAGCTACATTATGCGGTGTGTGGACTGAATTCCTTCTCAAAACTTTGCAAAAAATCAAGACCCTTTTTGTGAGACCAGAGCTGCATAGCACAACAAATCCCTATGAAATTGGTTTATATCTGTGAAACTTTTTACACATCATCTGTAGTAGATGCAGTATTACTACCTTCTACTTATAAAATATCGAACACCACTGTAAGATGATTTAAAAGGCTGTTGCAAAAGCCTGTATATAAATCCTCTAAGATTCTTACCTCAAACATGCAGTGGATTGAGTGGATGTAAGGACCAGAGGCACCTTCCAACACTTGTCTTCCTTCCCTGATGGTGTAAACAACTATGCGCAAGTTGTAAATGTATACAAATAACTTTAAAAACACGAATGGTGATGGGAGGAATGCTTGCAATCTCAAAGGTAGCATTTCAGGCCATCGTTTTTTGTCTACTTTGTACACAACAGAAAAAAACTTGCCTTATTCATTGAGTACTGGCCATGTTCCGTATGTGAATAGTCCATCCTGAACGGCGAGGCAACTCTCCATGCAGAAAGAAACACGAGCAATCCCAGACCGTATTTGGCCTCCTCTGTGAATTATAGCTTGGCTCCTGTGGCACAGTGAGTAAGGGACCCCCGTCAGGGCATATCTTTTAGCCACTTAGTGCTTTGCATCAAAGGATGATGGAAAAAATGCTTACTGTGCCACTGGACCCAAACTGCATTCTACTGATGCTGCCCAAATAGGTGGACACCAGCCTGGTTTGCTTGTGTTCCCCTTTAGATGGGACCTGGCTTGGCAGCTCAGGAAAGACTGTTCCTCTTGTAGCGGGACCTAGGCTGATTTGTGCTTTGCTAGTTTCTGTTTGAGGTAGACTAATGGGCCCCCAAAAAAAACAGTGAACTGGAATGTGAACCAGAGTAATTACCAGTGGCTGCGATTAGTGTAAGCATTCCACCATCACTTTTTTGTTTTCCTCAGTGTGATGTGTACGCCAGACTTTGGTCCCATGCTCACTGTACTGATGGAACCAAGTTGTACCCTACTGTTGAGCCCATTATAGGCAGAAACTGGTTTGGGGTTCCTTGTGTTCTGGGTCAGAGGGGAGTTTGCCTGGCAATTCCAGATTAGCTGTTCATACTGGATTAGGACATAGGTTGATTTACATATGGCTGGTTCCTGACTGAGGTGGCATGAAATTAATGGCACAAAAAGTAGCACGCCCATGGTGAAGTACATCTATGCAGATTTCCACAAGACAACATTTGATTACACCTGCTGTCAAGATCTAGCTTACAGAACAGTCCGGGCTAGAGAAGCCAATGGCTACTGCTCACCCACAAGTTATCTCTTGACTTACCACGGTCGCCACTAGCAGTACTGACATGAATAACTCACCTGTTGACAAGAGAAATTTTGTGCAACTACTAAGTTGTGAAAGTGGGAGTGAAGAAGCAGTTTTGGATCGGTCATGTGCCGTTATGTCTTAACCTAACTCTTGTAGATTTACCCTCATGTCAGAATAGGGCATTTAGTCCTCCTCATGGTGCATGTTTCATCATGAGGTCGGCTCCTGAAAGTGGCCCACATTCTGTGTTAAAAATGTGGGAGGTAGGGGGTCTATGATCATAAAAGTGTGATTTGTGTGTTCCATGAGGTTTTGTAGATCATAAGTATCTCATGCCTATGTTGCTTCGTAGGACTATGCACCGTATGTCCACCTAGAAATCGGTTGTAAATTCCCAGGTGTCACCTCAGGAACTGAACTAACTTTGTGTAAGATTAGAAAATATTAAATTTTACTTATATCTCCCTATCACACTGCTAATAAAAACATATACTCAATAAAAATGTAGAGAGCTAGGACAAATGGACGGCCCTCTTTGTCCCTAGAAGTATTTAATAACCAAAGAAGACAACCAAAATCAATAAATGACTGTCTGACATAAGAGTGTCTGGCACCTCAAAGGTTTGTTAATAAAACCCTCACACCAACCTGGTTGGTGTCATGCTTCATCATCGGGTCCCAGCCGGGTAGCCGAATGCTACCCAGCTGTGCTGCAACACCTGTTTACAGTGGAGCTGGTTGAGGTGTAAGTGGATGTGATGAAGTGAGTGTAAAAGTAAAAATACCTCCAGAATTCTACCTGTTAATTTATTCCCGGTGATCTGGGGTATGCTTAAAAACCGGAGAGTGGATAATGGGCTACCAGTACTATGTGTAGCTTATTATTACCCTATGATGGTCGACATGTTTCAGCCCGCTTGAAAAAATATTGGGGCTTTCTTCAGGACCTCTCAGAATAAAGTGAGTGATGTGAAAAAGTGAGTGGTAAAAATAGCTACCACGTGTTAAAGCATTTTTAGCACTCGCACTGAGGAGTGCTATATATGCATAGAGGACTGACCGTATGTGGGTCCTTACAATTTGTCAAATACCTGTAAGGAAAAACAATATGGTATAGTACAGTGGTTAGGAAAACATTTAACATCATTCCATGGATATTGCCAGTATTGATGGTGGATTTCCGGTGTTTTTGCGGCACGAGGTGTCAGACTCTTTGTTAGGCATCCTTTATGCCTTACATCAACATGCTTCCTGCTATCTAATTGCCTTCAAGAGGGCATAGGTACTAGTGGCGTTATACCCCCTCATCGTGGAAAGTAGTAAAAATATATATATATGTTCATGGCATGTGTAGCTTTAGATACACATGCTAGGCAAAAACCTGCCATCTATTGTTTGCTCAGACGTGTACAACTTGCTTTTCTTTGCGGTATAGTGACTCGTTCTGTGACTGGTAATGTGAATAGTTAGATGGTTTCCATCGGGGGTCACACGTGCTCTACTGGGGCTCCTGAGTCGACGCTGCTTGGTGCTGTTTATACGGGCCTCTCGAGTTCTCAGATACTAGTAACCTTTGAACAATCCTTCACTGCACCAAGGTTTTTTTCCCCCATTCCTTTGTGATCCTTACATCAGATCCACATTTTTGGGTTTATCGATGCTTCTCTCTGGACTCTATTGTCAATTCTCCCACTCCAAAATTTCAGTACTGTAATGGAAAATATGGTCTTGTGCTTTCAAATGTCAGTGCAGTAAGGGAAAATACACACACATTCCTAGAACTCGTGGGCAGATAAATAAACAGTTTGTAACCTCTGCCTGTCTCTGGAGCATAATGAGGCCTCGTGCTCGGCTTGTCTCACCTTCTGCTTTAAAAAAGACTATCCGGTACCTTCATGATCGTCAACTTGCTCGATGGGCAATGGAGCAACACTGAGATGATACCCCCGAGATCTTTGGAGAAGATGTTGAAGAGGAATAAGTGGAAGGAGCGATTGAGGTCGGACAAATCACGTTATTCAGCACAGATCCCAATCCCTTCTCAGATTAGGAGGTCCAAGACCTGCAACTCACATAGGCCAGCATCAGAAAACTACTGAGAGTACTAGTTCACACTAAGCCACTCACCACATTTGCAGTTGCCCGGCGTCGAGCCCACAATCGGGGAGACAGCCTTCCGGGCTGCCATGGCCACCCAGCCATAGCTAGTACCAATCTATGGTTTCAGAGCAGACTTCAATTCCAGCCCAGGCACTGAGCATGCTGCCGAAGACCCAGTCCGACCGGATGTCGACCTCTGGGGTCTCTAAACTGGCACTAACCGGCACCTCAGAGCCGAAACAACTGTCAATACCAAAGAAGACCTCGGAGCCCAAATGGCCTTCAGCACCCAGTCGACATCCAAAGCAGACTCCAAGGACCAGGAGCTGCCAATTCTTCAACACCTTCAGGAGTAGCTGGACTCATAACAGCTAAGAATGTTCAGTCATCCCCTGATGGAGAAAAATCACTGCAAAGTCTCCACCACAGATGCAGGAGACTCTCCCTCATAAGAGGAAGTTGACTTTTGAGGATCCACTAGCTGTGCAACCCCCTCCACTTCCAAAGCTCAGAAAGCTTCAAGCAGGGGCACCAGTCTGCTTCCCACCGGGGCCCGCCTCCTTTCTCGAAAGGGCTACACATTCCTCTTACGGGGAGGGAAGCTCTTAGATTGTTATGACACTCCCTAGGACACTGAACCCTGGGATGATTATTGGGTTGTTCGTCTTGGGGGCAACAACCCGACTATTACTCTGTCAGACCTTCCCCTCCCAACTATACCACCCCCTACAACAAGGTAATCCACAGTGTGGCCACTTTCACAAGGTGGAGCTATGCACCATTCCAGAAGAGGAGGACTGTCTGATGGAAACTCTGTCCCTCACCCAGCGTGCCACACAATCTTTACCTATGGTTAAGGGAATGCTTAAGCCTATGCAAGAGGGCTTCAAATATTGAGCCACGGCCAACATTGTAATTCTGAGGGTTGACAGAATAAACAAGCCCTCACCCGCTGACCCCCTTCCTACATTACAAGCCAGCTCCCACCAGACTCATTGGTGGTGTTCTCCCTTCCCCCGGTCACATAACTGTTGGAGGACAGCTGCAGGGGATCCTTCCACAATGGTGAAAACATCCCCTTAGACCAACGGGATGGCCACTGTTGAGCGGAGTTGCTGCATGGAGCTCATTGACCCACCACCAAACATTCCCTCCCACAAACATTTCCTTTTACCACAACACAAGAGGCTCCTCCAGGAGGAGGCAGACACACCTTTGCTCAAGGATGCCTTAGAGCTAGTGCTGCCCTAACAACATCGCAAAGAGGTATACTCACTGTACTTTTTAATGCCTAAGAAAGACCGGTCCTTGAGGCCCATAGTGGACCTCAGACCCCTTAACAAGTCCATCCTGCCAGAACATTTCCCCATGATCAAGCTCCAGGACGTCACACCACTATTGCTGCAAGGCGACTTAATGACCACCCTCAACTTGAAGGAGGCCTATTTCTGCATCCCAATCCATCCTGCACATCGCCGCTACCTCAGATTCATGAGAAGTGGACAGCACTTGCAATTCATAGTCCTGCCACAAGTGTTCAACAAATGCTTGCAGTTGTAGCCGCTCATCTCTGTAGAAGCGGCATCCATATCTTCTCATTCTGTGAGACTGGCTGATAAAAAGTGTAAGCAAGCAGCAGTGTCTGGCTCACTCACAGATGACCTTAGATCTCCTCCATGGTCTGGGTTTCACCATCAATGTTGGCAAATGCCACCTCAACCCTTACAAACAAAACCCTTTCGAGGGGCAATATTAAACTCAGTCACCAGGAAAGCTTATCCCAGTCCTGCACAAGTCCAAGCCTTTCAGTTATTGCTGCCTCTTTTTCAGACAAATCGTCAGAGAACAGTGATGCACCCCCTTGTCATGACAGCCTCTTGCATCTCCATCGTTCCCCATGCCCACTTACACATGCGTCTACTCCAAGAATGCCTAGCAGCACAGTGGTCACAAGTGGAGGGTCTATAGGAAGATCTAGTGTTGATTTAGGCCAAGACCCAGCGCTGTGTGCAGAGGTGGAACAGCAACAATATGTTGCGGGGCAGGCCATTTCTAAACCCAGTCACCAAAGTGACCATCACCATGGACGGCTCTCTCATATGCTGAGGGTACATCTACAGGATTAAACAACTGTTCAGGGTTTGAGGACACCGATTCGACAGACCTGCCACATAAACTATCTGGAGTTGCTGGTAGTTCAATTGACTCTGAAGGCAAAAACAGGGGGGCACGGACTCCTCCCAGGATATTTGGCTTTGGGCAATCCACGACAAAGTACACCTACTAGAGAAGTATCTTCCAGTAGCAGACAACGACTCCGCAGATCGTCTCAGCAGGATGTACCAACGAGTCCACAGGTGGGCATCCCAAAGTCCTGCTCCCCTACTTCCAACGCTGGTGGTTTTCCCGTGACATAGATCTTTATGCAACTGATCACAACATCAAATGGCCAAGCTTCAACACCAAGTATTCACACGCACAGTCCATAGGCAATACACTATGGATGAACTGGTCAGCGATATTTGCCTACACTTTCTCACCTCTGCCACTCCTTCCATACATGATTCGGCAGACCTCTTTCACCTCGTTCTAGTGGCTTAAGCAGGAGCCAGGCAGTAGAGGTTCACAACCTTCCTTGAGTTGTCTGCAGTTCCTCATGAGAAGCTCCTCAACAGACTGGGCCTTCTCACTCAATACCAGGGCACTCCAACCTGAGGATTTTGGTTTCTGGGGTCCTAAAGTTTGTTTAACTCAATTTACCTCATAAACAAGGAACATCATAGGGATCCGAAACCAGGCCGCCCTCCACTCACACAGTTACTCAACAAAAAGGCCTGATTGCGACTAACACACAGAAAACATTTATATTATTAGTTCACTGGGTATCAACTATACTTCCTGGGTAAGGCTATGCTTATATTATTTCAGTCATGAAATATGTGTGACTTTTATTTTCAAATAAAACGTTCACCCATAGACATGTCCTAATATTCCTAAGGATTAAGGATGATACTGGCACACTGGTCATGAGAAATGTGAAAAAATTAGAGGTGGGTCAGAAAGTGCCTCATGTAAGAAACCACCTCAGAGCTGCTGGTAGGTACTCACAAAGCACCTCTTGAATTATAATGCACTGAAATATGTAATTAAGGCGACGTGGGGTCAAGACAAGGCCGATTCATGCACCTCCAAGATGCTGAAGCTTTAGTTTACACACGGCGGGGGGGGGGGGGGGGCGAGGAGTTACTGTGTCATACTGTGCATTGCTGGTCACCCTACTTGCAGAGTACCCTGGCCTAAGAAGTGAATGGGATGCAGTTGTAGGGCAGGGATATACTAATTAGCAGTGGGAAGGGGCGATGAGGCATGTGAAGACAGTGTCCAGGAACCAGAGAATTGTTTGTTCACTTATTTTCATGAAACACACCGTACACCTGTGTGGTTGAACCACATGTTCCCGGGAATAGAATCCAGTGCCCCTCACGGATAGCGGATTTCCAACACATGATTTGGTCCTGTCCGGAAACAGTAGGTTACTGGCAGGGTTCAAGTCGGGGTACCACGCGGGTGGACGGCTTCCCCCCCACTTATTTTACCGGGAGCTCTGTGCAGAGTAGGAAAATTATTCAGGTTATTACTGACAAGTAATCGAAGCTTTACCACTTAATTCTATTTCATTCAGAACGCTGCTCTTGCGCTGGCTTCTTTGATGCAATCGCATTTAAGGGGTGAGCGAGGGGAGGCAATGAGTCTGATGGTGAAAGCCACCTTTCGTGACATCACTTCCTGTTGTGACATCAGAGTCCCCCCACTTCTTTTTTTAGGACTTGTGCCCTGGTTACTGGGAGGAAGCAGTGGGGACCATGACTGAGGGAACGAACAAACTACTTATGCGGACCCCTGAGCAATGTCTCTTGGGACTTCAACCAAGCACGAAAAAAACGAACAATGTGTCGAAATTCCTAGCCATGGCGTATACTCTAATCAAACAGAGTATAGCCATGGCCTGAAAGTCCCTGGAGTTGCTCAACCAACAGTGGCTAAAGATCTCCATAAATGCGGACAGCTGAGACGGATGCGTGGAATAAACTATGTGCGGAGGGTCTTGGAGGCCTCCAGCAGACCCATGGGACAATTATCGGACAACACTCAAGTCCAGAACAGTTGAACAACCGCCCTGAAGTGAGACCGGGGAAAAACTTGCATCGTGATACCTAGACCTCGCCTGGGACACTACATACAATGCCACACAAACCACTTATGCCAGGCGATGTGGAGGTGTGCTGTCCACACTCTAAATCTACCCTCTGTGTGGCTCAACATGTGCTGTCCACACTCTAAATCTACCCTCTGTGTGGCTCAACATGTTTGCCATAGAGAAAGCACACCCAAATGATACACCCACGATATGGGACTATTGTCTACCAGGATAGGGATGAGTGTGTGGAGGGGGGGGGGGCACCCAGAAAGGATTGAGCATGAGTTTGCAGCAGTGACTTAAAACCCAGTTTAATCAGTGGCGTTAACAGTAGCCCCTGCAGCATGGGTTGACCCTGATCTGGTACTGTGCATGGGCGGCCGAGAGCTTCTGACTGGGTCCACGTACTTTTCAGGGGTGACCCCTCAAGTTTTGTTACGCCACTGGGTTTAATAATTATGTTTCCGCGGATGAGGGTTAGTTTTAGTAGCTTTCCCATCTCATTCTGGGATTTTGTTTGAATGTTTAATATGCTGAATGCTCTTGTTATCTGTACGCAACTCTGTTATGTTCATATATGAAATACAGTAAGATATTGGGGGAACTATAGAACTCCTAGTATTCTTCCCGCACTCAGACTCCGTAGCAGAAAGAGCACTTCACATGCTAGATGTAAAGAGAGCCCTCATGTAATAGACTGATAGGACAAAATCATTTTGTAAAATGCAATAGCTATTTGTTGCCTACTCTAAACAACATTTTAAAAGCAGGGGTAGGTCAGTGGCTAGTCAAGAGCATTCGCACATGCTATGCCAAGGCCACATTCTACATACCAAAAAAGTAGCCTCCATGACTTGTCTGGGAAACATCACAAATGCTGACATCTTTAAGGCAGCTACCTAGTCGACACCTCACACATTCGCCAAACATTACTGTGCGGATGTCCTAGCACTAAAGCAGGCTTGAGTCAGCCAGGCTGTACTGAGTTCACTTTTTGAATCACATGCAAGATCTTCTGAATAGCCACAGCTTTTTCTTGGCGCCAACCCTCCTCCAAGGAAGCCTTCGGATGTTGCTGATATTATTTTTTCTTTACCTTATTTCTCTCATTCCTTTCTTCCACTTTGCATGGCCATCATTGTGCATCTTCATGCTCCATCTCTATCCTCGCCCTATGTGAGAAAACAATTTAACTATGGAGTTGATGCCCATGCGCATTACCAGTCATACAAGGAGTCCCTACAGCATGACTCGAAAGACTTTGAAGAAAAACAAGTTGTACGCATTAGATGGCAGGAGTATGCAGACCATGTGAATCTATAACACTGCATGCCGCAAACAGATGCTTACAGGGTAAGTCATATTTTCCATATCTCATAAGGCCCAATATCCTTGCGCCCACTTGTGAGCTTTTTTCTGCTCTTGGTGGCTCCAGTAAGCTTGCCCTTCCCTTATCAGCTGGATGCTCCACTTCTCCAGTCTTGGACCGAGTAAAAGAGAATGATGCGCTCTCTTGGTCAACATTGTTGTGATAGTAATCATGGAAATGACTCCCCTATAAAGAAGAACAGTAAACGCAGGACAAGCCAGCCTTCGATGGTGTCTAATGAAGTCGGTTAATTTCAGTGTTTATTTTAATGTAGAATTATACCTTTTCAGATGCACATTTTTGGGCTATTATCCAAAACATACTGCACAGCTGTATGAGAAAAAACATTTGCAACTGATCAAAGGTAATTTCCGCGTAGGTATGTTGCGCAAAGGTGTTCTGGCTCCCTGTCCATACCTATGTACAGACTTTCCATGATTATGTTGATTGTGATGCCATTTGAGCAGGCATCTGTCTCCATAACAAGCATTGCACAATGTGTAAGAAAGAGTTCACAGTAGGTACATAGGGTACTTATTGCAGGTGGGGACACAGTGTTTGATCCACTGAAGGTAATTCAGAAGACAATGACAGGATATTTGGGCAAAGTCTCCTTTAGTCGCCCGCCCCCACACATTTTCATGGTTGTGTAGAAAGGCTCAACAGTGCTCATTATTTTATAACTTTTCATAAACTATTTGTGATACGAATAGGGAGTGCAGCAGTTTGAACTATGCGGATAATACACAACCAGGTGTGTAACAGTTAGACAAATCTCAACAATTGCAGTTTAAAAAATCATATGAACACCAGTGAGGCATGGTTAGGCCAACGACATATAGTCAACATGTTAAATAGTGGTTCAATAACAAACAGCGCAAGCACAAACAAAACTGATCGAATTTAGGAATGCTCGGCTGGCAGCAGCATTATCTGTAGTGTTTTGAGGCTACAGTAGAACTGCAGTCTCTTTTATGCTGCTGCTTGCATGTCACTTATTTTCACTAAACCACTCTCTGATTAAGTTGCAGACTTTTTAATAATTTTTTTATTTTCTGACAGTAGAAAGGTCTGACATGGTTTTAAAGTGCTATTATCACTATTAAACTCCTAAATTGCAGTCACCCCAAAAACAGATTTCAGAATGTATGTTTTAGCTCATCATCTTTTAACCATCAATCACAATTTAGCCTGATATCTCTAAAAACAAGAATGTTAAATCTGTATTTCAACCCTGTGAATAACATTTTTTACAGTGTATTGTCTCTTCTGAATGGCAGACAAAAACAGTTAAATCTGAATCTTCCATTGGTCCATCCAACTGCTTTTCATACCAGTGATAACGATTTATTTTATTTAAGAATGTTGCCAAAATAAATACTGCTCCTTTATGAATTTGAGACCGGTTGATAGAAGAGATATAAATCACAGAAATGGTACATTCAAGTGTTAACCTTTGGCACTTTCTTATATGGAGTAGTCAATGAACTGGGAATCTGTCAGGTTGCCAGATAAATAATTTTATCAACATTGCACTGAACAGTAAACAGAAGTTCCCCTGAAAATGCATGTACCTTTAACATGACTTGTTTATCTTTTCGCTGATGATTCTCAGAGACCCAACTAACAAAACCAATGCCATGGTTTTCAGGTTTTTATTAGAATGGTTTAACTGATTTAGATAATGAAGTATCCAAATCCAAGCAGCACAATAACCACACCAGCTTGTCTTGCTGCAGCATTAGTTTGTCCCGCAAACTAACTGAAGGACAATGAATGACTTTGGGCTTCAGTACCAAAACAAGAACCCATCATTATACCAGGTATTGTTTGCATTTCTGCATCAAAAGTTTTTGGTTGAGTTCTATGACGTCTGTGACAAAACAATCCATCTCTACAAAATCTCCACCAATAATGTTGATGGCGTCTTTTTGGCTCCCTGGACATTGATTCTGTACCCAGTCGCTGAGGCATGGTAATTTGGATCTCGTCAACTTCTTCAGGGATCCGAATGGGTGCTTCAGTATATACCACAGATTTTCAGTGAGGTTGATACCGGCAACAAAAAACCCACCTGTTTATAGAACAAGATAAAAATTATCATTAAGAGGCAGGAGAGACTTGTTTCAATTTCAACAATAAGTACTTCAAATCAAAGACAGTTGCCCTACCAGGCTGTTTGGGCTTTCCTACTGACACGACCATGGGCAGATATGAAGAGGTCAATGCAGAAGCAGAAGAATCGAACATTACTAGAAAGGTTGGGCTGGGTGGTGTGCAAGCTATCTAGTTGAATTTCATTTAGCCCGATTGGGACTTGATGTTTTAATTTGCCACCACTGAAGGGAATCTTTGATAGGACTGAGTATTATGCTGAAAAGAGACATCCTTGAATGGACGGAGTGAAGGTTAATATTTCAGGCTTTGTATATCAGCTGCAGAGGAGGCTTCGAGATAGACTGGTTTGTTATATGCGTACTGATGTAGGAAAAGGTATTGATTGGCTATAGATACCCCTAGGGTATCCATGTAAAGTTTTATATCAGGGGGGGAACATTGGGCATGGAGAACCCCAAATTTCACTCTGACATGGGTGTTTTAAAAAAATATAAAAATGTCATCCATTTTCTGTTTTCAAGGAGAGAGGAAAATAATTTGAGCATTACGTGAGGCATGCCAAAGTCTGTTACACTGGTGTTGAGGAATACTTGGCGCCTATTGAGTCAAAGGCCACCAAGAGAAGATCCTGGAGGCAGCAGTCTCCCTTATCAGTAATACAGCAGGCATCAATCACAGCATCCAGGGCAGAAAACAGAACAGTAGGCGTATAACAGGTTATGTCTGTCAGTGTAATTTTGGAGCGAAATCATTACTTCTTTTTCTGGGGTCCAGCTTAGAAAAGAACATTATGTTAAAATTATGAGATTAAAGAGGGCAAGGTCATCAGGTTCCAGGTTGTGCTTTTTAAGGAGGGGAGACTGTTTCAGTTTATGGTATGCTGAGAAGGTTGACGTATAAAGTATGGTGATAATCAGGATGGCTAGGAAAGAGTTCAACTGCAGTTGAAATGACAGTGCAATGAAGGCACTAGCCGATAGGTAGTATTCACATCTCTCTTTTTTATGTGTATGTGTTTACTGTTTGCAAAAAAGGAACGCGAGTGAAAGTTTATTGTCCTGTTGGCACAGTAACTTTTTTGTTGTATGTTGAACGTTGTTAGTCCTTGTCACATATAAGTTTGTGTTCACTGCACCATTCACTGTCTCTTTTTTTGGGTTTCGGACACGTTTACGTTAAAGCTAGGTGGCACCGATGATGAGAACAGGGCCATCCTGGTGAGTACCAACCAGGGGTCCCATTGGTGGTGCGCCCGTGAGGTGCTACCTAGCTATTCACACATTTTTTCGTCATCCTTTTTGGTGAATGTGAGTCCTGTGTTGTTCTTAATGTTTTGATCAGAGTTGGGCTGCCTTTTATTATGGCAATAGACTGGGACATCGTAACAATCTCTAGAGTTAGAGGTGTGCTGGGGTGAATATTTGACGTACCAGTGATGTTCACAGATTTGTAATTAAATTGCCTTGAGAACTAGGACATTTGGTGTTCTGATGTCAATTTCTGGGATCCCTACAATTATCTGGGTATCATTAGCATAGGATTGAAATAAGTGATAACTTTGGGTTACGCTCAACAGAGCTCTAATTTATATGCTAAGTAAGGCATGAGAAGAGGAGAAACGTGAGGAAAGCCATAGAATACTTCTGAAAATTATAGTATAAAAGTCTTCTGTCCCTAAAAAATATATCTAACTTAAATAGGGGTAATATCTGTTGCATCTACAAACGGGAAGGCGAGGAGATTTCTGGTACAGTATACCGTCTCCGCAAATCTTGAACCGCTAACCGGCCACACTAACTATGGCAGATTCTCAGTGGAGTCTGTATGTAGACACTGGGAGCATGCGCTCAAATGAGCAAGTACACTCACCTACTCGATGGTGGCATGCTTCATCACTGAAGTCTGTGGTCGACATGTTTCACACCTTAATTGTGTCGAGAGACGATCACTCGTCATTTCATCAGGACCTATATATTGGCATACGTAATCTTCTGTAAGCTCCGGATAAAAGGACGGGGGTAGGTTAATACGCCGCAGTTCCACAAAGCACAAATGCCTATTTGATGTGAGGCATGCCCTCGTGTTCAAACGGGTCTGTTCCATCAAATTGGAGGGTCCATGTTTCGAACTTTTAGCACACATGCAATGACGTGTGTATCTTCTAACAAATGTAATGAATGGTAATTGCCACATTACCCAACGGGATGTGAGAACCCAGACACACACTCCCCCTTACAGATTGCCTATGGATATATAAAGTTGTTATTTTCAAATGGTCTTGGTTTACCCACTAAAAATGAAATAGCAGACAGAAAAACTTTCAGAAGATGTAAATGTCCAGTGTACTTGGATGAATATGTCAGAGGGTGGATCTCTTTATGAGGGATTCTTTTGTTGCACACTTTAATCTGTATTTTGGTTCGGTAATCTGGTTTTACCTTTACAGCTTGCAAATTTCTCTAATAAGACGGGAGAAGTGCAATACCTACTGTGATACATCCTTACTAGATTCCACTTTGGAATGTCTGATGTCAAAAAGAATGTTGATTTTTGAACTACCCTCAGTTGCTCTTGGTGGCTGAGGTGTTGTTGGAAAATGAAATGAAATGAAAAATAAATGTATAAAGTGTGGTACAGTTACCTGAAGGTGTCCAGGCGCTAGCTCATCAGGTGAAAATTGCCGGACGGTCTTCATACAAAATTAGAGATTGAAAAGCCACGTCCTTAACGCATTCCTGAAGGCCAACAAGTGAGTTTCATCTTTTAACTTCTGAGGAAACAAGTTCCAGAGTCTGGTTGTACCGACCAGAAAGCCTTCCACCCCAGGAACTTTTTCTGAACCTGGGGATTACCAGATCGTGAGCTGAGCGAAGATGGCGAGCTGGAGGGTATAGCTGAAAATTCTATTTAAAAAAGACAGGTCGTATGTCGTGAGTTGCTTTGAATGCTATACCGAGAGCCTTAAACTCGATCAGTCTCTTCACTGGTAACCAGTGTAACTCTTTAAGTGCCGCTGAGGCAGATTTGTGTTTAGGAATGCACAATCTGCAACTTGGTCAGACATTTCTTCCGGAGGTTGATGAAAAGACCGTTGCAATAGTCGGCTCTGGATAGGCTGAGAGCGGAGACCACTAACTTCCGCAAATAAACAGGAATAAATGGAAGGATCTTTTCAAGTAATTTTAGTGTGTAGAAATATACAGATGTGACATGGTTTACGTGGCCTTCAAAGGAAAGCATGAAGTCAAAAGTGACTCCCCAAGTTCTCTACTTTATTTGTTGGAATAGGCAGTGAGCCCAGCTCCGAAGGCCACAAAGCAGGGAACCTGAAATTAGTGTGGCTGACAAAGAGTAGGACTTCGGTTTTATTGGAATTTTATTTCAGACAATTAGTGGCCATCCAGTCCTCAAGCTGGCGAAGACCGATATAGAACTGTGCTGCTGTGTCTGAAAACGAGCCTGTCACTGAAACCACAATCTGGGTATCATTGGCATAAGAAATTGCAGCTAAACCCTGAGATCCGATTAGCCTTGTCAGAGGGGCAACGTAAATATTAAAGAGGGTGGGGCTCAATGAAGATCCCTGTGGGACTTCACATGGCAGTGTGAAATTAGGCGACTTGAATTCTGAAAGAGCCATGTACTGTTCCCGGCCCCTCGGGAAAGAACTAAGTAAAGCAAGAGCCTTTCCTTTGATGCCTATCCTCCCAGGACTTCCAGTAATTTTTGATGATTAACAGTGTCGAATGCGGCAGAGAGGTCTAGCAGCACAAGTGCTGCATTACGCCCTGCATCGACTGTCTGCCTAATCTGTTTGGACGCTGAAATCAGTGCCAGTTCAGTACTATGATGTTTTTTAAAGCCAAACTGAGTGGCATCCAAAACGGCATGTTTCTCAATATAGTCCGATATTACCACATTCATGGCTTGTTCAACCATTTTTGCAGGCTGGGGAATCTTAAGATTGGGCGGTAATTATTGGGATCTGCCCAGTCTAGATTTGCTTTCTTTAGGAGATGGAGAACAAATGCCAGTTTCCAGTTGGTGGGGAATGTGCCTGAGGAAAACATTCGGTTGAAGATGGGAGACAGATGAAAAGCAAATACTTCTGGTGGAAGATTTGGAGGAGGGGGGGGGGGGGGTTAGGGAGACCAGGATCCAATGGGGTGCCAGATTTAGTAGACAAAAGGAGTTTAATGACCTAGTCAGAGGTCAGTGAAGGAAAGAAGGATAATTCGGGGGGGGGGGGGAGGGGTGTCACTAATATCTGGGGTAGCTGAGGAGATGTCCATTTCCACACTGGAAGTGACTGGTGTACCAGAAGAGCCACTTGAGTGAAAGAACTAGAAAAGCCACTATAAACTGCGTTAACTTTGTCTTGAAAGAAAGTGGCTAATGAGTTACAGAAAGTCTGGCTTGTTGGTGTGTCTGTAATTTCGGGGTATTTAGCCAGCCTTTTTACTGTGTATAAAAAGTGTAGGAGGGTGGATACCGGACTATGGTTACCCCAGATTTTTTGCCTTGTGTTTAGCTGGTTTTCGACTTAGTTGGCCTTGGACCCTGCTAATTAGGGCCCCAGGCTATCTGCTCTCCCTTTAAAATGGCCTCCATGTACCCTAGGTACATAACTAATTGGATATTGGGTCACCTTATCAGCCCCTGTACAGTGTACTATAGGTACCCAGGGCATGGGTGCATCCAAGGCCTACCAGGGGCTGCAGCATATCTTTTGCCACCCCTGGCTGGCCATCCAATCTGACAAAACTGGCTGCTCACTCAGCCGGGGCAAGGTCGTGTAATCACCCCTTGCTTAGATATAGTATACCTATATCTAAACCTATATCTGGACACATATACACCTATAAGTCACTCCTATGGCAGGCCTTAACAATCCTGGAGGCAGAGTGCTTGGTTTTATGTGAGAAAGTGCTCTAGCATGAGCTGAGCCTGTCTGCAGCTTTCGGACCCATGTCCTTATAGCTGTTCTGGGATATTGCCATACCATATACTCTTAAGTGCATTATAATTCTTGTGGTTATTGCTAACTTTGGTTTAGCTTTATCAAAACATGTCGTGTAAGGTGTCATACACTTTGGAATACTACCCCCTCGCCAGTTCTGGCGACGGGGGTAGTAGTTCACCCTTCTAGAGGGCTAAGATATGTGGGTAACAGTAAATGCGGTTAAAACTAACCAGAGCCTCAGCATCACAAAATAGATGCTGCTGCCACAGACACAAGTCTGGCCTCCTGCTGCTGACCGAAACTTGGCAGGGGAGGTCTGGACAAATGGTATCCTGTCACAGGGAGGTGTTACACCACCCCAGACAGGAGATAGTGGATTGAGGCAGGCAGGGCGAGTGAAACTAGACACTGCCTGGGGCGCACAAGGCTCCCCATGCATAGCCCAGATCAAATCGGTGCTGGGGCACTCCAGCCCCAGCTCTGGCGCGAAACTGGACAAAGGGAAAGGGGTGTAACCACCCCCTTCTTGGGTCCCACCCATAGGAGGGACCTAGCAGGTAATCCAGCCCCTTGATTTGGAATAAAGGTAGGAGCTGTGTCCATAGACTTTAGATAATCCTGACTGAAACTTTGAAACGAAACTCTGGACCCTTTGACATCCCACTTGACGTGGAAGACTGAAGAATCTCCCTTGTGGTCAAGGAGTGACCACCCTGTGCAAACAGGCACCATCCAGCGCCCAACCGTTTGCTTTGTTGCAGCTCCCGCCGGAGCTCGAGCGACAGAGATCGACAAGAACCGGATTCCCAGACATCCAACAGCCCGATCCACAGCAAAGCTGAGACCCGTGGAGGCGACGTGAGACGTGGGACCGGCCATCTTGTAAAGACTGCGAAGTGCTGACCGTGCAACTCCTGAAGCACCCTCGAAGCTGTGCATTGGGTTTTGAGAAGCCCCTGCCCCGAGCAGCGTGTGCACTGAAGATCCCCCTCCACACTCACCGAGTGCTGCGTGGGGCCCTTTTGCATTTTCCTGCTCGACGCGTCTGTCCGGTCACTTGCCCGTTGGCTAGTGGCCTCTACGACGATGAATCTTTGAAACTAGTCTGCTAGTCTGATTGCTCCAGACTGGCCCTCGCTCCCCTGAAAAGGAGCCACCGCTCTGACCTTGCTGGTCCGAGTAAGAAGCGATCTTAAGATCCTGCGTGGGTTGCCTTTGCCAAGGCCTGTTGACTCCAATCCGGAAGCCGATACCGCCGACAGCGAGAGCCTTCGTGGGTGAGTCCGTGGTCCAGTCCTGGTCATCGTCGATGCCCCCGAGTCCACGTGGCAGCGGAGACAAGCTTCACGACAACCACCTGATTGCGCCCGACATCTCCTGGTTCCTTCCTGGTTCCATCCTGGTTACTGGCTAGTGACCCAGACTCTGTCCCCTCTGCTTTCAGGTACTCTACATCTTCGATCCACCCTTGGGTCCAACCGGACTCTTCTCTCCTGGCCGCCTGCAGCATCTTCATCTCCAGGCTCCATAGAACTCCACGACGAAACCCAACACACTTTGACACCTATGCACCCGCTTCCTGTGGGTGAGGTAACGATCAAACACTGGTGCTCCTGTAGTGGTTTACACCTCTAGTGTCCTAGTTTAAAGTGGCTTAATTCTATTCCAGTCGGAAGACTTCCAAAACAGTAACTTTGAAACGTTTACGCACCATTGACTTTGCATTGGTGCATGCGTGTGCTTTTAGCGCTGCACCCGAATCCCGCAGGCTACTCCCGTCCTAACCTCAGTTAGTCCAGTGTAATCCCAGCGATTCCCAAGGCCCTATGCCTTACCATTGTTCGTGAAGTGGTTCTTATACCACTTATTTAGTATATGGTTTGAGTGGCCACCGGCCCTATCCATAATTGTGCAACTTGTGTATGTTTAACTGTGCTTTTGTTTAAACGATTGTGCCTCTGGACTCAAAGAGTACAGAGTATTATTCTAGTAATAAATACATATATTTTTATAATATATAACTTGTGTGGCGTCTTTTCATTTGATATTACAGGATTGCATATGGTAAAACAGCTGGCTTCACATGCCCTCTTGAGTTAAGCCTAAGACTGCTTAGTCCATGCTACCCCTAGGATAGCTTGTCTATAAGGTTGACTTTACAACCACCACCATCAGGGTTGTTTGGACTCATACAAGGTGCTCACTAGAATAGTGAACATCATACATCAGGTCAACTTCTCACAAAAAGTTATTTTGAAGAGTTTTTATGCAGTTATAGCTGTAGTAAAATAACGAGTTTTCTCCTCATACACAGATTTTTTATAATCAAGCAAGGCTTGTTTGTAGACAGTTCTGTCATTGATATCATAACAAGATCTCCACTTCCTTTCAAGGCGGCGACATTTTTGTTTTTGAAGTCTGAGAGGTTCAGAGTACCAGGGTTCATTGTGTCTTGACCTATGATTGGTAATGAGTTTAACAGGTAAAACATGATCAATTGAACTGCTGAGCCACTCCTCAAAGGCAATGGCTGCCATATTCAGATTTGTTATAAACTTGGGTGGATTCTGGGCCAGAGAGCTTTTGAGAGTTTCAATTGCAATCTTGTTCCAAGGCTAGACCCTTCTGGGCTGATTGTTTCTCAACTTCTCTAACTGAGGGTTGTGGAAGGAGAGAGAGAGAGAGAGAACATAACAGCTTTATGATCCGACCAAATGAGCGTTCGAGACGGAAGACATTGTAAAAACGTATTCTTTGAAAATAATCCATCAAGCAAGTGTCCCCCAGAGTGCGTTGTGCCAGTCACCTGCTGGATGAGTCCTAGGCTGTTCATAATATCAATAAAATGTACTGCGTCTCTGTCTGATGGGTCTTCAAGGTGAAGGTTGAAGTGACCCAGAAGTGTAAAGTCTGACGACTGGGAAATCACATCCAAGGATTGACCTATGGTGTTTAAAAAATCTGCCCGGGGGCCAGGAGGTCGATAAAATAAAAGGGTGTCAAAAGTGTAATGATTGTCCATTGTGATCTTGAATAGTAGGGATTCCATAGTTGGCACATTATTTTGGGAGATGAAAGTCCCCTTCCACATACTTCCAAATATTACGGCCAGCCCCCTGCCCCTTATTACCACCGGGTCTTGTTTAAACATTGTATACCGAGCTGGGACAGCCACTGCTATAGTCTGGGTCTGAAAAGGCCTCCACCCACGTTTCAATAATGAAGGATAGATCAACAGCATGGGCCTCATCAAACATAGGCGTGTTTACAAATGGAGCATGCATTGATTAAAGTACCTAGGACTGTCCTATTCCTACGAAGCCCTTTTGGGACACGATTTGAAATGAATGACACCCTATGTGGGTTAGTGGGGCAGATAAAAATGCAATCTTGGCACTGGAAAGGTACAGCAGACGAGTAAGCGCCAAGACTAAGGGGCCAATTAAGATGGCGGGCGGTTCGCCCACCCCAGGCCGGCGGTAGCCACAGCCGGTCCGGCGGGGTGAACCGCCCGCCATCCACACCAGAAAGACCCCCTGCCATATTATGATGGCTGGAGGGTCCGTGGTGGACGGAAAGACCGTCCACCGCTATTCCACCGGTCGACTCGTCGATCGGGCGGAAAACACCTTTAATATGGTGGCGTGTCTGCAAGACACCACCATCCATATTAGGTTGTACGCGGAAAGCAGCCTTTCCATGGCGGCAACGGTATGCGGTCTTTGCCTTTGGGGGCATGTTGCTTACTTCTGTTGTTGAAATCCCACAGCTGGACCCTGGTTTAAATAATCTTTGATGCAGAGTGGGGGCTAAAACTGGCAGCGTGCCTGGCACTGGGCAAGGGCCAGGGCCAGGTGCAGACAGGCAAAGACAAGCTTGCCTTTGTCGTGCTTTTATCTCTCCTGCGGCTCAACATCTAGACCGGAGACACTCTCCTGAGTGCTTCCTGGTCTAACGGAAGTGCTGCAGACTAAGCCGCCCCCGTTACCTGCCCTGCGAGGTGCAAGTGCTTCTGGTGGTAGGTAAGATTTCATTAAAATCTTCTAAAATTATTAAACTGTAAAAAACTCATTTAAAATTCACACAGATTCCATTTCAATTACAATGTGCAAATAGCCAAAGGGATCATGAAATTGATTATTAAAATAGCGGCCCACAGATGTCCCTCGATATAGAGTAACAAAACACTTAACAGACGTGGCATCTAGCTTAATCACAGGATGCGAGCTAATTTAATAAAGCATCCTCTTCTTCTACCCAAGTCTTTAGTCTTCAGTCTAGGTAACCATCTCATTACAACCATCCTCTTAAATTCAGTATGTTCTTGATGGGGATCTTTTATCTGTGTGGCTGGGAAAGGTTTGATAACACCACCAATGTGGTAATAAAATTAGCCATGTTTGGAGATGAGTATTTGTTCCTCTGCTGAATGCACACATATCTCTATGAGGGACAGGTATATTGCTCACCAGTTAATTGAGGATTGTGTTGTCAAGGAAGAGTTGTAATGTCTAACAAAGGACTGTAAAGTATTGTACCACTACCAACAGTGGTGGGCCTTGACGCAGTGGTTCAACTCAGGCCACTGATCTTAGATTGCAATAAGAAATTTTGAATAATTTTAACATTATGAGGGATGACGTCTCCATGGTCAGGGAAAGAACATCAGAGTTATAAAGACATGAGAGTGACAAACAAAACGTGTTGCCCCATAATAAGTGGAGGACCTTGTAGCTGGGGAAATTGGGGCACTTAAGCATAAACTATTTGACATGGAAAATGAACGAGGTGAAAACACTGTTAAAAGATGGTTTGCCTGAGAGTGGCCACAAGGACCCCTGAGACCAGAACTCAACAAATTGATGACTGACACTGAGCCCAGAGAAAACTGGCAGCGCCCCCTCTCCAGCCCAACCAATACCAGTTATGTAGCTACTCAGCCCGACACCTGGCACACCAGTAATCAAAGCTAATAAATTCTGAGGCATGCCCTCTTCACATCGATAGCGCCTGCATTAAAACTACCAAGAGGATTGTAAACGTGTTGCACTGCATTTGTTACAGGCATCATAGTATTACCCGAAAGTGACAAAGTAGGTAAAACTGGAAATGGAGGAATAGATTCCCATCCTGATATTATGAAACAAGATAAGACTGCAGGACTGTACCATTGCACATCCTTCTCATCAACCACAGCAGAGCCAAGGTAAATGTCCACTTCTCTTCAGGATGGGCTTATTAGACCTATCGGATAATCGTTCCGTGTGTACTACTCAGCGGAACCTTGGGAAGAAAGAACTGTGGGTCAGATCATTACTTTTAATAAAATAAAATTAAAATGCATATGAAGACCACAGTAACTGTACTGCATAAAGGAGAAATTGCTATGCACAGGATCCTACAGCTAAAGTTGTGTTGTACCTGGGCGACCACTATGTTTCTTTTTCTCCAAATAGCGGATGAGAGCCTCTGTCCGAGTCGTGTTACCCCACCAGTAGGGAATTGGAGGCCACAGCTCCTTATGCTTCTCTGCAATGCAATCTTCATAGGAGATAATGACCTGGTAGCCTTTCTGCCACATGTTCTGCAAACTGGGATTTTCCTGAAATTAAAAATGAATATTAATTGTACTGAACGTTCAGTTTGCTTTTTAAGATCACTTATTTATTTAAAAGTCTGAATGTTTTGAATACAGACAGGTACATATTTTGTAAATGTGTAATCTTATATATGACCATTATGTTTTTTAAATAGAACTGACGACTAAAAGTGATTAAAGAGAGCCTTTGTGTAAGGATAAATAAGTCCATGTTTTTTTACTGTTTTTCTAAAAGGAAAATTAATTAAAATACACAAATTTGCTGATATTCAACATTTAATGTGTACACACACCCTTCTGATGTAGTGGCTTCTCTCCCATTTTGGATTCTGTTCAGTGATTGGTACCTGCACAGGTGCAAATCACTAATTCTCTCTCACTGGCTCTCTCAAAATGCAGGACATTCAAATGGTTGATACAGTATTAACATACCCATACAGTATAATTCTAAATATCTAAACCTATATGCATATGAATTTTCATGTATGGCATTTATGGAAATATATCCCTTAAACAGAGAGTTCATAATTTGTTTCTGTGTGTAAATTTCACTATCTGCTTGGGCGTAACTTGTTTCTAAGATGAAAGTTGTGATGTAATCAAGACATTTTGTGTGTTGCAGATATCTGGTGATGGAACATAATATGAATAATTGTCCTGCATTGTGATGTCTAATATTGGCCATATAAACATTATTATTATTTTATTAGTTTATTGGCAGTTCAAAATAGGCAATATATATATATATATATCTATCTATCTCAGGATTGCGTAGATATATAGCATGAACTATTGCATCAAGATAACAACAATTTAAGAACAGAGGCATCCAGTCAAGTGTTAAAAGTGCAAACATCAATTAGCAGAAAGGTTAGAGTAGTAACAGGTCGTGAGCGGGACTGCGGGCTGAAATCGGAAGATCCACTAGTGGCGTTGTGACGTGTCATATGGACATTGGTAGTGTGTGGCCAGCAGGGGGTTGTGAGTGGAGGAGTTGTGAATGGGCTGTGCCAGAGGCCTCCGGGTTTTGTGCAGTGTCTGCTTTACGAGAGGATAGCCAAGTAAGGAAGAGACTCCAAATGTCTTTAGGCCTGGACGCTTGGGGCAGAAGTTCCCAATATGTGTTTAGTTGATCTTGGCAAAATGTGACATCTAAAACCCAGAGTTTAATAGTGGGCAGGTTTGGTTGGCCCCAGTGCATGACAATCCGGCGTTTGGCCAGCAGGAGCAGCATGGACAAAAGCCTGCGACGCCCTGGTGTCACATCTTGTACGTCTCCCAGAAGAAATAATTTAGGGGACGGGAATTGTTGTGTGTGAAGGATCTCGTTGATAGAGCTGAGAATCTTGGTCCAATTGTGTTCCACTCCGGGACATCCCCAAGCCATATGTAGGGAGGAGGCAACTGGAGCCGCGCATCTCCAGCAGTTCGCTTCGGGACGGAGGCCCATCCGTTTGAGCTGCACAGGTGTTCTATATACACAATGCAAATATTTAAAAATGTATGAGGCGGAGCTTTTAGTTGGGAGATAACATCTTTAACTGGCCGCCTCCAAATTTCCATTGCGTTTCTGTGAGCGGGTCAGCTAGATCTTCGTACCAACGCCACCAATGCCTGTGGCTGTATAACCGGTGAGGAACGTCGCATGGTGCTGTAAAATTTGGTCATTAGCTTGTCTGGGGATGTGTTTGTCAGTATCAGTTCTAGGGCTGGCAGCAGGGGGGGCTGTTTCAGGAATGTATTGTGAAGCGTGCAGCAAGTTCACTTAATGGAATAGTATAGTAGCATATCAGAAAAGTTAGTGGTGTCTCCTGGCGGAGGTGTGGGTTGAGGTAGAAAAGAGTCTCTCGGGTACAGGTCCCCAAAAGTCTCCCACCCTAAGTCTTGTGTGCGTGCAGTCTGACCCCTATCCTCCATGGCAGGGATCTGTGGGTTGTGTGCCATGCCCATCTCAGAGTGTCCGGCGTGTGTATAATGGTTTGGTGTCGTTTATGGGATTGATACAGGGCAACTGTTAGTGGTATTGGGATGGCGATATCATTTTCTACAGCTGCGTGTGGTTGAAATGGGGATGGAAAAATCCAGTGTGTAGAAATTGCGCCTGTGCACAGTATGCATAAAGCGCCAAGTCCGGAGCTCCGAGTCTGCCCTGTGCTAGTGGCAGTGTGAGTATTTCCCACGCTATGCGGGGTTGCTTCCCGGCCCAGACCAGGGATATCATCAAGGAGCGTAATGTTTTCAAAAATGATTGCGTAAGTTGTAAGGGTATATTGATGAAAAGGTATAAACATTTAGGAAGCACAATCATCTTAGCTATGGCTATACGGCCTGCTAGAGATATGGACAGCCTAGACCAGATAGCTATTTTCCCTACCAACCAGGCCACAGTTCGACCAAAGTTAGCGTTCCATAGTTCCTGAGTGTCGGTGCTGAGCCAGATCCCAAGATACTGTACGGGGCCATCTGCCCATTGAATAGGGTAGTCGGGCTCAAACACGGGAAAATTAGGAGTGAGTGGGAGTAAGCTGGATTTAGACCAGTTAATGTGAACCCTGGAGAGCCAGCCAAACAGAGTATGCTCACGTAGGACTGGATTAAGATTATCATTCGGGTCGCGAATATAGAGGGCGATGTCGTCGGCATATTGTCATATAATGATGTCTCTCAGCCGGATGTCAATGCCTTTTGTTTTATGGTGTTGTCTGATTCGAGCTGCTAGGGGTTCCATCGCAATGGCAAAAAATAAGGGTGAAAGGGGGCAGCCCTGTCTAGTGCTGCGTGTAATTTCAAATGGAGGCAAGATCATTAATTGGCTAGGAGTCTCGCGGCTGGCTCTGAATACAATAATTTGATCTGTGCAATGAATTTGGGGTTGAGGCCTAGTCGAGTTAGGATAGCGAAAAGATAGGACCATTATAGCGAATCGAATGCCTTGGTGGTATCTAAGAATGGCCATATAATGTAATGTAATGTAATGTAAACATTATTGCTGTCACAAATCGACTACAGTACAGTCTGGGGCTTTGGCCAAGCATCATGGCGGCCTGAATGTGTGCCCTAAGAGCTTCTGTGGCAGCACAAGTAAACACTGGAAAATCCTGAAGTAGACACTTAAGTTGTGTGAACCAATAGACGGATAGTAACAGTGGAAGTGATTCCCAACCCATCTGTATATTGATTATCTCCCCGTAACTTCAAGTTGACAGCTCTGTTTTGGCCCAGGGAATGATACCTCCCATTTACTCCAGCTCACTTTATGTGATGGACTTTGGAGGCAGAAAGTCCTGACTGCGGTGGGTCCTGGAGCTATGCACGAGATGAGACTATGGACAGCACCTAAGCCAAGAAGGGAAAAAGACTGTGAAGCAGTTTTGTTATCACAAGAAATAGTTAATCCGGTCTGACATCCTATCTATTAAAAATTTTAGTGTATTACATACTCAACTTTGTCCAGAACAGGAAGCAGATTTAGGATGTATTTCATACGATATGATAAAGTGATCTCAGAACAGAGAAAAAACGTTGAAGCACCTATAGAGTACAAAGACATACAGAGAGCCAGGAGGTATATGACAAAGGAGAAAACCCTCTCTATATGGTGGTATCAAGTTAGAGTTGTATGCAACATACGCTGATGTCCTAGTTGGCTGTATTTGGGAAACAAACAAAAAGCAAGTCAGGATTTTGCCTCCCACAATAAGGGAAGCCTTATGGTGTGATATAATTATACTTAAAAACAGCAAAGACCTCCAGAAGTCTAGTGCCTACAAACTGCTAATAATTATGAACATTGATACCAAACTGCTTACTAAAGTAGTAGTAGTAGCTAGACTCTGAAGGCTAGTTAGGACAGTGATTCAAGCTGACTATTATGGCTTCCTACCGTACAGAAATGCTAAACTATATTTAAGAGAAATATACCAGGTTATGGATTCCTTAGAGATTACACTGTGTCCACTTTAGATATCAAAAGGCCTTTGGTCCTGTAAAATGTTTTTCTTTCAAATGAAATCCCATAAGCTGGTGGAAGGGAAAAGATTTCTAAGGAGCTGGAACTAGGCAGAGACACCCAACAATGAGGGCTTATGTCATTCCTGGGCATGAAAACCCTCACTGGTAGACTAAAGAGAAACCTAACATCATGGGGGTTCATGACCAGCACAAACACACACACACACACACACACGTATACGGACGACTTACCTGAAAAATCTGGATGAGTACGCCCTCCACCTCCTCAGGGAGATGGACTTTTCAGGACTAGTGTCATAGCCTTACAACTAACTGGGGCAAATCCACATTATTTCTCTGGAGGATTGCAGGCAAGGATAAAATACTGACTTCCAGATTTGGGTCTGCAGTGAAAACTAGATACTTTCTGATATCTATGTATTCGGATATTCCATCTTGAAAAGGATATCATTCTATAAAAAATACAGTATTTTAGAAAGGTTCTGAAGGTTGATTATCTTTGGAATTACTATGCGTCTCTCAGTAATTCGACAAGGGGGCAAATGGTGTGAAAGGGTAGAACGGGTGATCTGCTCCCTACCAACCAACATCACAGCTCGACTGCCACCCCTGGTATGGAAAAGCCAGGGTCTCCCCTTAAACAACCACCAGGGTTTGAGAAACAGTGGCATGAAATAACACAGGCAACAGCAGGCAAAACAATGCAGTGAAGCCAGCCCTACAGGGCCCGCACTTGCCATTCTATGTGGCTGATGCCCAAAATACCTGGCCAGCTAGCCCGCCAGAAGACACATGAATGCTTCCGCTTCAAATAAAGATCTAGGAGAGGACATAGGTAGTTTGGGCATCCCCAGAAGGAGATGGAGGAGAGCTAGAGAATTGCCCAAGAGCAATGTCTATCGGCGGCCTTTGATACGGTCTCACACCCCGTATTAATTGGCCGCCTAGCAGAATCAGGACTAACAGGAACCGCTTTCAAGTGGCTGAAAAACTTCCTAAGCCATAGGAAACAAGTCACCATATTAGGAAATTTCTGCTCAGATGAAAAAACTTTAAAAACAGGAGTACCACAGGGCTCAAGCTTGAGCCCCGTTCTCTTCAATCTTTACATGTCCCCTTTGATTGAACTCATCACATCATTCAACATCAGTACAATATCCTACGCGGATGATACCCAACTCATCCTGGTATTGGACAACAACTCAACCAAAGCAGAAGCAAATCTGAGAGACTGTCTCACTGCAACCTTCGAATGGATGAGAACCCACCACCTTAAATGCAACTCAGGAAAAACTGAAATCCTCCCCTTTGGCCAGAACAACCTTTTTTCCCCTGACAACTGGTGGCCCCAAGACGCCGAAGTCCCACCCAATACCATCACATCGGCCCGCAACCTCGGGATAAGGTTTGATGAAGCCCTGTCCTTCAAACAGCAAGCAGGTGCTGTGGCAGGTTCCTGCTTCAACATCATTAGAGGCCTTAGAAGGTTCTTTGACCTCCTCCCTCTGACAGCTAGAAAAGCAGTAGCGGTGGCCCTCATCACATCCCGGCTAGATTACTGCAACAGCATCTATGCGGGCTCCAACAAAGCTGTTTTGCATAAATTGCAGATGGTTCAGAACGCGGCTGCCCGCCTAGTGCTAAAACTACCCAGAAAATCATCTGCCTCCAAAGCACTTAAAACCCTGCATTGGTTACCCATCCACAAGAGAGTATTATTTAAAATACTACTCATCACTTTCAGAGCCTACCACCAGTCGGGTCCTACATACCTGTCTCAAAGGTTTGGAAGATATACACCCTCCAGGTCACTTAGATCATCGAACCTTAACCTATTAGCCGTCCCCAAATTCAGATTAACCACAAAAGGTGGAAAATCCATCGGAGTGCTAGGAGCCAGAGCCTGGAACAAGCTCCCACCCCAAATGCGTCTGATCCATTCAGAGAACCTGTTTCGAAAAGCCCTTAAAACATGGATTTTCAAGGCCACTGACACACTATGTCTAGCGTTAATTTAATTTCACTCCCTGTCTCTGACTTAAATACTCCTCCCTTACCTTTTGGCAGCTCTCCCTCTTTCTCATTCTCTTCTGTGACACGTTATGACTAGCGCCAAGATGCTCCATGGAGTGTAAGCTGCGCTTTATAAAAGCCAATTCATTCATTCATTCATTCATGTTGCTGCAAATTCTTGCAGTCTTTTGAAGGACCTTCTATTTCAGCTGTGGGATTTTACTTCCACCATCAATAAGCTCAGAATCCTGGATAGCTTGTATTTTTGGGATGATTCAGAAAGGGATAAGTTTGTTAGGCCTTGGCAGAAATGTTAATGCCATGCTAGTAGTTAAGGAAGTAGATGCTATACTCTAAATGAGGAGATATCAGTTTCTTCCATGATCTTACAAGGTGACACTCAGTTACTGTAATCACATTATGAGAAGCAAATATGACATCAAATGAGTGTCCTGCTGTGTGAGTGATTCCAGATATTAGATACACTAATTCAAGGAAGAAGAGTAGATGTTTACATGCTTGGTTTATCAAACTGCTTGTTGAACTCTCCAAAAAGACACAGATTCAAGCGTTTTAAAGTAGTATCAACTGTGAAGTCCAAGATGTGTTTTGTGAATTCTGGATTGCAGAGCGGTTATTGTAGATCTAATAGTGACTGGGTGTGAGTGTCTGAAAGGTTTCAGCACTCCGTCCATCATCTCCTTGTGTTTGCTTTGTTCACCATTAGTTGGCAGGGTATGCCCTGACATGGGTCCCTTGCTCACTTTGCCACTGGATTCAAGCTAGCCTGGCTAATGAGGAGGGTTACCCCGAAACCGGTCCCAGGATGCTTGTTTCCGGTCCAGGGAAGACCTGGCATGGGAGTTCGGGCAGGACTGTTCCCATGAGGAACAGGGTCCAGACTGATTTGCATATGGCTGGGACTGAACTGGGGTGGCGAAATGAGCTAAAGAAAGATGATGGATTCAACTCAGATCTAACAGTGACTGGGGGTGAGTGTCTGAAAAGTTTTAGCGCTCCGTCCACATTCTCCTTGTGTTTGCTTTGATCAGGAGGGAAGCACAACTCAAAGGTGGTAGTGGGGAGCATTGAACAAACAACAGTATAGTCTGAGTAGCTGGTACTCAATCCAATTGGAATGAAGTGCCTCTTTGTTAATGATGGAGCGGGGTTATCGCGAAAATAAAACCTGCTGGGACTGAACCCTTAGTAACATTTACTAATCGTGTGCAGTGAAAATTATGCGGAAAAAGGTCTAACATGAGGGAAAATACTTCTGCATGGCAAATAATGTGGAATAAAAACGTTAAATTGATGAAAAACGAGCATGGAGAAGATGGCGGAATATTACTCTCTCCTTCAAATCCTGGGTGCCTGCCAAAATGTGTATGAAAGAACAATGGGACAACAGAGGGAAGCTTCCTCCGCAGAGGTGCGAATGGCACGAAAGATATACAAAGTTTGCAACTTTGTCCAAGTACAGGAAGAGAAGTGACGGTGGCTCGAATTTGTATTTCATGGGGTGGAAGTTTATGTCATTTATTAAACAAAACAATGGGACATTTAGTAAGGCTGTCATGCTGAAAGTGTATACACCCCCTTCCTTAACCAATCAAATGTGAAGAAAACCTTTAGCTGGATACATCTGTGGGTTGGACATTTGGGTTTTAGGGTATAATTGAGGTGCCTGGTGGGAGGGGTTTGGAGACTGACTCTTGAGACTGTTGGGAGATCATCGTCAGTATTGCTGTTCTGTTTCCTGTCTACTGATTCTTGACTTAGTCTTTGCCTCTTCAAATCTTCTTGAGGGGGCCTTTCTGCTCTCATGGCCAGAGTGGCCATAGAGTAGATTTCTTATTCTTATTGGGTTAGTATAGACTGAAATCTGATTTTGAATAATCATTTGCAAATGTAATTTGTCTCTGAATCTTATGTCTCTTCCCCTGTCCACTCCTTTATGCATTGTCATTGATGTGAATTTGTCATTTTCTCTTCTGATATAGTTCTCAATCTATGATTCATGCTGTATGATGTACAAAAAAGTATTAATTTCACATTATTTAGATAAACATTATACATTTATGATAATAAATGACATATATAGAGTATTAATTTGCCAAATGTAATCAACCATATAAAGATTGCATCACCAATTTTGGTTTATTAGCGATGAGAGTACAATATTGGAACTTGATACGTTTGGTATAGTCTTTAGAAATACACTAACCCAGCCTTAAGGGACTTGTTGGGTCATGGAAATTGGGCCTAGTCTTTAAGAAAATTTCTAGTTCTGAATCGCTGGCTCACGTTAACAATGGCTTGCCCTTTCTCTCAACCCATCTGGCTCACACAAGGCACCCATGAGGGATGCCCGCTCTCCCCTTTCATATTAGGTCTTATGATGGAACCATTAGTAGTAAGGATACAAGCCAACGCCCAGATTTCGGGTGTGCCAGTTGATGTCATTGAGCATAAGTTTGCCTTATTTGCCGATAACATCCTCTGCTTTGTTACGAACCCCAGTACCACGATCTCAGCCCCAATAGAGGAGTTGAATGCCTTCTCTCAGGTGTCGGGCTTCAAAGTTAACTTCACTAAGTCACTTAGTATGGGAGTTGCTGATCCTCACCATAACCTAGCAGGCCCCATTAGACAGGCAGGCTTTCAGTGGGAGATGTCAGCCATCCCCTATTTAGGGATCTATTTGCCATCTCAAACAAAGGATTTATATGCTTGCAATGTGCTCCCCTCTCTCACGGCTCTTTTTGAAGACTTGTATCGCTGGGGGAAGCTAGATGTCTCGTGGTTAGGTAGATTTAACAGCCTGAAAAAGAAATTTCTGCCCAAATTATTATGCGTTCTTCAAACTCTCCTGCTTGCCCTCTCTCCTTCAGTACGTAAGCAAATTTGGGTGAGAATGCTGGCTTTTGTATGGGTGGTAATTCTCAGAGAGTTGCATGGGCAACATTGAGCAAGACGGTCTAGGATTGTGGGTTGGGGTTCCTGGACATTTTTACTTCTGTCTTGGCGGCACAACTCCACCCCTCCTTGGCCTGGAATCATAACCCCGACAAGAAATTGTGGATTCAAGATGAGCAGGTGTTTTCCCCTTCCCCCTGACGGGTTTATTGTAGCTATCATTGTCTTTCCCAGTACAGCCCCCCCCCCTCCCCCCTACATTGTTGCCTTTGACATGGTTTCTCTTGTCCTACTGGGGAGAGGTGCGCCAACGTAGGGCATTCCCGACTTACCCGTTCCGCTTGACCGATCTGGAGCACAATCCTGTTTTCGCACCATTCGCAACTCATCCCACTTCCTTTAGCTGGAATTGGAATCAGGGGCGTTTCCCCATCCGGGGTGATGTTTTTGACAATGGAGATTCGCGTTTGAGGGATTACTTGACAAAACCCATTTACGTCTATTATGTCTACGTGATGCCGCACCGAAAGAGTCCCTCTAGCAGAGAGCGGCTCGGTCGCAGACCTGTATTTGTTATAAAGAAAATGCCTATAAGATACCGACTTGTTGGTACCTAACATCTATTCGTTTGCCCAAGATGTTTGCGTGTACTGATCTATGTTGGAAGGGATGCAGTGAGAGGGGAACCTTTTTACATATTTGTTGGCCATGTCCTGTGATTCAGTCTTTCTGGGTAGATATATAGAGTACAATGCTGGCCATCACCAATGTCCACCTCCCACTTGAACCCCAGAGATTTTTACTGGGCGATCCAGGGCCTAATCCATTTTTTCCCCTCGTCGATCCCTCAGGGCTGCCTTATATCTCAACTACTCCTTGCAGCACGGGCCTGTGTGGTCAACTGTGGAAACAGCCACTTTCTCCTTCTATAACTATGTGGTGGGGTTAGGTTTGGGCTCTCTATGCGATGGAGAAGTTAAATGCTCTCATCCGGAATTGGGTGGCCAAATTTGATGCAACCTGGCACCCCTTCACCACCTACGTTAAGCGATTACGAAGAACAGGAGGTCTTCATATGTCGATGTCACGAACATTGTACGCACCTGACTTCCATATTATGTCTTCTTCTAACTCAGACAATGGCCCTGTTGAAATGTGAACACTGTGTGACGGATTGGGGTGGTAATTGCTTTAACGCTTCCCTATGTCTATGGATGTACGTAATTTGTGCTTCCCATTAGGTGTGAGTCTGACTTATTATCTTTGGAGACTCTGTACGTTGTAGCTTGTTTATCTGTTTTCATTTGAAAATGCTAAATAAAATTACTTAAAAAAAGAAAAAACAATGGCTTACCCCCTTTCTGCTATTTTTGGCTGAATGGCTCCTTTGAAATATCATATATCCAGCAATCCAGCAGGAAAGGTTTCATATAATACAGGTGTCACATCATCATCTGTCTCACATGGCAGGGGAAGGCTCAACTCCAATATAAGACTGTGTGCATGTGGAGAGTGTTTTATTAATTGATCTATCGTTTAAGACTGTGCAAGTCTGTAAGTGGGGGCTTTTAAATGTTGACCGGCATATACTGTCAGTTTAATGGCAGACCCAGAAAATATATATATTTATTAGGATTCAGGTGAGGTTCCAGCATGTGTAGTATTGATGTTGCCTGATGGGGGGGATATTGGGTGGTAAATTCAGATAGAGGCCTGTCAAATATATGAGAAGTATTAGGAGGTATGAAGGCAAAGGAACGAAGAAGGCATTAAAGGATTACAAGATGGATGGATTGTATGAGAGGTTTGGTGCAGTCGGAGGTAGGGGTGAGAGGGGAAGTGTATACGGATGTCGAATTAGGAAAGGGACATGCATTCTTGGATAAGGTTAGGGGAGTAGGGTTTGCGAAGATTGAGTAGGTAGAGAGGAGAAGGATATAGCAGTATTTACTGATAGTATTAGATAGGTGTCTGATGGTAGGATAGGTAATAAAGTAAACAGTAGGACACAAGGGAACAGACAAGGTGGCTCTGGTATGGTTAGAGACAGAGGGTGGAAGTAGGAAGATGGAGGACATGGATAACATGTTAGTTTGATGTAGTTCAGGAAAGACAGATGAGGTGGAGAGTGAGTGATGAGGAGTGTATTGGACTTTGTCTCCGATGGATGTTGTGCCAATGGATTTTTAATTTGTTGACAGAAGGCATGGACATTGGTGCCCTTTTGGCAGGTTCACCCCTAAACTTTTTGCCTTTCTCCCCGCCTTATTTCTGATATGGTGTTGGTGGTTTTAGGCCTCTGGGCACTTTAGCGCTGGTGTCCAGTGTAAAGTGTGTGCACGCCCCAGTAATCCAGAGAAGAGTGAGGCAGAGAGGGAGCCTACCCCGCCTACCGGAACACCAGGAAGAGAGAAGACGGCCCCGGTGCAGGTGGACCCGAGACCCACAGCCCGTGAGTGACGGGGGCTGACTGGGGAGACCGCAGGAGCGTCCGAAGCAGCCCGGTGAGGGGAGCCCACCCCACGCACATCGTTGGTGCCGCCACAGTCCAGCTGAGTTGGGGGCACTCGTAGCGCTCCTGTGGCACCCCTTCCTTTCCCTGCTCTTCACAGCTGCGCCGCAGTTGCAGGCAGCTGCATCAAGGGGGCACTTTTGTTGCTGAGAGTCCCAGAGAGGGGCTCAGACGGCACATGTAGTGCCAGTGCCATTTTTCTAACATTGGGGTCCATTTGTTTTGCAAACGTCCCGGCGTGGGGCTTCACAACTGCACACTGGTACTGTCGGTCGAGGCACATTGCCGGTGCTTATTTTCCCCAGCTGCCCCACCTGACAGTGGGCAGCTGCAACGTTGGGGACATCTTTTCTGTTACAGGCCCAGTGGGGGACAGAGGGCACAGTGAGTGCCAGAGCCCATCTTTTTGATTTCACAGCTGCCCAGCAAGTAGTGGCCAGCTGCCACGTTTAGGCCAGCATTCCTTTGGGGGATTGTTGAAGGAGGTAGGAGTGAGAGACACTCCTATGCCCCAGCTCAATTGTGTGCGTTTGGTTCCTACAGCATTGGCAGCCCTGACATTCTGGACGTAGGGCATTTGAGCCCCATTGAGTGGGCCAGTTGGCCTGGGGGTCATGTTAGTGTTTAGGCTCCTGAGGGTTAGGATAATGTGTTTATGACTAATGCGATATGGCATAATGTGTTTATGCTAGTGTGGCCCTTTGCGTAATGTGTTTATGCTGATAAGGTTTAGGGCTACTCTGGGTTTATGTCTAAATGTAATATAATGCTTAGGTCATTATGGTACCAGTAGTTGCTGGTTGTGTTTTGCATTTACTTTTCTGCATTCTGATGGTTCTGACCGTGGCTCAATTGGCTCGGTCCTGTATATAATCCCCTGTGAATATTGCCCGTGCCAGTTGGCACAGTGTAAATGTGTGATTATGTTTCTAATGTGTTCATGACAATACAAAGGCTATTTTTGGGGGAGAGGGATGGGGGGGAGACCGTGTTCAGTTCCCATTGGTAGTCACATGTCCTACTATCTTTTTCAGCTGTCATACACACCCCTGTGTCCATCAACTAGGCCCTGGTCCCCGGGGCACGGTTACAGTCTCCCCCCTGACTGTGGGGGGTCCTTCCAGTCCACTTGCTTCATGCCAGCCCTCCCCTTCACACATGACCCACACTAATATCAAGCCCCTCCACGTTCTTTTCTGGAATATAAATGGCCTCCTGGACCGCATTAAACATACCGCAGTGCTCAGAGCGGCCCGCCGACGCCTGCCTGATGCCCTGCTCCTCCAGGAAACACACCTACTAGGTTCCAAGGGCCACTTCTTGGTCCGCTACGGGTCTGGCACTCCGGCTTTTCTAGAGGTTCCCGGGGGGTGGCCATCCTCCTGCGACGGGGGCTTCCCTTCACCGTAGTCGACGTCACTACTGACACACAGGGGAAGTTCGTGGCCGTGTTGGGGATGGTTGAGGGTAACCCCGTGAACCTCCTTTGCACCTATGTTCCCCCGGCGCTCTTGTCCTCCACCATCCGGCGCCTCACGCAGGTGGTCTCCTCCTTACTCTAATAAAAGAGAGAGGGACCCCAACACCAAAGGGATAGGGTACCAAACTGACTTTTTGTCATAAAAAATTCCCTTTGGGCAATTTAGTTTCTAAGACAATAGTTATATCTAACACATAAACATATAAACATATATTGAACCAAACACAAATCTATCAATTGAAGCAATGCAAGAAGACAATAGTAAAAACCAATAACTCCAGCTAGCACAGTATATTCATTTACATTAAAAAACCATAAAATGAAAACACATTAAAATATATAATTAAAATTGGGAACACAGACAATATAATGAAGGAACAAATCATACATAAATATTCATCAATACTTCCTATTACTACAGAAAGGGAAGGTACACAGTAAAGGTTCACGTTCTGCAACAATCAGAATAGTCCTTAGTTAATATATAGTGTACTTCTTCTTTATATCTCAACGCGTTTCGACGGACAGTGAGAGTTAAGCCGCCTTCATCAGGAAAATATTAACTGTCTTCCCAAAAACTTCTTAAACAGCCAAAAAGCTCGGGGAGAATAACCTCCTTCCTAGATATTAGACTTTTCTATATCTTATACAGGCTCTAATCCTAGGCAGACTTTATTTCTTCTGTTAATAGCACCAAATGGATGAATGTGATGAAAATCTTGATTTCATCTAGATGCTTGGGAATAGATCATATATTGCTTATATGATATCTGTGTATATCTTTGGTTGTGTAAACATCAAACTTCTCAATCAAAAATCTACAAATCTATCGGGACTACACGCGGGACGCTGTCGCACTCTTATTTAAGAGGCTGTATATACTTAAAGGAACGGGGCTGAAGGCTGGACATAGTTCCTTAAGCGGAGGCCAATCAATATAAAAGCAGATATAGTCGGAATAGAGACGTATTTATATACGCTTCGCATACGTTTTAATTGCTCCTTTATCGTCGTTGTGTCAACTTTACCGCGTGAACATTTATAATTAATTGACCGGTCTCCAAGTTTGATATTTACACAACCAAAGATATACACAGATATCATGTAAGCAATATATGATCTATTCCCAAGCATCTAGATGAAATCAAGATTTTCATCACATTCATCCATTTGGTGCTATTAACACCTCGCTGAATTGTTGGAGGGCTCTGGAACTTGTCTTCCCCGAGAAACCGCTGTCTGTGTTCCCAATTTTAATTATATATTTTAATGTGTTTTCATTGTAGGTTTTTTTTTATGTAAATGAATAAACTGTGCTAGCTGGAGTTATTGGTTTTTACTATTGTCTTCTTGCATTGCTTCAATAGATAGATTTGTGTTTGGTTCAATATATGTTTATATGTTTGTGTGTTAGCTATAACTATTGTCTCAGAAACTAAATTGCCCAAAGTGAATTTTTTATGACAAAAGGTCTCCTCCTTACCCCAAGGCCTTACTGTCGTCAGGGGGGATTTTAATGCTGTCCTACAACCCTCTAGGGACGTGACGGGCCCTCATTCGACACAGTGCCTGGCCTCCGCGAAGAGACTCGTGGACTGACCTCGGCAATGGAGTTTTGCGATGTGTGGAGAGTGTGGAATCCCCGAAAGACACACTATACGCACACGTCAGCCGCCCACCATACCCACTCCCGCATAGACCTAATCCTGCTGCCTGCCTTAGACTGCCAGCTGGTGTCGGGGATGGAGATCCTCCCCAGGGGAATCTCCGACCACTCCTCATTTCCCTTCATATCGGGTCTCCCTCCGCACGCCCTACGACAACCTGTCTATTAAACGCGTGGTTTTTGCAAGATTCTGATTTGGTGGAGTCCCTTGGCCAGGAGCTCCGCCATTACTTCTCCATTAACACGGGATCGGTCCCTTCGCAGGGAACGCTCTGGGAAGCGGGCAAGGCGGTGGTTCGGGGGGTAGCCAGGGGGCTCGTGCACGCCAAACGCGCGGCTCAATCCACCCAACTGGTGCAGCTGGAGTCCCGAGCGGTTCGTCTGGAGCAGGCTCAACTGGCCGACGATAGCGCTGACTCCTCCAGGCAGCTGGCGCTTGTCACCGATGAGATTCGGCGGCTCTCCCTGAAGTCGGCCAAAATGTTATGGCGTTCCTCCGTGCCCGTATTTATGGCTAAGGTGACAAGAATGGCAAATTGCTCCACAACCTAATATCCTACCCTAAGGCCCATCGCATTATTCCGGAGATCCGAACGATCGGTGGGACTCACCAGGTGACATCACGGGCTATTGCGCAAACCTTTGCTCAGTATTATGCGGATCTGTACGCAGCACGTCCCCCCAGCGCCTCCCTCGCTGAATTGTTGGAGGGCTCTGGAACTTGTCTTCCCCGAGAAACCGCTGACACCCTGGTGGCCCTTTTACCCCGGAAGAAATTCATGGGGCTATCACTCTGCTGAACTCCGGCAAAACACCCAGACCCGATGGGTTCCCCCAAGAGTACTACTCTGTGTTCCGTGATGACCTGGTCCCCCATTTGACGGCGCTTTCCCACCAGGTGGTTGATGACGGGTCCTTCCCATCTGAGTCTGACGTGGCGACCATTGTGGTCATCCTGAAGACACAACCGCCTTCCCTAAATTGCTCTGATTACCGCCCAATTTCGCTGATAAACACAGACATTAAAATCTTCGCCACTGCAATAGCTCAGCGACTCCGGCCCCTCCTGCAAGACCTGGTCCACCCTGACCAATGCGGGTTCATGCCGGCCAGGGGTACCCGCCACTGCACCGGTCGCTTCCACCTGGCGCTGGCCCACTTACACCGGTTGTCTCCGTACTTGGCGCTTCTCCTCGTCGACTTCGAGAAGGCCTTTGACGCAGAGGACTGGGGATATTTAAGGGATGTCCTGGAGCGTATGGGTTTCGGCCTTCCCTTCCGCCGCCTGGTCCAGGTTCTTTATAGCAGCCCGAGAGCCCGTGTACTAGTCAACGGTGAGATTTTCTGAGCCATTCCCGATCCGAAGGCTCACTTGCCAGGGCTGCCCCCTTTCACCCCTCCTATTCGCGCTGGCGATGGAGCCCCTAGCGGCCCCTAATTCGACAAGACTGCCTTATTCAGGGTAGGGTATGGGATCAGAGCCAAGTGGATAAAATTGCTCTATACGCGGACGACGTTCTGCTTTACTTGGCTGACCCGGAACTTTCCGGCCCTAGAGCTCTAGCAGCCTTGTCGGGCTTTGAGCAGGTCTCGGGTCTTCGTCTCAACCCGACAAAGTCCACCTTAGTTCCTCTTCACCCCACCCGAGCATGCTTTGACTGGCAGGAGGTGATCCCCATCCGGACGCAATCATTCAAGTACCTGGGAGTGTGGGTGACCCTCCTGCCGGAGCTGGAATGGGCCCTTAATGTTGCCCCCCTGTTCTCCCGGATGAAAAACCGATCTTAGGAACTGGCAGTCCCTCTCCCTTAAGCCGCTGGGCAGAAGTGCCCTTTTCAAAATGATGATCCTTCCCCGCTTCCTCTACATTCTCCAGAAAACCTCGGTCCACCTCTCGAGCAGCTGGTTCAGGGAACTGGACGGCACACTTACCCGGTTTTTGTGGGGTGGCGGGCGACCGCGGATGTCCCTGTCCCATTGCCGGATTCCCTCCTTTGATGGCAGTATGGGGGTCACCAACCTTCATTTTTACTACTTAGCTACAAGGCTCATTGTGCTCCACGATTGGTTTGCGGGTGGCTGGTCCGACCCAACGTATCGCGTAGAGCTCACTGCCCTAGATTTCGCGCAGCTTCAGAGCTACCTATATGGCTCCCCGGTACCATAAACTCTGGCTCCAGTCACCAGATTGGTTCATGGCCTGGCGTGCTTCCGTTCGCCTAGTGACCTGGGACCGGAAGCTGACTCGACAGACGCCCCGTTGGCATGGCACCTGGTTGAGGGAGGTCTCATCCCTGGGAGGTTTCCACCGTTGGGACTTGGTGGGGGTGTCACAAGTTGGAGATGTGTGGGTGGGGGATCACATGCGCTCCTTTTCCGACCTACAGCACAGACACGCCGTCTTACCCTCCCAGCTCTACAGATATTTGCAACTCGGTCACGCCCTCCATATACACCTCCCAACACCCATCTCCCTCCCAGAGTTTAGTCCTCTGGAAGCCCAAGTCATGATGAGTAACCTGGGGAGAGGGGGGGGTGTCCCGTATATACAGAGCTCTGATAAAACCTGTCCCGCATCCCTGGACCGGATTAGGGAATGGTGGGAGGGATGCTTGGGCCCCTTGGACGAGGCGGACTGGCGCGATGCCCTAATGGCGCCTAAGACCCTCACCACGTCCTTAAAGCTACGCCTGGTGCAGCTATACTTTCTCCACACGGCATACCGCACTCCGGCACGTCTCTTTCGACCCGCCTTAAGAGCTTCTCCGACCTGTGCGCGCTGTGCTGGTGCCCTAGCCGACTTCTATCACATGGTATGGCTGTGTCCGGCCTTTGATCCGTTCGGGGGGGGGGGGGGTAGATGAGCTCACGTGGGCCTTGGGATGGGTGGTCCCCCATGACCCGAGGCACTTGCTACTGGGAGTGTTCGATGGCCTGGATGACTCCCGGCCCGACAAGCGCTTCCTGGGAACGGCATTGGCAGTGGCGAAGCGAGATATAGCGGCTAGATGGTCCCAAGCTGAGGCGCCATTACTGCAGAAATGGAGGAGGGGAGTGAACTGGTGTGGGATGCCCCGAGATGTTCAACAAAGTGTGGGGCAAATGGTTCGGCCTGCTCCCATCCTGATGGGCCCTTACCTGATATGCCAGTGTGATGTGTGGGGACTACTTCCTTATCCAGAAAAGACTACTATGAACTGTGTTGTTACCAGGGAGGTGAAGGGGGGGGGGGTTAACTACGCTGTGTGACTTGCTACCAATGACATTTCTTGTACCAAAACTTCAATAAAAATTTGATTATCAAAAAAAAACAAAGGCTATTTTTATATAACCTTGTGTGGAGTGCCTTTTGTAGTGTGCCTAGTGTGTTGCTGCTGTGTGTGTGTGTGTGTGTTGTGCAAACGCTTTACACATTGCCTCCTGGATAAGCAGGACTGCTCGTGCCAAGCTACAAAGGGGGGGAGCGGGGGTTGTCTTTGGAGTGTAACTCCCTTGTCCTGACTAGAGTGGTGGTTTCTGCTTGGCTTTGGCGCAAGCCTTAGCCAACCAGAAATCCCATTTCGAACATTGGTTGTCAGCAGTGAGGATAGGACTTGTGTTTGCGCAGTACCACAGCGACAACTGGTTGCACTACAAACTCTGCATTTAGATAATCACGTGTTTGGGGATTATTTTTCCTGAGTTGTATTTTTCACCTAAAAAGTGTGATTTGTAAATTGTGTACTCTTGCTTCAGCTCAGACGCCTGTGTTGCACCTGTGTTTTAAGAACCTTTCCAGAATGGAACCTACCTTTAATGTACATGATCTGTTGGAATACAGTATGTTGGAGTTAAGGGGGTACTGTGATGAAAGAAGCTTATCAGTGGGTGGGGAAGACACTCAACTATCCCTTAGGACAGCCCTGCTACACTGGCAACAGGATAGATGGAGACAGATAGACAGGGACCAGGCTGCACTCCAAGAGGGTGGTGGGTCTGAGGGTGGCCCTGAGGAGTCTGAAGAGGAGGAAGAAAATGACAGGACAGGGACACCAGTAGATAGTGAGTACCCCGTAGATAGGGAGTCTCTTGTTGGGTCCAGTGTCGACGGCAGTGTCCCATGCCTTTCCCTGTCCCCAGAGGAGTGGGTAGATAGGAGGGAAGAAAGGGAGCATCAGCTGGCTTTGGAGAAGCTCAGGTTAGAGCATGCCAAGGAGATAGCGTAGCTGAGGGTGGAGGAGAAAAAGTTAGAGACGAGAGGGTCTTAGCGCAGGAGAAGATGGCAGAGGCTGAGAGGGTCTTCGCCAGGGAGAAACGAGCTCCGGAGGGTAGAGTGTCCCATGAGAGTAGTTTTAGTTGTCTGGATTCACCAGTGAGGGTGGGGTCCAGTGGTGGCAGCAATATGGAGTCCAGTGCTGGAAGTCCAATTCCCAGTTCCCAGAGTGTGGTACCTGGTTCCCAGGAAGAGGCGTACAGGTTGAGGTACATAGGCAGTAAGAAACTGTCTCACCAGTCTTGGGGGAAGTTTGTGGATGAATGTGGTGATGCACTGGACGATTGGGCGATGGCTAGCACAGCAGATGATTTTGATTATGACGGGCTGGCCAATTTGGTTGTCAAAGTGCACGTGTTCAGTGATTGTTTTCCAGGGTTGCGCCAACACTTGTTAGGATGGGAGTGCTCTGATCCTAGGGAGCTTGCACGGGAGGCAGACAGCTAGCTGTGTGCCAATGGGTCTGATAAGGACTTGGAGAGTGATCCCAAAAGTAGTGGATCAGGTATCTTCCAGTCCTATGTGGAGGGTGAGGTTCAGAGTAGCCCAGCTAGGTCCCAGTGTAGTGGGAGGGGTGTAGGGGCTCACATCCTGCCTCAGTGGAGAAGGAGTGAGTGTGGGACTCTGTGTCCCAAGGTGCCCGAAACCCAGTCTCAGGGCCTGGCGGGTTCCCTAAGGAAACACCAGGTTGGGGGACTAGGCTATACTGGTAGACCATTTGAGGGGGAGCTCCTAGTGTCTGGAGAACCTGGAGCGTCTGTAACTGGAGCTCCAGTGGTTCCGGTGTCTGGCAGTGTCACTCTAGTTGGAAGGGTAAGAAGTGCAGAGTGAGGGGTGAAAGGGGGATGTGTTCCCCAGTGGAAGAACCATTGGGTCAGGGACCAGCCAGAAGGGCTGAGTCTCCTAGAAGTGACCATGGTGACACCACTTTTGTCCTGGGGGATCTTCGCGCACTGTCAGATGGACAGGGGTCGGGAGATCATCCCCTTTGGTATCGCTTTGTTCGCTCCAAGTTGGCAGGGTATGCCCAGACGTGGGTCCCTTGCTCACTTTGCCACTGGTTTCAAGCTAGCCTGGCTGATGAGGGCTGGACTGTTACCATGAGGCACAGGGTCAGACTGATTTGCATATGGCCATGTCTGAACTGGGGTGGTGGAGTGAGCTAAAGAATGGTGATGGATTAAACCCAGATCTGTTGACTGGGAGTGAGTGTTTGATTTACTCAAGCGCTCCGTCCATCATCCCCTTTGGTATCGCGTCAGGAGATCTGCGCCAGGCAGACTGTCACACGCCACATGAGTCATGTGTTACCCTTGGGGGCTACTGTGTGAGTCCCCAGAAGTCCTGGCGCGCCAGGCAAGTGTTCAACCGCAGGGGAAGGTCCCTGGGTTGGGAGGACAGGTTCAGGATCTGCCTGACCTGGAGGGAGGGACATCTGTAACCAGTGTCCTGACCGGTGTGGCTTCTAGGGGTACCGCTCCAGTTGGAAGGGTGCAGAAATCTGGAGAGGAGTGCAGTGTGAGGGAGCCCTTGTCTCTGAACCCCGGAGCAACCTGAGGGATTAGACCCTATGTTGGGGGACCAGTTGCTGGAGAGAGGTCCTGAACTGGTGGGAGAGTGGTGTTCTGAGGGTGCCTCTCAAAGCAGGAGAGTAGCAGGAGAGTGGGGAACCCTAGAAGAAGAGGTAGGGGGTGGAGAGCCTCACCCGTGACTTCTGGTCAGCATAAGGGTGCGGACCCTAGGTTGGAAGGTCAGTGGCAGTTGCTCGTGCCAAGCTACCAAGGGGGTGAGCAGGGGTCATCTTTGGCGTGTAACTCCCTTGCCCTGACTAGATTGGTGGTTTCTGCCTCACTTTGGCTCAAGCCTTAGCAACCAGAAATACCATTTCTAACAGACATTTACATCAGCAGTGAGTCACACCTATAGATGGCGATCAGTGAAACAGTGTCAGGCACAATGAAATGTTTTCCTGAGTTGTAGTATGAAGAAAGAATAGAATCTTTTAAAAAAGTGTGAGAGGGAAAATCCGGTTTCTACAGAAGCTGTATACTAACGTTAGGGCAGTTTTTCTGGCCCAAGGCCCTATCCAGGCCTGAACACTCAGGCTAGATGTCCTGGGTGGAGGGGTTTAGTAGGCATATTGATTGGGAGCAGTAAGATAATAAATACTGGAGTTGCCACTTAGGGGTGGAAGTGGGTGGGGGGAATTTGACATCCAGGAGTTGAAAGCATGCTACCTGGCAGTGCAGCGCAGCTCCAGCACACAGTAGAGTGGTTTGGTGAAGGAGTACAGAGCTGTTGGGTTAGTACACGGGGCTGGGCCCCGTTCCCCTTGAATGTGTTTTCAATGGGTTGAGTTATGAAGATTACGGTATGCTCTAGAACCTACCTTATTTGGCTACACTTTTAGGGCAAAATGTGAACTTGAACATAAAAAGATAAAATAGACTCCTTTTGGGCAAAATTCCCACCCTGGGGTTTTAAAGCCATTCAGAAGGATTCATAAACATATGACAGTTCAAAAGGTGGATTGAAAGGGGCTAGGGGTACAAATGTAGATTTATATAAACATTATAAGTTTATAACCTTAGAAGAAGAAACCAAGTTTACAGAACATAATAAGGCAATATCTGCAGCGAGTAGTGCAATTTAGAAGGCAAGAGGTGCGGGAGAGCTTTCCAGACATGCCAGGTGAAAAATGTACCTTAAAAAGATCCTGAAATGTAGGTCCCATATTGGGCCAGTTTCGTCGATTTAAAAGCATCAAGAATGGATAGGTTTGGAAGTTCCCCAGATAGTTGTGAAAATTAAATGATATTGGTACCCTAATAAAACAGAAAAAGAATAGTGTGTGTACCCACATTAAGGGCGTTTCTAGCAATGTATTCTGGAAACTAGTGCAATTATTTGCTATTGTACACTTAAAATCGATGACCTTCATCATTACTACAGAAGGTAATCCATGAAAGAAGAGATGTTTGCCTTAAATGTGAAAAGTCAGGGGTAAGCTTTTTCTGCTTGGATTGGGAGTGCCCTAAAGTGAAGAGATTCTGACAGAACCTAAACTTAAGTCATTGTCCACCCTAGAGCCAAAGAAATGTCTGTTCAAACACTCTGCAGCGCCATTTAATGTCAAACCTAAAAACGCAACACTACTTTTTCACTTGGAAAATGATGTAATGCATAACTAAATTGCTAGAATTCAATATGACAACCCCATTTTTAATTCTATAGGCCTGCACGTGGGATAAGGTACTCCCTGTCAGTTGTCTCACACTCTCCTCATGGTCTTCCCAGTACTGAGTAGTGAAATAAATGTGATATTTAACAGTAAACTGGTGCACACGGTCTACATATGTCTAGAACGAAAAGCAAAGCACATTCTAAGACATTAAGTACGACAAAACATAACACACCTTTCTAGGACACAGTTTAAAGCCAAAGGTTCTCTTTATACAGGAGATAAGATGTTTGTGATGCTCAACAGTCATTCCATGCAAATCCCTGCATGCTAGGATTAGTGCCTCCTTGGGATGAGTTTCCAGCCAATCTGACATTTCCTTTAGAGTGTCCTGGAAAGAAAGTAAAAGATAAATAATGTTAGGAAAGGCTGTTTCATAAAAAAGCAATGGGAAGGTATGGTGGTGTGTACCAAAGTAGGCAAGACTACAGACAGCAGTCCAGAATTACTCAACACTGAAGCTGGTTTCTGAAAAGGAATCCATGAGTGAACGCCCTGGGAATTACATTTTGAGTCGCCCCCTAAAGCAATATAGGGCCACTTCCCACAACTGTATTTGCCAGTGTAACTGACAAGTACTATAACGCTACAAAAGGAGCATCGTTTTGCATTGCTCAGGCACAAGACATCAGTGGATCGATAAGGGATGAGGAATAATGCATCTCCCTCAAATAGAAAGGATAGTAGAAGTAGCCCTGATTCTAGGATGATTGATGAAGACTGTTGTTTGCGCTGAAAAGTTCCACTCCACAAGACCCCTAAAAAGTGACCACCAGCAATCAGTTGTTATCCAGCTAGCGAACTGCTGGCAGGAACTCACACACAACCCACAGGGCAGCTCTACCAAACCTGGCCTCTGCAACACAGCGTAGTCATTACCCCTTCCGAAGACCCTAAGATACTAACTAGGGTCAAGCCGGGGAAGAATGACAAGAGACTGGTTTTCTAGAAATATTGTCCAAAGCATTTAGTTTTGCAGAATTACCGGTCTCTGAGATCTGTTTTGGAGAATAAGAGAAACTGAAGAGCTTGTGAACACTTAACTCTATGTACATGGATTATCTACAAACATGTAATATGTCAGGGATACCAAGAAGGGCACACACTCAGTTTTATTTGCTCTGATGACAAAGCCTCCAGTAAGCCTCGTTAGATGGACATATTTTAAGGGCATTTGTATACCCCCCCCCACCCACCCAGTCAAATTTAGTGTCAATTTACATACTGTTACAAATATTTGGGAATAAGTAGGTCAAGTCAAAAGTTAAATCTGGTTTGCTTTGGCCAGGCCACTACAGAAGTGGAGCGCGATCAACATATAGTTTTAAAGAGAGGCAGAATTCAATTAAATATTGAGGAATTCTGATTAGTAGAGAGGCGAATCTAAAGTTGCATTCTAATTTTAGGACAGCTATTGATAATTTAGATTCGGGTCAGATGATGGCTAAGGCTTCCACTTTCAATCATGAAAGGATTTCAAGAAACATAATTACACTCAATCATTCCTCATAAAGCCCTCATTAAGAGTGGCGGTATTACCTCCAAGCAATAATTCCAGATGGAATTCTGCATCTCGCAATGTCAAGTCTCTCCAGGCACCCACGATTATGTCTGTAAAATCCAGGAGCAATAATTCCAGGATCAGAGACACAGACATTGCTTTGCTGCTCCAGGGGCAGTGGGCAGGATCAGACAATTCTGTTCCCGGACAGACAGGAGCCTGCCCCACAACCGTGTGTCCCCAAAATACACACTGACGGCCCTCACACTGACACTTTCAACATTCACAGAACATGTGAAAAATATAAGTGTTTCTTTTTACCCCAGAATCAGAAAAAGAATCTGGAAATGACCCCGTATTACCATGAACAGCTATTCCCCATTCTGAAAGGGGGAAAAAACTCCAAAATGCTGGAATTTGCTGCAGTAGTATCAGCCAGACTAGTAGTTTGGCCCCACTAGATCACCAAATTCCATGGTAGTTGTGATAAGGGCCCACATGTTTATATTTCGAAAATATCTTGGTGTAGCTCCCCAGGGAGCTTTATACTAGCTACACTGACAATAACACAAAAGTCTCTATCCTGAGAAAATGTCCAAAAAGATCCAAAATCCACAAATAAGTGGTCATAGAGACTTCTTCTTTTTATTCCAAACGTCCGATTTTTAGTTCAGCAATATAACAGCCAGTTTTACGTCATTGTACTTCAGAGCCTCAAGAACACTGGGGTCTATCCAGATGGCAGGTGTAGCCAATGTAGCCAACACGTGTTTTGTCTTGGTGTTAATCTCCCATCGACTTCCTCAGGGCAAAATAAAATCAGGTTAATGTCAATATTCATGTCACCAGTGGAAAACATATAATTTCTCCAATACCGATGTTTTTAATTTGGTCCTCACCAGTAGTCAATTTTATATTATAGCAGGACTTTGCCCTGAGGAAGACGGTGGGATATTAACCCCAAGACGAAACATGTGTTGCCTAGATCTGCCATTTGGATGGGCCCCAGTGTGCATGAGGCTCTGAATACAACTTCTGAAGTACAACAATGTAAAACTGGCTGTAATATTGCTGAACACAAAATTGGACATTTGGAATAAAAAGAAGAAGACTCTAAGATCACATATTTGTGGATTTTGAATCTTATTGGACATTTGCTAAGGACAAATACTTTTGTGTTATTGACATTTGGGACTTCTTAGTCTGCAAATCCTGAAACGTGGGGTGACCGTTTTTTCTTTATCCTTTTAAGCACTGTTAGAACTAATGCTATGTTAACCTGTTAACGAGCTTGCGCTGAATTGGACTATGCCACGCTCACCATTAATAGCTACACTGACCAATCTATTTTAGGCATAGAGGAGCTCTCTTGTGCATTAGAAAACACGGATTCATAACTAGGGTCCTCGTGGTTTCAAATCATGTTTATTATTACCTGATGGCTCAGGCTTCTGCAGTTTGCCGAATCACGAGCAAAACAAAAAATCCAATATCCTCATTGAAAAGGTACTGGTTGAGCTTGTGATCTTGTATCACTGATAAGGAGTAAAGGTTCTGAAGCCTCTACAGAAAGGACAAATCTCAGTGTAAGGTTAGAGACTGTCAGTCATTTGTCTCTGGGGTAAAATATCTATTCACTCTACTGATGCCACTTGAAAAAAAGCGTTTGCAATGCAAAAAGGTTTTGTATTTCTGAAAGTTTGAGCTATTGGTGTTGCAAATAATAATGCAACGCCTATAGCTGCAACTTTCAGTAATGCGAGGCCCATTGCATTGGAAATGCTTTTTAGAACCAAACTGTCCAGGACCCTGGGACCAGGATGGCCCACAGAATGCCATGGACGAAAGAAAAGCTGGAGACAAGCATGCCGTATCTCTAAGCATGTCTGCAGAATCCAAAAACTCTATCATCACTTTAGCAGGTAGGCAGTGCTTATGAATAGAGGGCAGTGGGTCAAGGATGCATGTAGATAGAGCAGCCTTGCTGATGTAATGAGAACATTACTTGGAATCACAAAGGGGACAAGAACAAAATTATAAACTGCTAAGCAGTTTTAAAATCTACGTAAATAACCATATATTGTAGAAAATCAACTAACGCTGCACTTTTTCAAATGGCCTGATACTAAAGGATTGCAGATATTTACAGTTTTAAAATAACCCACAGTATATCAAGCCACCGCAATATACACATTTACCAGGAAATGCATTTAAGGCATGTGAACTGATGGTAACACTTGTGGGAAACATTGTGAACACTTCCTTGGGGTGTTAATCTGACATCTTCTATAAATACCTCAGCACGAGTGTGTGTCCTTCCTAATAGCAAAAGCATCTGGTAAAAAGAAGAAAAATACATCTTTTCTGACATTGTGCAGCATGGGCAAAAATGGGTAAAAAATGGAAATGGCGAGTATGTGTGCAAGCATCATCACGCTTGTGCATGTATGTGTATGTATGTGGCATGACTCATCGGTGACCCAGCCTCATGACGTATATGAACATTTGTGTTACCATTTACACATGCGCTTATGGCATGAAACGGTTGATTTTTTTTTTATTACTATTGCAAGATGGTAGAAACCCAGATTGGTGCTTTAAACAAATAAAACCTGTGCGAAGGTGCATTTTCAGTAAGATAGAGCCCGGCAGCAAATTGAAGCTGCCAGGCCCTTCTAAAAAGGGGCGGAAGAGAAATGGCAAATCGGTGGGGTAAAGTACCAGAGCAAGATGGGAGAAACAGAAAGACTTGGTGGTTGGGGGGTGGGGAGGGGATGGGAGTGGGAAAAAAGCAAAAGCTGGACAGGGAAGGGAAGGGCAGGGAAAGCAATGGTGGCGGTTACTATTGCAAAAAAAAAGTTTGATTGTGAGGTTGTATGGGAGAGCAACAGATAGGGTGGACAGTGGGGAGGAATGAAGAAAGTGTGGAGTGCAGGGATTTTAGAGAGGAAGCAGCACACAAGATGGACAGCAAGTAACACATGCACTTCCATGGAGTCCTAAAAGAAAAAGAAAATGAACTTTCATGTTGCAGCGCATGTCTGCTGTTTGCCTTCCCCTCCTGTACTGAAGTCACATGTGTGTTCGAAGTATGCGTCCCTGCAGCAAGGGCTCATATATTTCCAATAAAGGCGTGCCAAAAGAGGCAAGACCTTCCTCACCGCCTCCTCTTTCATATATGTTAGTAGGCTATCACGTTTTCAAGGCACAGTACAGCAGAGCCAGGCCAACAACAGGGCGAGCACTTGGAGAGTTCAACAGATTCAAGTGAGTGTTTTATGAGAAGTGGGGTAAAGAGAGAGTGTTTAAAAGCACCAAGAACACAGACTGGTATGAGGGAGGAGTAAATGATGATGGCCACCGGATTCATCAGAAACATCATTGTAGTGTGCCGCAAGATATGCAGTAATGGCATCTTCAAGTATCTTTTAAATCTATAGGTTTAGAAAGAGGAACCTGAATGGTAGGAAAGACATGATTGGTTAAGTGGAGCAGAGAAGAACAACCTGGGAGTTAAGCTAAGTCAACGGTTCTATCAAGACTACCTGTGAAACAAGTGGGATTGAATTACGCAGCATGGACAGAGGCGGTTTGGCACTACCACAGACAGATTGTGCATACAGGTCAGAAGTGTCGTCTGATAGAAAGCCCTTCTTGGTGTAAATAGCTCTTTAAGGTGGGAAGCGAGGTCTTTGAAGAAATGCTGTAAAACAGTGCAAGGACACCTGTTAGAAGTCCAAATTTCTCTTTAAGGCTTTATATGAAAAATGTCTTCTTGCTATTGTGTTATTTACCTAATTGAATATGCTAGAATATTTAAGAGGAAAAATTTCAAACTGAGTCACCGGGTTTTATGGAGGTAGAGGAGCACCCATGGGTTGCCCCCTTTTAACTTGTAGGATCTCTATTTAACAATAACTCTTGGGATGTATTTTTTAATCAAATAAATTAATCAAATAGATCTCTTTTTGTCAATTTAGAAAAGATTTTCATTATTGTTTTTGCGGTAAAACATACTGGAAACATCTTTGTGAATGTTCCTTTAGCAAAGATGTTTTATTGACCCCCAATAAGTATTTTTGTTTAGCTATTGCTGATTTATGTGTTCTTTTTGTTTTCTGTTAATAGTTTTCTTTAAAATGGTTTGTTATCCTCTATCTGACAGTTGTTACAGGTAATTTCTTATAATCTGAAGAGAGTTATTGTTCTGTATTGTGTAAAAATGCTTTCATCTACTTTTTTGGACAAGAAAGCCAATTTCTGGAGAGGCTATTTAGGTAAAATAATTGTGTAAGGCTGATTTTCTTTGCAGCGTAAGCTTTGAATTAACATTGAAGTTTTCCATTTAAATTGTGGATATTTTGGTGATAATACAAATGACTTTGATGCACACTTTCTGGGTACAGCAATCAGTCTTGGTTAGTGTACGGAATGAGAAACGATGTGGACTGGCACATTGTTTACAAATGAACCCTCAACCTCTTCCCAGGAAAACAAAATATATCTTTGACAAACACCAATTATTCAACGTACTTGTTACTTTCATCTTAGGCTTCTATATAGTAAAGTGGCTGATAACAAGTAATAACCCTGTTACACTTGGGAAATCACATTGTAATTGCACAGGCATAGAAACAAATATAGAAAATCTGATTTATTAGCAGACTGGCCACAATGAGCTGAAAACAATACAGCTAGTTCCTCCTCGTAATATACAACCTCATGGGTACAAAGTCATCCTTTATACCCGGAAACAATATAGCTATTTAGTGAACAACTAGGTCAAATTGAAATCGCTTTGTATATCTTTGTTTCCAAGTCCGGAAATGACAGGTTTGCTTTTAAAAGCATCTTTATTAGGTTACAGTTTCCATTGTTGCCAATCAAGTTCACAAAAACGTTTGCCTGTGCCAATTATTCTGACACTGCAGAGACTCACTGTATGCAACAAAGGCATAAATTGAGCAAATAAGGGAAAAATAGTTGCATTTGAAATAAGTTTACATAATAACAGAAAAAAGTAACAATTACAACCGCAAACGTTCACATCATGTGGCCTGGTACATTAGGGATAGCGTGGTGAATCTGTATTTAATTTTCTCTTGCTCTGGTCAATTGGTTATTCCCAGTAAGCATTATTTCATGTAAAGCCCAGGTACCTATTCATTACTGTGTAAAGCCCGTTCACCAATTCTTCCTAAAATTATCACAATTCTGCGAACAAACCCCAATTCTGACGCATTGCATCTAGGGCACTGTACAGAGCATTGTGGGTATATCTTATTTCATTTTATGAGGGCCAGGTAAATTCTGTGAAGGTAATACAACTGTACGGAACTAAATCTAGCGTCGCTTTCTGGCAGTGCTTGATATTGTTGTGGCTTGAAGTCAGGCTGTATTAACTCCGCCTCCCCGCCCACACCCCACCCATTATTCAGTGGGTCCAAACAATCCGCTGCCCATTTTTCCTTAATTTCAGTTCATGGCTTCAAGTTATCCCCTTTAAAGCCTAATAGAGTTCTGAGATTACCTTCCTGTCAAAAGTGAGTATTAGCATTCGTGCCATCAATGTTGTTTCTTTTTGTGCCTCTGAGAATGTGGTTCTGATTTGCCTGGTTGGAAGCCAAAGAGTTCTTGGACCTCTTTGAATGTAAATAATTCACAACATTTGTAACGGTTCCCTCCTGATTCACATCCTCCTCCTATCCAGCTGGTGATGCTCATATACTGCTGAACCCCTTTAAAGCGTTCAAGGCACAATAGCGGCATTACCTTTGCAATTGTGTGTTTCATTATTACAGTTTTTACTACCTATTCCCAGTTTCTGGTCCTCTGTCTGACATACAGATGATTTTTAAGGCAACTGGTACTAACTGTAAACAAGATGTATACTTCAAAAAATAAAAGTGTCCCAGTGTGTGTGTGTTTAGGCGAAATACCTAGTTGTAGAGTTGGGATTGGCTCAACATTATCCAACAGTATTGAATCTCAAGGATCAAAAATCAAAATGTCAGCAAACACAGAAAGATAAAAAACAAAAAATACAAAAATATACAATGTAAATTCACAATTTATTGCACAGAGTTTAAAAAGTTCATACATTAAAAACAAAAGATCATTGTAAAATTAAAAGGTACAATCAATATTTCATAATTACACAAAAGAAAACAAAGTCGACGCTATGTTTCGGTGATTCACAAAGATGTTTCACCTTCTTCAGGACAGTTTTCTTTTTTGGAAATTCGGTTGTGCCTACTTTCAGTTTAGCTATACATCAGAGTAGGCAGAGAAAATGAAGGTGGGATTTCGTAAGTAGTATCATCCACGGTTAATCCCAAAGAGTGAGAGCCCAAAAAAATGTTTAGACCTTCGTTGGAGCCACCGTATATTCTAATTAAAAGGACTTTTGTGTGGTAGTGAGTTGCAACTGGATGACGACTGAACATAAGACTTCCACGTATGTTTTATCTTCTAAATCCAAGGATCTGGATTTAAAGAGTGATCCACTTAAAGTGCAGGTTTTTGGGTTCTTATTGGACCTCAGTAATCTGCAACGGCCTCCCTGCATCCAATGGGGTCTCTTCTTTGATACCCCGTTGGATGCAGGGAGGCCGTTGCAGATTACTGAGGTCCATCAAGAACCCAAAAACCTGCACTTTAAGTGGATCACACTTTAAATCCAGATCCTTGGATTTAGAAGATAAAACATACGGGGAAGTCCTATGTTCAGTCGTCATCCAGTTGCGACTCACTACCACACAAAAGTACTTTTAATTATAATATACGGTGGCTTAAAACATAGGTCTAAAAAAAATTTTGGGTTCTCGCTCTTCGGGATTAACCGTGGATGATACTACTTACGAAATCCCACCTTCATTTTCTCTGCCTACTCTGATGTATAGCTAAACTGAAAGTAGGCACAACCGAATTTCCAAAAAAGAAAACTGTCCTGAAGAAGGTGAAATATCTTTGTGAATCACCGAAACGCAGCGTCGACTTTGTTTTCTGTAGTGTAATTATGAAATATTGATTGTACCTTTTAATTTTACAATGATCTTATGTTTTTAATGTATGAACTTTTTAAACTCTCTCTGTGCAATAAATCGTGAATTTACATTGTATATTTTTGTACTTTTTGGTTTTTATCTTTCTGTGTTTGCTGACATTTTGATTTTTGATCCTTGAGGTTCAATACTGTTGGATAATGTTGAGCCAATCCTAACTGCACAACTAGGTATTTCGCCTAAACACACACACACACTGGTGCTTACACACTGGGACACTTGTTTTTACCAATATGTGTATACCATGTCCCTATTCTCAAATAGTAGGGATCCTCCCTCCTTTTTTTAATACTTCTAAAAATAGCTTGGTTTCAAAGAAATATAGCTCTTTCTAATCTCTTACCGGATCTGTGCCAAATGACCTAGTGTATTCACTACAGCCCCACCATCATTTCTTCTTGAAAGTCCTTATCCTCCTTTACCCTCATAAGCTACTATAAGACAGCCTTTCTACCTCCTTCACCAATCTCTGCAGCAAGATCAATCACTCTAGCTCAAGTCTGACATCTATGCTCCTCAGATCACATTCCATACTCAGTCAATGACACCCCCCAAACTTCCCACACAAATGCAACGTATCCCTAGTCCTAATGATCTACAGAAGAGAGCAGAACCAACCCCGTGATATACAAAATAGCAACAAATAACTTACTGGGCATTGATGAAGTGATACATCACTAATATTTCAACAGATGTGCCTCATACAAGTAGTCTGTAGTCTTTCACTATGGTAGGACACAGCTACCAAGAAATGCCTAATAGAGAGGTATTTTCTCTCCAAACAGAACATGAACAGCACCAACACTCAACCCAATGACTTCCTTTATTGTCAAGAATTAAGTCGCAGTTATAATCAAATGTATCACAATTATATCACCCACTCTGACTGGAACACCTAGTTTTTCTGATACAAGGGCCTTGGGCTGATCTGCACGTTAGCATGTCTGCCGCTACATTAAAACGATCAAATAGTGAGGAGCTTCGCGTGCAACAAAGATGGCCGCGTGAGCTTAGGGCTCCCGAGACCCTCGCGAACTCCGGCATATATCCTACGGATAATCCTGACTTTTCTATATGTCTCCGTGAAGATATACCACGGTAGATGCGAAAACTGCAATCAGAACTCGAATCGTACCCGGGGTGCCGAAGTTGTGCCGAGTGGGGGTTGCGGCCTTCTGCCTCCGTGATGCCCGGCAGTGGGGTATGTGTGGTGCCCGAGATGAAGTTGAACAACATCGGCCAGCTGTGAAGGAGAAGACCGGATGGGCCTACTTTCACTTTCGTTTTTCGCCAGACGAGACGGTCCCGCATGAGCAGTTTCCAATCTCCTGCCGTGGCGGTTTGTCCTGCGCTCCAGTCTACACATTTATGATTTGCACTACTTCAAGGCGACTCTGGAGCCGCGCTCTTGGATCGATTTCGGATTCCTCGTCGGCGACTTTGTGAACCATATTCCTCGACCTCGCCTGCATATTGGGTGTGGCCTGCAACTTGGTTTTGGTGTGTTGTTGCCGTCTGGCCTTTGTTGTAACCGTCTTCGCGGCCCCTCGACATGGATGGCAAGCCGGAGGGGAACAAGCTGAGGTCTAAGACCACTCGCCGAGGTGGCTACACCCAAACCAACATCATGAATCGTTATGCTCAGGCGAAGGTATCGCCCGGTGGCACGAGTAAAGCGCCTGAGGGAACAAAGGAATCGTCGACCCCGATGGCAGACCCCACCTTGCAAGACGTAATGGTCGCCATTGATGGGATCCAATCCTCTCTTGGCAAACAGATGGAAATGCTGGCTCATAAACTTGACACTGTTGCCATAGATGTGAATTTGATACGCACGGACCTAAGGAAAACCAATGACAAGGTCAAATCACTTGATATCAAAACCTCCGCCCTGACGGATGATGTCGTTGAGATTCAAACGGAGATCCGCAATTTGAGGGCCTCTAATGATTTCCTTGTGCGTCGCCTGGAGGATTTCGAAGGACGATCTAGGCGAAACAACGTTTGCATGATAGGTGTTCCGGAAAAGGCTGAAGATTCTGCGACAGATCTTTTTGTTGAGAACTTGATCACGAACCACCTCGCCCCCAAAGGGCTCAGTAACTTTTTCGCTGTGGAACGTGCCCACAGAGTCCCTGGTGGGAAGCATAAGACCGGGGCCCCTCCGCGGCCTATTATCGCCCGTATTTTCAATTTTCGTGACAGGGATGCTATGCTGCAAGCATCGCGTTTGAGTGGACCCATGAAGTTTGAGAATACCACCATCAGCTTCTACCCTGACTTTACTCAGGCAGTCCAGAAACAGAGACTCGGATTTCTGGGAGTGAAGAAGAGGCTTCGTGAGATGGGACTCAAATGTGCCATGCTGTTTCCGGCTAAATTGCGCGTCGAACACGCTGTGCGAACTTATTTTTTCGATCGACCAGAAGTGGTGGCTGACTGGCTTGAGACACTTCCGGCCCACCACCTGCAAAACGGGCAGAGCGGTGGGGCTGAGGGTGGAACGCCGGATCAAGAATAACTCTTTTACTTTTATTTGGCTCCTGGGTTCCTGCAGACTTTGAACTATGATTCGTTGACTGTGCAGTAAGATTCACTGAGACACTTGAGGAGGGGTGGGGGGAATCGGAGGGTCGTTTTCCTCATCTACTTAGACTTTCCGTAGATTAGTTGGGATGTGGGGGCGACAGGCACACTGCAAGTTGGGGTGGCTTTTTGGTCTTACGCAGGGGTGCAGAGTGGGGGGTGTTGTAACGGGATGTGGTTGGGGGAGGGGGGTTGTTTGTTTTTGGAGTTTTGTTTTTGCAAGGCAATGCATCGTTTACAAGTCTGGTTCAAGTGCTGGCTGTTGCGTGTAGCTGGAATGTCCGCATTGTATGGGATGGGGGTAGGGGGCTGAAACTGAAGAGTTGGAATGTGAACCGGCTGGGGGATAGGATCAAGAGAGGTATAGTGCTGCAGTTGATTAAACGTCATTCCCCTGAAGTGGTCCTACTACAGGAGACCCATTTGGTCGGAAACACGTGTCATGCAATGAATAGGAGGGGTTACCGTTTGGTTGCTCATGCGGGGTTCTCCTTGGGCTCCCGAGGAGTTGGTATACTCATTAAGAATTCATTTCCTTTGGAGATCGACACCACGATACTGGACGATAGAGGCCGCTATGTTGTTCTTATCGCCTGGGTTCGTTGGGAGCCATCTATAAGAGGAATTCGGTGGTCCCCTGGCCACGAAGATCGTATCTCGCTTTAGGCGGACGATATTCTGTTATATCTGACCTCGCCCAGGAAATCCTTGATGGTTCTCTGTGATGTCCTAGCCTCCTTCGGGAGGAACTCAGGTTTGATGATAAATTGGGCGAAGTCCTACCTATACGTGATCTCAGGTGACCCGCCCCTTCCTCCACGGAATTGCCCCATTCAGGTGACACAGGCAGGATTTCAATATTTGGGTATTTGGATTACCGCAGACCCCGTGGCTAGATACAAACGCAATCTTTTCCCGCCCCTGGCTAGGCTACAGCGTGATGTTTCGGGTTGGCGTAGGCTCCCACTCTCCCCGCTAGGGCGCGCGGCCCTTTTTAAGATGATGTCCCTACCTCGGTTCTTATACGCGCTCCAAAACACGCTAGATGTGGTCCCCGCCAGTTATTTCCATAAGATTGAGGGCCTTCAGAGGAAATTGATATGGGATGGCTGACCACGTATTGCTCTGGCAAAATTAACACTTCCGTGGTACGACGGAGGCATCGCCCTCCCGGACATCAGAAGGTATTACTGGGCGTCCCAACTTGGTGCCATTAATCATGGTCTGTATGGCCCTGCCCTGAACCCGGCATTTGCGATGGATAAACTGTTGCTTCCGGGGGGTAACTACTATAGAGCTCTATACTCGACATCAGTGATCAGGTCATTGTCTGGACCAACTAGAACAGACGTCCGTGTGTGGCATGATGCTACCGCCTCAATGGGCTGGAGGGGCCGACTGACTCTTGCGACCCCACTCTATGACTCTGAAAGGCTCAGCAATTTATGGAAATCCAAGGGGTTCGGCAAGTGGGATCTCATTGGAATTAGCAGGGTAGGCGATTTGTGGGTTAAGGGACAGGTAAAGTCATTTGAGGTTTTAAAAACGGAATTTGAGCTGGGTGACTCGGAATATTTTAGATATATCCAGGTCCGTCATGCTTTGCTGTCGGTTTTCACTACCGGTGAGTCGATTCCCGAATCAGCTCCACTGGAGGATAGACTACTAGACGGTTACGTTCCAGACAGTACAATCTCCCTGATATACAAAAAACTGAATAATGACAGATCGGATCTCCTGCTACCACTACGTGACCGATGGGTCCAAGACGGTCTTGAGTTGGATGAAGAGGACTGGCAGTCCGCTGTCTCCTCGCCTAAGGAGATTGGGATTCCTGCGAGGCTTCGACTAGTCCAACTTAAGATTCTGCATAGAGTATACGTCACTGGTCCCCGTTTAGTCCGTATGGGTTTGCTGATGAGGGGCTCTGCAAGCGAGGCTGTGGATCGGTGGGGACGTTTCTTCATATTCTTTGGGAATGTCCTGAGATTGTTGCTATTGGAACGGAGTATATGATGTGATGAAAGAAGTCACGGGTGTCCCTCTCCTACCGGAAGCCAGGCGCTGTCTGTTGAATGTCTGGGAGCCCACGGATTATAATGTGGCTCAAACTCAATGGGCGACCTTGGGTGCCATGATAGCAAAACGTGACATTGCACAATTGTGGGGCTCGCACAGACCTCCTCCGGTCGCACTTTGGAAGGAAAACATGGACTGGTGCATGTTTCGTGAAAAAACTGTATATGTGGCCCAGGGCCGTCCACGGAATTGGCGTAGTGTGTGGGGACTGTGGAACGCTTACCGAGGAGATATATGCACTCCCCCAATGATGGATAACACTGATACTCCGATGTCTCCCTAGCCCTGCATTCACTGATTGTAATTTTGATTTATTGTTTGCCCCTATGAATCCGCCCTCCCCCCTGCATGTAGTGTTGATTTTCATCTTATTCACTGTCTGGCCTCACGCTCGTAACGGCACTCTGTATTTGTTCATGCCTTGCTTGTTTTTTATAATCAATAAAAATAAATACAAAAAAAAACCTATCAAATAAATATCACTGAAAATTGAGTACACACGACTCTTTAAATGACAAACAATGTGTTGGTGGAATGAGGAAGAGCCTGACCTTCACATTCTTTGGGTGTGGCTCACACAAAGCATTTACAAGCTTCTCTTAAATGGCATTTAACCACTGCTACCTACTAAGAGAGACTACTGACAAGGGAATTATTACTGGTGTAACAGTGGACAAGTACAATTGCAGTAGACACTTCAACCTAGGGAAGTAACACGTGCATTTCTAAGATGAAAAAATGATTAATCTCAAAATACGTTTAGTAACAATTCACCAGAAATATTTCTCTTACCTCTACAGTTACATCTGTAAACAACATATGAACAAAGTACAAATTTATGGATATATCATCAGGCTTGTGAGCAATCCGGAGATCAAAATAGCGAATGCCACTATCCAGCTGTTCGGACACCGTTAAAACCTGCAAGACAGAAAACAGAGTTTAGATCTTCACTCTAACAAACTATTGAGAACTCTGAAGTCCACCTGATAGACACAGTAACCAAAATCTTGTGAATTCTGAAGTCCTCCTAGTAAAGTAAATGAATCTTGTCTTGTCACAAACTTCATGGTCTAAATTGAGTCAGGCAACAAAATTAATTCCAGCTCATTTAAGTTTCTCTCAATTGTTAATGATTGTTAGTATATCTCTCTTTCCTGCTACATCAGTGACAACATTGACTTATCGAAGTGGCATCTTATTGAGATACCTCTCTGCATGGCACAGAACAGGGGCAATAAAACGACCAAGATAACGCAACAAAACATTTTACTACATGTGCACCCTTGCCTGAGACTCACTCTCAAAGCCACCAGCAAATGGAAATGGTGGAAACACAGTTCCTACAACAACATAACTTCTGGAGGCTATTAAATACTGTCAAGCTGCTCTTGAGAACACAAAACAGATACTGCCTCTGTAAAAGATTTTGATAAGAGCATGTCTTTGGAAAATGGCTGAAAGAAGGAAAGCAATAGAAGTAGCTGTGGAGAAAATTACTGCTGTGGAGAATATTACCGACAATGTCTCAGAGACAAAAGCATCTATAATCAAGCCACAAAATACATCTATTGTTTGGGAAAGTAAGTTTAAAAAAGCTGAAATTATTTCTCATCTCAACAATCTCAATTTTCTGGGATTTCTGGCAAGAGTGGAGGGCTTATATGTGAGCCTCTTCCTGGAGAAGTAGGTACTTGAGGCTTTGCAACCTAAAGGCCTTTCCAAATAGTTAGCCATTGAAAGATTTTTGAGCGTGCTCGCACCACTTCCGAAAGTCAGAGCTCGACCACGTGCTACAATTGCTCATTTTCTAATTGACAGAGATAATATCTTGTAAACAACAAGGAATAGGACAGCAGCACAAGGTGAAGGGCTGCTTATAAAAGCTTTTCCAGAATACACTCAATAGATGCAGCATCAAAAATCTGGCGGCCGGACCGGCGGGACAACAGGTACAAGGAAGGCACTGACCAGAAAGACTGGTCATCCCCTTACCGCTTCCCTCCAGGAAGCCTTGGCTAATAACCCAAAGCGTATGCATGAGAAGGGAATCCCCCTCTCACATATAGAAAAACGCCTTAGTGAGTGTATCACATAGTCTGTACCACAACACTAAGTCTGTTTTATTTCACCACACCTTTTAAAAAACGGTCCTGAGGAAAGCCAGAATACTCTAAGGCACTGGCTGAAACATGTCGACCATCTGAAGGATGCAGGGGGCAGTAACTCGCCACCCTTACGCGTCTTGTAGCCTTACTTTTAACCGCTGGTGACGGCCCAGTTATTAAAATTTAATTTACCCTCAGGTACTGGGACAACCACCAAGCCGTTTTAAATCACATCTCACTCAACCTCACTCACTGCACTCTCAGCAATATACCAGCTCCACTGTAATCGGGCGTCGTAGCACACCCGGGACATAATAGGTTTCACTGGGTGGGCCCGATGATGAAGCATGCCACCAACTAGGTTGGTGGGTGAGGGCTTCATGAATACACCAACAAGGTGCCCGTGACAGAACTAATTAGAGTACTGCAACACTTTGGTCAACTTAAGCTAGTCCTCTTTGATTAATCACATATAAACCCTCGAGGACTCGGACTAGCTATCTAGTCCTCTCTCTCCCTCTTGTTACACGCGCGTATCATACAGCCTGTCATGAATACTTTCAATTACAGTAACGACATATTGGTTTTCGGAGCTACACAGAAGGAACACAGTAAATCTATCACGCAAATGTGTCATTTACTTGTTGATGCAGGTTTAAATTTGAATGCCGAGAAATGTGAGTTTCATAGGACAAAGCTAAAATTCTTTGGCCATATCTTTTGTGATGGGGGTATGACACCCGATCCAGCTAAAGTGCAAACGTGGTCAACTGCCAGTCCCCCACAAGATATTTCCATGTTACGTTCATACCTTGGCATGGCCAGCTACTGTTCTAGATATATACAAAACTTTGCCACCGTAAGTACTCCATTGGAGACTTGAAAAAAAAGAATATTTAATTTCATGGGTCACGTTAATGCTAGCAAAGTTTCAAGAAAATCAAACAAGGTATAGAGAACACTCCTGAAATCTCATTCATTGATCTAAAGCTTCATACAGAGGTTGTTGTTAATGCTAGCTCCATTGGGTTAGGCACAATCCTTGCACAGCACAGCGGACACCCAAATGCTCAAAGACATATTGTCAATGGTGGGTGGTCTAGGCACTCCTATTTAAAAAAAAGATTAATTAAAATTAATTCTGAATAATTTGATCACTGTGCTGTGCCCGATGGTGTGTACCTAATCACACTCTATGTAAACTGAAAGGGGGTGGCCAGTCTGCTCTACTGCCTGCTGGACTCAGACACGCACTACTATAAGTGGTTTACAATTTGTTAACAGAAGTTTAAACAGAATCTAAATTGCATTCAATATTCTTTAATCATTTTGATTATTAGTTGTACTTTCTCGAAGAGTTATTTTCAACAAGAGTATAACAAATCCTACCCTTGATGTGTACAAAATTAAATTACAAAAAATAATGACATTCAATGAACATGTACAAACATCACAATTTCCTTTTTAATACAGTGCAGATGTCTGTAGCGCAATGCATTTCAGGACATTTATTGTCCCTTCTTCAGGGGTAACACTGTGAAATAAAAAATGAAGGAGTGTCAATCGGTAAATATACACAACAGTCGATCTATCAGTACCCTTTTTACAATTCAGCGAATTAATGCAAAGTCAAAAATATGTGCAAAGCCAGAAAACTGTATATACACATATATTTGTGTAGCACAAGAGAAAGTAAAACTTAAAACACCCGTGTTCTTTGAAGTTTAAACGAAATACACTTCAGAAACCATCACCTGTGCCCAGTCATACTAAAACCTACACAAACGATGCTATAAATTCGACTTACTCAACTCACAAACCGAAGGCACCCTCCGGTTATCAAGATTCAGAAAAAATCTGATGCTCCTTTCAATGCCGAGCCATTTCATGGTGTGACTCTATGATTGAATCGAAGATCGCATTTAACCCTCTGGAAACTACGCTGCATGGTTCATAGGTCTTCGATACATCTAATAGGAGACTCAAGACAGGCTCACTTTCCTTCTCTTTTAAAGTAAGTTAGCCCATATCAATACTGCATATTGTGTATTTTAGAACAATCTAATTGAACTAGAGCCATATCAAGTCTAGCTTCTATATATAATCCATTTGTATAGCACAACACTGGAGAGGCAAAGCGTATCAGTACTTGTTTGTAGCTTTAAATGCCATACATATAAATCAACATAGATGACAGGAGTAATAGTTTTCCAAACGTTGACGTAATTTTCAAATGCTTCTGGATTTTGGCTGTGGATTTTATGACACACAATAAAAGCATTTGAAAATCACGTCACCGTTTGGAAAACTATTACTCCTGTCATCTATGTTGATTTATATGTATGGCATTTAAAGCTACAAACAAGTACTGATACGCTTTGCCTCTCCAGTGTTGTGCTAAATAAGTTTATATGTTAAGACCATTTCTGGTGGCTGGTCTTAGGAGGTGGGCAAGAGTGAAAAATGTAAACGCTTACCAAAGAACGGTTGTAACAACTGTCTGTTAGTGCAGCAATAGTACCTGCCACCTTTTCTGTGTTGTAAACTAATAATCCATTTGTACTGGTTCAATCAATTGTCTAGTATGGGAGTTTAAAACTAATTTATCGTGTTGTCATCCGATTTAATTCCGGATGTACCAAATCATTAGAAACCTGGTTGAAAATGAATGTTTTGTTTTGAATTATCCTACTGGCCATTATATCTTTTCACAAATTCAAATATTTGAGTTATTCAAATGTATTATTAGGGTCTAGTTTTCTTAGTACGGAGGACATTAATTTTGCGTATGTAAAAAGAAGTTTGAATGTACTGTGTATAATTAAGTCACAGTTGAATTTTTAGAGTATGTATATTAGATTATGTATTGTTATTTATATATTCTCTATGTGGCTCCTGAAGAAGGCGTGGTCTTAAACGCCGAAACGCGCGTAAAAAAAAAAATGAATAGATTATCTTGCCACTTTAATTGTGTACCACTCTTTTTATTGATTGTAATTATTGTCAATTTGTGTTATATTATGGTCTTATTTTATCTTGTGTATTTTACTGTGTAATTAATATGTTGAATAGGAACATTATTTGTACAATTAATCGTTGTTTATTAAATATTATATGATTTTACTGGTATGTTCTTTTAATGTCGTCCTCCCCCTTATACTAGTTCCCTTTGTTATTATTGTAATTGCCTAGGAATTGTTGCACATATATTATTTTCCCTGTCCTAGGAATTATATTCCCTATTCAGGGGGTCCTTTTTTTTCTCATATGTGAACAGCAAAGGACACATGATGTCTGCCCAGCTCATTGCTCATAAGGCCCTGACTGGATGTGAACGGACAATTGAACCACCCCCGACTACTGTTGTTCCTTTATCGCCAATGCAGATCACTGACATTTCTACTGCCTGTCCCCAGTTTGCATAGACACAATAAGGACGTCTGACAAGAGTATCACAAATACTCAAAGAGCTACAATTGTATATATATTTGTAAAAAACTTGTAGTCATTTTTTATTTAACAGAGAGGGAGATGTAGTATTGTGTGATTTATTAATGACGGAACCCTTTTGCTCCTGATGGACAGCGTACCACTGTGAAGTAAGTGTTAGAGCGTAGTGAAGTGAATGCAGGGTTAGAATGTTCAGTTTGTGGTTACACACAAATGAATAAAGCTGTGTAATACCGACCTCTGTGTGTGGTGTAGTCATTGGCGGGTGCCCAGACTGGGTAATATGCTCAAGACTTCTTCAGGGCTTAGTCCTTGTCCGTTTATTTCCACATATCACTTGTTTGTTTAAGAACTGCAACTAACCGCTAAACTATTAAGGTTAATATCAGTCTTGTGAATCTGTATACAAACAAGTGATATGTGGAAACAAACGGACAAGGACTAAGCCCTGAAGAAGGCTCGAGAAAGAGACTAAAAGCATTGGCTACATTGGCTGAATATTTTATACAAATATGAATAAAGAATTTTGCAATTAACAGCGTGCATCTATACATCTCATTGGAACTTGTGTTATGTGGATATGAACCATTTTGAACGAATAATTATTGCAGTTGAACTTGGTAATTTTAAATACTGACTTGGTCAAGACCTATGGCCAGAGAAAATTAAGAATAGGGAGTGGTGACGTCTAGTGCACAAGACTGTGGATCATTTTCATTTAAGGGGGATTAGGAGGCTGTCCCCCCCTGATCAGAGCACCACTCTTTGTTACCACCCCCACAGTGTGATCGGTGCAGGATCTAAGGTCCAGCCCTCTCTTTGTAAATTGCTCAGTTAAAATGACAACTGTCTTTTGATCTTTCCCTTTGCTACCTGCCGTTTGTATTAAGTGCTAGTTGGATTCCAGGCTACCTGATGTTTTGTGCTATAATTTAAATATTGGCTAAGGGATCAGAATACGTGATTGCTGGCTGAGGGACTCCGCACAGTGAAGGTCCCAATGTGTAACAAGGTTACTGAAGATTTAAGAGATTGGAATAAGATCTATTAGAGGATGTTGTACGATGAGGGAAGAGAGGAACAAGACCTAATGATGTAGTGGTGTTTTTTCCTATCGGGTGGAAGTCTGGTGGATATGTGCGTTAATTGCAAGATCCAATGTGCTAGTGGCTACTTAATAGTGTAGAAGATGATATAGGTGATGGGTTTCTCTTCTTTCTTCAACATTTGGAATTCCATCTGCTTTTTAGAATGCATTATAATAAAATAAACTAGTTAAAAGCAATAAAAGATCCCATTGTATCGTAGAACTGCAGCAGACTTTTCTTGATGGTGCCTCCTTGAGGTGTTACTGTTCAAGTGGTATTTACTAAGATTTCCTCACACACATCTGAACATACTCCAGGCACCTCTAGATTTACTCCTATATAAATCTTTAATAATGCAGCATATGATAACTAGGATGGATATGAGATGTCCTGGAGATCCCTTAATAGGCTACAAAACAAACATTTGTGAATCAGGCCATTAGTAATCAAGGAAAGTGCTTTTGGAATATCAAGGATGCTGCTGTACATAAGCAGAGGCTGCCAACACATTTATCAATATATGACCTATACAGAAACCAAACATGTGAGCTCATTAGTTACCTGAGTTGTAGACCACTTGTAGATAACCTTGCGTACAATGCATGGCAATTTTTTCTCTAAAATTTGCAATGTCTTTGATTCTCTCGGATCAATAGGCGAGTTTTCATCTAAACAGTAACTCATTGCATCATGACTACCTGTAAATATAGTACAACAAATTATTTTTTGTTTAATACAATCTGTATTGAAACTTGTTACAATATATAGGTTTGTAATTAGGTGGGATATATGCAATTTGATTCGTTTTTTAAACATATACTAATATGTAGTAGTAATATATACAAATCTATACCAGTAGACACATTTGTACATTTGGGAAATCAGTAAGAATTCCTTATCTGAGATTAAACTGCAGACTCCATCTCCTAGCCCACTTTGAAATCTATCGCCTTTTTATTCAATGGCCTTTATAACCAATGAACAACAAATCTGGCAGAGAACCTTAAAAGTTAGCAAAGTCCTTTTTTCAAATGATGGAGGACAATTCATCAGGGGAGGTCAGATAAGTTGATGTGAAGGATGTTACAGATACAGCACCCTCTCACAATTAATTGTACTTGTCTTTGCAGCTGGAGAGCCCACAAATACCATCAGGATGCCCAAGGCACAAGGTTTAAGATAGAATATCACACTTTTCAGGAGTAAGGGGACTGTAAGGGACTGCAGAGTAAATGCCAGCAAAGAATAGAGCTATAAACACAAAATAGCATAAAATCAGAATATATTTGTGGTAATTGCTGAGATGACATCTTACTGACTTTTCTATGGTAGGGATGATATACTTTTTGTGAGCTGAGATTACTTTAAGTTTAAAAACGTAATTGGAAGTAGGAAAAGGAAAGAAAACTAATATTTTATTTCCCTTGATCTCTAAATGCACATTGCAAACTTGAAAGGCAAGATAACTTTCTGTAGTTGGGGAATCACCTGAGAATGTATATGTTATTACTACCAGCACTAGGATATAATCAAAAACAGTAGAAACTGAATCAAAAATCACTAGGACTAATCAGAAGAGAGGCAAGATGGCAGACTGACCTCGATGAGAGTTGCTGCAGCTCCTCACCCTCTGCACTCTGTTTGAAATGTTGTTGTAGCAGGACGCTGAAATCACCTTCTTTTTCCAGTACGCTTACCCCTCGGTATGTTATGAGGTTATGAGGTTTCTAGGCATTGGGACTACACTGAAAACCAGGTTGCTGGCTGCTGTTCTCCATTTGCTGACCCGGTACGCAAGATGTTCTTCTAGTGTGCCTCCGGGGCGCTACCGATGCTCAGAGTGGATCATGGCCCCTGTGTCAGAAAAGGTGGATAAGGCGGCCAAAGGGATACAGAAAGACCCCCTAAATACATCTGTGGGTGTGGGGGCCCGCGGAGCTCCCTGCACTCCCAGCACTAAAGCTACTGACACTGCCCCTGTGTCAGCGCGAGGGCGAATTTAGGGTGGCGGGGAGGCCCAGCAAAAAGGGCTGATGACGGCTGGAAGGATGGGGGCGCAGCTGGAGGGACTCGGCTTCGGGCGGCAGTGGTGGTCTCAGAAGGGACGCTGAGACAATTAACAGTGGTTGAGGCATTTTCTATGTCCTCGCCCGCTTCCCCCACCGCCACAAACATAAAAACAAAGGAGAACACTCCTGGCTCAATGGTTGCAGTAGCCGCAGAGAATGGGGAGATTACTCAACCCAATTTGGGATTAGGGCTGCAGGCGCAACCTGGACTGGAGCAGGGTTCACAGGTGGATAATAATTCGGATCTGGGTCAGCAAACCGAAACCTTGCAGGTAGATCGTGTAGATCCATCAGAATTAATCGAGCCTCCACAACTGGAACTCTCTTCGTTGAAGGTCAGCGAGCTGCTAGTTAATGCGGGGGCCACACCGGAAAGTGGTAGCTCAATGGAATTGGTAGGGGCTCATGATAAGAATTGGGCGGAGACTGATGGAAGAAACCGTAATGGCAAAATCAACACTACTGTCACTGAGGGGGCACGACTTGGCGCACCTGTTGATAATGCTCTAGACAGTGACTCCAAACTAAGGCCACAGTTCCCTGTGATGACAACGCACGGTTCCCCCGAGGGGGGGATACATTTTATTCGCTCAACGATAATTCTGATTCAACGATAATTCTGATTCACCGGCCCTCAGTGACTCCAACACTTCAGATGATACGGACTCCGGAGAATCTTCCACTGTGCAAAAAGCCTATCACAGTAAGCCAACCTCTCAAAGGCGAAGAATAAGATCCAAAGCAAGCCCGGCAAAAACGGATCTGGCTACTGTGCGAAATCTGGAATGGGAATACTCTGCTACAAGTATGGTCTATGAGAACGATGGGCAAGTGGCAATAGGTGGCTCAGCGTTACCTCCCGGTCCCTCTGTGCCCCCCCCACCAACTGGATTTAGTCTACTCAAACCTAAAACAAATGCAGGGTGAGGCCAGAGCGGAAAGCAGACGGTCGCTTCAAGCAACAAAGAAATTACAGGCTTCCATTCGTAAAGCAAATAAGTTATGCACCGAGATTGCCGAAAGGGTTAACCATGTGGAGGATAGAACAGTTGCTTTGGAGGAAGCTGTTGATAAACTAAAGGATTCTAAAGGGCAGCAGGAAAAACAGGCAATGGACATGTGCAGGAAACTCAGGATTTCGAGAATCGGCAGCGGAGAAACAAAGTCTGATTACTTGGGATTGCCGAAAACTCAGAAGGAGGAAACATAATGCCCTTTGTTGTATCCTTGCTCAAAGAAGCATTTCTGGAACTGGCACATTGGAATTGGGGCATGGAGGTACAGCGGGTCCACCGCTTTCCAATGGTGCAGAAGAGGAACCACTCAGCTAGGCAAGAAGAGCGCCCTAGAACAATTCTAATATACATTGGAAATGTCCTGCTTTGGCAAGCCATAATAGATACGGCAAGACCAGACGCTAAATGGTCCTTTGACGGACATACCTTTTTCGCACGTCCAGATTTTTGCCACGCCACGGTGGAGCGTAGGTGGAGCCTTCGACAATTGATAACTGCATTTCAGGGGTTGAGCTGAGAGTCTTATCTGTTATATCCAGCTCGTCTTAAGGTCATTATTAATGGGCGGGTTCGTATGTTCTTTTCAGAAGTCAAATCCCAAGAGTTTATAACCGAGCTGAAGGAGGCAAAAGGGAGGGAGGACGTTGCTTGATATCATTTGCTAAATGCTAAATGCAAAGGTGGTTTAACGGATGAGCGATTGATTATTAGATAACACTTTTGCATATCGCTTTATGTCACTATCTGTTTTGCATGGGGTGAGTTTTAATCGTTTTTTTTTGGTGGCATATTTGGGTGTGGAGGGAGAGGAGCTTGCTGTAACGGTTGCCACACATAGCTCATGTCTGACCTATTTGCCTATATGGGATGTAGGGGGGAGGGGGGAGGTGGGTGGTCTGGCTTAGGGGGGTGGGGTTTGGAGGGGGGTAGGTTACAGCACAGCACAACACATGAGGAAACATGGTTTTAAAGATCTTAGGAAGCATACAGGATGTTTTTTCCTAGACAGAAAGAGGAGGTTAGGGCAGCATCAAAGGTGAGGAAAAGGAGTAATCTTTCGCCTAAGGAAAGTTACTCACAATTACTTTATGAATCCTATAAATCTTAGCATTGTTACAATTAATATCTGTGGGCTTAATGACCAAGTCAAGCGACAAAGGGCGGCCATTATCTTGAAAACCATTCGAGCCGACATGTCATGTGTCCAAGAGGCTCATACAGAGGGTTCCAGAGGAGAGGTCCTTGAACAACTTGGGTTCAGGTTATTGGTGGCCACTAAGCAAGGTACGAAGACTAGAGGGGTCGCCGTCCTCACCCGGAGGAATGACATCTTGTTAAAAGGAAGTTATCAGATAGGTGGGGACGGTGGGTAGTATTTGAATGCGTGTTTGCCGGAAAGTCCTTCACTGTGTGTACGGTATATGGCTCTACTGCTGATGATCCCGCGGAATTGGAGTACGTAGATGCTGAGTTAGTTAAATGGCCTACCCCGCTATTAATATGTGGTGACCTTAATATTAACGGGCTTGGTGGGCTGTAGGGTAGTGCTAGAGATATATACTCAGGTCGGAAAAAGAAGGTCTTTAAGGCGCTTACTAATATGGTTAGGAATCATGGACTCACAGACCTATGGAATCACTTAAACTGCAAAGTTCACAGCAGTACGTTTTTCTCTGCCCCACACAAGGCGGTTAAAAGAATCGCTTATTTTTTTGTAACACATTCTTTAGTGCACCGGGCTAAAATAGAGAAGCACCCTATTATACTATCTGATCACAACCCCCTAGCCCTCACTTTGGTTTTCACTAATGGTGTGCGGGGTGAGCAGACTTGGACTTTTGAAAGGGGGCTTTTGACAGACTCAGAATAAGTTCTCCATATGAAGGGATGGATTAAGACTTACTGGGACATAAATAGATATAGTGCTAGTGCCGGTGCTGTGTGGGACGCTTTTAAAGCTGGGGTTAGAGGGGAGACATTCAGTTTTAGCCATTCACGACAGAAGAGGGAGGCGCACCGGGTGGAAGTGCTCTAAAACAATTTAGCTAGAATCGAGGAGGAGCTGGCAATAGCATTGAACGCTGGTTCATCAACTGACGACATGTTGCTCAGGCTCGTCTGGGTCAAGGCAGAAGTTGGGGACTGCGCAGCCGCGAAGGCAGTGGAGCTTTTCTTAGCTAAGAGAGAATACTGCCATGAATTCAGTGAACAGGTTGGACACATGCTGGAAGACAGACTCAGACAAAGGAGTGTTGTGAGTGAGACAAAGGAGTGTTGTGAGTGAGATAAATGAGATTACAGATGAATGTGGAAATTTAGTTACGGACCCACCCGGGATTCAGGAAGACTATATGGTGCGGGACCCCAGGCGCAGCAGAATTTAACTCAGGGTTATCTCAATAGTATACCATTGTTGAGTATTGCTCACGAGAATAGTATTAAACTCGAGGCTACCTTGACACAAGACGAGATCTATTGTGCCCTGAATAATCTTACTTCAGGCAAGGCCGCCAGAACCGACCAGATCCCTCTGGAGTCTTATAAAAAAAATTGGGAAGAAATCAGATTAGTTCTGGTTGACACGATATGCCTTGCACAATCCGGTAAAAATATTATAATATCGGCTCATGCCCGATTCCTGGGCATGAGCCAATATTATAATATTTTTATAAAAAAGGGTAAACCATCTCAGGAACCCGGATCATACCGGCCAATTACTCTAATAAACAGTGACGTAAAGATTCTGTCCAAAGCTCTCACGACCAGATTAAACACTATTTTAGGGAAAATAATTCACCCGTATCAACGCGGGTTTATCCCGGGGAGAGGGGCTACCCAGCATATCTGCCGGGTAATAACTTTATTTGATGCAGCAGAAGTTTCAGGGGACCCTATGGCTATGCTGCTCCTGGACGCAGTGCAAGCCTTCGAAAGGGTCTCCTGAGACTATCTATTATGGGAGGCAAAGAAATGGTTTGGTATCGGGAAGTGGTTTATTAAAGCCATCCGTACTACGTACAATGCACCAACTGCTTGTCTTAGAATTAACGGGAAAAACACTGCACCTTTTATGATTAAACGGGGCACTAGGCAGGGGCCCTACTCACCCCTCCTATTTGCGATTTACATAGACCCCTTAATCCGGCAGCTGGAAGCCTGCCGGGAAATGAGCCTAATAGTTAAAGGCTAGCCAGATTGTTGTGAACAGGGAGATCAGCCTTTCTGACCCACGGATGACAGACTCAGTGGTGTATCTTGGGATCACTATAACCCCACATCTGAACAATCTGGTCGCTGTAAATATCGAACCTGTAATTCGGAAGGCCAATACAGTTTTTGATAAATTCTATGACCTGCACATGTCTCTGGTTGGCCGTTGTAATGTAATTAAAATGGTATTTTTACCAAAAATACTGTATCTGTTTAGGTCAATCCCCCTTGAATTTGGAAAGAAGTGGTTTACCGCAGTGGATAATTTGGTTAACCGATATGTCTGGGCACATGGTAAAACAAGGAGAGCCCTACGATTTATGACCCTGCCTCCTGCTAGAGGGGGCTGGTCAGTCCCAGACTTCAAACTTTACTACTGGGCTACGGCTCTTAAATATATTTGCGGGATGCTCGATGGGAGATCCGAAGACCCCAGCACTGAAGATAAGATTCCAGATGTATATAGGCTATTGGTGGGGGAAGACGCAGGAAACTGTTTTATAAAATTCAGTAAGCCTAGCTACTTCAAGAGAACTAAATTTAAAACCATGCAGACAGCCTTTAAAATCTGGGCTGCCTTTAAGAAAAAGACGGGCCTTGGGAGGATGAGTTTCTATACCCAACTGTTTGGCAATCCCACGATGCCAGAAATCTTTTCGGACCCAACAATGGCGGAGTGGGCGGGGTGTGGCCTTCTGAAAGTCAGGGATATATTGGGCTCTGATGGAATTTATCAATTTAAGGACATTCAGGACAAATTTGGTATTGGCACTAGGAATTTTTTTTAATATCTTCAGATTAGAAGTTTTCGGAATAAAAAGGTGGGTGGGTTTAATGGATTTGGTAAGGTGAAAGCCATAGATGCAATAAGAAGCGGGGATGGCTGCACTATTAAAGGAATTTATACTGAACTTATGGCACTCAAACCGGATGATCTCGAATAACATGGTAAATAATGGGAAGGCAGGCTGAGCACCGATTCGGATAATTTTTTTCAGTCTCTAGAGTTGGGGCAGACAGTTTTATGCTCTGCTGAGCTTCAGGCCCAACATTATAAGACAGTTTTTTCTTTATATTATACCCCAGCAAAGATTTTACAATGGGGGGGGGGCAGGAGGGAACTAGGTATCCATGGTGGGATTCTCCCACGGCTGATCTAGCCCAGGTGATTTCTACTTGCCCCATCTTGACTTGTTAAAATCCTCTATTACGATATTTTTTTAATCTACCCTGGGTCTTAAAGTTAAGCTAACCCCAGCTCTAATGCTCCTCGGGGTTGACAATAGCCAGGGACAAACTATGTCTTACAGCTTTCTTTTCCTTGCTATGGCAGTTTTACGAATTTGTGTTGCCTCAGCCTGGCTTGATCAAGAAGCCCCAACATTTCATCTATGACTAGCCCGACTTCTCTCTGTATTTAATCTCAAGAGGGGAATATATGAAAGGAAGGGCAAGAGAGGGAAATCCCTCGGCAGACGTATATGGGCACCTATTTATAGCTGGAAAGAATCACAGGTCTATACTGGGCCATATTTTATTGTAATAGAATAGCAGGTATTTGTAGCGGAGATACATCCCCGTTGTTGATTTGCCTACCTGCATTTTCTCCTTTATTGGATTTGTGCTGGAAATTCTGTTTTTTTCCTTTTTTCTCTTTTTCTTTCGCTGCGTTTTTTTTTTGCAACAAAGATAATCCTTAGCCTTTGTTTCTCTTTTGTAAACGTCTCGAAATGAAATGTTGTTTGTAAAATCTGATATGATTATTCCTCATGCGTAACTGCAATTAATTAATATATGCTGCGCTAAATATAAATTGAAAATGCAATACAAATAAATATATATATATTTTTTTAAAGGAATAATCAGAAGAGCAAGTGCTCAATACTTACTTAGATATAGGTGTGAATAATTTGCCATTTCTAACACTCAACTGTAGTGCCCAAATTAACAGAAATTAATACAGAATAACAGACATAGAAGACCTCAGATGTTTTAGCACATCCCGAGGAGGCTCTTCTTCAAAGTTAAACTCCTGCCCAATAACTCCTAGCCTATATAAATACTGATTTTAGCTCAATCAACATTTTGTGAGGAAACAGAAAAAAGAACAACTCAAACACTTCTATACTTCACTAACAAACATGATTACATTTCATAGAATGCCATATAAGTGAGGGAACACAATGTTTATAACTGGTGCACGTGTGAATGTGCAGAGGCAAGGTATAAAAGCACCAGCATCCTTGAGAAACCTAAATATATATTAGGACCACAGGAATTTATTGTGATGCAAAGTATGGGACAAAAACAGCTAGATTCGACTGTATGAAACTATTTTGAAATAATCTGAGACCAGTTACGTAAGTTTGAAATGACAGGAAATTGTGGGAGAAATCTCTATCCTAAAAAAATAAAAAATAAAAAGAAGATGGTGGGGAAAAACAGGGATCATTCAGTGAAGTAAGCTACACAGGTATAAATGACATGGTCAGATCTTGTATAAATTCACCAGAATTGTAGGGAAAAAGTACATTTAAAAAGGTTTTAAAGAGGAATTTGAAAATAAAAGCAGGGATCTGGGGAACTGGACTTTGACACCCTGTAAAAATAAGTAATAAAATACTGGAAAACGGTGCTAAAATAGGCAAAGAGCAGAGAGGTTCTGTGAAGGAAATCAACTATATTGGACTATTAATTATGGAACTGAAGTTTGCCCTGAGCTAATGACGACTGTTATAGATACCAGTCCGGATTCATACCATGTACCTTTGACTGAACCATCTTGATTCCAGTTGATTGCGTCTTACTGATCTTTTAACTGAAAAATAGGATGATCAAAGAGCAACTGTCATGCCCCGTACAGAGGCCAAAGGGGAGTATGGGTCTACTGGGCCACAACTACACGCATGAGGTCTTTTGCCTCTGGTGTCCTAGGTCCCACCCTACACGGAGCTGCACATTAGAGCAAGTACATTTCTACTGCACTTGACTCAAGGTAGGAGGGGTGAGCAATTGAAGGCATCCAGGTTGTTTAGAGAGTTGGCAGGCCTGGTTCAGGGCGGTGGTGGAGGGGCACTGGGCAAGGATGAGCGATTTGGGAAGGGTTGGAGCAGAATGATAGCAAGAGCCCCCATCGGACATCCTCTTCAATGAGTAAAGTTTCTGAGCGACCAGTAGACCCTCTTCTGGGGACAGCATGCCAGAAGTCAGAGGTGGCAGTGGAAACAAGGACAGCTGGGGTCTTGAGAGCAGTAGCAATGTCATCTGTGGTGCAACCATTGATAGCAGTGGCAAAATCTCAGCCTACACTCCGCCTTGGGCACAGCTTCTGGTCGGCGACACATGCTGCCTCTGATACAACGTCTGTCTAGGATTCCTGCATAGAACCACATTTCCAGTGAGACTGCTAGCCGTGCTTCAGTCCTTATCACAGGTACCGCTAATAGCCTTCAGCTTCTGTTAGACTGCTTTAATGAATTTATGGTTAGTCTGAGCCTGAAAACTAATTCTACTAAACCAAATACTATGGTGCTAAGGCTAAAAATTGTTATAACCAAAACATATTCGATCAATGGACACCGCAATGGTAATACCAATAAATGTTGCTATCTAGCTAGACAGCAAAATGAACAGGGATCCATTGATGAGTGCCCACATACAGCCCTTTAATAGAATAGCGCATAGCATTGATGCTTTTTCATGGCCCCTTGATTGTACCCACGTCAAATCCATATGGACCTTTACAAAGCCAAATATGTTCAGAGTGTCATTTGGCTATGAGGTTTGGGTCTAGAAGCCTTGTCACCCTATCCAAGTTGGCAAAAGTATATTCTTTAGGAGATTTCTGAAGATCCCCCAAGGTGTACCTTTAGAGACTGTACATGAGGAATTGAGTGCAGGGTTTATTTCTGATCATATACAAATCTCCCCCTTAAGATTGTGGTTTTCTGTCTGGTTGATAAATGATCTAGAATTCAATAGGAACAAGGAACCATCCCAGAAATCCTCAAATCTGGACAGGTATCTCCCATCTTAAAGAAGCCAACGGCCTACCCCTCGGATCTAAATTTAACCGCCCAATTTCAAACATCCCTACCCTGGCCAAACTCTTAGAAAAATGTGTTAACACACAGTTTAACAACCACATAGACCAATTCAATCTACTGAACGAATACTAATCCAGTTTCCGGGCAGGGGCACAGTATTGAAACAGCCATGACCCATATAATTGATGACTCACTAAAAATCCTTGATCAAAACGAAGCCTGTCTGTTAATCTTGCTGGACCTATCATCGGCCTTTGACACCGTCAAACAAAACAACTCGCTAGACCTCCTGAAGCAAAGAACGGGACTATCTGGATCAGTTCTAAATTGGTTTGGATCCTTCCTGCACAATAGATCCCAAAGATTCAAGGTTAATCATTCTCTGTCTAAGCCCGTCCCAGTCACTTTAGGAGTCCCACAAGATCTTCCCTCTCCTCAACACTTTTCAACCTATTTATGGAACCACTCACCGAAATTCTCAGCTCTGCAAAGGTCCACTATCACATGTGTGCAGACGACACACAGATATTTTAAAAAATTCACTCACCAGAGGACATCAAATCTCTCAACCTAACGCTACAGAAAACCCAGACCTGGCTGGCTGAAAACCATCTGAAAGTAAACACTCTTAAAACCGAATTCCTCCTAATCGCTCCCCCTAAGCAATCAACCATCATTCAAGACTGGATGAAACACCTAACAGCACTCAACTGCCAACCCTTCATCATCGACTCAGCAAAATCATTGGAAGTTACTCTTGAAAAAAATCTAAACATGCAGAAACACGTCAGCACTGCAACAAAAGGAGCACATTTGCAGATGAACGCCTTGAGAAGACTCAAACCCTTCCTTCCCGCAAATGACTTCAAACTGGCGGTTCAAGCTCTAGTAATCCCAAGAGTGGAATACGGGAATGCTTCTCTTTGCGGTCTTGCCAGATCAACCACTGCCCCCCTTGGAGCCTCAATCAACACAGCAGCGAGACTCATCACAGGCTCTAAAAGAAACTCTCACATCTCCCCTGACCTTAGAGCCCTCAACTGGCTACCTTTCGAAGCCAGGATTACAAGGCCATACATCACAACACTCTAAGTTACCTAGCACAGAAACTAGTACTCTCCTGTGGCAACAGATCCTCCAGGGAGCTCAATTAACCTTCTACTGAAACCACAACATTTCACCAAAAAGAAAACTTATAACGGGGCCTTCTCTGGCATGGCGCCCAGGATCTGGAATGAATTGCCCACTAAAACCAGACTCAATCTGTCTTTTGTCTCTTTCAAAAAAGAAGTGAAATCTATTCTCTTATCGAAATTCACATGAGCTCTGTATATAACTTGTATTACCATTGGGGGCGAGATTGAACTGTATATAACTGTTTGTTACCTATATATGCCTGTAAAGCGCTCGGATACCCGCAATGGGTCTTGTCTGCGCTATATAATTCCTTCAGAATAAATAAATAAATAGAAAGATTCTGAAAGATTGCTGGGTCTGGACTATTGCCATCTTATCCCCTGGCTGCATTATATAAAGGTATTTCAGGTGACCTTGGTAGACCAGAACAAATCTAGGTAGAACAAATCTCAAAATCAGATGTTTTATGGGTCAAAGAGGCGTTTCGCGCCAAGGTGCATGAAAAAAGGGCTGAACGTGTGCTGTCTTAAGGTTTGTGTACCCATTATGCCATTGTGAAATCTTTATGTAAAACAGATTTGTGCATAGCGCTTGATATGCCAGTTTGCACAGGCGACTTTTGTCCTACTTTCGCATGAATTTTTTTCCCCCAAATTATAGCTGGTTGGCATAAACGACCTGAGCCCCCAGTTTGCACATGTGAAATGGCTGCTGCACTGGACACTTTACAAATTGTTTTTATCTGCCCTAAATTTACATCATAAATTCATACATCCCAGCCTTCTGCCAATGAATTTTTTGCAAGTGAGGTCTGCTCATTTGTATCTTCAACTTTTAGCTAGACAGTATCAGTCAGTAAAACTTTATTAGTCCAATATGACCATAAATGAATAGCAGCAATAAACGTAAAGTTAAAAACATTAAACAAAAATGCAATCAATATGATAAGATACAATAAAAGCAATTTGGGTCTGACAATTTACCAGTATCCTTGGTAGCTCTGCTTGTCAAATAGCCGGATTAGTTTCCACAAAATAGCAGAAAAAGATGCAGCAAAATAGCTGAAGTCTAGCAAATTGCCAGCATCCTAATGTCTCTTCTGATCCTAATAGAGTGACCATTAAGGGCAATAGTGGCGTGGCACACAGATTCAGAACTCAGGCACTGCAAGAGTTTCAGGCTTTGAAAAGCTGATCTACATTTTGTAGAGCGTAAAATGGGACGTAGATATTGGGTTCTGGGAGCAGTATACAAGCTACTGAAAAATGTAAAGTGCATGGTGGATTGCTGGTCAATATTGTCACAGGGACAGCAGGGCAGGGAAGGGGAGGGGAACCAATTACCCTGCTGGGGATAAGCAGCCAGGAAGTGAATATTACCCAACCCTAAAGCGTGTCAAATGAAATCTATGTTCCTGGTTAAGAATCCAAACTAAATAGGATTCAACACGCTCAGGTGAGATAATCTCCATGTGGTAGCATACAGCGTCCATCACCTGGGACTTGTTAGACCTTTTTAGATTGCGGTTTGTTTGAAAAAGGAATCGGGGCAAGGTCTTTGTATTGCTATTGATCCCGCTAGGAGAAAGAAAGATGTGGAATGCCTAGATCTTGGAAAGATTTTCTGACGTATGCTAACCAAGCAATGTTATTTCCATGGTCTAAATTAAAACAATCAGCTAGAACGAGGCAGGAGAAGTTAGTAAATGGGGAACTCCAGATTTTAACCCATAATAGGAGTGGTGCTAGTTTGATCAGGTCTTCCATGTATGGGATGCATCAATGTAGGTGATAATGTTGGCAGTGCTTTTAGGGACTGCCAGCAGTCTGGAGAGTAATTTGTTTTCAGCTGCTTGTAAGCTGCCACAATTCGTGTAACCCCAAACTCCCTCCCCACAGGTATGCAGGGAGAGACATTTTGCTTTGTAAAGGGAGATGAGATCTTTCATTTTGTTTAAGTATAATCTGAAAATTGCCTCAGCTGCACTATCCATTTAATAGCAGAGCTTTGTCCCATTTAAAATTAGCATCCAGCAAGATCCCCAAGAAGTTATAATTTGATACGTTGGTAATGGCAGTGTCATCCTTACTTAACCAGTGTGAATGAGTATTTCTAGGGCAATAGGTCATAATAAATGATTTTTTTATGGTTGACCCTCAACTTCAGGTTCACCATAACATAATTAAAAGAATCCAGCAAGAGATGTAGCCCATTAGCAGTACACAACAAATACACAGCATTGTCAGCGTATAGGAGTACGGAAACAGGCCGATCACCTATCCAATACAAGTCCTCTCCCTTGTGCTGTAGGGTAGAATCAAGGGAGTTAATTTAAAAAAGATAAAGGAAGGGGGCTAAGATGAACCCCTGCCTGACCCTCTTGTCAACCTTGAAGGAGGACGTACACTCTCATCAGGGCCAAATCGCATCTGGGCTAAAGTGTTGCAGTGTAGGCGCTTGAGTTGTTCAATCAGAGATGGCTGCTGCACTGGACACTTTAAATACTGTTTTTATCTTCCCTAAAGTTACTCATTTACACCATACGTTTCTTACATTCCCTCCTTCTGCAAATGAATGTTATGCAAGTAATGTGTGCTCTATTGTATCTTCAACTTTTAGCTAGTCAGAATGTCTATTTTTATTTATCGTGATTTTTAGCGGGAGGTGTTTCACTCTTCTTCATGAATTGTGATGTATTGTTTTAAGGTGATTTTATTGAACTGTTTAATTTTATGCACTTTTATGATTTACTATGATAAATCAAATAAAGTAATTTTAAACCTGACTAAGAGGAACGTTTTTAAGAAGTTATAAAAAAGGTACCAAGTACAAAGCGAACAATTAGGGGGAAAGGTTATTTGAATCTTAGAAAAAATTTACCCATTCAACATATTTGTGTGGTAAGATCACAACACAGGGTCTGTACTTGCTGAATAAAGAGAGCCAAAACCTATCAATCTTATTGTACTACAAAAAATGGCCAGTAGACCCTATCAAATGTCTTTTCAGCATTGGAGCATCCCAGCTAGTATCTTACGTTCCTCTACCATGTCAAAAACAGGGATGACTGGGGGGGCGTGGCTAGCAGCCAGAAAGATGGCTGCTTGCTGAAGAGGCTCCGACGAGGTGGGACCCTTCCAGCATAATCCGATCAATTATCCTGCTTGTAGTTGAGCCGTGGGGACCCCCACGGAAGCCAGTGACCAAACGGCATCGGCTGCCGTTGCTCCGGTCAAAATCCGACTTTGCAATCCGGATCTGCTGAGGCCGAGTGAAGACGCCCTTCTGACTCCACGAAGCCGGGGCCTCAATTAATGTACATGCCCGGCAGGGCGCATGGGCCGAGAGACGCAGCGACGGAGACCCACCGCAAACCGGCGCAGACTGAGTCGGGATATCGGCGCGCACACTAGCGGAGCAGTGTAGCCTCCGAATACGCCCCGCACCACGAGGGCAGGCGCCAGGTGAGCGGGAGGCCGACGTGGGCGACTGCCGCGGCAACTTCCGGGTCGGGCGGCGGAGATGAGCGGCGGGGCCGACTGAAACATCGGGACCAAGGGGAATCATTGCCGGAACACCAACGGGGGCTGTTTTTAAGACCTGCTGACCCCCCCTGACTAGACCATACTGCCCAGTCTTGAGGACAGAGACCCCGCGCCTCCCCAGGCCTATCGACTGCCATATCGGGGGCCTCATCGCCTTGGCCAGTACAGTGGCCTAACAAGGCCGGTAGAAGACACCTGGGGTGCACACCCCTACGGCCCCCCCCCCCCCGATAAAAACGAGGCTGCAGCCAAAGGGACTGTCCACTTTCTTCTCAGTGGAGCGGGCGCATAGGGTGCCAGGCGGCAGAGCTAAGCCGGGGGCGCCCCCCAGACCGGTGCTCGCGTGCCTGTTCAATTTCCGACAGGCACACCTCACACTAGCACCAGTGCAGAGACCCCGAGGGTACCAGTGGCTCCGCTTACATTGTTGACACGGAATGTACACGGATTAGGTGACAAAATTAAGCGCGGTTGTTATTGCGATCCCTGAAGAGTCAGGCTCCCACTTTAGCGCTTCTGCAGGAGACACACCTCACCGGTTCGGCATGCAAGGCGATGGATAGATGGGGGTTCAAAATGGTGGTACACTCCGTGTTCTCAACTGGGTCGCGGGGCACGGGTATCCTAATGCGAAAAAACTCCCACTTTATGGTTTTACACACAAAACACGACGATCAAGGGAGGTTCGCAGCACTACATGGAGAATGGGAGGGCAGACTCATAAATGTGGTGTCGGTCTATATTCCCCCTGCACTCCACTCTGTGGCGCTCCTGGCCCTCAGTGAGTTTCTATTATCTCTCCCGGAGGGAGACCTCCTAATTGGGGGAGACTTTAACGCAACGGTAGATACCAGTATGGACCGACACCCAGTGAGATCATTGACACCGGGGGTTTCCTGCCTCCAGAATTTTACAGAAGCGTTGGGCCCGATAGATTCATGGAGATACAAACACCCAGTAGCGAGAAAATATACTTTCCATTCTATGGTACACAACAGTTTATCATGGATAGATTATTTCCTAGCTTCGGAATCTAGCATGCCACATATACAGGATGTCACTATTGGGCCCAGGGGTGTGTCTGACCACTCACCAGTGGTGTTAGTTTACACTTCGAATCACACCTCCCGCAAGCGCATGTACCCTATTTACCCAGGTTATTTGCAGATCCCACAGGTGAGGAAAGAACTTCGTAAGACCACAAAACATTTCTTTGCTGAGAACATAGCCTCAGTTAGCTCCCCAACCACCCTATGGGAGGCCTACAAGACGGTGCTCAGGGGTCAGGCTCTAGCCTCCATCACAGGTTACAAATGCTCTAAGCACCAAGATTTAGTAAATCTAGAAAGGGAATTACAAGCAGCGGACACCGCACATACAAATGATCCCACACCCGAGACCGCACGTACCCTTGACCTAAGGCAACAGCAGCATAGGGAACACCTTAGACAAGAGACAAAGTCGGCTGTTGAGGCGACTAGGCACAGGATATATGAGGTGGGCGATAAAGCCGAGAATTTGCTGGCCTGGCTGGCCAGGAGAGAGCGCGGTAGTAGAACGATAGCACACCTACGGACGACGGAAGGCCATGTTGTATCGGACCCTAGCGCCATAGTGCACACCCTACGGAGCATTTTCGGACGGTATACACTTCCTCTTCGAATGCTTCGGAGACTGACGCGGTGTGCTTCTTGCGCACCATAGAAATGCCGGGCCTTGAGCCGGACGCTACATTAGAGCTAGAGGCTGACTTGACTGTAGAAGAAATAACCACTGCTATTAAGTCGTTGCAGTCTGGTAAGGCACTGGGACCCAACGGGATCCCATTGGAACTCTACAAACTTATCACAGAGTCTCTGGGCCCACATCTGCTTGCGATGTATAATGACAGTCGTGAACAGGGCATACTGCCTGAAGACCAAAGGACAGCCACGATTGTGGCGATTCTGAAGCCCAGGAAGCCCCCATCGGACTGTCTCTCCTACCGCCCTATATCATTACTTAACGCAGAAGCAAACATTTTGGCAAAACTGCTCGCTAATAGACTACAGGCACACCTGCCTGATTTAATTCATCCGGACCAGTCCGGCTTCATGCCTAACAGAAATACTGCCCTCAATCTCAGGTGTCTGCTTAGCGCATTAGCACGGGAACACTTGTAACTGAACCATCGGCGGTACTGTCCCTAGACGCGAGAATGGCTTTTGATATGGTGGAATGGGTCTATCTTTTCGCGGCGCTCCCACACTTGGCCTTCGGCCCGAAGTTTTGTGCATGGATCCGGCTCCTTAACACGGAACCGGTGGCGCGCGTGGCGGTGAATGGGCACCTGTCAGGAACTATACCACTGGCAAGAGGGACCAGACAAGGTTGCCCATTGTCTCCACTCCTGTTCGCGTTGGTGTTGGAGCCCCTGGCGGCCAAAATTAGAAAGACCCCGCTGCTACGGGGCATTAAATGGACGGAGGACTGGGAGGACCGCATCTCCCTCTATGCGGATGATATTCTGATATATCTCACAGACCCGGAAGGCTCGCTGCCAGTGTTATTCGAGATCTGTCTTACTTTTGGGCTCATCTCCGGTTACACAATAAATTGGTCTAAGTCAGTCCTCTACCTTCTTAGGGGTCCTGAGCCACGACTTCCCCCGGACTACCCGCTGGCGTTATCCCAAGACTCATATAAATACCTGGGCATCAATAGCACCAAAAACCCAGCCGCCTTCTTCGTCAAAAATTTGGCCCCCCCTCTAGAGCTCTTGCGTAGAGACGTGGCCCATTGGGAAACCCTGCCCCTGACATTATTGAGGAAAGCAGCTTAAAATGATGGCGCTGCCCCGCTTTTTATATGCGCTGGAGAATACACCCTTTCCAGTGCCACGGAAATATTTCCAACAATTAGCAGCGCTGGTATCCATGCTCCTGTGGGGTGGCAGGCCAGCTCGCATAGCGCAGGCTTAGCTACATCATAGTTGGTATGACGGAGGCATAGCGCTTCCCAATGTCTAGTTTTATTACTGGGCAGCTCATCTTAAAATCATCAACCAGTGGCTTCACGCCTCTTACACGGATCCGGCATATATGACGGATAGAGCACAACTCAGAACAGATAATATGTTAGCGTCTCTGTATAATAGGGGCCGGGCACAGAAACTAGAAGGTCCGACAAGGCATACGGTCATGTTGTGGTACACGGCACAGATGCGTTTAGGTTGGAGGGGGGGGCGTGGCTACGGCGTGACGCGGAATGGCTGCCTCGTAAGGGAGCTCCGCGCGCCGGAATATTACACCGGGCAAATACCATCCTTTTAGCCTCTGTCTGCGGCTCGTAATTACCCCTGCGAAACCGGGGAGAGTCCTGGCACACGTTGCTGAGCAGCGGAGGAGTCGTGCTCCACGTTTTCACCCTGAAATTCTGGTGATCGTTTGCCGAGTGGAGCGGGCCAAGATGGCGGCTTCGCGCCTGGCGCACTGAGGGAAGCAGATGGTTACGGCGCGACTTGACTGTGTGGAGAGCGGCATCGGAGTGCGGGGCGGCGAAGCTGGGCTGCCCTACGTTGGCTGCGAGTCCATCGGCGCAGAGAGACGACTTTCGGAGGGCTGATCCAGCTGAGGGGAGCCCTCCAACGATTCCCGACCTCGGGGGCCAGCGGAGGCGGCGGCGACCAGCCAGCGAGGCGGACGGTCAGGGGCCTGTGGCTTGGCCATCACTCGTGTGGAGCGGAGGAGTAGCGTTGCGCGGCGATCGCCGGTGAGTGGGGGCGCTGTGCGGGACCGGGCTTGCTGGGGCTGGCTGTGCGGGCCTGGCGGGGCGCACGGGGTGACGGTTGCGTCCTGTGGGGCCTGTGCGGCGTGTCCTGAGGGGGCGGGGGCCGGAGCAGTGCCACTCGTGGTGCCTTGCCGGTCTCCGCGCTGTCTGGGGCTTCTGTGGGGCGCTGTCCACTAGCTGTTGCACGGGGCCCCCCGGGGCTACGATAGCCCGGGGGCGAGTGAGTGGCTTGGGCGGGTGCCATGTGGGGGCCTCTGGTGGCGGGGGGGCTTGGGGAAGCACTGCGCACACCATTGGCTGGAGCGAACAGAGGGGGCCTAATAGCGCTTGGAGGCCTGCGAGCTCAGGGACCGGCAGCTGGCTGGAGCGGAGGGGGCAGCAGTGAAAGCTTGGGTGACCTTGCGGCTACGGCGTGGTGAGGACGGCGCCCCGGTCTGCATAGCTGCTGTAGGAGGTCCACTGCACGACCGATTGGGACGCTGTGCTGCTCAGGGCCCCTTGAGGGTGCAGGCGCCTGCCCTCAATTTGCTCACGCTGACAGGGGATATGGGCAAGACGGAGCCCAGGCAGGCCAAGCTGGCCTTCGAGGCCAAGCGACAGACACGGCTTGCGGAGGAGACGCAAGGGCAGAGTGAGACAGGGGGTGCCTCTTCCACGCTGGATGATGCTGAGGACGATACTCACACGATCCTTCTTGAATTGCACGCAGAGATGAAGACCATCGACGGTAAAATAGATGCCCTGGCGACTGGATTGGACGTCGTGAAACAGACGGTGGACAAGCATGAGAAGCGGCTCGACATCCTGGAAAACAGAGTGTCGGACGATCATGACTCACAGGCTGAGGCACGCACGCAACTTATCAAATGGAAAAGATCCTAGAGTGATCAGCGCGAAAAACGAAGATTTAGAAGCGCGATCTAGGCACAATAACGTGCAAATTCTCGGCCTTTCGGAGACTACACCGATCTCTAAGATGGAGCCTTTCATAGATGGTATGCTTCGTGAACTGTTTGGGCCCGCCTTGTCCAGTGTGATGATAGTTGAGAGGGCTCACAGGTCATTGGGGCCCAGGCCGAAACCTGGCGCACCACTGCGGCCGATTATTGCCAGGATTCTTAACTACGCGGACCGAGCCTCGATTTTACGAGAGGCCAGAGCCAGGGCGCCAGTGACATACAAAGGTGACACTTTATCCTTCTTCCCTGATTACACCCCGGCGGTCCAATCTGCGCGGCGTGAGTTTGTCCCTGTGAAAAAATTACTCTGGGAGGCGGCGGTGCCTTACGCCATGCTGTACCCCGCGAAATTGAAGGTGACTCATGAAGAACAGGCTCATTTCTTCACTGATGCCAAATCGGCATTGAAGTTCACGAAACACATCTGCAAGGGCAGACCACGTGAGCAACGAAAAGCGCCTGAGAGGCAGGAGTCGGGCCTGGAGGATGCAGATTGAATGATTGTTAATTGCAATGCTGGACCTTTCTCTCACATTTGTAATACTGGAAGTCTTTCTTGGTCATTGCTGGTTTTGGAAGTTGTTGCTCTCGTTGATATTTGGAGGTGAGGGATATAGCGCTGATGTATACTTGTCGCTCTCCCTGGGATCCATGGGGGGGGCTGTGTAGTCTTTTTGTGTAACTGATACTGGAGCCTCAGGGGCACTGACATAGGAACTATTCCGGCAACCGCACTTCGGTGTGAGTGTGCGCAGCTATGCTTCTTCCCCCAATGGGTATTACCCGCAAAGTTGTTACTCAGGGAGGGGGGGGGGTGGAAATGGTCTCGACCTGATTGGGAGGTTGTAGTGGAGGTGGGGAGGGTTTCTGAAGTTCTTGTTTATTTTTTATTATTTCTTTCACATAATGATCAATCTACAATGCTCGAGATGGTGTCTGTGGCGCACGTCGCCTAAACTGCTCAAGTTTCAATGGAGTGCGCTCCTGCTGACCCTCTGTTGCTATCCGGCAATGCTGTTACTTCCCATGCAAAATGTCTACTGATTGTGCCCTGTTAACTTGGAATGTGCGAGGTCTCAACTCCCCCAAAAAAGGACATCAGGTAGCGGCGTACTTGAATAGACATGGCATACAGGTGGCTCTCTTGCAGGAGTCACATTTGGCCTCGAGTACGATATGTGGGGCACTTGGCCGATGGGCGGGCTTTCAGTTCGCTGTAGCTTATTCCTCTTACGCGCGGGGGTGCTGATTCTGATCAAAAGGGGGATTGATTTTCAAATGCTACACACGTATGCAGATGATGAGGGACGATGTGCGATGGTGTGTGGGAAGCTCTATGGCACGCTTCTGGTGTTTGTGAACATGTATGGCCCTATAGTGGATGATCCGACGTGTGTGACCCGTATTTGTGAACAACTGCGGAAATAGCCTGAAGCGCCTATAGTGTGGGGCGGCGACTACCTGAATGCCTGAATGCGCGGTTAGACAAGTCTAATCCGGAAACGCATCGCACCCCCAAGGTTGCTGCGAGGATATTGCGAGTCATGGAGCAGTTTGGATTGCAGGATGTGTGGAGAGTGAGGAACCTGGACAGACAAGAGGGCACACATGCAACACCTATGCATGGCAGCTGGTCGAGACTGGACTATTGGTTAGTGGGGGAGGAGTTGCTGGAGTGGGTGAGTGAGGTGGCGCCACTGGCCCGCACGCTGTCGGACCATAATCCGGTGCGACTGCTCTTGAGGAATCCAGCTGGAGTGCATCGCCCTTTCACTTGGCGGCTGCGGGCCGAGGCGCTTCTAGACCCAATTTATGACAAAACCGTGCTTGACACCATAGTACAGTACTTCGCGCTCAATAAAGGTACGGTAGTTCACGCAGCAACGTTATGGGAGGCCTTCAAGGTCACCATCAGGGGGACCTGTATTGGTACGACGGCGGGTATTCTTCGTGATATCCGGCCGCGGCCGCGGCTGCAGACCTTGGAGTCTGATCTACGTGCTCTGGAGCGCGATTATGCTCATCGGCCGGACCTAGCTACATTGGCCAAAATTACGGAATTAATTGCGGAATATAATGATCAGGCGGAGATGAGGTATATATCACGTAGGCACGCAGCTCGTCGTTATAGCGAAGCAGGCAGGCCGGGTAGGACGCTGGCATTCAAGATTAAGGCGAGGTCAGAACAGCACCGGGTTGATAGGATAGGGGACGAAATGGGCGAGGCGCACTACAGCCCGGAGGCCGGAACGGAAAAATTCCGTGGCTTCTATGCGGATCTCTATGGCATGCGTAACACGCCGTCTACTGAGGACTTAGATGAGTATATCGCTGGAATAGCGTGTGCTTGGCTGTCGGATGCGCAGCACAAGTACTTATGTCTCCCTATCGATGAGCAGGATGTCAAGCTGGCGATAGCGGCGCTGTCTAATGGTAAGGCGCCGGGCCGAGATGGGCTTCCGGTCGTGTTTTATCAAAAGTACGCTGATCTGCTTGCGCCGCACCTACTGGAGGTTTATGCAGAAGCGCATGAGGTCGGGATGCTCCCCCGTCCCTTCCAGAAGCACTCATCGTTACATTGCTTACAAAGGATAAACCCCCGGAGCGATGTGACTCCTATCGCCCGTTGTCACTGATCAACATCGACGCAAAGATCCAGGCGAAAATTATCGCTACCAAATTGCAACCCCTAATGCATGGCCTGGTTCTGCCGGATCAATCGGGCTTTGTGCCCGAGCGGTCCACCTCGCACAATTTGCGTATGCTCTTTTCCATGTTCCATGTGCTGGAGCCCTCACTGGAGGCCGCGGCAGTGTTACTAGACGCTGCCAAAGCGTTCGATTCTGTGGAGTGGCGATACATGCACTATGTTCTGAATCGGATGGGATTCCCCCCTCTATTCCTTCAATGGATAACAGTGCTGTACACGACGCCATCGGCCAGGGTGACGGTTGGCGGCTTGACGTCTGAACCACTGAGTATAAGGCGGGGCACTCGGCAGGGCTGCCCGCTCTCGCCCATGCTGTTCGCGATTGTTCTGGAACCGCTTGCGTGTGTGATTCAACAGCGTCATAGGGAGACGGCGCTGAATTTCAATCACCGCCCGGTCTCAATCTCCCTATATGCAGACGATATGGTGCTGTTTGTGCGCGAACCGTCTCGATTTCTGATGCAACTGTTGCGGGAGCTGGTGCGATTTGGATGTCTCTCTGGACTCCAGATCAATTGGAATAAGTCGTTCATAATCCCGCTCACAGCGGGGACCAGATGCCCTGATCTTGAGTTCCCACTGGTGTGGTCGGAGGATCCTGTCAAATACCTAGGAGTGTGGGTACACCCCGATCCGGCAGTTGTTGTACGGGAAAATTACAGTAGGGCCTGCGCAAACCTGGAGAGTACGGTTGAGAGTTGGTTGTTGTTGCCGCTGTCGCTAGCAGATCGTACAGCCCTCATTAAAATGGTGGTATTGCCCTGGTTTTTGTATTTATTTGTAAACGTGCCTATAGTGCTAAATCTCTCCTTCTTCAAGACGCTTCGTGGGCATTTGCTCCGACTGGTTTGGGGGGGCAAGGGGGCGAGAGTTCAGTGGCCCATACTCACCCGGGGGTATGACGGCGGTGGTTTCGCAGCCCCGGACTTTTATGTATATTATCTGAGCGCGCAGGCTCAGTACCTATACTACTGGTACAGGCCACATGATTTTACGCCACATGTTGCGGTGGAGGAGGGTGATGCGGCTCCGGTTCCGTTGCACAGCGTTGTCACTCACAGTTCGCGAGGCACCCCTAAATCGGAGATTAACTCAATCGATGCCACAATTTCAACATGGCAGCGTATAGGGCGGTTGGCGCAGAAGTTACCACTGTATGCGCCGGACCTGCGATTGGAATGGCACGGGCGGTTGTCGGTCACAAGCGAAGGCCCGTCTATGAGAGTACTTAAAGAGGCGGGAATTACACACCTTAGAGACCTCTACCCAGGCACATAGTGAATCAGTCGCTCTTGTTCCGCTTCGCGGTCCATCGTCTGAGAGGTGCGGCTAGGGAGCACTACGTCACCTTCCCAGAGGAGCCTCCGGTTCTAAAGTCGCTGCAGGCAGTTCTTACAGTACCTAATAACAAACGCCTACTGTCAAAATTGTATAAGCTAATTAAAGATGAATCAGTGGTGGGTGACGATAAAAGTTGGGCCAAGTGTAATGCATGTTTGGACACTGATATCTCAGAAGACAATTGGAGGCACTTGTGCGGACTGACTGGGTCGTTAAGTATGAATGGTAACCTTAGAATTATTCATTTCAAGTATTTACATCAAGCATATCATACTCCGGCACTGCTGTATAAATATGGCCTGCGAGACACGGCGAGATGTGACAGGTGTGGTCAGGACGATGCGGATTTTATGCACCTGGCGTGGAACTGCCGACCGGTGGCTGACTTTTGGGGGGCAGTAGTGAGTAGTCTGTGTGAAATGGTTGTTGCGGATATCCCCTGTACGCCACTGGTGTGCCTCCTATGTTGTGTACCACACATTAAAGGCGTGAATGGCAGGCTGGTGCGCTTGGCGCTGCTTATGGCTGCGCGGAGATTGGCGATGGCGTGGGGGAGGGATAGGTGCCCAGGTTTGAAGGACTGGCTGGCTGACTTGGTGTACTGTAGAGATAGCCTAAGTGTGTATGCGGAGAACTGCCCCTTCGGTCCAGACCGAGAGACATCTGGGAGCCGCTGCGCCTATATCGGTTTGCACACTCTGAGGGGAGCACAGATTGACCCTGATCGGGGAGGGATGGCCGCTGGGGTGGTGATGTCGGAGGTGGGGCCCTTTCAGTGACAATGGAGCAGTTCCTTATTTGTGTTCAGACACTTGGATAGTATTTGGATTGACCTGTCTATTATTACTGCACAAGGATTGGAACGGGGTTTGTTTTATGTTTTTTCTTTTCTTTTTTATTGTTCAATGGTGGGTTTGTTTCCATTGCCTCAGGTATGGGTCCACATATGCTATGTTCATTATGGTAGCCGTGATGTACCTTTCTTGCATTGTCTAGCCTGTGATCATTTCTTGGTTTAACGGATTGCAGTTGTGTGTTTTCACGTGCGACTTACAACATGTTTTATATTATACTGCAAATGTGGATGTGTAACGTTTCTGTTACTATGTATGGCAATTTATAATGAAAACTTAATAAAAAATAAAAAAAAGACGCGTTTAGGTTGGAGAGATACCATCACCAAACTCACCCCGCTCTGGGACTCGAAGCAACTAGGCACACTCAAAAATAGCAGGTGCTTCAGACATTGGGACAGCATCGGTATTTCCACAGTAGGCGACCTCTGGGATAAGGGAACGGTCATTCCCTTCGATCTGCTTCGGCAGAAATACGAGCTGACACATACAGAAAATTTCAGATACCTACCAATTCGCCACGCTCTCCTCGCAATACTCACACAGGAAGTAGACATACCCGAGGCATCTCCCCTAGAGGACAGGCTGCTCACAGATTTTATGCCCAAGCGCACTACATCACTCATATACCGAAAATTGCTTAATAACATACCAGATCCCACAATATCTTTGAAGGACAAATGGACCACAGACATTGCTGACATGGATGAGACGGAATGGCAGGATGCCCTTGCCTCACCCAGGGAGGTGGGGATTCCGGCTAGACTCAGGCTAGTGCAACTGAAAATCTTGCACCGCTCTTACCTCACCAGGCCTACACTCCACAAGATAGGCAGAGCGCAACACCCATACTGCCTAAGAGGGTGCGGGGAAGAGGGTACCTTTTACCATACTGTGTGGGACTGTCCCTTCATAATGGATTACTGGCGCAAGGTCCTCCGAACGATATCCCAGACTTTACATATCTCTTTGCTGCCTGAGCCGCGTAAGTGCCTCCTCAACATGTGGGAACCGAATGATCTGACACGGCAGGGACAGACGTGGGCGACGTTGGGCTTCATGGTTGCAAAGCGGAACATAGCGCAGAAGTGGGGGCCGCTGACCGACCACTATTGGAGTCCTGGTGTAGGGACATGGATGTAACAATGATCACTGAAAGAACGGTATATGTCAATAGGAAATGCCCTAGAAAATGGACCAAAGTGTGGGCTGCCTGGAACACCTATAGAGGGGATATATGCGATCCCATTCCAGAAAACCAACCAAGATAGCTCAGATGAGGATTCGGGGGAGGATTGAGAAGTTGGGTGGGTCGCTGCTGTTGTTGTGATTCAAGAGAGGGACTGAGATATGGGAAAAGTGTTGTCAGAACTGTAATGTGAGAAATGTAACCGGATATTTTCAATTTGCTGAATGCTGCTTTGAAGTTTACTGTGAAACCAATAAAAACATGTTTTAAAAAAAAAAACAGGGATGGCTACATTGATATGCGACGTGGTGCCCCTTGCTGGGATAACCCCATGCTGCATAGGATCAACAAGATCAGTTATCAGGTAAGCTTGGTGTGTTAAGATCCTCATATAAATTCTTGAATCACAATTAATATGGAGAAAGGGTATGGATCTATAAGAACCACAGATCTTAGGTTCCTTTTTAGGTCTCGCCTGTCAATGCGCATGCGCATTGAGCAGAGCGAGACTATGGGGGCTTAAACAAAGCTTACCTACACTGGCGATTCACTGGCGATTTGATGAAGTGCATGTGCACTTTTAACTCAATGCGCAAGCGCAATTAGTTAAAATGCGCGTGCACAGCATCAAATCGTCAGCTTAGTGCCGCCAGCAGCTGTTCCCGCTCCGCCCCCTGCTGCATCAAAGGCTTGGCGCTCTGCCGCAGCCCAGCCATTCTCCTCCCCTAATTACCCCCTGCGGCATCAAAGGCTTTTTCACGGCCGGCCGGCCGTGCTTTCAGTTCACGGCCAGCCGGCCGTGTCTCCTTTTCTTTTTTTTTTTTTTTCATTAATTGAATGTCTTCCAGCAAGCTCTCCTCATCCGTAGCTTTAGGTGTGATGACAGCATTTCCTTATAAGATTACTGCTCTCTTGGGAATATATGAGGGCAGGAAGCCTTCTGAATTCGGCTGATCATTATCAGAGAGTGTTTTGGTGAAAATACGGGACTTTTCTTATGCGTGCTGCTACAAAAAGAGCTCAGCTCTCCTTAGCTACGGGAAAGCTGTTTGGCTTACTTCTGCTCGCTCAGCCAGCAATTGTGCCATGTGGTGTGTTTTTAGCTTTACTAGCTCATTGGTGTGTACTGGCTTGCCACTTTGCTGGAATAAAGTACCGGCCATAACGCTGAATACGACTTTCTTTTAATTAGTTCACCAGTTTGCTGCCAAGTGAATTTGAGAGTAATAGTGGCAATCATGTTTGAAACTGCATAACGTGAGCGGAATAAGCTTGCAAGCCGCAATCACCCCACATCCACCACATCCACCACCACATCCACCACCACCTCCACACCCACCACCACCACCGCATCCACCACCACATCCACCACCACATCCACCCTCACCCTCACCCTCACTCACCCTCAACCCCTCACCCTCAACCTCTCACTCACCCTCACTCTCACTCACCCTCACTCACCCTCAACCCCTCACCCTCAACCCCTCACCCTCACTCACCCTCACTCACCCTCAAACCCTCACCCTCACCCTCACCCACCCTCAACCCCTCACCCTCACTCACCCTCAACCCCTCACACTCACCCTCACTCACCCTCACTCACCCTCACTCACCCTCACCCTCACTCACCCTCACCCTCACTCACCCTCACCCTCAACCCCTCACCCACCCTCACTCACCCTCAACCCCTCACCCTCAACCCCTCACCCTCACTCACCCTCACCCACCCTCACCCTCACTCACCCTCACTCACCCTCACTCACCCTCACTCACCCTCACCCTCACTCACCCTCACTCACCCTCACCCACCCTCACCCTCACTCACCCTCACCCTCACTCACCCTCACCCACCCTCACCCACCCTCACTCACAACCCCTCACCCTCACTCACCCTCAACCCCTCACCCTCACTCACCCTCACTCACCCTCACCCACCCTCACCCTCACTCACCCTCAACCCCTCACCCTCACTCACCCTCACCCTCACTCACCCTCAACCCCTCACCCTCACCCTCAACCCCTCACTCACCCTCACTCTCACTCACCCTCAACCCCTCACCCTCACTCACCCTCAACCCCTCACCCTCACTCACCCTCAACCCCTCACCCTCAACCCCTCACCCTCACTCACCCTCAACCCCTCACCCTCACTCACCCTCAACCCTTCACCCTCACTCACCCTCAACCCCTCACCCTCACTCACCCTCACCCTCACTCACCCTCACTCACCCTCACTCTCACTCACCCTCAACCCCTCACCCTCACTCACCCTCACTCTCACTCACCCTCAACCCCTCACCCTCACTCTCACTCACCCTCACTCACCCTCACTCACCCTCACTCACCCTCACTCACCCTCACTCACCCTCACTCACCCTCACCCTCACTCACCCTCAACCCCTCACCCTCACTCACCCTCAACCCCTCACCCTCAACCCCTCACTCACCCTCACTCACCCTCTCTCACTCACCCTCACTCACCCTCAACCCCTCACCCTCACCCTCACTCACCCTCACTCACCCTCAACCCCTCACCCTCACTCACCCTCACCCTCACTCAACCTCAACCCCTCACCCTCACTCACCCTCAACCCCTCACCCTCACTCACCCTCTCACCCTCACTCACCCTCACCCTCACTCACCCTCACCCTCACTCACCCTCAACCCCTCACCCTCACTCACCTTCACTCACCCTCACTCACCCACCCTCACCCTCACTCACCCTCACTCACCCTCAACCCCTCACCCTCACTCACCCTCACCCACCCTCACCCACCCTCACCCTCACCCACCCTCACTCACCCTCACTCACCCTCAACCCCTCACCCTCACTCACCCTCACCCACCCTCACCCTCACCCGCAACCCCTCACCCTCACTCACCCTCAACCCCTCACCCTCACTCACCCTCAACCCCTCACCCTCAACCCCTCACTCACTCTCACTCACCCTCAACCCCTCACCCTCACTCACTCTCACCCTCACTCACCCTCACCCTCACTCACCCTGAACCCCTCACCCTCACTCACCCTCACCCTCACTCACCCTCAACCCCTCACCCTCACTCACCCTCAACCCCTCACCCTCACCCACCCTCAACCCCTCACCCTCACTCACCCTCACCCTCAACCCCTCACCCTCACTCACCCTCAACCCCTCACCCTCACTCACCCTCACTCACCCTCAACTCCTCACCCTCACTCACCCTCACTCACCCTCACCCTCAACCCCTCACCCTCGCTCACCCTCAACCCCTCACCCTCACTCACCCTCACTCACCCTCAACCCCTCACCCTCACCCTCACTCACCCTCAACCCCTCACCACCCCTCACCCTCAACCCCTCACCCTCACTCACCCTCACCCTCACCATCACTCACCCTCAACCCCTCACCCTCTCACCCTCACTCACCCTCACCCTCACTCACTCTCACCCACCCTCACTCACCCTCTCACCCTCACTCACCCTCACCCTCCCTCACTCACCCTCACCCTCACTCACCCTCAACCCCTCACTCACCCTCAACCCCTCACCCTCACTCACCCTCAACCCCTCACCCTCACCCTCACTCACCCTCAACCCCTCACCCTCAACCCCTCACTCACCCTCACTCACCCTCAACCCCTCACTCACCCTCCCTCTCACTCACCCTCACTCACCCTCAACCCCTCACCCTCACCCTCCCTCACCCTCCCTCACCCTCACTCACCCTCAACCCCTCACCCTCACCCACCCTCACCCTCCCTCACCCTCCCTCACCCTCACTCACCCTCAACCCCTCACCCACCCTCACCCTCCCTCACCCTCACTCACCCTCAACCCCTCACTCACCCTCACCCTCTCACCCTCACTCACCCTCAACCCCTCACCCTCACTCACCCTCAACCCCTCACCCTCACTCACCCTCACCCTCACCCTCACTCACCCTCACTCACCCTCACCCTCACTCACCCTCACCCTCACTCACCCTCACTCCCCCTCACCCTCACTCACCCTCACTCACCCTCAAACCCTCACTCACCCTCCCTCACCCTCACTCACCCTCAACCCCTCACTCACCCTCAACCCCTCACCCTCAACCCCTCACTCACCCTCACTCTCACTCACCCTCACTCACCCTCACTCACCCTCAACCCCTCACCCTCACTCACCCTCACTCACCCTCACCCTCACTCACCCTCAACCCCTCACCCACCCTCAACCCCTCACCCTCACTCACCCTCAACCCCTCACCCTCAACCCCTCACCCTCAACCCCTCACCCACCCTCAACCCCTCACCCTCACTCACCCTCAACCCCTCACCCTCAACCCCTCACCCTCACTCACCCTCAACCCCTCACCCTCACTCACCCTCAACCCCTCACCCTCACTCACCCTCACTCACCCTCAACCCCTCACTCACCCTCACCCTCACTCAACCTCACCCTCACTCACCCTCACCCTCACTCACCCTCCCTCACCCTCACTCACCCTCACTCACCCTCAACCCCTCACCCTCACTCACCCTCAACCCCTCACCCCCTCACCCTCACTCACTCACCCTCACCCTCACTCACCCTCACCCACCCTGAACCCCTCACCCTCACTCACCCTCACCCTCACTCACCCTCAACCCCTCACCCTCACTCACCCTCAACCTCACCCACCCTCAACCCCTCACCCTCAACCCCTCACCCTCAACCCCTCACTCACCCTCACCCTCACTCAACCTCACCCTCACTCACCCTCACTCACCCTCACCCACCCTCACTCACCCTCACCCACCCTCCCTCACCCTCACTCACCCTCAACCCCTCACCCTCACCCACCCTCACCCTCAACCCCTCACCCTCACTCACCCTCAACCCCTCACTCACCCTCAACCCCTCACCCTCACTCACCCTCAACCCCTCACCCTCACTCACCCTCAACCCCTCACCCTCAACCCCTCACTCACTCTCTCACCCTCACTCACCCTCAACCCCTCACCCTCACCCTCACTCACCCTCACCCTCACTCACCCTCAACCCCTCACCCTCACCCACCCTCACCCTCACTCACCCTCAACCCCTCACCCTCACTCACCCTTACTCACCCTCAACCCCTCACCCTCACCCTCACTCACCCTCTCATCCTCACTCACCCTCAACCCCTCACTCACCCTCACTCACCCTCAACCCCTCACCCTCACTCACCCTCACTCACCCTCACTCACCCTCAACCCCTCACCCTCACTCACCCTCACCCTCACTCACCCTCAACCCCTCACCCTCACTCACCCTCACCCTCAACCCCTCACCCACCCTCAACCCCTCACCCTCACTCACCCTCAACCCCTCACCCTCAACCCCTCACCCTCAACCCCTCACCCTCAACCCCTCACCCACCCTCAACCCCTCACCCTCACCCACCCTCACAACACATATTGTGTTACAATAGGTGTCACATTTGCGAAAGATAAAACTATTGGCATTGTAAATAACAAAGCTATTAATTTCGCTATTTTCAAAACAAGCACATAAATAAAAAATGTGTCCTTTACAATACCAATAGCTCAAACTTTCCTAATGCGAGACCTATTGCATTGCTGTGCTTCTCTCCCCTGCTGCACTCTCCTGCTCTCTAGAGATGTGGCCTAACGACCAGAGCTGCCATCTAAGTCACGTAAATACAAAACATGTTGCATTCCAAATGCTATAGGTGTCACATTCGCGAAAGTTATAACTATTGGCATTGTAAATGACAAAGCCATCAATTTAGCAATTTTAACAACGAAAAAATAAATAAAATATGTCATTTACAAGACCAATAACTACAACTTTTCTAATGCGAGACCTATTGCATTCCAACCCCACTCATCCACGCAACGCCACTCACACACGCAACGCCACTCACACACGCAACGCCACTCACACACGCAACGCCACTCACACACGCAACGCCACTCACACACGCCACTCATCCACGCAACGCCACTCATCCACGCAACGCCACTCATCCACGCAACGCCACTCATCCATTTGCAAAACGAAAAATGTCAAACTCTTCTATTGCGAGACCTATTGCATTTTCAATGCTTGTTTCTGTGTGTGAATGTGTGGGTGGGGGGAGGTGGGAATTACGGCGCTGTTTCTCATCAGGGACTAGGAATGCTAGCCCCTTCCTCAAAAGAGTTCAACAATCTACAAAGAAATTGTATGAAAATCTGTGAAAAGGTTTTATTAACTCTTAAGGTATGGAATGTGGTCCAGCAGCCTTCCCATGTGATAGATAAAAAAATATTCATTCTCAGCTCAAGTAAACTAATAGGGGAATTTAATACTCCCTTTTGCTGATTGTGGAACTGCTTAAGATAGACTAAACTAAAGAACATATCTACTTGCTGCAGCTCAGGCACTCCTCCTGTGATAAGAGTGAATAGACAGAATTAAAAGCTTTAATTATTGTTTATTTACCAATCACCTCATACCCAGCAGTATCAATATTAAAGTAACTATTAAACTTATTCTCTTACCATTCCATTCAACTTTATTTCGGTCACAAAGACCATAAAAGCACTTATCAAAAAGCACAATAAAATATATACAGTTTCTTCATATATAAAACACAACCGAGAGAATCATTTCCGCATTGCAATCTAATTGGCTTACTTTCAAAGGACCCCAATACCCATGATGAAGATGCAACATTAGATTATCCAATGGCCAAGTCCTTGAACGATTTTACAATGCTTTACAGTCATCTTGATTAAAAAAAGCAATTTTCAAAATTCATTACAGTACAAATGGTTGTGATAAATACATACGTTAAAAACATCCTCCGCATGTGCTACATAGAATTTAGAAAATGGGAAACGGTGAAGAAAATTGGGGCGTGAGACTCATATTTTAGTACTCTAAATGCCTCTACGCATTGCACAAAGCCAAAATTCTTACAGAGTTGAATGAGCCAACGCAGGTGAGATAACGCATAAGTAGGACAAAAGAAAAGGACGTGTAGCTCAGTTTCTTCCTTATATTTACAGGCAGGGCATCCACCAGAATGAGTTTTGGACCATTTGCTTGTTTTGGCATGGTGAGGCAAAGTCCCTTATCTAAGCTGCATGTACAATTTTCTAGCCAAGGTTGGTTGGATGTCATCCAGGAAAAGCTCCAGTTTATATTATTCTTTTATCAATAGAAAATTTGCTGTTAATCGGCCACAAGAGGGATTTTCCTGAATGACAGAGAGCCTATAGGATCTATAGGTTCTTACCAATTCCAACCTTGAGGTTAAGGGACATGACTACTCAGGTGATTTCCATAGGTCCACTTTGCCCAGCTCTATACAGAGATCCCTAATGTAATTAAACCAGTGTATTTTAGTAATACCATGGATACTCAAGAGCGCTTTGAGCTCGGATCGGTAGATGGCCAATTCTGGGGTCACCCAGAGGCGGCGCCAAAAAGTTAGAGGTCTAAGGTCTATCTCTTCCTTAATGGGCCTAATACCCAAATCCAAGCGCAAGGCGGTAAGAGGTGTGCTAAGGGGAAGACCTAATAGCTGCCTCATAAAGTTATCCTCCACTTTGTTCAGACTAGTGATTGGTCCATGCCCCCAAAGTTCTGCTCCATACAGTGTAGCACCCCACGCTTGAGTTCTATAGATTTCAACTATTGGCCCAGCTGGTTTAAATGATGAAGATCTATATTGTTTCATGAGCCCTCACACTGTCTGTGCTAGCTTAAGGCTGACCTTGGCCATCTGTGGTCCCCAATCCAGATGCTCGGTCAGAGTAATGCCTAAATAATCAAACACTGTCTAGGGGGATGCCATTCAAATGTGGATTAGGGCAAGATGTGTTAACAGGATTGAACATCATATATTTAATCTTAGTTGTGTTTATCTCCAGTCCCTGAGTCTTAACGAAGGTATCAAAGCAATCTAGGATGCGCTCGATTCCCATAGGTGTCTCTGAAAGTAAGAGGGTGTCATCAGCGAACATCAGCGCGGGGACCTTGCCCGATGCTAGCCTAGGGGCATCATTGTCCTTAACTTTTCGAAGTTGTTCAATAAGACCATTAACAAATAGGCAGATTAGGGTAGGCGCTAACACACAACCCTGAAGTACCCCTTTATTAACGGGAAAGCGGGGAGTAAGTTCACTGTGTTTCCCAAATCTCACTTGCGTGAAATTTTCTGCATGGAGTCTCACTAGAATGGTAAGGAGGTATGGTGGAATCCCCAAGTCTTTAAGTACATCCCAGAGTTTCTCTCTGGGTACAAGATCAAAAGCAGACTTCAGATCTACGAATATTAGATAGAGGCTGCCACCCTCTATTACCACCATTTTCCAGAAAAGGAGGTGGAGTCTAAATATCTGGTCGATGGTTGAGGTGTTTTTTTCTGAAGTCGGGTTGGTAAGGGCTCAGTATCTCCTCTTCTTCCATCCATACCTGGAGGCGATCAAGAAGAACCCGCGCAGAGTTTTTGGGAAACATCTATCAAACCTATCGGTCTATAGTTAGTAGGAAGAAGGGGACAACCTTTTTTATATAAATTGGTACCATTTCTGCCCCACGTTAAGTATCGGGGGATCCATGCCATTCCAAATGGCATTAAATACGATCCACAGATATGGTCTCCAGATTGTTGGTTCCTCCTGAAATAGGTCCCCTTGTAGTTTATCTAAGCCTGGTGCTTTGTTGCTATCGAGCTTAGGCTTTTGCCTTGTCCTTCTTTACCAGCAAGGGCCTTAAGAGCACTAGTACTAGGAGTTTCAATATCCCTTGATGAAGTCAAGTGGTGGCCATAGGAGCACTAGTACTAGGAGTTTCAATATCCCTTGATGAAGTCAAGTGGTGGCCATCTAATGGCCCTGTAGACGGACCATCTCTGGATAAATTATACACAGGGGCAAATATTTGGGTGACAGAAGGCCCAATGATTTGTAACCCGCTACCTTCTGACTCTGCCATCTGTGTTGTATCTATGATGTTGACTATTGTAGCTGGCCTCGACCCACTGCTCTTTTCCAATCTGGAGTGGTTTCCCTGCGATCCAGAAATCCAATCCCTTGTTAGACCCTCCTCTTGTCAATCTACCTCCTCCAGGATTCCATACCTGTTATTGACTGGGATGTTAAATAGTAAGGGCCTGGGGGGGACATTCCATCCACCCTCGCTTAACCCCTTGATGGCATTTGGTGCTGGATATCAAAGAACTCCAGAGGGCAGAGTCTAATTCCTGTCGGTATATCCTGAGGATATGTAGTCTGATTAAGTAGGTTGGTCACAGTATTGGGATTTTTTAAATGAATGACCACGCAGTCTCCTTGAACTTGTTTTTGTCGATTTCCCACCCACCAAACCTACTCTACGAACCATCAAATGTTCCCCGCCCTACCATAATCAAACTGTCTGTGCTTTACAAGCCAGAAGAGGCATTTATTTCTAAGTTCAAGTTGTGTTTTTCTCTTTTTAGATGTAATTACAGGGATTCCTGCCAATATGACTACATACTGGCAACAGGCAGGGGGTAGATTTATAGTCGGCGAATTGGCTGTTTCAGGGATGACATTGGTCCCATATATCGGTGCCTGCCTACTCAGATTCCCACTTGGTCCGTGTGAAGGGAGGGTGATTTTGTCCATATCCCTTATAGAGAGAGGAATTACCTGTGGCCCACTATGAATATGCTACTTACCAGTATGCATCTGTTCTTGGCATGTAGGGCTGCTGGCATTCATATCTATAGCATAGATCGCCACCTAGTGTTGGGTCCGGATGATTGCACATTGTTGTCCTGGAAGAGTCTTCGAAGTATCACGAGATAGGTGGCTCCTCCCCTGGACTACAGTGCGCATGGGCATCAACTCCATCCCCAGATTGTTTTTAGCCATTGTGGCGAAGATGGAGTGTAACAGTGTGAGCGATGACCATGCTAAGAGTAAGTGTAAGTGCTGCAGCCGCGACAGGCGCCGGGGAGGAGGGCGGGCGATATGAATGTCAGCAGCCCTACATGCCAACAACAGATGCATACTGGTAAGTAGCATATTCAGTTCGAGGCATGTGGGCTGCTGAATTCATATCTATAGCATAGAATACATAGCAGTCCCTCCATTAGCGGCGGCCGCCTGTGCCAGCTGCAGCAGTTTGAAAAAGTGTTTTTAGAACAGCCTGCCCTACAGCTGCTTGCTGCTTGGAGTGCACATCTACACAGTAGTGTTTCGTAAATGTGTGTGGGGTAGACCATGTGGCTGCTCTACAAATGTCTTCTAAAGGGATATTTCCAAGGAAAGCCATGGAGGCCCCCAACTTGCGGGTGGAGTGGGCTCTTGGGGGGATTGTTAAAGTGCGCTTAGCTTTTTGATAGCAAATCTGAATACACTTAACGATCCACCTGGCTATACCTGCTTTGGAAATGGGGTTGCCTTTGTGTTGTGCGGAAAAGGCAACCAAGAGTTGTTTCGTCTTCCTAAAATCTTTGGTCCTATCAATGTAATACATCAAAGCTCTTTTGATGTCAAGAGTGTGGAGCAACTTCTTTTACTGTTATTGTTTATACGATTTCTGCACGCGGAGGTGGGAGGGGCCGGATGACCAGATCGAGGGCCCTTCTCCTGCATTTTTTCTCTTTCTTTTTCTCCTCTTCTTCTCTGTATTTCGGGTCTCTTATTTAGGGCGACAGGCACGCTGCTGGGGGGTGGGCCGTAGCCTTCTGCAGGGGTGCAGGGTTGGGGGATGGGTTTGTTCTTTTGTTCTCTCTTTGTTTCTATGGCCCTTTGCCCTTTTCCTTTTTCGATGTCGTCTTCCATGTCTCCCAAAGTGTGTTTCGCCTCGAGGGGTGGGGCTAGTTCGCCATGATTGCTAGGTGTTTATTGCATCTCTCCTGCCTCATATACCCCTTCCCCCGTCTCTTTCAATCTATGTACATCGCTGGCGTAAAACTTTTTGCTTGCTTTTAGTTAGCTGTATTAGGGGTGTGTGTGATTATGCGACATTAATTTTTATTTTATTTTTCGTTATTGCAAAACGAACCGTCTCAGATCCTTATTATCGCATGGTGCTTTAACTTTATGTCATGTCCTGGATGCTACTCAGCCTTTGTACTCCGGACCGCTGTATATTTTTATACTACATTACTTTTTAACCGATTTGAATAGCGGCCGGCCGGATAGGTTGTAGGCCCATGTTTGTATTTCCCTGCTGCAACAATAAAGGTTCTTTAATTAAAAAAAAAAAAAAAAAAAAAAAAGAGTGTGGAGCATTCGTTCTGCCGCTGTCTCAGGGTTTTGGAAGAACACAGGCAGTTCAATAGTCTGATTGATATGGAACTGTGAAACCACCTTTGGAAGAAATTTAGGGTTAGTGCGCAGCACCACCCGGTTGGAGTGAATTTGTATGAATGGCTCCTGTACAGTTAGTGCCTGGAGTTCACTAACACGTCGCAGTGACGTAATGGCTATCAGGAAAGCCACTTTCCATGTTAAGAACTGAATCTCGCATGAATGTAGAGGCTCAAAAGGTGGACCCATTAGCCGGGTGAAGACCACATCAAGATTCCATTCAGGAGCAGGTGGGGTCCTGGGAGGAATGACTCGCTTGAGTCCCTCTAGAAAGGCTTTAATGGCAGGCACTCTGAAAAGTGAGAGATGCTGCCTGTTTTGGAGATAAGCCGCCATGGCGGATAAATGTATCCGAATGGAAGCATATGCTAGATTGCATTTGTAAAGATGTAACAGATAATAAATGATGTTGTGCGTGGACGCTTCAAGCGGGTCTATGTTGTGTTCTACGCAATAAACGACAAACCGCTTCCATTTTGCTGCATAGCATGCTCTGGTGGTGGGCTTTCTTGCCTCCCGTATGATATCCATGCAGTCTGGAGGCAAGTTGAGGTAGCCAAACTCTAAGACCTCAGGAGCCAGATCGCCAGGTTAAGCTGTTGCGGATCTGGGTGCTGAATGTCGCCATGGCTCTGCGTCAAAAGTCTGGGCGTGAGGTGCAGCCTTTGATGCGGCACCACGGAAAGTTCTAGAAACGTGGTGTACCATGGTTGGCGTGCCCACGTTGGAGCAACCAGGATGAGCGTCATCGAGTGTTGCTTTAGCTTTCGTGCCACCAGCAGTATTAGAGGTGCTGGGGGAAAAGCGTACGTAAATTTGCCTGACCAGTTCATCCATATCGCATTGCCCTGCGACTGTGGGTGCGGGAACCTGGCGGCAAAGCTTTGGCATTTGGCGTTTTCCCTTGTGGCGAACAGGTCTATCTCTGGATGACCCCACTGCTGGAAGTACTGGTGGAGTACTGATGGATGTAGCTCCCACTCGTGCATTTGGTGGCTGTACCTGCTGAGCAGATCCGCCATCTGATTGTCCTTGCCTGGGAGGTGTTCCGCCATGAGGAAGATGTTCCTTTGAATGGCCCACTTCCACATGCTCTGAGCCAGATGAGACAACTGTGGAGAGTGTGTACCTCCCTGCTTTTGAATGTAGTACATGGCCGTCATGTTGTCCGTCCGGATCAACACGACCTTGTTGCACAGATGTACCTTGAATGCCTTCATTGCCATGAAGATCACCATCAGCTCTAGGAGGTTGATGTGCATCTTCTTTTGCTGCGTTGTCCATAGTCCCTGCACTATGTAGTGGAGTACATGAGCTCCCTATCCCTGGAGAGATGCGTCTGTTGTTAGGATGATTTGTGGCACAGGCTCCTGGAACGGTCGGCCCTTGCAAAGGTTGTGTGGATTCCACCAATGCAGAGAGTTGTATGCACGACCGGTCACCAACACTAGGTCTTTTAACTGTTCGTGAGCCTGAGTCCACTGACGTGCTAAGCACTCTTGAAGTGGACGCATATGTATTCTCGCGTGCGGGACTATGAAGATGCAGGAGGCCATCATGCCTATCAACTGCATGAACACTCGTGCCGGAAGTGAGTGTTGCGGTCTGAATTTCTGTATCAGCAATTGAATGCTGTTGATCCTGACTGAATTTGGCTGGACTGTGGCCGCCAGAGTGTTTATTGTCGCGCCCAGATACTGCCGCACATGGGCGGGCTGAAGGTGGGACTTTGGATAATTTAGTGAGAATCCCAGATCGTGAAGAAGGTGAATGGGTGTGGGACATGTTGGCAGCGCACTGCTGGGCCGACTTTGCTTGGAAAAGCCAGTTGTCCAAGTACGGGTAGACGTGCACGTTTTGTCTCCTGAGGTGCGCAGCCACTGTCGCCAGGCACTTCGTGAACACCCTGGGCGCTGTGGTCACTCCGAAAGGGAGGACTTTGAATTGGTAATGCTGATTCTGAATGGTGAATCTGAGGTATTTTCTGTGTGACGGATGTAGTGGAATGTGAAAATATGCATCCTTGAGATCTAATGTTGCGAGGAAATCCCCCTGATTGAGCAACGGAAGAACCTGCTGCAGTGTGAGCATATGAGAGTGTTCTGATAGAATGTACTGGTTTAGGGGTCTGAGGTCCAGAATGGGTCTGAGGGACCCGTCTCTTTTCGGGATTAAGAAGTACAGGGAGTACACTCCTGTGCCTCTTTCTTCCACTGGCACGAGCTCGATTGCCCCTTTCTGCAGCATGACGAGTACCTCCTGCTGCAATAAGTGCAAATGCTCTGTGGACATAGGACGGTGTCTTGGGGGTATGTTGGGTGGAGTGGATGTTAACTCCAGACAATAACCGTACTGGATAAGCTTCCTGACCCACCTGTCTGTGGTGATGGATTTCCAGACCGGCAGGAACTGTTGTAGTCTCCCCCCGACTGGTGTTGTATGGTCGGGGGGCAGTGACAAGGCGTCACTGTTTGTTGGCGGCGGAGGATCGGGAGCTGTTGTTTCCACGACCTCTGCCTTTGGCGCTGTTTCCACGATAGCCACCTCTACTCTGTTTGCTGTACGTGGTTTGTGCGACACTTTTATTATACTGTGTTTGCTGGGACAGCTGGCCTCTGGAAACACCTCTATTGCCTGAGCGACGAAAAGTACTACCCCTGAACTGCTGGGACTGGAGAGCCCCCATAGACTTTGCAGTCTCAGTGTCCTTCTTAATTTTTTCCAGGGTGGTGTCCACCTCAGGTCCAAATAAGTGATCAGGGTTTACAGGCTGATTTAGGATGGTGGTTTGTATCTCCGGTTTGAACCCGGAGATCCTGAGCCAGGCCTGTCGCCGTAACATTACGCTGGTGTTAATGGCCCTGGCCACGGTGTCTGCTGCGTCCAGTGCACACTTAATAGAAGCATTTGAGATGAGTTTCCCTTCTTGAATGAGCATCTCTGCTGCCTCCTTATATTCATCTGGCAAGTGTTGTAACAGGGTTTCAAGTGTATCGTAATGTGCCCTGTCATATCTGGCCAAGAGTGCCTGAGTGTTTGAAATGCACCAAATATTGGCCGCTTGAGCCGCCACCCTCTTCCCTGATGCTTCTAGCACTTTAGATTCCTTGTCAGGGGGAGGAGCATCACCGGTAGTTTGTGAGTTTGCCCTCTTCCGGGCATTAGAAACAACTAGAGAGTCCAACGGTAACTGGCCCTTGATGTAGGTAGGGTCCCCAGGCGCCGGCTTGTACTTTTTTTTTCAATTCTGGGGTTTATAACCCTGGCACGTGTGGGTTCTTTAAAAATGTCTGCAGCATGCTTCAAGACACCCTTCAGCATTGGCAGAGTCTTTACGGTCTTTTCAGAGGTGGAAAAGGTGTCAAACAGAAAGTCCACTTCAATAGGGTCAGCATGGAGCTGGACGTCATGATTCTTGGCTGCCCTCTCAATAAGCGCATTATATGCCGCAGAGTCCTCAGTAGGTGAGGTTTTGACCGTATTTACATGAGTGTCTGGGGCAGTTTGTGGATCCCCAGAGTCCGCAGCATCTGCCCATGTGTCATGTTGATCTTCAGGATCAGTGTCAGCAGGGTAGTTGTACTCATCATAGTCACCTTCCCCAGCCTCCACATCTGAGTAAGTGGGCGAGACTGGAGCATTGTCCTGACCACGTGGAGTGATTAGTTCAACAAGAACGGGGGAATCCGTGGAATCCTTCTTCTTCTTTAAAGGAATTGTGTAGGACTCCATAGGCTGTGCTGGGGTGATCTTTCGCTTGTAAATGGAAAGTTTACCGGTGTCGGCGTCGATAAATTGTACCGACTGCTCCTCCAGCAGGGGTTGTCGATGCTTTGTGCCTACAACTGCAGGGGTAGGCTTCGGTCCCGTGGTCACATTCATGGACGCCTCGACGACCTTCCTGGGCGCGCACGCCTTCGGCGCCACTTTCAGCGGCAGCGTGAACTGAATCGGCGCCGTCGACTTTTGCGGTTTGGCGGCAGGCTTCGGCGTGGAAGTATCCTTCGGATCGACAGCGGAAGCCTTGTCCTTAATTCGTTTCAATGAGTCCGACACCTGCTTCGTGAAGGATGCGGACGGCTGCGTCGACTCGACAGGTGCCTTCGAGCCACCACCAGGTGCGGACTCGATGGTTGTGGTACTTTTGGCCTTGTCTGGCCGACGCGCAGGATTGACAGCTTTAGTGGCTCCGAGTCCTTTGTCTGTGTCGACGGCCCTCGGCGCCGAAGTCTTCGGGTCGACGACCTTGACAAGTACTTTCGGTGTCCCAGTCTTCGGCTCGACGCCCTTGAGCGACTTCACCGGTTCGACAACCTTCTTTGGCTTTGTCTGCACCGACAGGTCTGAAGACGTGGAGCCGACCAAGGGGACACGCACTTTTTGCTTCGACGGCGCCTCTATCACTTTCGGTTTCGTCGACACCGAAGCTTTCTCTTTCAGTTTCGATTTGACCAATGGCGGCTCCTTAGAAGTGTCCGTAGCCGGGCCCTGGGGCGAGACTGTGGGACTTGGTGCAAGATCTAGGTTAAGGCCTTGTGGCGATCCCTCGACCTGAGCCGTAGATATTGTCTGAACGGGGCATGGCCCCTCGCTTGAGCTATCTTCCGTGGCCCCATAGGCCCCATCGTCGTCTCCTACCTCGTCGACGATGTCTTCTGCATCGAGCATTTCTACGTCTGCGTCGTAGTTGGAGTCGATCTCTGCCGCTGGATTGGAAATCGGCTCTCGATCTTCTTGCTCATCTGCTTCTTCTCCCTCGGTATCGAAAATGTTCACCGGGTCAGGTGCCGTCTGCTGGGCCTCCTGGCGCGCCACGCGCCAAAGTCGAATCGTCTTCTTGGAGCGGAAACGAGAACAAGCCATACAGTTGGCTTCATCGTGATCCGGCGACTGGCACTTGTTGCACACCGGGTGGACGTCGATGTGGGGATACTTTGAGTTGCACACGGGGCACCTTTTGAACGGGCTCCGTTCCATGATGTTTCGTCGAATAAGGCTTGTTACGTCGACCGGGCCTCGAGCACCGAACTGAGCTGGAACAGAGCTGGGCACCGATCGAGACAATACCGACGATATAGGAAAGGCCCTTCGAAAAAAGAAAAGTTTCTATTGATTCCGAACTTGAGTGATCAAATATGCATCCGAACCCAATGGCGGAAAAAATCAATCTGGGGATGGAGTCGATGCCCATGCGCACTGTAGTCCAGGGGAGGAGCCACCTATCTCGTGATACTTCGAAGACTCTTCCAGGACAACAATGTGCAATCATCCGGACCCAACACTAGGCGGCGATCTATGCTATAGATATGAATTCAGCAGCCCACATGCCTCGAACACAAGATTAGGACTCATGCTTGCCTGTCCCTTGTCTCATGAGTTGTGGTAGGACCGGCATGAGCTTGCCTATCCAACCCGTCCAGAGATGTTAGGACAGGAGTGTCCACCTGTTGGACAAACTAGGCAAAAGATCTATACCTTTTCCTATTGAATGGGAGGGATTTAGGTTGGAATTAAGTGATATATTCTCACTAACTGATATCAATGTACCTAAATGGTTAAGTAAAGGAGCCAATTCCTCTCTTACAATCACTCTTAAATGATTCTTCAATTCTGCCATCAAGTCTGATGCCCAGGGAGGTGAATTCAAGCCTGCTCTGGGAGATAGAAGGCTATGTTGATTTTGTTCCTGCCCTTCACCCTCCTCATTGGTGACTTCAACACCACACACAGTTTCTTTCTTTTAGGACCCGCCTCAGACGTTTGCTTTCGTTTCCCATTCTTGGGAATACTAGTAGTGTTCCTACCTCTTCGGGCAGCTTTCCTAATTGGGGCATCTCGGGGTAATGATGGTGGTGAATCTGCTGGAAGAGTTTAAGAAGGAATTAGCAAGGTAAATGGATCGGGCATTGGAGTGCATAGGTATGGTGTAAGCTCGATTTCTTTATTAACCACCCGTATAGCTCTCTGCAGCATTTTATGATTTGAGGTTGGAGGGAATCCGAGACCACTGGTGTTTTTTGATTTAGGGAGACATGTACGTTTCCCCATTTTACAATCTAATGCGACTCCAGCACCTAGCCCACGCGTTAACAGCACCCTTACATAATTCTACAGCAAATACTTTCAACTTTAAATAATAATATAACAAAGAAAAAGATACTGTCACCACCCAAGCCGACAGCTTAATTTTAGATGGCCATCACACATTTAAGTACTACTTAAAGGAACAAGTAGTATGTTGCGCAATCGCCGGATTGCAAGGGTTAGTTCCCTATCTACTTTCCTTTGAAGTGGGCCCTTTCTGTACCCCCTTGTACTGTTTTTGTTACGGTTATCTCTCCTCTTCCCCTACCCTTAGTAACACGTAGCATGTCTGACCCTGCCCCACTGTACTCACTTGAATACATCAAAAAGATTTGCGAAGGCCCGTCTCTGTTCTCCGATACCACCGACAACACCCCATCCAATGTCCCCTCCACTCTGCCTGACCAATTAGAGGAATTAAAGAAAAAGCATGTACGCCTAGAATTAATGACCCTTATGCTAAAACAATATCTTAAAGCAGAAATCATACCAGTTGGATTTATAGTACGGAATGTTCCCGGTATATTTACAGATAATCCCAAATACATTACCAACTTCAGCCATATCGGTACCACATGCTCGAGGCATTGGTTGGTCTTGGCTATTGAAATAGCTACTGAAACACTTTCTGCCCTTATATCTGAGATTGATGACCTTGAGAAAAAGATCAACGACACTAATCTACTCCCTGATGCCAAAAAGTTACTTGACCAGGTGCAGAAAACAGTGGACGATTTCTACAGAATCGAGCAAAATAAAAAACGAATAAGGTAAAAAAAGAAATTAAGTCCTTCCATATTGAAACTGCATACCCCTACCTCCAAAAAGATTTTTATACGAACCGTGCCTATTCGAATCCACACACCACCAGGCCTTGGGGTCGTTTTAACCAACGCCAGACCCTGGTTGGTTTTTCTGACTCCTCTGTCGACCAATCTGACAATTCTGACTCTAGTGATAACTCAGGCCTTTCTAATAGGAACCCTGGTCCTAGCAGGAATAATTTTTTAGACAGAGGTCAATCCAACCCACCTACCAGAGGGAAAGCCAAACGAGTCCCCCGCTGATACAACCCCCCCGGGGAACGTCAAACTCGGCAGAAGTTCTACCAGTGGTAGATACCAACACGATGAACATACAGACCATCCCCATCTTCAACCTATCCACACACAATTTATCTAGTGCCGAATCCTCACTCCTCAGCAAGGGTCTCTCCTTCGTGCCTACCATACGCACTCACTTTTTGGAGCTCCAGACGGAAATCCTCAGGTTTTTCCGGAGGGTTCGCCTGGAGGCTTTCTTTCAAATGAACCCCACACCTCTGGCTGTTTCAAATACCCCCTTTAGACCACCGTCTATCTTCTCTCCCACTGCAGGGATGGTGCCACCAGAGGTGATCACCTTTGAAAAGATGGTTACTAAAGATCTGAATGCCATAAAGGAAACCAAAAAAATCATTCCTTACAACTTGCCATTAGAAGAAAAGAAAGCCATCCAATCACTGAAAAACATGGACACATTGATCATCAAAAGTGCAGATAAAGGTGGTGGTATTGTCTTGCAAAACAGAGATGCATACACCGCAGAAATCCTTAGACAATTAGTAAACACCGACCACTACATGAGGCTCCCCACTAATCCTACTAAGGATTTACAGATCCTCATCTCGAAAGTCACTACAGAGGCTCTCGAACTAGGAATTATTAGCCAGAAAGAATTCCAATTTTTGAACATTAAATCGCCCAGAATGCCCGTAATTTACACCCTACCCAAGGTACACAAGTGCGTCTCCAATCCACCGGGAAGACCTATTGTATCGGGTTGCGGTTCTATTCTTGAGCCCTTGGGGCAGTACGTGAATTTCTTTATTAAAGATTTTGTACCCATTACCCAGTGCTACGTCAGGGACAGCATGGCCATGGTGAACCTGATTGAAGAAACACCCTTCTCTGTGGGTGACCAGTTACTGTGTACAATGGACGTCGAGTCCTTGTACACAAACATCCCCAAACTGCCGCCCTTCTGGTCATACGTGATATCCTTGAAACCAGACCGAGACCCCATCGGGTTCCTTCTGTCTTCATCCTCCAATTGTTGGAAATATGTTTGACAAAAAACTTTTTTTCTTTTGACCAGCAATATTTTCAGCAGGTGAAGGGTACATCCATGGGGGCTATTTTTGCCCCCAATCTGGCGATACTCTTCATGGATAAAATTGAGACTGATACCATTCTGACGCCATCTAATCCATTTTCGTCTGCCATCTCCATCTGGAGGCGTTACATCGACGACATTTTTTTAATTTGGAATAACGATCTTGACAGTCTGAACCAATTTATCCATTGGCTCAATAATAATTGCTGTGGACTGACATTCACCAGTACAGTTGACACCCAGTCCATCCCCTTCCTTGACCTCACCATCTACCAACTTGATGGTTCACTACACACAAGATTCTACCGCAAACCCACTGAAAGGAATACGTTGTTATGCTACAATAGCAATCACCCAAGAGCTCTTAGGGACTCCCTGCCCTACTCCAAATTTCTCCGCATCAGACTGAATTGCTTTGCCAAAGAGGATTATTTTAAGGAGGCCGCAGTCCTATCGGACAAGCTCAAAAACAGGGGTTACCCAAATAGGTTGGTCAGAAGAGCAGTCAAACGGGCATGGTACTGCCCAAGGGAGGTCCTCCTTTGTCCCAAAGAAAAATAATCCAATCCAAGAATAGCATGTGTGACTACATTCTCACCTGCTTCCAATGCTGTGAAAAAAAGCATAATCAAACATTGGCCAACCCTCAATGTAGATGCCTTGCACATTGACCGTCCTTTGTTTGCTTTCAGGAAAAGCTCGATTCTTAAGGACCATCTGGTCAGGGCCGCTCTACCTAGCCCCCCTACACTTAGTACAATAGATTCCCTGTGGACCCAAACGCCACTCATGCAACGTTTGTGATTTTACCATCGAAGGCAAATCGTTTGTATTTAATGATGTCACTGTCAATTGAAAAAGTTTCACCAATTGTAATAGCAGCGATGTAATTTATTTGATCCATTGTCCTTGCAAGCTTATATATGTTGGACAAACTAGGCAAAAGATCAAAACAAGGATAGGTCAGCACCGCAGCCGAATCCCCTGCAAGACCCCCAACGCTCCTCTGGTGGACCACTTCACTGAAAAAGGACACAATGACAATGACCTTAAATGGACCGTCCTGAAATCTGTGAAGCTACCGCCTCGTGGAGGAGATATTGGACACCTACTGAACAGAGAGGAGTTGAAAATTATCCTACTTATGGATAGCATAAGGAATGGACTAAATCGCAATGAGGACTGGACCTCACTTTTCTGAATATGTACCTCCACGTTCTATTACCTGCTTAAGCTGAATCCTTACTGTTGAGGTTTTTAAAAAAGAATTGCCCTTTCAATGTCACTTGCATGGCCAGCAGCAAATAACCATATTGCAATTGGCATCTTGTATTTTAATCACTCACATCATCACCACTTGCGTGTTTATAATTATTATTGCACATTCTCCACTGCGCCGTTCACTAACCCCCTTCCAATATGGCCACCATACCCGGAACCCTCTGCCCCTCCCAAAATGGCCGCCGTATCATGTCACTCGCCAGATCACAGCCCCTCCCAACATGGCTGCCCGCCTATTTCATGCTGCACGCCCAGAACCTAGCGTCTGACCGGCGCGATTCGGCCCTCCAGACGGTTGTTGTAGTTCCATTGTGAACTCCAAGGTAAGCGTTGCTCTAGTCCCCAGCCCATCACCCTCCCACCGCTAATTACCCTGACAAGACAAGTGGATCTCTAACCCGCAATTGGTTATCCCAACAGGTGCCTCATTGTAGGCTTCCACCGCCACGCGGCAATATCCCTCTCCATCATCCCCCTCCACCCGGGATCATCCTGCAAATTGGGTAAGCGGCCGTTGGCTATATTGCGCCTTAATTCACCTATGGACCACCGCTCCTTCACCACCCTAACCCCTTGCCAATTTCCACAGAGATCCTTTCCTGATTCGTCTCATCCTGTTCACCGTAGCGGCATCTGCTGCAAACGAGTCCCGCGCCATTGAGGTAAGAATACCTTTCCTCACCCCCCAGCCTCCGGCGACCGACTCTTCGGTTCACTAATTCTTCATCCCTTGTTATCCCTCTTTCAGGCTCATGAGCCCGGTACCCCCACGCTCATCCACCTTAATAACCTTCTACAGTCTATCGAGGTTACTACCAACAGGCACGACGGTTGCCTTCCTCGGTCTGTCACCCAAGGTAAACGCACATCCCAGGTTTCAGCCCCAGCTAGCCCTGACCCGTGTAGACCCAACTGGGGTCCCCTCCTTGTGTGGTTGACATCGGCATGACTGACACTTGCCCGGCACACAAATACACGTATGGCAGGCCTTATTCCGACTCACCTTTTCTCATGCACTTACGCCTTGTACGCCTGGCACTGGCACTCACCTGCACGTATGGCAGGTATCACCTTAAGCATGGTGTGGAAATCCAACTGCTCTGTGTTATCGGTAGAGGTCAGCTGGTTAATCAATGTCCCTTGTGTCTGTTTGTTCTCCCTTGTAATTACAGGCTTGCATATTCAGGCAATACATTGATTGTCCTGATGATGATCCTTGAATTTAACTGGATCGAAACGCTGTCGACAGTTCATGTAGTCTTTACACCAGTTCATTATTATGTGCCAAAATTGCGTTTTTTTATACATGAGCCAAGCTAATTGATTCTATCTAAATTCTATCTGCTCACTTATTGTAAATTGCCTGAGAAACATGCTACCCCTTGTGTATTCTAAATTGTTTGTCTAGCCTTGTTGGATACAGGATTGTGTCCCACTGTCAATATGTTGTTCTGATATTTTTCTTATCACATTATCGATTACATTTTGAGGTCCGGCTGGACTTTTTGTTCATTATAGCGCAGATTGTGGCCTATAATTATTCAATACTGTACCTCCCTTCTGTCAAGGACCGTTGTTGTTAATTTATATCACACATTTAAGTGTCTGAGTCTTTACAAAAGCGTCCAACTTCTGCGGGAACACCAATTTTAGGGAGGCCAGGCTAGAGTGGTAACTTGGGAATGTGGTGTCACGGTCAAAAAGCACCAATCGTATGGGCATATAAGCTGGCAGTCCCGCTAGTCTCCCCTTTTTTATCTTTTTTTCCTTCCCCCTGTTATGTTTTTAGAGCTTGACACCAGGTCTAGAGATACAAAGAATAACCTGGTAGTAGGTGGAGCACTTAGCCACTACAATAAGCAGAACAAAATCGAGAGGGCTTACCCACTTGGGCAAATATTACAAGATGGGCAAAGAGATGTGGCCCTGCCCTGCCCACCCGCCATTATCTTACTTGGGGGCCCAAAACCAATCCCATATCATTATTCTCAAACAGATGCTTTGATTAGAAAAGGCCACTCTGTGATCTATAAGTAAATTGCCTTCTCATAAGCTTCAGCCCATTATTCTCGTATATATCCTTTGTGAATAAGCTGGATGTTGAACAACTACCGTCTAAGAGAAGCTGCTACTCGTTAATCCTCCTCATTGCTTGTAATAGTAAAACTTAATGTGGCCTCCCCGAAAGTTGGCTTTCAGAGTATACAGGAAAATACTTAAAGAAGTGGACCATTCATTTACTGCATTGAAGTCCTGTTGGACATGCAGAATAAATATAAATTCTCTGATCCCCTTTTGTGACAACAAACTACTAGACTAGAGCAGCAACTCCGTTTCGGCAGATCAACCAGAGTCATTCAGGTAGGAGTAGGGGCAAACAAGACTCAGGAAGGAGAGGAGGAAACAAGTGGTGAGCAGTGAAGTGATTTTGGCCTTTGTTTCTTCACCAAAGAGGGACCAACCTATTTCTCTGTTTTTATTAGTTTATTATTTTAATTTATTTGGTCCTGGCCCACTCCTCTTGGGTCCAAACAATCATTACATAATCCAGTGGCGGTTGGATAGGCTTAAGGGATTGTTGGGTCTATGATTCCGCTGCAAAACTAGTTTCGCCTAGGTGTTGAGGAAGTGCTGACAAATCTTCAAAAACCCCAAAATTAAAATCTATCACCATCACACTTTGATAGAATCTTTTTGCTTATTTAAATCTTCAAGGGAGTCTGACAGTTACTTTTACAAAGTTAGCATCCCATACATTGATCTTGGTAATGAAGAACAGCTACAACCACCACAAGTGTGTTTTGTGAGTGACTGGTTCTTTAGCTAACATTTAGTACCGTATTTAATTGTTCTCACTTTTTTGCTGTAGATGTCCTAAATGCTTTCACTTAGCACTTCATACATTTTTTGTCTCCCTCCACACTGTACACCATGAAATTATGTTGCTGGAGTTAGAAACTCTTGCATGTGAAATAAACAACATGTTACATGTAAAATAATACGATGCTACATTTGTATTTGTGACGATCCTTCTTCCATGCAGTCTACAATAGTTGCTTGTACAGGAATCCAAAAATAAAGAACTCTGTGTAAAAAGAACCACTCATTTTCTGAGAAAATAACAATGGTATTAGAGAAAACACAAATTAGTGATCAAAACCAACTTTAGGAAGGCAGTGTCAAAGCAGGTTGTTTAAAAACCCGGCTTGCAAGCCTTTGTATTAAAAAATAAAATATGGGGTTATCTGTAAACTCAAATTTGAAAATCTAAAGTTAGGCTCAGAAATAGCGGACCTGCATCATAAATCAGTTTTTAAGAATTAGGTAAAGGTTTTAAAGGCTTTTCAATCAAATTAATAATTAATTCATGCAAGTATTCCATCTTCACTCTTTCACTAGCCCAACGGATACTGATAAATCTCCCATTAATTCAGTCGTGTGGAAGACTTAGTTAGCCTTTGCATTATGAACTCACAATGTGCAGACAGCCCTAGTTAGTAACCACAGGGTCAGGTTAAACTCATGCATCAGTATAGCAGCCTTCAACAGATGTTTCTGTAAAAAAATTAATTCTATATAAAATGTCAAAGGAGGATGCACATTACCTGGGATGCACAGGTTATAGAGAGGAACGCTCCAAAGCATTTCTGGCAAATCTGACATCCAGTGGTTGTTTTTCTGAACACATCTGCAGTGTTTTTGTAAAGAACATTTCTTGTGTCGTACCATCGTTGTGCTGTCTGCTCTGAAAAACAAATCATGTACATGTTTTAATGATCTCTTACCTGAACATACCAATCAGAATACCCATATACCACAGCTACAACATGCAAGACTTCCTGTGCATCACAACATAATTTAATCTTCACAGATTGGAAACAGTTTGAGGATAGATTTTCCAACATTCTGTAGGTCCCAATTATAAAAAGAACAATCGATGGGCAGAAGGCTGAACCACGGCATGCATTCACCCCAGTACAGAGATCTGGGCCTAAATCATTGTTTTTTGCTCCCCTCGCCATTCCAGTTTAGACCCTTTCATATGCAAATCAGTCTTGACCCTGTTCCCCAAACTGCCAGGCCAGGTCCTCCCTGGACTGGAAATAAGCATCCTAGGACCGGTTTCGGGGTATCACCCCTCATCAACCAGGCTAGATTGACTAAAGTGGCATGGGACCCACGTCTGGGCATACCCGTCCCACTCGGGTGACAAATGCAAAAAGAACAATTGATGGACAAAATGCTGAGCAATGTCATGCGTTCACACCAGTACAGATCTGGATAATTAATCTATTCACATACATGTACTCAGAAAGTCTTTAGTAGGTATTTTGTTACTAGACCTGAACATGTCACAGATCTATCAGGAATAATGGTGGACAGTTCTGATGCACCCTCATTAGCGGGTGCTGCTTAGGAACCATCTACATGGAACCCATACTCCTGAAACATCAGGGGTCCTGACACCCTACTCTGAGTCTCGGCTCTGTTATGAAGTGGCCATCTTGGAAACTAAATAAAAAAATCGGACACATTTAGGGCCACGACTCCGGCAGCAGACTACAGGCAGTAGTATTCTCCCCGGCAGCTGGAGAGGCAGGACACAGAGGGTGGTAATAGGTAACTGGCACAGGCACCAGAGTACCGGGTAAAAAGGACAGGTGGAGTCATTGAGATGTGGAGCATTGAGGGCTCAGAGACACATTGGCAGACAAGGGCATTGAAGAACACTACCAAAGGGCACCAACAGGCAGGGCAATAAAAGGATACAGACTGGGGTCCGGGGATGGCACCAAAACAAAGGCGATCACCGGTGGCCTCCCGCCCCCTACAGTCTGTGCCTCATGTCAGTGTGAAAGAGGAAGTGGGGGTAAAGTAAGGTTAATGGGGTTTCCACAATAGGTATGCTCTTTTACAGAACAAAAGCACACAATGAATCGAATTAACTGATATTGTCTTCATACCCGCCGCATAGTGGATACCCAGAACCCGGAGTACTTATGTGAATTATAGCTTGACCAACCTTGTTAGAAGCTTGGTTGAATCTTAATTTCTAAAATTGTATTTATGAAAATCATTTTTCATTAAAATGTGGGTGTTAGACCTGGGATCACCAGACTACATAGGGTAGCTTGGCGCGAAGTAGGAAGGTCTTTCCCGAAGGCAGAAAGTATTAAGCTTCCGTCGCACCCTTACAGTAACATAGCGTCCATCCACTCAAAAATGACACTACACCGTAATTTTATAAAAGTAGAAAAGTTTATCTTTTCCTCTTTGAGTGTGCTTTCAATCACGTTTTTCTTAGTAGTTTCTCAATTCACATTTAATACTCTGCAGTTCACAATTCAGCAATAAATCATGGAATACAAGGAAATGTTACTTAGTCCTAACCTTAATCACAAGTTTCGGTACAGCTCAGACTATATTTCAGTGCTAGACTTTCTTTTGATCACATGTACAAAATGACTATAGATAAGCCTTGTGAATATCCATTCCAAATTATAATAGCAATAATTAGGCAGTGCTTAAGCCGACAATTAGCTGTAGTCAAGATTACAAAAGGAAGTGATTTATCTCCTAGAACCTATCACTCTCATTTGTAGTTGTAATTGGACTCCTTCTCAGGTAACTTGAACATATAAGGCATAAAGGACAGGTTTTGCTTCATGTACTTTGAACAGAGGAGTTACATTACTGCCCTCATGAATGAACTGACCCCTATTGGTTTTTCACAGTAAGCCTGGTTGAGTATGGGAAGAATAAACGCTGTATTTTAGTTCTCCGGACCTTTATCTTTGCTATTATTTTATAACTGATATCTCTCTTTTTTTTCTTTTTTTAATCAAGGCTGTTCCTGTATTATTGATTAGCATACATTTGCACAAAGCGCCTTTCTGCACTATTAACTTCTTGCACCTTCTTATTTTTTTATGATGTATTTTAAAAAGACATATTTATTCAAATTTTTACCCAGTAATCTATTTGTATACGCTGCTGTTCTTAACAAGATTTGCTTTTATTGCATGTAATATTTTACTACTGTTATGGATTTTGAAAAATAAGACTAGATTGATATTTGAGTAGCCAACATGAGGAGAAAGGTAGCGGCTTACATGTGGGCAGGGACATTAGTCTCCTCTGGTAAGCCACTGACATTTCACAGGAGTTGAGCTGCATGATTTCTATTAAATCATTTATAATAGTGAGCTATTCTCAAAGTAAAGATGTTTAGCTCAAAACATTAGGACACCCATGGATTCCACTGTTAGACCTGTCTGCCCTTTGGGTGGTCCCTCCTAATTATTTATTTATTTTGTCCCCTTTCTGCCTCCTAACCTTTGTTTTTTTATGTCCACTGGACTTTTTAGGTGTTGACCTAGGGGTTAAGTGCTCTTTGTCCCTATAGTCTTTTTCCCCTGCCTTAGGTGACTTTTCTGACTGAAACCACGGGATACACAAAATGGTGGCTTACAACTGTCACCTGTCTGGCTACCTCAGGAACCAGGGCCATAGAACAGAATGAGGGTTTCCAGAACCTTCTGGACTTCCCTGGACATTCTAGGGTCAGCCTATAAAAGGTGGAATATAGGATGGGGGCAAGGACACAGCTTTGCCTAATGCTTCTGAAAATCCTAAAACCTGGGGTACATTCATCCCCCATATCCAATTTGTGCTGTCAAAACAAGCATAAACCTATGAAGTGTGAGATTATGTCGACCGAGGTGCCCAACTCAATCATTGATTTTCATTGCTTTGCATGATTTGCCATGTCAAAAGCACTAGTTAGCTCTAAAGACCAGAGGCAAATATGTCCCAGTCTGGCATCCGTGTATTTGCCTATAATGAGGTTACGATTAATACCCTGCTCAATGGTGCCAATGTCCCGTCTAAACCCATACTAGGCATCAGTAACTCGTTATTCTGTGCCCATATCTCAAGCCTTTCCAGTATTATTCTGCCCATAATTTCTGCTGATGAGTAAAGGTGGGAAATCGGCTGGGAACACTTTGCCTCCCCCCATTTCCCTTTTTGAAAATGGGCGCAATTATGCCCTACGACCAGGAGGGAATAACTCCTTGTATGGCTGCATTGAAGACCTGGTTTAGTATGAGGAACCACAGATCTATATTGGACTTATAGACAGCTACTGGGAGGGACATCGTCGGGGTACTCAAGTGATCAAGGTGTAGATTATCTGCAATGAGATCCAAGATTTTGTATTTCAAAAATAAAAGTCCAGTATTTTAAAATGGCCCTGAAAAAAAATGCATTTAATTATGTTTTGCGTGCATCTATAGTGAGAAACTATGATGTAGACTTGAAACTCCCAACAACCCTACACTGTCATACAGGACAGCCACATTACATTTCTTTACCATAGACTTCACATGGTGAAGTTAATAGTGGCAGATGAAGATAAGCAAAAGATGTGAGCTTCGTCCCGCTTACTGCACCATAGGGACAAAAACGCCCCAGTGAAGGGTGAGATTTTCTCTCTCAAGCAGTGCTTGATCATTTCTCAGAATCCTAGTCAGCCAGGCACAGACTAGAGCTTTATGCTCCATAACATATTTTGCGGGAACTTTTGTAGAAATTGCAGAATTTTTTGCAAGAGTGACGATTTCGCTATTTTGTTTTTTCAAATAGCAAAATCCTAGAGGGTTTTATGTGTATTGCTTTGTATAAAAGGGTACAGTAATTAGGTTTTTAAATATATAGATTTTCGTTAGTTCTGCTTAACAAACATACATATTACTTATAGTTATATTATTCTATGTTTAACATGTAAATAAGTGATTGCATAATTAAGTAAATCTTTTATCATAACTATTTATCTACAATTGCTTCACTATAGATTTGCAATTTTTTTAAATAAAAACAAATACATTTACTTAAGGTACAGCATCACTTTAAAGTCTGAGTTTATTAAATACAACTTAAATCCACTTATATTACCTTCCTCATACATAAAAACCATCCATGTGCTTATGTATCTTTATATTTATTACTTTGCTTCTAATTTCTGCCCCAACTTATGTGATCACTAATCGGTCTCCTGTTCTGATCAACTCCATTACAGATTTGTGCAACCTCTCCCTACAGTTGGCCACTATTCCTCACAAATGGAAGACAGCCTGTATCAAACCCCTTCTTGAAAAAGCCATGGCAGACCCGCAGAATATGGTAAACTTCAGACCCATCTATTTGCTTCCTTTTATTTCCAAACTTCTAGAGTCCTTAGTAAATTCCCAACTGGTGTCATACCTCGAATCAAATCACCTGTTGGACCCCTCGCAGTCAGGTTTCCGTGCATCTCATAGTACTGAAGCTGCCTTAGTAGAGGTAAAAGACACCATCAAACTGGCTTTAGAGCAGGGATCTTCAGCCATGCTGGTGCTTTTGGGTCTTTCAGTTGCTTTCGATACCATCTCCCATCCTATCTTAGTGCAAAGACTTGGGGAGATAGGTATCAGGGGTAAAGCTCTAGAATGGATGAAAAACTTCCTGTCTGAACGTACCAATTATGTCCAGCTGTGCAAATTTTTATCAGCATCCGCAGTCCCTGATAAAGGGGTACCACAAGACTCAATTCTGAACCCCACCCTGTTTAATGTGTAAGTGCCCCCCCCCTGGCAAGACTAATCAGTTCATCTGGGTTTGAAACCATCTCTTATGCCGATGACACACAATAGGTCATCACTATGGACCATGACCCGACACTGACCAAAGCTACATTTAAGAAATGCCTATTGAGAATATCTACATGGATGACTAACACATTTACAACTGAACATGACTAAAACGGAGATTCTCCCGCTTGGGAAAGCTCATTCCACCTGGTCAGACGACTGGTGACCATTGAAGTTGGGCCTTCCACCCATTCCTAAAAATAGTAAAGAACCTAGGAGTTCTAATTGATGACAATCTTTCTATGAGTGAGCATGTCAAAACAGTCTCTGGAACCTGTTTTGGCCTCATGCGAATGCTCAGGAAGGTCTTTCAGTGGACCCCTACACAGACCAGGAAACCTCTGGCTCAGGCCCTGATAATAAGTCGCCTTGATTATGGCAATGCCCTATTGGTGGGAATCAATGAAAGCCTCTTAGCTAGGTTTCAGGTTGTGAATATCTCTGCCGCACGTTTAGTCCTGAACTTCCCCCTGCTACCCTTAGGAGCAGTCTCTCCGCTCCCTACACTGGCTCCCGATCAAAAAGCACGCCCTTTTTAAACTTCTTAGTTTGGTTTGTGAGACCCTTCATGGAAATGGCCAACTCTACCGAAGGTATAAACTGCAGCCATTCATCCCGGCCCGTCATCTCAGATCCAGTGATCTATTATTTCAACACCCCAAACGCATTCGAACGACCAAGTTCCGGAGCCGTTCCTTCTTATTCTTAGCCCCCCCATCGCTGGAATCAGCTACCTCCATCTATTCCAGCATGCCTTGACCTACCATTTTTAAAAAACTTCTGAAAACATGGCTATTTACTCAAGAATCTCTCTTCTTACATCGCGACATTCCCTGCTGCAAAGGCACCTAGAGATCCCCTCGGGAAGATTTGTGCACCTAACAAATAAATAAATAAATTCAGCATCTCCATTGCACTACCCAAAATCTCACCCTTTACCTTTCTCAATATATCCTCTACCGCCACTCTCTGACTCATCTCAAACCTCATTCTCCAACCCTATTTCTCAGCCTATGCCTCTCTCAATATATCCTCTACCTCCGCTCTCCCACTCATCCCAAACGCCATTCTACTAATATGATCCCCCAAATAACCCTTTCTAGACTCTTCCCTCCACTACCTCTCCGTGTTTGATCTCATACCTCTTTTACTATTTAGAGTGCCCAAACAAACCTTTCTAAACCCTTCCCCCCCTATTGTAGAGCTAAAAAAATCTTTTTAGACCCTACCTTTTTCTATACCCCCAATATCCTTTTCAATCCAAATAACAGACTAACATGTCCACACTCAAATTAATTTAATATTTCCCTGTATTAAATCTCCACAAAACATGTTTGGAACATGTTTGTCTACCAGAGTACCATGCTACCCGACGAAAAGCAATTCAAAGACTCATCAGGGGGAGCAAGCGCTATACAAGTGCAGACCCTTCCCTCTTCTATCCCTCCACTATCCTTTTCAATCCAAATAGCAGACTAACATGTCCACTGCTCAAATAAAATTAATTTCATATTTCCCTATACTAATTCACCACTAATCCTTTTTGGGGTCCCGGAGTAGCATGCTACTCGCCGAAAAAGCACTTCAACACCTCAACGGTAGTAAGCGCTATATAAATTACAATTAAAATTGCCAAACCCAATAGCTCTCACCTTAGAGGCCTATTTCCAAAGCGAATTTTGCCAAAGAGCTTTAAAAACAACTAACGTGGGGGAGAACACAACATAGGCAGATGCAGAGAGGAGAGGAAGCTGCCCTGGAGGGTCGGCTGGGGAAAGCAACAAAGGCAACACAGGGCGGGCACCAAGCAACAATGGCTGAGGACGGAAGCTGGGCAGGGAAAAGTGGGAGATTTGACGGGCGCCCCCTAAAGGGCAACAGCTAGTGGGTGAGAAAGCACTGAGGGCTTGATTAAGAGTCTGGGGATCAGAGGACCACCAGACTTGTGGTAGAGCGGCGGTGGTGGTCTTGCGACCGCCACATTAGGACCCTAGCGGTAGTGCCACCCAGAGGACCTCCAACTCCACCAGGGAACTGCCATAACCTGGCGGTGGCCCAGAGGTATCTATATGCTTGGCAGGAGCGCTGATTTCATGGAGGTCTTTCCTCCATGAAAACAGTGGCGGTGAGGAAAGAAAATGGGCCCTGCAGGGCACCCTTGTGCCACACGCTTTATGGAGCACACAGGGGGGCAGAATATGTGCCCCCTGTGTGCATGCACAGAAGTTCCAGCAAGGCATGGGCACGGCATGGACTTTGCAGTCATGCTGGAACTTCCTAGGACGTCCCCATTGAGCTGCCTATTTTATAGGCGCCGCCATGGGAACAGCAAAGGAAATGCCAGCAAATTACTTGAAAAGTCATTATTGGGTGGGCGGTCCTCAGGTGGCTTTGGTGCAGCCGCGCCAGCGGAGAGCCGGCACAACCTCGCCAAAGTCGCAATCGGGCCCAGAGTGTCAACGGATCACTAAGCAGCAATAGGGTGTTTTTACTCAAGCTTTGAGGAAGAGACGCCCTATCCTGGTGTGCTACACTGATACAGCTACCTCCCAAATGGTAGAGTGGATTAAGGGTGCACTGGATCAAATTGCACCGGTAGTTGGTCATACCATTAGAAGACTGAAGCCTTCGGTGGAATGGTTCAATAAGAAGCTAGGTGTCTAGAAAAAAAATACTGCAAATGTACAGAATGCATCTGGCGCAAAGATTTCAACCTCACTGACATGGCCAATTATAGCACAGCCCTGAAGGATTACCATAGACACATCAGGACTTTGCAACGCAACTTCTATGCAAGCCAAATAGAAATGGCACAGAATTCCTCCTGGGAACTCTTCTTGATAATAAAATCTCTCTCCTCTCTTCATTGCGTCTCAGAAGCAAACTGGCAGTCTGGGGACTGCTGCAATGTCTTGGCACAATATTTCTCTGACAAGGTCGCTTCTACCTATGCAACCTTTCTAGAGGCTGTCAGAAATGCTTCCCGTCTGCATGTCTGGTTTGAAACTTCAGCAGATAGTGATGCACTCTTGAGTCTCAAATCTGCCACAACGGAGAAACTTCTCCCAATATGGACATCTTTGAAATCAGAGGCCCCTTCCAACCTCGCTGCTCCCACCATTCTGGAGCGAGGTTTGACCATCATGGCTCCAGTGCTATGCAATCTTCTTAACAGGTCTTTCCAGGACGGTCAGGTCCCTCAATTGTGGAAACATGCCACCATAGAAGCCACTACTTGACCCCACCAAGCCGGAGAAAGTGCTCCCCTTTGTTTCTAAGGTGCATGAAAAATACATGAACCAACAGCTCTTCTCCTTTATTGAAGGAAGGGATCTTCTTCATAAGACTCAATCTGGCCTTTGCCCCCAATATAGTGCACAGTTCGCACTGCTGCTTACCTCTGAATCCATCCGCCAGGTTGTCGTCAGAGGAAACACTACAGCACTGCTCTTGCTCAGCACAACCTTTGACCCGTGTCCCACTGCCTTCTTCTTGAATGGCTGTGGCACCGGGGAATTAGTTGCAAGGCGCTGCTGTGGTTGGCCTTTTTCTTACAGAATCACACCTTTTAGGTGGGGCAAAAAAACATTTTCTTTGTAGGTTCTCTCACTGCAGCAGGGGGTGCCTCAGGGCTCTTCTCTGAGCCCCACTTATTCAATCTGTATATGTGCCCCCTGGATGATATTATCGAGCATTAAGGCTTTAACATCAAGTCGTACGCTGATGATACGCAGACGGTAATCACTCTTTCTCAGGATGCGGCCAATACTGCGGTTCTGCTTAGATCTTGCATGATGAAGGTGGCAGAGTGGATGGGCCTCAGCTGTCTCAATGTAAATGTTCGGAAGACCGAACTCCTCATCATTGGCAAGCAGCCTTCGATTTGGTCATTCGCCTGGTGGCCTGATTCCCTTGGCTCCCCTACCTGTGTTCAAATCTAAAGTTAAAAATCTAGGTTTCAGGTTCGACTCAACATTATAATTTGACAGCAAATAACTAGTCTAGTGGGGCAATGCTCTGGGATCCTAAAAACCTTGACATAAATCTGTGGTTTTCTACCAGAGGCAGGCAAGAAGACAGTGGTCCAGTCTCTGATCATGTCCAGACTGGATTACTGCAATGTTCTATATCTGGGGGTCTCGCAGTCATTACGTATGAAACTTCAATGCATGCAGAACGCATCAGCACGGCTGCTGCTAAACTTGCCCAGACTTTCCCCTATAGCCCCCGCTCTTGCAAAGTTGCACTGGCTTCCTTTGAATGAAAGGGTCTCCTTCGAAGCCATCTGCTACTGTTATTGCATCCTCAATAGCAAAGGTCCTGGGTATCTGCATCCTTTAATTACATCTTCTACCCCAAGAAGAGAATTGAGATCTGCTGGGCCTCATTGGCCAGTATTCCCAGCATTAAAAGAGCTCCTATTGGAGGATGTGGCTTTGGCTTTCGGTTAGGTAGGAAAAACCAGAGCCACGTTTCCGAAAGAAGCTTAAAACCTGGCTTTTTAGATCTATATAGTACCTTGCGATTCATCTGATATGGTCTTTGGGAGTGAAACCGCAGTGCTGGGACACTTCAGAGGAAGTAGCACTGCGCTTTATAAGTTACATTATTATTATTATTATTATTATTATTATTATTAATGGAGGGAAGGTGGGCGGGCGGACACTAAGAGACATAAGAAACTTAGGAAGGGTGGGCAGGGTAAAAGCAACAATGGTAATGGAGGCAAAGTAGGTAGGCTGGGCAGACACTAAACAACAGCGGCAAGAGAGGGAGGGTGAGCAGGGAAATACTGGCCACAGCAATGGGGGGGAGGGGAGGGGGATGGGCTGGGAAAATGCAAAACGGTAATGCAGAGAGGGTGGGTGGTTAGATGTGGGGCCTGGGGGGAGAAACAGCCCTCGGGAGAGAGACAATAACATGGTGCATGGGATAGAAACAAATGGGTGGGGAGGTGGTAGTGGATGAACCAACACATAGGGAGGGAAGGGGGAGAAAGATTCATGCAAGAGACAACAACGTGGAGAGCAAGAGGGGCAGGACAGTGGAACAAGGGAGAGGAAACAACTTGGGGCGCTGTGGGTGGGACGAGAAGAACGTATTTGGAGACATCTAGTCAACACTTGCACTACCATGGCGCACCATCAAAAATATTCTCTTATTTGCATGAAACCATGCTGCTATGAAAAGGAAGGGATACACCTTCACATTATCAGGATGCGAAACAATTACCCACACATTTAATATTAAAGATGAGGCTAGGGAAGCATCTTAACTGCGTTCTGCGATGTTGAAGTGTACTGGAAATATGAAAGGCAGGCACAAACGGGCACAGTGCTCGAGGGCAACTGGTGTCTTTTACCCTCTCGTGTGTTCACGTATGATTGAGCAAGCCTGTCAAAACTAACACTTGGAAGCTATCAGATAACTTGTGAGCCAACATTAAGGAAGAAATGTTCAAGATGAGGGACATGGGGTGCACTCCATTATTCTTAGGAGGCACCATGCCAACAACCATTATCAGTTTTTTTACAACCCCACACTAAATCTAGTAGCATTGTACACATACGCGTCTTGATAGAGCATATTGGGAGGGGCTTGAACTACACAGCCCAGAATGCCGCTTGCTATGCGACTGCTGCGTCATTGAATGCATGTTGTTATTGCACAAATACAGGCAACAGCATTAAGATGAGAAGGGAGATCCAAAATCAGACGTATCCACAAGGGGAGACCTTTGATGAAGTAAGCTATTCCCTTGTATTGACCCGAACGGGTTGATTCAAAAAGAGGTCCTAGGGGCTGATATACTTACCATTGTATATATTTTCTTCTCCTCCTAAACAGTGTGTGACTACAAAACTTCCCTCATCCCGTTTCTTTAGGGGTGGCAACTCTGTTGGTTTTTAGAGGGCGCCAGGTGATGACTGGGATGTGGGGCTAGCGTCTGGCTTACAGCGGAGGTAGGTTTGGGAATACCTCCTTAGAGAACTTTACATTTCATTTACATGTAGTTCTTTCCTTCTTGATCTCACTACTGTCCATGGGTTCATTATTTAGCTCCTTAGTCGAATGATCAGAAAACGTACACCTAGATTTATATGTAAGTGTTGGCCTCAGCATTTATTGTATTATCTTACAGGAGGTAATTGTGCTTTTTCCTTTAACAGAGGTGTTTGTAAGCAGTTTGGAATGAGTTTTGTTCCGACAAATCGATTTAAAAACTTAAAACATACATACAGAGGGCTTTCACTCTGCCCAAAGAAGCATTTCGCTGTCACCTCATGCTATTGGTTGTTTTGTGTATCCTTCCCCACCTACAGGGGACTTACATTGTAATTCAGGAGGCATTATTTTACATATGTAAAGTACTCTGAACCATTGCACACTAAGGGCCATATGTAGGTAACGGGGAAATATCGATTCCTAAATACCAAATTTTGCCGATTCGGTATTTAGGAATCGGTATTCCAGATGTCGGTAAGAATTCGGTAAAAAATACTGAATTCTTGATATTCCTTATTACCGAATCGGTAATTGAGATTCGGTAATAATGAATACCACCTATTCATTCCTATGGGCTTGGAGGCCCATTGGAATGAATGGAAGACATTCGGTATTACCGAATCGGTAAAACCGGGAGGTAGTGGAGAAGTGTGGCTCAATGGTTAGAGCGGCAGACCCTGATGCAGAGGTCTAGCCCGGGACCAGGGTTCAATTCCCCGTCTCGGTGGGTCTTGGGCTCAAAATTCCACGGACCTGATAATTCTCGCCTCGGTGCCTATTCCAATCATGGACTCCCACTCTGCAACTCTGGGCAATAGCTTTCTTAATCTCCACAACGGCCCCCACAACGCTAAGGATGCCTGGCCTCCACCTTGGGGGTGCCCAGGAGTGGACACCTCACAGGGAAAGCCAGGATGGGTTCCACAGAGGTATTCGTACAAGCGCCTTGAGACCCTTGCGGGTGAGTAGTGCGCTATACAAGTATCAATTTACAATTTACATATTTCAAGGGTGCCAGGGCATCCAAATGACACCCTGTTGCACCCCTGAAATGTGCATGTGTGCACATGTGGCACACATGCATGCCCTAAGGGAATGGATGTGTGCCACATGGCACATTTCAAAAAGCCAAAAAGTGCTTTTTGAAAGGAAATCACTATTTACCACCAACTTGGAGTTGGTGGTAAATAGTGATTCCTTAAGGCTGAGGTGCAGTTTTAAGTGCTACCTACATTGCATATAAGGAATCGGTATTACGGATTCCTTAAATGCAAGGCCATAAGGAATCGGTATTAAGGAATCAATATTTACAGAGTCCTTAATACCGAATCCTCCCTACATCACAAATGCCTAAATACCGGTCGGTAACGGTGAAATTTCACCGTTACCGACCGGTATTGGGCCACCTACAGATGGCCCTAAATTCTTTATTTCTTAGAAGCACTGTATGCAGATTTTTTTTCAGTTCCAGGTGCATTTTTAGGTGTAAGCCTACCAGACAGTGCAGCTGCCTGGTTTGCTAACAACATCTTGGGGGCATTTGGAAAGCTTCTCTGGGAGTGCATTTTGCCCACTGCTTACAACTGGCGTTATGGTTTGTAACTCACATTTGCTTGTTTTCTATTTGCTGACTTTATTTGTATTAGGCTGTCCAGGTGGAGTTGGTCCCTTCTTCAAACCCTATTTACTCTATTCTTCCACCAGTACTGAATTTCTGTAACTGGGCCATTAAACCTTATTCTTATCTTGTAAGATTTGCGTGCATTCAAAGACAGGTCAAATGTCAGCCTCTGTCTTCCAGGGAGGGTGGTGTTTACTTTTCTTTCTTTGACTTCAAAGTGAGAAGTTTCAAGTGACAACCATGCTGGCTATTCCAGGTGTATGGTATGTTATGCTTTTTTCTAGCACAAAGCAAAATTAAAAATGTCTGCAAATGAACCGAGTAGATATTTCACAATATGGAAAGCACAATATTTGGTAATTCTGAAGTGTATTGGAAACAAATATTTTAATATGATGAAAACAAATGAATACTCTAGGTGATGACATTTCCACACATTATCGTTTGAGCACTGTATACCTTTATGAGTAAAACTGTGTGTCTATGCCTATGTAATGGTAATTTCAACTGAAGATGTGCTGTCTGTAATGGCAATGCACTATCACACCATCCATACTCCACTTTACCCAACTGCACTCTGCTCTGCAGCACTTCACAACACTACTGCACTCTACGCTGGCACCCCTCTACTCTATGCCACTGCATTCAACACCACTCTACACCACCCCGCTGCACTCCGTGCCAGTGCACTCTACCCCACACTACGCTACACCACTGCATTCTTGGCCATTGCACTCTACGCCTATCCATCCTATTTTGCTCTTCACCGCTGCACTCTACGACACTACGCTACTCCACTCTATTCCACTCCCCTCGATGCCACTGCAATCTATCCTGCACCACTCCATTGTACTCCACTGCACTCTACGCTACTCTATTGTACGCCTCTGCACTCTAAGCCACTGTACTATATACCACACAACTCAATACCAATACACTCTACGCCACTGCTGTCTACGCCAATCTACTCTGCACCACTGCACAGTACTCCACTCTGCAACACTCTATGTCACTGTACTCTATTTCACTCTACTCTACACCACTGCACTATGTCACCTTATCAGCACCACTCCATGCCACTGCAATCTGCACTAATGCACTCTATGCCACTCTGCTCTACACCACTATACTGTACGACACTCTACACTCCAACAATGTACTCTACCACTGAATTCTGTGCCACTCTACTGTGCACCACTCTATGCTACTACATTCTAAGCCACTCTAATCTAATGTGCACAGCTGCAATATATGACACTGCACTCTACACCACTTCACTCTACGCCTCTCTACTCTGCACCACTCTACTCTATGCCAGTGCACTCTACCCCACTCTACTATGCACCACTGCACTCTTAGCCACTGCATTACTGTACTTAGCACCACTCTACTCAATGCCAATGCACTCTATGACACTACCCTCAACGCCACGCTAATCTATTCTCCACCACTGCACTCCACTCTATGCCACTACAGTCAATACCACTCTACATCTCTGCCCTCTACCCTGCACCACTCCACTCTATGCCTCTTCACTCTACTCTGCAATACTCTACTCAACTGCACTATACGCCAATCTAATCTACTCCGCACCACTCTACTCTACGACACAGCACTCTACGCCAAAGGACTCTACACCACTTTAATCAAAACCAATTCACTGTATGCCAATCTACTCTGAACCACTTTACTTTATGCCACTTACTCTGGTCCACTCTTTGACACGGCACTCAACGGCACTCCACGATTCGACACTCTGTGACACGCTACAACTCTCTATGACATTCTACAATACTACTCCACCCTACAACACTCTACGCAACTCACTGTACACCACTCCATGCCACTTTACTCCACTCTCTTCTACAACACACTACTCCACTCCTCTACTCTATGCCACTCCACTCTGGGCCACTCCCAGTCAACGATAATCTACTCCGCTGTATGCCACTTAACTCTACAACACTTTAAGCAACCCCCTCTATGCCACTTCTCTCTTCTCCACACCACAACGCTCTATGCCACTCCACAACACTGCACTATTCTCTGACACTGTACGCCACTTAACTCTACGCCCTTCCACTCTACAACACTTTGCTCCCTCCATGACATTGCACAACACTCCACACCACACCACTCTACTCCATGACACTCCACCTCACGCCAATCTACTCTACACCACTCTATGCCACTCCAGAACACTCCACTCAACATTACAAAACTACACTCCCCTCCACTCCATTCTCCTTTAACCCACTAACATTTAGCCATGCAGAACAGCCGCCACGCTGGTGTACAACATGGCTAAACCAGATTGACAAGGCCAATAGCTCTTGCATAGGAGAGACCTAATGGTTTTGCCAATGTTTGTTAATGCTTTAGTCAACACTCAAATTTCAAGCCATACCTAGTGACTTATGCAATGCTTGTTAAGATGAGTTCCTCCAGTACATAAATAGATCACTTAAAGTATAGGGGACCGGCTGGGGTACCAAACAATTTATTAGTAAGCAATTTTGTCTCTAGTGTTTAAATGTATTGCCTCGGCACTTCTAGAGAGTCTCCCGATCCCAAACCTCATCTTACTACTATGATCTCCCAAATAACACTTTCTAGACTCTTCCCTCTTCAAGCCCGCCATTATCCTATTCAGTACAAATAACTGACTCACATGTCCACCGCTCTAATAGACTTATATTTCCCTATACTAATCCACCACTAATCCTTTTGGGTTCTGGAGTAGCGTGCTACTCGCCGAAAAGCGCTTTGTCGCCTCGTCAGGGCTAGTAAGCGCTATATAAATACAATTATAATACAATACTTTTATCCGATCGTCCCAACAATCGGAAAATGCTCCTGTAGCGGCGGCGTTTTCCAGAAGAAAGTAGCAGAGTATTTCAACAATTAGCATTAGCCAGATTATGTGGCTTGTAACCAGCAACAAATCTAAGTGCACTGCAGTCTACAACCGATATCAATTAAAGTGTGCACTAGAACACTACCAGCCAGACCAGCCCAGGGCAGAGTCAGAGGCCATCTTTAACGCATTGACAAGTTTATCTCCACTAGTCAAGCTTTCCCATCTATGACACTGCAGGCCTCCGGTTCAGGTCTTAATCCTTTAACAAGTAAAATTGTTTAAATCCTACCTAACAGTGAAATTGGGTTATAAATGCGCTCAGCGGTTCAGCAGCGTAGCAAGGGTGTTTTGGGCAGTTGTGCAAGCAAGAAAAAATGTCCTCCTCAACTGGTGTTGGATTAATAAAATACAGCGATTATCATGCGTCAATGGGCCCCTCGGGGCTCTGGGCGCCGGTGCCACTGCACCAATGGGAACTATGCTGTTGCAGCGATTACAGTGCGCGCCTCTTTGTCAATAAAAATGTAAAGCATTCAATAAAGCAGCTGGGCACACTTCCAGTCGCATGTAATTACTGGGGCTAAAAGAATAAGGCTGTGTACACGCTCCGCAAGCAATCAGTCTCTATGGCATGCGGTATTTCTGGTTTTCAAACACCACACCGGACTCCAAGGCAACACGACAATGACACCGACTATATCGTGCCAAGTGGATTGCCAAATTTGGAGAGATTTAGTTTTGGAATATTCATCATCCGATTGGCAACACTGCAAAACACATAAATGCTTAATTTCAGAAACTAACTTAAAAGGATAAATTGTACATAGGAAATGGCTCTTTGCCTCTTTTTAAAAAAAAAAAAAAACTGTTGGAACGGGGGCTGGGTGCCTGCTGATTCTGATAGCCTGATGCAGCGTTATGATACTATTTACTATTAATAATAATATGTTTTAAGACTTTTAAAACCAAGTCCCAACTTCAAGCAAGTTTACTTATTTGTAGGTCTGGCTATAGACTTGCTAGAGCAGAACACCAAAAACAACAAGCATTGGCAAAGCCAATACGTCTCGCCTAGGAGGGCTATTGACTTTAGCAAGGTTTTGTAGCCATGCTGTACAGCAGCGCGGATGCTTTGCAGTGTGGCCAAAACTCATTTTGCATCGGAAAGTGTGTTGCTCCTAAATGTGATAGAATGATATTGACTTATTCACACCAAGGGTGAGTCGGCACCTATATGTGATTTTGCCTCAAAATAACACAGCACAATGCTGCTGGCAGGACTGAGTGCCAAGGATGACTTTGCACCATAATTTTCTGATAAATGTGTTTGAGTTCCTAAAATTGGTTCAACACCCTGCATCATGAGTTATTTTATACGTAAACGTGATACCACCAGCTACTTGCTTTGCACCAGTGGTGATTTTGCATCAGACTGCAATTTATACTCCTAGACGAATTCAACTCTAATTATTTTGCATCATGGGTGATTTTGAACTTCAATGTGCAGTCAATCGAGTGTCATACCATGCTAATTCATACATTTTTACATTCAATGTGATATTTTACTGCTGCATTTTCTCAATATCCCGAGTGATTTTGCATCTAAATATCATACTACAAACCGTCAGACTTTGTGAAATCGGCGATGTTGCACATAGCTGTGTGCATCTAAATGGGTTTTGTGCACCTAGAAGGATTTCCACATGCAAGCTGATTTTGCAGCAAGACTGGTTTGTGCAACTAAATGTGATGTTTGCACCAAATCGCGTTTTTGCTCCTAATAGACGTTACACACAAGAGCTGATGTGGATCAGAGAATGATTTTATACTTGCAAGTGATTTTACACCTTCATGTGATATTTGATTTTACAACTGTTTTGTTACTCCTGGTGATACTGCACCATGGGTGTTGTTGCTCCTAAATATGTTAACCCAATCCTCTTTACTTTGCGAAAGGGTCCTAAACGCGAGGTTGCACCGAAAGGTGACTTTTTGCGCGACAATTTTGTTTCGGTCTACTGGGCTGATATTGCACGAAGGTTGATTGTACACCTACATTTGATTTGGAACCCAAGTAGAATTTTTGATCCTATAAGTGTTTTCATATTTCTGTTGATATTACACCAAAAATTATTATTTGGTATGTCACCATTACTTCGTAGTCTATATTACGAGAGACATTACATCGCAGATAAGCACATCTCAGGTATGCTTTACTATGTGGGCCATTATATCGCAGGTAAGTGCATTATGTATATTTATGTTTCTGTGAAAAGTTCTCTCACCAGGTATATGGGATAGGACTGAAAATGTGACATAAGGTTTTCCGCGTACCAACAAAATTTACAGCTGCGAGGTGTCACATTGTTATGTGGGATACCTTCAGCTAATCCTGGCTTTTTACCCAAAGGCACTCTACTGCTAGGGTTTTTAGCTAACAGGTACAATGTTAAAAACTGAATTGCAAGTCTCGGAATTCAATATAATGTCTGTTAAAAGGTCAGGACTACCTTAAAGAGAGGCATTTGCCATGGGGGCATTAGGCAGCTATGAATAGTCACCTAACAGCAGCACCACCTTCATGAAGTCAGGCAAAGAGTACAGAAAAGCAGAGGAGCGTCCACCGCAACACCCATTGCTCTCCCCTTTCACAATAAGTACAGCATGAAAGGGTGCCTTATTTACAAGGCAGCATTAAGCCATGTTAAGTGGCTAACAGTGTCTTGTAAATAAGGCGAAACACCAATCGCCACAGGACCGTCACTAAAAGTGATGTTCCTGTGCCGATAGGGACTTGTAAATATGCCCCTAGATCTCTTTTAAATTAACGCTTTAACTGCGGCGGCAATTCCGCCGCGGTGCGGGTGTTCTAATGAGTGGGCGGGCTGCGACGGCCATTGGCCGTTCGCAGCACCAAGGAGGGAGTGCATCCGTCGGCCAACGGATTAAATATGTACTTTCTAACAAACACTGCAAAAAACATGTTTTGTAAACACTGGAAAGCACAGTTTTTGTCTATTATGGGGGTTAGGCGCTTGAATAAACACTGATAAACACCACTGAAATTCACAAAACACACCACACTGAAAACAGGACAGCGTTTGTGTGCTACGCCTGTTAGTATGCTGCCGCTGTTGTTTATTTTGAAATGATAATAACATGTATTGAATCCTTCGGGGGATCCTGGTCCTGCCAGTAAGACCTGCTTACCCCTTATGGAATCTTTCTCCATTGCTGGTCTGCAGACAGCAGGAGCTATAAGGTAACCAAGAACAAAACCAGTAGACCAGCTATAACCGGAAATGTTTACTATCTGCTACCTGTGGAAGTTATCCCTTGTGCATGGGAGTGCATAAAAGACACGGAACAAATGAAGTTGTTGCTCCAGCAGAGGACTCCCATGAACAAGTTGTAACAGGGTATGTTCCTGTGTGACCTGAACTGGTTTTGTAGGGGGTGGCTCCTTTGAATTAGAACCCATAGAATTGTATCTGTTGAAAAGTTTCATGATATTTTACAGCCAAAAACACATTTTGTTAAAGCTGCAACTTTAAAAAAAGAATGAATTTTCGGATGTCTGGAACACAGTGTCATGTGTACCTAAAATCACAATCTCCTCAGCTTCATTTTAATGGTTTTTACATCCTCTAAGCTTTTAACTGAAAAGCCTGAGGCTACAGCAGAAAGGCTGAAAATATATATCCAGCCTTGTGGAGCACTGCTCCATTCTGGGAAATAATTGAATCTGCTGAGAGGGGAACTTTAAAAAACGCTGTCCCTGAGGGACACAAGGTGGATGCAGTTAGCAAGGTTTAGGTGACATAAATAGAATCTGGCCATCCGGATGGCGCATCCAAAGTGGACAACCATGTGTAATTTTGATAGTATGCCAGAAAGGAACTAGAGGCCCACCTCATTAACGCTTAATTACAGTTTTTGTCCCTTGCCTAACAAATTAAGCCCCCCCCCCCCAAAAAAAAAAAAATTCCCTTATACACGTTTGCAAGAGTCTCAGATTTTCCCCATCTGGTTTGTTCCATTAAAGTTACATACAGTACTTTGTTGTTTTCAGACCAGGGTTGCACTATAAAAACACCAGCACACATACATAAACCTAATTATCACTCTTTAAGATTGGTGTTTCTGGATTAATAATCTTGCAAATCCCTCAAAATGTAAAGATTGTTTCAAAAATTAAAACTGGATTATTACTTTATATTGTGGCTAGTGGCATTTCAACTCCGCCTCCGATAAAGCCATCTGATTACAATGAGGAAAATCCAGTCACAAAGCACCTCCTTCCCACAGCTGAGCTAACTTGGTCACTCATGCAAGCAAAAATATTGGATTCTGGGATTGTCTAGAATCTAACTGAGGACAAAATGTAAGGTACAAAAAAGTGAAAACCCTGGCACTCAGGCTAGACCAAACATATCCCTTACATATCCTCAACATGGTGATCCAAATATCCTGACAATATTTATTAAGGCTTTTACATAAATATGAGTTTACCCTCACAGATATTTTTTTTTACTTCCAGTAATAATGACAATACCTCAACCGAATTAGCCCCAATGCCATCCTATTCTTTATCGTTAGGTAAAAAATTGCCTGTGAACAATTTTGGCTTCTCAGAGTAGCTTAACGTGTGTAGGTATGTGGTATCTGAATAACAAACCTAACCGAGGGCAGCAAACAACTGTACATGGTAAAAAGAAAAATACAGAGCGTTGTACAGGCATGCTACCATCTTAGGAAAGAGAAAGTGGAACTTTACTGGATCAAGTAGTCTTCTATAAAGTAGTTGTTCTTCAACTCTTGCCTAAGTTGAGTTAGTATTTGAAGATTCCGGATGGATATGGGGATATTATTACAGTCCCTGAGTGAATGGATAGAGAAGGCCAATTTCAAGTTTATTTTCCTTTTCTGCACTTCTTTGTCTACAGTCTGATGAGGTCTTTATTGTAGGTTTACTTAGAACCACCATAGACGGCTATTCTGTCAATCAGAGAGGTGGAAATGCCGGCTGTGATGGATTGGTAAATATTGCAGCTGCTATTGAACATGGGACTGGCCATTAAGGAAAGCCTGCAGAATGCCACTAGGGTAGGAATGATGTGAGCAAGTGTCTTCAGGCCCTTTGTGAAGCATGCTGTGACATGCAGAGTGTTTTTCAGGGGGTCAGCATATAGTCTGGAAGGTGGAAGTAAGGCGTTGCCACCATTCAGCCTCAAGTGTACGAGGGCTTGCACAACTGTTCTGAAATCGCTATCTTCTTTAATAGACAGTGCTGTTACAAGGCCATCTTGGTCTTCCTGGCGATAAGGTACAGGAGAGGGTGTCAGTATTAAGGGTAAATCAGAATGATTTGGCATGAGAGTAGAAGCTTGACATTACCAAAGTTCATTCCTTTGAGACAATATTGGACTAGTTATTATTGTTAGCTGTTGTTGGAGAAAAGAAAGAATTTGGCATTGGTGGGGTTTGGTTTAGGGTAGGTGCTGGACATATAGCTCTGAATTACGCTGCGGTAGTGCTTGAAGCATCTGATGGCAGGAGCCGAGGATCCTTTCATGTAGAGTTGTGGGTCCTCAGCATATTGGTGGATTAGGAATCAATCCTTCTGACCATTTGTATCTATGTGGGCCTGCCTGTATTCTGTCCAACTGCTTGCGAAGGGTGCACATATTTTGATGTTGTGACAGAACCTCTGTGCGTTGGTCTGTGCATGGATATTTGAATATCTTTTGAACATATGTTGGTTTTGGTGGCTGCATCTATGATGGTGTGCGAGCATGGCTGCGTGCGAGTCCTGTGATCTTTGCATGGGTGCCTGTACATTTATTGGCATGTTTATTCTACATGCATAGATTTCTGGTGTTTTGCCCATGTGTGGCTGTAGGTGTGTTTTTATTTATTTATTTAAAGTTTCGTACAGCACGAACATGACCCAAGCGGGTATCAGAGAGCTTTACATACAGGTTGTGGAAGACAAAGGTAGATAGCTGCGGGAGAAAAGTAAAGCAATATACATCAGGAACAAAAATGACATATTGGCAGGCAACACTGGGTCGTAAGAGATGCCAGGTAATAGCTAAATCAACTAACCAAGATAGGAGACAAAAGGAGAAACGCTTCTAGTTCAACGCAGTGTTCATTAGTAGAGCTTTCACTTCCCTTTTGAAGGTAAATGTTGAGGGAATCAGTCTTGTTTCCACAGGTAGGGAGTTCCAGATTCTCGGGGCAATGCCAGAGAATGTACGCTTGTAGGTTTTCAGTTTTTTTTAATTTCTTCGGCTTAAGCAGCAGTGTGCTGGTGCTCCTTGAGCGCCGGGTGCTACCAGCTTGTTTGAGCTTATTTGCCAGCTAGAGAGGGGTATTGAAGTGTAGTGCTCATACATGCAGTTTTTAACTGGATCCTTGCCTCAAATGTAAGCCAATTGAGCGATTTCAGTTCCGGCGAGATGTGGTTGGTTTTCTTGGAACCAGTGATGAGTCTAGTTGCAGAATTCAGAGATGCTCTGAGGGGGCTAAGCTGAGTTTTGGAAGTCCGCATAGAGTAGCACTGCCGTATTCTAGTCTTGAGATGACTAGTGCTTGCACCGCCGATTTGATGTGTTGGTTTATTGGGTGCATTTGAGGTTATCTTGTGTTTCTAGCTATTTACAGAGCGCAGCATTCATCAATTATGTGGTCTCTTGGAGCTTATACAGACCATTGTCCGCATTTGTGATTCATCTAGTGGAGCCTTCTTACTGGGGAAGATAATTCTTGAGTCACCTTTTGTGTGTGTATGTGTGGTTTGAAGGGAGAGGGTTCTGACGGTGTCCCATAAGAGGAGTAAGCCTTCCAACCTTCTACCCCGTGCGTAGTGGGTCATCTCTACATGGTGGTTTGCAGTTGGGATTCAAGTCTTACAGCCTTCCAGCTGACCTGTGTCAGATGAAGGTTTTCTGTGACAAGTTTGGTTCATTGACCTTGTGGTTAGCGAGTGTTGTATTCTTCCAATAGCTGTAAGTACCCAGAAAGCTTTACTGTAGTACTCCACAGGCTGAAGTAATCAGGGAAGGGGTATGGTTTTCCTCCTTTCTAGCTGGCCGCCGGCAAACGGTCTGGGCCTCGCCAGACTCCGCCGTGATGCCACCTCTGGGAGTCGGGGTCCCTCAGGGCTCTACCTTGAGCCCGACCCTCTTTAATATCTTTATGACCCCTTTGGCGGCGTTGGCGGAGTCGTTTGGGGCCCGGATCGTATCCTACGCAGATGACACCCAGCTCCTCTTCTCGTGTAAGAGAGGAGGAGACTTTGAGGGGGAGAGTATCCGGGATTGCCTTGGGGCTGTGTTTCAATGGTTCCAACTGAACAGCCTCAAGTGCAATTCCGATAAGTCCGAGGTACTCTTCTTTGGGTGTGACACAGAGCCAGACTGGCAGGCCTGGTGGCCTACCAACATGTTCCCCCCAACGTGTTCATCCCAAATGGCTAAGAACTTGGGTGTTAAGATGGACAAGGGGCTGACCATGAAGTCCCAGATCCTGGGGGTGTCGGGCATGTGCTTCGGCCTCCTCCGGATGCTTCGGAGGTTTCTTCCCCTATTATCGGAGGAGCACAGGAAGCTGACTGTGCAGGCCCTGATAGGCTCTAGGTTGGATTATTCCAACGTTCTATACCTGGGCCTGCCAGAGTACCTGTTACAGCGGCTCCAGGTTGTACAGAATGCTGCGGCGAGAGCGATCTATGGATTGAATAGACGCGCCAGTGCTGTGGGCTTGCTCCAGACCTTGCACTGGCTCCCAATCCGCAAGCGGATCGCCTTTAAGGCTTTGACCCTGACATACAAGGCCCTCCACGCGACGGGAGCAAAGTACCTCCAAAGGAGACTTGACTTCTACCGACCGGCTTGCTCTCTGAGGTCGGAATCGTTACTTTTGGCGACTGTCCCGCGAGTGAAGAGAGCGCGCGTGGGAGGTTGCTCCTTTGGACTACTGGCGCCACAATTGTGGAATTCTCTGCCTCTTAGTCTTCGGGGAGCCACTAGCCTACTAGCTTTTAGAAAGGACCTCAAAACCTGGTTGTTTACCCAGTAGGTCTTTTTTAGTTTGTTGTTTTCTTTCTGTCTACGACACTTTTTTTCTTAAATGTGTTATGTTAGTTTACTGCAGCCTACCTCAAATAAAAGCGCCGGGACACTCTTTTTGAGTAGCCGTGCGCTCTATAACAAACCATTTAACATAACATAACATAACATGATGGTTCACACTTAACATCTAACCTTGCTGACTTGTGCCCATTATGTTAGTCCAAGGCTATCTCTTGATATTCTGACTGCCCAGCATTCTTTTGTAGTTGGGTCCTATTCTTTGACCATGGTTCTGTTATCCTGTTTATCCATTGACCATAGTTCTGTTTTCCTGTTTATCCATATTGACCCCCTCCCAGTCTCCCCCATGTGGTTAAAGTTGTTTGATATTTGTGAACAATATAGCTTCCATATTGGGAGTTCTAGAATTTCAAGATGCAAACCATAGGGTGGTTTAACAGTCTGATAGAAAGGCGGTAGGCTGTAAATAGACAAGCCAAGGTATTTGCAGAAGGGGCAGTGGGGGGTAAAAGAATTCCAGTGTAATTCCAAACTGTGCCTGTCCTAACCTGCGTGGAGGGTTTCCCATTGGTAGGGGTAGATGTGATAGCTCAACTGATTGAGATTGGTTTGTGATGGAGAGTAAAGTAGTGTTATACTGTGTGCAGTAAGGGGTTACAGTTACTTGGGAATTGAGAAATGGGTATGTGGATAAGAGAGGTTTCAGTTTCTGAAAAGACAGTTGAAGAGGATATGTTACGATGGTCATACACATGTCACATGTGAGCATATTTGCACTTAGGATGGTTGGTTCAGAGATAGAAAGGGGAACAGATGGGCTTGTGAAGAGCAAATGAGGGATGGTAAGGGGGTGAGAAAGATCAAGAAACCCTCTTGAGATATATGCCCGATTGTGGGTTCTAGAAGTAATGATGTTTGAGCATGGGTTATGGTTGTGGAATATTTGTGAGATGTGGGCTGGGTGTTTAGGTGTTGTTTGGGATGAGAGACAGAAGAGGATAATATGGAACAATGAAGAGGCAAGGCGATTGGTTGAATTATTTTGTGTGGGTCAAGGGTTTGATTTAATTGAGAGAGTGGTGAACATGTTTCCTATGTGCTTTCAAACACCCAGGTTTTCAGAGTCTCTGTATAGAGTGCTGGTATGGGGTTGAGCGTAATATTGGGAAGAACGAGTTCCATGGGTCTGAGGAAATAAAATTGACAAGTATGCCCCATCATTTGCCTGTTTCTGCCTGGTAGCTATTTTTATTCAGACAAGCATCCATTTTGTGTGTGACATCCATTTTGTCTTCAAACCCACAAGCAAGACACCCTGCACCTGGCATCTCAGTTCATTGACCACACATTCCTGTGGTTCTGCCAATTCTGGGAACCAGCAGCAGATAGTTCCTGTTTTAAGAAATAGTTCCTGTCCTTAACTGTAAGCCAGAGATAAACCCCCCCGGATGAGGAAGGGCCTCAACTGAAAAGAGCAAGAACACATTTCAACATCACATACACTCTCACGAGACATAAGACTTGCCCATTCTTGACACATCTTGTTTGAAATAACTGTTTGTCACTTCTGCTCGTTACTTCCTTTTTCTTTCTTTTGCCTACTGATTGGATATGTATAAATATTCTGCTGTGTGAATGAAGATTTAGACCACTCCTGAACCTGCTGGGTGATGGAGCTCTCCCTTAACTCGAGTTATGGAATAAAGCCTTAACTCTGAACCACGGACTCCTCTTTCTTTGCCTTCTGATAGCATTCTAGTAATTCCGATTGATGGGGTATTCATTTATTTACCACAGGTCAGTAGTGAGGACAGTGAAGAGGGATCTTCCCTTCCTTTATTTCTTAAATGCTGTTTTTTTGATGAGATAAACACTGTTGTATCTGAGAGTATAAGGTTCTTGATATTTGGGGAATCTACACTGGAAGAATGTGTGTACTTTGCCATGTTCAGTCCCAGAACTGTACAGACAGCGTACCCAGGATCATATAGACTCGAAATGCGTCGGCATTTGTATTATTAGTGGTTTGGAGCAAAAATTCTAAAAAGGAATAGACTTACCCGTTTGGTAATTTACAGTACACGGTCCCGGTGTAATGATCTATTGTAAATCCAAGTAGGACAAACAAGAGAAAGGCATTCTATGTGTAATTTGTGATCTATTGAATCATACAAAACATTTAGTGTGTAATGTTCAAATGCGTGTGATTTGTTTTTTGGATAATCATTTCAAATGTCATCAAGAAATGATTCAACTGTGTATATGTTGTATACATAAATTTTGTGTATATATATATATGTGTGTTTTGTAGAGATACGAATCTAGGAGAGGTGCAAACATTTGAAATGAAGGATTTTCTCAATTTGTAAAAATATTGAATGATTAGTACAAAATCATATGTTAAAGCCCAAAGTCAATAAAAAGGACTATTGTGGCAATAAGAAAGAGTGTAATCTATGGCGTCAGAGGTATTCTTGTTTATAAATATACATGCTTCTTGCCAGCACGTTGCCGCCCGCCTTGTCTGACAGGCTTGTCTTCTTTACCACTAGAGCTAGTTCACCTTTGCCGCACCTGCAGGGGCCAAGAGAGGCTTCTCACCAGTTGCAATTAGCACAGTGCACAAGAGGCAGCTGCAGAGTTCTAGAACACCGCATGGCCACATAAGGTCAAAGTTGGGCTTCTTCTTCAAGGTAGTGTGGACACCGGGAGTTTCCAAATAAAGATGACGATTGGTCTTATAAAATGCATTTTTCAAGATGGTGGTCAGTCTGTTGGGAGTTTCTGGAATATCCCAATCCAAGATGTTGCTGTGTTTCTACCTTTGAGGTCAGTACCTACACTAAGCATAGGAGGGGAAGAGCGTAGAAATTGTTGGGGTGGAAAGGTCCCTCACATGCTAATGGGCACACACCTCTGCCAGGAGTGCCCCTGCTGCAACTCTATTAGGATCCTTGGTGCTGATTTTTGTTTTCATGGGCGAACATGGATCATGTGTACGCAACTTGACATAGGCGTGTCTCACGGATTACAGTCCTGTTGAACTGGGATGGGTGTGCAATGCTCTACCCTCATAGTGGTGAAAGGCTACTGCCTTTGTACAAGAGTTATGCATCAAGTGCCCAGTGTAGTGATCAGTAGAAGTGAACAGGTCTCTTTATATCTATGTCGCTAGAGCGAGGGCTAAAGGCTCACTAATGTAAAGTTCTGCTGCTGTGCGCTTAACTCACCCTTGGCCTACATCAAGTTAGTATGTAGCTGCGAGCAGAGTGCATGGGGCCATGTGGGTGCTGTATATGAATGTGTGCCTGTGAATGGTACAATACATGGAAGATTCTAGGTTCCATTTTAAAAGACTGGGGGCTGACTGGAGGAGCATGAGGAGATAGAGGAATCCCCAGACAGATTTGCAGATTTCTGCATTCCCGAGAGCTGGGTGGTACTTAAATTAGAGGAAGGAGAGCCAGGTTCTTCAGTATGTTTCAAAGGGTGCACTTTGAATCAGGGAGCAGTCACAGGAAAGGGACCTAGCCTGGGCACATTTCAGCAAGGAGATGGGGCTGGATGAGAGAATCATAAAGAGTAAGGCTGGGCATCTGGGGTAACCTTTTGAAGCATATCACTATGGCGGACATCCAGGTGTGAAACTCTAATCACTCCCAAGGCCGGTGTTGTGGGGGCTATCAGATTTTGAGATACTCCTGCTGTGACTATCAACAACTTATTTATAAATGCCAACGCTATACGCAGAAGTAGTAAATCAGCAAAATGCATTGATAAAACGCGGCGATCTAGGCTGCGCATGCAGGCTTTGCTGTGTCCTTGCTGAAACTCGTCATTCTTTTAAAAAGCGCTGCTGATTTACCAGCACGCTGGTCTTATTCTTTTAAAAATGCTAATGTGATTTTCCTCTTGTTACTTTATGCTGATTTTAATAGCACGGTAAAACAATTGATTTTGCTCATTGTACATTGTTTATGTGAAACTTAAGGGCACTCTCACCTGCCTGTTCACTCCTCGTGGCCCCGGTCCGCCCCGGCTTGTGCCGTTTGCGCGGAGGGTCAGTTCGAGGCACCACACTTCCTGGCAGGGTCATCACTTCCGCCCTGCACTGAATCCTTGCAGGTTAGCGGTCTAGTGCTCCCTCCCCCTCAGTATTTATGGCGGCATGGAGGACGCGCAGCGGACGAGCGCAGCGGGAGCGCCGACTTCGCGCCGAAGTCGCGCACAAGTCAAGCCCGTCTGCGCCCGTCCGCGGCCGACCAGGCCTAGGGCTCCGTCGTAATGCCGAGTTCTTTTCTTATACCTCTACTGACCTAAGGAGCTTTAATCACGATGGCCCCATTCCTGCCCGAGCCGCCAAGGCGGCCCTGACATGTGGCATCCTCGTTCCTTCTGACCTCTCACCCACAGTTGGTTTGCACAACCCCGCCCCCCCTGCTCCTCAGCCCACCACCTCTCTATCGATCTTTTACCTCAACACCCGCTCCCTCAGCCGACACCAGCTTGAAATATTTCAATTACTCCACCAAAGCTCTATTGATATCCTCCTCTTAGCAGAGACATGGCTCACCGAAGATTCCGCCCCCGATATTCTAGCGGCTATTCCCACGGGATATTATATCCTGCACGCCAATCGACCTGCTGGAAAGACCGGAGGCGGAGTGGCGGCTATCATTCGCTCTACCCACACCTTTTTCGGAGATCACGATGACTCCTATCAGACCACCATTTCATCTCCTTTCACCTTCATCTTCACACCTCGTGTCCCTTCACCCGCACTAAGAATAAGATGGTTCGCAATTGGAAAAGGGCTAACTTTCCCGACTTCCACACCTCACTGGCTTCCTCGGCACCATTGCCGCTATCCTCAGTAGAGAATCAGGCTGAGAAACTCAATGAATGGTTATGCCGGGCCAGCGATACAGCTGCCCCCCTGAAAACAATCAAAACAATGCGCCCCCACGATGCTCAACGCTGGTATACGGACCAACTTAAAGCAGACAAACTCGCCCTGCGGCAAACTGAACGCCGCTGGCGTCGCCACTACGATCCCCAACATAAACTCATATACACTGAGTCCTTAAAAACTTATAAAAAATCTATTCTGGAAGCTAAGACAGCTTACTTCTCACAAAAAATTCTGAACTCAAATAATAAAACAAAAGATATCTTCGCAATTGTAAATGAGCTCTCCCTCCCAGATCGAGTCACTCCCCAACCTCTGCCGTCGCAAGCCTTATGCGATTCACTCAATTCCTATTTTACAGAAAAAATAATAACCATAAAACATAACATCCCCACCCCTGCATCTCCTGCGCCTCCCCCTCTCCCTCCCCCCAACACTAGCACCTTGACTACTTTCCCACCAATTTCTCTACAAGAATTCTCATCACTCCTCCACAAAGTAAGTTCGGGATCCCCTAATGATTGTTGCCCCCCGCAGGTCCTCAAAGCAGCCTTTCTTGCTTGTCCTGGCCCCCCGCTAGCATTACTTAACAACTCTCTTGCTACCGGAGTGGTCCCATCTTCTTTCAAGCAAGCTGCCGTTCTACCCATTCTGAAGAAACCTAATGCAGACCCTACCATACTCAGCAATTATAGACCTATTTCCCTCCTCCCCTATTTAGGCAAGATTCTGGAAACTTATGTGACCCGCTGTTTGAGCTCCTTTGTAGAACAATCATTGTTTCTAGACCCTCAACAAGCTGGATTTAGACCCCTCCATTCCACCGAGGCGGTCATAGTGGCAGTCATGGACACCCTCAGGAAAGGAGCTGACAAGAACATCGCTCAAGCCCTTGTCCTATTGGATCTCTCTGCGGCATTCGACACGGTCGATCACACCATCTTGATCGACCGTGTCTCCAACGCCGGTATCCAAGGTGTGGCCCTTGACTGGCTTAAATCCTTCTTACACCAGCGCTCACAGTCCGTCCACCTTTCCACATTCTCTGCGTCCTATTCTCCTCTTCACTGTGGTGTCCCACAAGGTTCGGCACTATCCCCTCTTCTTTTTAATTTATATCTCCAACCACTGCTTGCCACTCTCCGTAACTTCCCGGTCACAATTTACAATTATGCTGACGATCTGCAGTTAATTTTCCCTGTCAATTCCCTCCCCTCCTCCTGCACTAACTTCCAGTCCACTATGCTAACCATAGCTGAGTGGATGTATCACAGTCACTTAAAGTTAAATCCCACCAAAACTGAGCTAGTCTTGGTGGGTGGCCCCAATCACCCATGGAACGCCTCCTTTTGGCCTACATCTCTGGGGACGGCACCAACTCCTGTGAGCTCTGTCAAAAGCCTGGGGGTGACCATCTCTCAAGATCTCTCTATGAGACCCCACATCAACGCGGTCACTTCTGCCTGCTTCTTCCACCTCAGGCGAATACACAAGATCAATAGGTTTCTGAACAAAGAAGCCCTGACCCAAGTAGTCATTGCCCTCATCACCTCCAGGCTTGACTACGCCAACATCTTGTACGCAGGAATTCCCGCATGTCACCTTCACCGACTTCAGTTGGTGCAAAACCAAGCTGCCCGCTTGATTTTCTGCCAGCCCAGACACCACCACGTCACCCCCCTACTCCGCAGTCTACATTGGCTCCCTGTTTCAAAACAGTGTATTTTTAAGCTGGCATGTACCACCTTTAAGGCCCTAGAAGACTCAGCCCCTAAGTTCATCTCATCAGCATTGTCCCGTCATATTCCTGCCAGAGCTCTACGTTCTGCATCTCTGAATTTACTCGAGGTCCCCAGATTTAAAAGGAAAAGGCACGGAGGCCTGAGCTTCTCTGTTCTGGCACCCACTACTTGGAACTCCCTACCCCTATCTCTCCGTCTCTGTTCTAAGTACGACAGCTTCCGTACGCTTCTAAAAACTCTGCTCTTTCAAGCTGCATATGATTAATCTCCTCCCTGGATCACTGCTGTTTTTATCAAGAGCGCCAAGAAACCGATGGTGATAGTGCGCTGTATAAATATTTTTAATAGAATAGAATAGAATAGAATAGGGTTAAAAATTATCCCTTTGGTCTTCTGACTTAACAAGCACCGAGCAGGTTCCACCTAATTAACTTGTTTTCGTTCCCCTCACACTGTCTGGACTAAAAGTAAAGAAAAATGTACCCCGTTGCTGTCATGTGTCCCACTTTCAGATTGTTTTTTGGGGTTTTTTTCCAGATCGCAGGGGTTCAACTTTGCTATCATCTAACAAAACATAAGTAATGGCTGAAAGTGTCACACAATATTTTTTCTGAAATGTGTCCATTGCATGGGCATTAACTTTTGAGCTAAAATATCCCTCATAAGGCATTTGAATCTGACACATTACCACATGAAAAATATGGAAATGTCACACATTAGCTGTCTGGAAACTTAGCAGCTACTTACCGCGAGCACTGCTTCTCTCTCCAGCTCCGCAGCACTTACATGCTAAGGTTTTCACCCCGAAATGTCCATCCTCCCACACCTACGAGTGTTTCTAACCACGCCCGGGGGGGCGGAGCAAAATACCGGAAGTGCGGTGCCGCCGCTACGCATCTTGTTTAGACCTCAGTTAGCGCAGTCCGAGCACGGTCAGGTTTGAATTCAGAGAAACTGTTAGGGGAAGGGGGCATATCGAGCTGGCGTAACGATATCCTCCGTTTTACGTGGGGCCGAGCTCCAGGCGCCCCCCTCCGGCGCTGTGCACCGGTGGTGCGCTCCTAATTTAGTTCGGAGCATGTACTTTGCACTGGGGGCTCAATTCCGTTACGCCACTTGGAGAGGGGGCGCCCGACGGTGCGCAAGGGAGCATTTCGGCTGCACAAAAAGGGAAGCGAAAAGGATGTGGTGTTTAGGTTTCGAGAAGAGAGAATGGTAGCAGAAGGGGCGTTGGCCTAGCCCTCTCACAACCCTCCTATGGTTTCTGCCCGTTCACGAAAGAGGAGGGACCACACAACTAGGTCACTGGGGATTTTTGTTTTTTTTCTCCATTTTAAGACGGACCGGTTTGTTGTGCTTTGTCCTCGAGCGTGAGTCCTTTTCATAAAAGGAAAATGCAAGCGACGTGCGTTAACTGAGAAGAGCTAGGTGCAGGAAAATGCCTGAACACAAGGGCGAGTGTTCCCAGTGTTTTAGTGTATGCCGGTTTTTGCAGGTAGTGGACGCCGGCTCTCATCTTCGGGTATTTTGACAGTGCAAGACGGAAAGGCAGGGAAGGGAACGTTGACTAATGGAGAACGCGGAAATGAAAAAAGTACCGTCGTGAGTAAAATAAAAGATAGTGTATGGTTGTAGAAGAGGCAATAGGTGGAGTCGAACGTAGGGAACCTTTACATTCAACAACCCGATATCCTGCAGTTCCGGGAACATCCCCGTAAAAAAGTTGGGCCCATGCGTGTATGCGTTTTTCAAATGTCTTTGTACATGCAGATCGCTTTCTATAGACTCAATTATAACATAGACGTCTCTGAGGAATGTCATATTTTTTTTATACAAAAGATGGGACCCTATTTGACAACGCTACCTTGCCTCAAAATAGTTGTATTCATTTTAAGTCATTAGGACCACTAAGTTCTGTTCTGAGGCAATCATTAAGCAACCTAATGCATATTGGGAGTTGTGACTTGGGATCACCTCAACTGGACAGGGACCTCACTTCATGTTGCCGTAGTAACATAACCCAGTGGTGGAGTTTCATTTGAGTGGCTGTTTCAGCTATTCCCATTGGACTGAGACTAACTTGAAAACAATTCTAACAGAAAAGTCATGACTGGCTGATATGCAGCAAATCTAATCTCAAGTTTCACAGGTCCATGCATAAGTTGCTCATCAAATCCGAACAGGGGCGGCCTTAGGCATGTGCAAGCTGTGCACCTGCACAGGGCCACCAAACCCCAGGGGCCACCACACCAATATACCCTTAATATAATAATCCTCTGAGGATGGATACATATTTGCGTGGTGCCCCCTGGCAGGGATTTGACGGCCTCTGGCTCTGTTCCACTTCCAAACACATTGACCACCCCCCCCCCCTTCACTGGCCTCCGCGCTCCGCCCCGCCCGGACCCCCTCTTCCGGGGCCCCCTACCTACGCTCCCTGCCCATGGCCGCCATGAGCCTAGAGCCGCCCCTGATCCGAGTTTTTTTCTTCTTTCTGGAACTTGTAGTTGGAATTTTACAATAAGGTTAAAAGGACTCCAAATCCTAGAGTGCAAAGAAAACAAGCATTTGCAATGCAATAGGTCTCACAATTGCGAGATTTTAAGCTATTGACATGTTAGATGACAATGCCTTTTGTCTTTAAAAAAAACCTGCAATAACAAAAGGTACTGTCAGTTATAATAGCAATAGGGCAAAGTTTCCAAAATGCGAGACCTATTGGATTGCAATGCTTGTTGTTTACAAGCGTCCCATGCTGCGCTTTCATGTTAATAGAGGCCATGCCCCTTTCTTTAGATGAGCCGTGTCTAAAGAAAGGTCCATGGCCTCTATTCAAGTAAAAGCACGGTATGAGTCACTTTTTTACCCAAAAAAGCATTTCTTTGTCAAGTTCGATAAACAAATGCTTTTTTTGGTGTAAAAGCGCCCAGTAAAAGCACGCATAGCGTGCTGAATGTTTCGGTAAAGCATGTATTGCCTGTGATTGAGCAAGGTTTCATACGTACAGAAACTTGCTTGGATTCAGTCCTCTCAAAATAACCTCCAACTAATTAATCAACATGTTTTGTTCATTAATATTTGCATTTCAGGAATTTTTTTTGTATCCAGGGGAAGCTTGTTAATGTGCTTTTACTAACATTAACCTGAGTCTTAAAATGTCTGCCGAAAACGCGGGAAAGTGTCTGCGCATGCGTCTACCACATCTACGTGGTGTGACGTCTTTTGCTTCTGGTGGGAAATCTTTGCTTCTGCGCACTAGTGGGGCTGCTTCAAACCTCCGATGCTAAAGCTTATGCTGCTGCTTGTACTAAATTCGTTCGTTCTGCTTAACTATTAATGCAAAAGTTAAACTAAAGTAATGTGGTTAGAATAGAGATAAGTGTTATACAGTGAATTCATTTATTTTTGTATTCAAATGTGTCCTTTTTAGGTCTCGCGACCTGTCAATGCGCATGCGCATTGAGCGGGGAGCGAGACTATAGGGGCTTAAACAGACTTTAACTGGCGATTTGATGCTGTGCCCGTGCGCTTTTAGGTCAATGCGCAAGCGCATTCACCTAAAATGCGCGTGCACAGCATCAAATCGCCAGCCATCTGTTCCCCTGCAGCTCTTCCCGCTCCGCCCCACAAGCTTCCCCCAGCGTGCGCTCTGGCTCAGCCGAGCCGCACTCCTCCCACACCTTTGAAGTGAAGCTTCACTTCAAAGGCCCCTGCTGCTTCACACTGTCGCATTTCTCCTCCCCCCTCCCTACAGCAATGCCCTCCGCCGTCCATACTTTCACTTTGACGGCCGCAGGCCGTCTCTCGTGTTTCTCCTCCCCCCTCCCAGTGTTTTTTTTTTAAAACTTGTTTTACTTGTTAGGGCTTGTGACCTACTTAGGCTGAGCAAAGATCTCAGTGTCAAGTCGAATTTGCAGAGTTTGAGATCGTACCCGATCTCGGACAGAGGCCGCAGGTCCGACGTGGTGCCATTGCATAACAACAAACGTTTATCTTGTGTTGTGCTCCCTCATCGTGAACGCCTGTGTTACGTACGACTGCCATTACGTTCTCTGTCCTCTAGCAACTACGCTCTGGCTGCATTTCAATCGAGTAAAGTAAAAGGTTATTTAAAATACCTACGCGCACACGAATCCACTGTCGCACCCGATTCGTAAAGTTATCTGTGTTTTTCTCAAGCGCATTGCATGAGACTTGGGATATCTATCAAACGTCGCATAGCCAATAGGTCTCGCCTTTGGGACCTTATAAGTACTTAGTAGTTCAGCACAATATCCTTGGTGCAACAACATCAACTGTATAAGGTCCCAAAGGCAAGACCTATTGGCTATGCCAATGCTTGTTTGACTTTGTTACTAGCTCGTATTTCGGCCTGAGGGGTGACTGGAAACGCCATTTTGAAAATGCACCGCGCATGTGCTGGGAGAAACAAGAGACCTGGAACTGTGGCATTGAAACTGTGCCAGGGATTGTCTTACCTGCGATGCGCCTGAGAACCTCACACCATGACCTGGGAAAAGGAAGACGACTTGCAAAATGTTATTACATTGTACACTAAAATTAAATAATATTGGTGGACGGAATAAAATCATGAGAAAACGAATTATAGGGAGGAACTTGATCAATTCAAGTCAATTGACATGATCTCATCTTAGTTTGGTGTGATGACCTCTCTTCGTCTTTCTGACCAATCCTTGAAGGGGAACACATAGATTTGCAACATTTAGGGGTGGTACATTGCCCTTGAAATGGTATAACTAAGGTAGGTTTAGTTAGAGAAATTGTCCGACTTGTCCGAGTAGCTGACCTGTCACTGACCCAACGCATGCTACAGGAGATCGAGAGCAGAGGTGCTGACAGAGCACTCTGTCAGAAGAATCAAGGTGTTGGGGGAAATTATCGATTACCCATGCGGGGTACCAAATTTTGCTAGATAGGGGTGTGACGATGGCGTTACACTTAGCAGAGGTCACCTTTCCTGATATCCACCTGATTAATCAACAGCCTGATCCTTATTTGCCCCAGCCCATGACCAGGATTGGTCATTGCACCATTCTAGGTAAATATAATCCATGTGGTATGTCCTTGTGCTATTTCCCTTTATCACCCTTCCCAGGTACCAATGTTAAAAAGTGTTACTGTGATTTCTTACAAACTTTATGTTCTACTGTTTATATTCTTGCTTGTAAAATTTATGGTCACCGTATTGTGGCCTTTGTCTTGACTCAGAAAATCTTGCATAGATAAAGTTTTTAAACCTTTCCCCGAGTCTGTGGTATTTACAGGAAAGTAAATGTGTTTAAATATTGCCTGTTTATTCTAACTCCTTTTTCGATCCCTAGGACTTATAGCAAAGGTGACAAGGATTGGTAAGTCATGGTTTACAGGTATAAGTCCTTAAAGGAACTCAAGTACTGATAGGCGAATAATTAGTAATTAGTTAAGCAGGACTAGTAGCTCAAGGTGTGAATGTTTTATGGGCCCAGGTGAGTATGGTAAATTTGAGCTAGTGATCCCGCGCGCTCTATCACCTGCAATAGGAGAAATCTTTAAAGAAAATAGTGCTTACAGTGTAAATAAGACGTACAGTGTAACAATCGAAGTAAAAGGGCGAGCACTCATGGGAAGTTAAAGTGAAGACAAGGCGGTACTAAGAAGGGACTAACAAGCCTATTAACAAATCAGAAGCCAGCATTTGCGAAGGACAATGGCACAAGCCATTGACAAATATGGGCGGAGAGTGGACGGGGATTCAAGTCCATACTCCCAATACAGCATGGCTCGCAGAGCAGTGCATGCGCTGCCCAGGCTCAACCTAAAACCTGGATTGGATGAGCTACTCATGCGTGGACCTGGGAAGCTCGAGAGCTCAGGAAGTAAAAGCTGGACTTGAATAAGGTTCCCTGGGTGACAGCCAATGGATAAGGATGGATATTTTAACTTATAACACACCACGCTTCAAACTGCATAAAAGTTTAGGAGCAGAAAATGGGTGCTTTACCTGCACAACTTCTCTACTAGCTATATAGGTAACAATAAAAATACTAGGGTTAAGGAAACCTAAAATGCCTATTTTCGAGATTCATTGAAGGTGCACAAAGAAGTTTGTTATGTGACAATATTAACGTGTCCAATGTATACATATTACGTTGGGCACAAAATGAGCATGCACGCTGGGTCTTTTATGGGAGGTGCGAGAAAGAGAGAGGACATTAAAGTTCCTTTATATAAAAGAATGCAGTGAAAAAGTGCAAAGTGATGACAATATTGCAAGCTCAGTGTGGCTTAGGTAGTTTTATAGAATACAAGCTGAATTAAGGGGCAGTCTAGGAAATATGGGGGGGTGCATTAATAGGAAAGAAGGCACAATATTAGAGAAATTGTGCAGGGCACGATTAAATAGGCATGTCTGTAGGACTGAAAGGCATAATAATGACACCTGTTAATGGCCTATGAAACCAGAATATCTGCATAAATTCATTATGCAGGGCACTTAATATGCAAGGTAAAGTAAGTGAATAATGGAAATGTTAACCAGTTTATTAGCAGAAGTAACACCAGTGGAAGACATGGTGAAGATGAAACATGACATTAGAAGCTATAACAATAAAGAAATAACTGACAAATGGGAAATAGATTGGATGTGACCGCACAGTCCCTTTGCTCAATTGTTCTGGAATAGTTTAATGGGACGGCACAGTGCTTACAATGAACAAGTGCCCCGCTATACTGATTTGCAGATTAATATGAAACCTAGCTAATAAAATCCTGCCCTTACCGTAAAACGTCAATGTAGGAAACTGGATTCTCAGACTATGTGGGGGACAGACTTCAGTTTTGATATGCCATGTGGTTGAGCTCCCACAAATTTAAACCTAGAGCCTACAAGTAAAAGAAGGTTTATGTGGAGAGCCTCACACATAGATTGGCAGACGCAGGAATGCCCTCATCAGGGAAAAGTGCCCTTGTTAAAGGATTAGCAACAGAACAACACCTTTTTCTGGTTCCTGCCTTTCTCTCTTCCACCTACATCAGCCTTTCACTAATGCTGTTTGCTGATGAACGTACAGTCAGTGACCAAGAGTAGACAGAATATTGTTGACTTGTTAACAGACTGAAAAACAGACATGCTTCTCATTACAGAAACATAGCTCAACAGTGACACTGCACTGCAGCTCCACAATTAAATCCCATCACAATATCAAAGTCATAAACACAGTCACCAAGGGTAAGCTAGAGTAGGCGAAGCTGTGCTATACAAAGAACCAGTGTAACCTCCAAAACTGAAGAATTTCACCTAGCAGACTTACTAGTAACCCTTACGAATAAAATGTAGAGCTATCTCTTCTTTCTCTTGTCCATTCATCCTAAAACACAACCCACACCTAAACAATGGAGCAATCACAAGTGCCCTCCTAGATTCCATGTATGACATTTCAACGAAAGATACTAATCTGTGCATCTTTCAGGACCTGAACATCTGATTCGACGACTCATCATCGCACCATCCATTGAACCTAATCTTTGGACCTCCTGGAATCTTTGTCTTTTGGGATATCCATCCCACTTCTTTTTTTTATTACATATCTTTATTTGATTTTACAACAGACAGACAATACAACAGATATTGCAGCTCCCCCCCCCCCCCGGTTGAGCAAGTCAGAAGAGGAAAAGTAAACAAAAGGCATAAAAGAAAGAAATAAGAAACAATAAACAAGGAAAGTAATAGGGAAAAGAAAAAGATCAGGAGTGAACTAATGAATTAGCAGAAAATCATTCAGTGATAGATGAGCATTAGATTATAGAAATATTTTGGTGGCAGTTAAAACATTACAATCAGATTACTACTGCATATGTCACTGAGATTGAGACCATTCTATTAAGGGTGACCAGATTTTCCGTCCTTTTATCCAACGCTTCCTGCCTTTAGTTTTATAAATCGCCATTTCCAAGTTAAAAATTGCTAACAGTCTTTAAAACAACTGTTGATATGATGGGGCCATTGGATCTAGCCAGGCAGAGGCTATACAAATTCTTAATACGGCCATTGAAATAAAGATTAATTCATGACCGACATTCGGGTAGGTAAGATTTGTTGCACCCAAAATAACTGTTTCGTCAGGTAGGGTAATCACCATTTTGAGAATCAGTGAGAGGAAACATTCAATTCTTGACTTAAGAGGAATTAAACAGGGACAGGAAGAAAAAATGTGTACACAGTCCGCATTTTGTAGATTACATCGAAAGCAGCATCTACCTCTCCCACTACCCCATTTGGAGATTCTGTCCGGAGTGCAATACATAAAAAAGCATATTTTATAAAATTGGGTTTGGAGTCTGGTTGACATGAGAACTGTTTGAGATAGTCCATATGCGCGTTCAAATGCTTCTGTGGAAATAGTGATTTTACTTTGCCATTTCTGAGTGATTTTCTGTATGTCATCCGTAAAATATTTCAATAATAGGGAATATAGCCACCCAATCCTAAGTTTTTTCTGAGAGTGAATTAGAATGTCGGCTATGTCATTTTTACTCAAAACGCCCTCTCCCCTTGTGCGTCGTGATGGAAAGTCTCTAATTTGGGGATACTTGAAGAAGTCTCTCCATTCTAAATAATAGTTATCTTTCAAGGTTTCAAAAGAATATAACCCATCTGAAGAAAAAAGACACCCCAAATGAGTGATTCCGGCTATATTCCAACTATTGATGCAGGTATCTTTAAATATTACAGGCAGGGAGGGATTATTTAGAATAGATGTGTAAAAAGATAAGCGTCCCAGACCAACCATTTTCCTCACAGATTTACAAACCTTAAATGCTCCTATGAGTGTTTTTAATCTCACTTTTTTGTGATAGCTATCGAAGAGATGTCTCCAGAGATAGCCAGTGCTTTTATCGCCCAGTATAATTTGGTGGATTGAGGGGGCGTCAATATCAACCGCTGTCCCTGTCCCATCAAGATGAAAGAGCTCATGATTATATAGCAAAATTGTTGCCCAGTAATATGTCTTAAGATTTGGGAGGGCTAGTCCTCCTCTTTCTTTGGGGAGAGTCAGCAGTTTGTAGGAGCGGCGTGGCTGTGTGTACGACCAGATAAAGTTTGTGAAGATACGCTCCATTGTTTTAAACCACTTGTCCGAAATTTCCAAATTAATGGCTCGAAATATGTACAGGAGTTTTGGGAAATAGACCATTTTTAATGCATTCACCCGTCCGATCAGAGAAAGATGTAAATTATTGATACGCGGAGATCTGAGGTACTGGGTTTTTAAGAACCGGCACAGAACCGGTAACCCAGCGGTGCCAGGGAATCAACACCCAGAGACCTCGGGTTCTTCCTGATCCAGACCTACAGAAACTCAGAGTCTTCTAGGTGAAGTCAAAGATTAGTTTATTGGCTGCAACCAAGGTAACAAGTGTCCTAGAAGTACAATACGGGTATATTCTCAGGAGACTGCACACTTTTGCAAAGTCAGGCTTCTCTTCTTATACACAATTTTGGGCTCCAGGCAAAACATTCTTGGTTGTAAAGTAAATCGTTAACATACTTTTAGTACAAAGAGAAAGCAGAGTCATGATGACATGTCCATATTTCACTTCGTGCTGCCTACAACAAATCATTTGGCAAGGCCCAACATTTCATCAGATATCACTGGACCCCTAATAAAACCGGGCACCTCCCCACCATAAAGTAAGTGAAGCAAAAGAGTGGAGATAGATGTGAGCGAGATATGGCAGGTGTGCGCGCTGAAATGGTTTTATGGTTTGTTGAGCCTAGATGCTATCTTGCTTCGGCCACTGGGAGGGGAACTGACCTAACGAGTTCGGCCTGGGGCAATGGTTCCAACTTGTACAGGTCATGGAAAAGTCGATTAAGGAGTATGTGTCCTTGTGGAATCGAATTCAGCTGGATTAAGGCCTATGTAAAGGGCAACATATAAATGGAAGCCAAGGGTTCAGAATGTAAACGACGATTTCGAGGTGAAATCGTCACTCGAATATACTGAAAATATATGTACATGATGTACTCGTCATTCTCGGTCTTTTGATACCAAATTCGTCATGTTTCGACGAAGTTTTAATTCTCGAGTCCAGAATAATTACACAAATCCAGATTTTCAGAACCACAGATCTTTTGGCATTTTATTTAGTGAGGGTTTCAAATTTAAGTCGACAAGGTTTCCTAAATCGGATGTAATAGTGACCCCTAGATAAGTAGCTGATTCTGTCGTGCGTGGATCTGCCATATCACATTTGTTATTAATAATAATTTGTGTTTTGCCTTGGTTCAGGGCATACCCTGCAACTTTCCCGAATATTTCGGCCTCTGACTCAATGATAGGCTTAGCCACATTTGGTTTAGCAGTGACAATGGCGATATCATCGGCATAGGCAAGGGTCTTTGTTTGATATCCTTGTGTCGATATAGGGGTTATATTCCTATTGCACTCTAATCTACGAATAAACGAATCGATGTAAATAGCGAACAGCAACGGGGAACAAGGACATCCCTGCCTAGTTCCTCTCGAGATTGTTAGTTCTTTAGAGAGGCAGCAGTTAACCATCACCATAGCCTGAGGATTGATGTAGAGTTTCTGAATTGCCTGTATAAAATCCTGCTTGAATCCTACCTGGGACATGGCCTGCCAGAGGAATGGCCAGGAGACTCTGTCGAAGGCTTTCTCGGCGTCGAGTAGTATTAACGCCATCGGGTCTCCTGTCACCTGGGTACTGTCGAATAAACTAATTACCCTCCGTATGTGATTTGTGGTTTCTCTCCCGGGGACAAAGCCATGTTGAAATTTAGATATAACTATGAATAATTGATGAGATGCGATTAGCCAGCAGTTTAGAGTATATTTTGGAGTCTGCATTTATTAAAGTGATGAGGCGATAGGAGCCCATCCGGTCCGGGGGTTTATTTTTGTTGGGGAATATGACAATTTTTGCCCTGGACCAAGAATTGGGGGTCTGTCCTCCTCTGAATAGGTGTAGGCATAGGTCTAACAGTATTTCCTGAAGCTGGTCCAGGAATACTATATAAAATTCTAATGCAATAGCATCTAATCCAGTTGCCTTCCCACGGGAGAGATCTTTCACTGTTTTTACTATTTCATCTATGTCAGGGGGCACCTCTAAGCTTTCCTGATCTTCTGTGTTAAGTTTATTACAGGGATCTGATTCTAAATATTCGGCAATCTTCTCTTGGTCTATTTCTCCTTCTTCTGTATATAAAGCACTATAAAAGCGCCAGAATGCTTCTCTAATCTTCCCTGGGTCAGATATCCTGCCTTCTGTAGGATACTGGATCTCCTGTATGACATTCTGTGAGGTCTGCTGTCTCATTCGGATGGCTAACTGCTGACCGACTGATTCACTAACTTCATATATTTTCTCGCGGTGTGCAGTAGCTTTTTTAACTGCTTTGATGGAATATACATTTGTAATTGCTGCTTTGGCTATTGCAATCTGAAGTTGAACATTAGTTATTTCTTCTGTGGTAAAGGAACCTCTTGTTACCCTTATAAGGTCTTCCTCCACCCCCTTTAACGTTTCTTGTAACAATCTTAATGATTCTCTTGCACATTTATTAGTCCTAAGTGAATATTGTATAGTTTCTCCCCTAATTCCTGCTTTTAGAGCATCCCAAACAAAATCTACCGTTGTGCTCCCGTTATTGACCGCTAAGAAATTCGAAATCCAGCTTCTCATATGGTTGCAATACTCGTAGTCAAGGAGCAGAGATCTCTCAAATGTCCAGACTTCTTGTGTCTAGATCAATGATGTTGTATTGACTGTAAATAGCAAAGGATTATGGTCCGAGAGGACACGGGGTAGCTTTTCTAATATAGACGAGGACTTCATTGAATTAGAGATTAAGAAGTAATCCAGCCTGGCATGTGTATGATGAGGATTTGAATAAAATGTGTAGCCTGGATAATTGGGGTTATGATTGGAAGTCTGCCACCCATCCACTAACCCGTGAGTGATACATAGCTGCTTATTAGCCCTAAAGACCTTAGGTTTTCGGCCGCGATATTGCCAGTCGTCTTTCATTGACCAGTCATGTGGAAGGTTTATATTAAGATCCCCACAGATTATTACAGGTAACGGCCAATTGGTGAGTTCATTGGAGACATGGTTGATTGCCGAGGGGTCATCGCTATTATTCCCATAAATTGAGCAGCTGGTCATTGGCGAAGATTGCCCTGCCTGAACTTCTGTAATCACCCACCTACCTAGTTTATCTGATTTTGTTCTGATAAAATTATTCCCTACCCCGTTAGCTAGAAGTGCTACCCCTCTAAGCCGAACACCCTGTGTAGTTGTGCCGATCATATTGTATCCTAGTGATCTTAGAATATGTAATTGTGACCCTTCAATGTGAGTTTCCTGCAGGCAGACAATGTTGGCACCGATGTTCTGTAAGCCAACGGCCACCATTTGTCTCTTCTTGATATCGTTTAAACCACAAATGTTTAATGACAATATTTTTAACTTCCCCATCTATCTATCCGTTTTTGTGTTGATTGTGTAAAGTTTTCCTTTCCCTAAAGTGTTTACCAGAGAGCTGCCTGACCTGCCCAACCTCCCTCCCCCCACCCGCCACCACTATTGAAGGTTACCTGGCCCTGTCGGGACCAGGGGTGTGACATCCGCGTAAGCGGGCCCTGTGGACTGGCCTAGTTTGTTAATGTGGATTATATGCTTATCTAGTACAAATCAAACCACATTCTGGATAATCTAATAACAATTCAGATTTGATTTTGTAAACTAGATTTGTTCTCCAGCTTGTTCATCTATTCTAGTAATTCTCCACGCTTCCCCAAACTATACCTTCTGATTAGTACAAATTGGAATAATAATTCAGCTTATCTATTCCTTCTACAAGTCATTTTATATGATTTAAATTATTTCCCTGGGTTTAGTGACCCGGTTCCTGAGATTTCTCGTAGATAATCCTCCGCCTGTACTTCACTAATAAAGCTTCTTGTTGAGCCTTTGAATATGATTTTCAGGCGTGCTGGATTTTGCAAAAATACTTTTGCACCAATTTTTTCAAAGGGTCCAAATAGTTGACGCATTTTCCATCTTCGCTCCACAGTAGAGTGAGCGAAGTCTGGTCTGGCAAAGAATTTGAACCCCTTGTATTCTCTTTGGGTGGTAGGTCTTGAAAGGTCATAAACTGATTCACGAAGAAGGAAATTGCCAAAGTAGACCAGCATTGCCCTGGGATATTGATGTTGCTTGTTAGAATGTTTTGATGGCATTAGTAGAAAGCGATGGGCCCGCTGTATCTCCCTTTCCATATCCCAAGCCTCCAACTCCGGAAATGAAGTTTTAAGAATGTTAATCATGAGGGAGGAGCTTGGCGGGCATCCGAGATGGCCGCGTGAGCACAGCGCTCCCCGGACCCCCGCCGCTCCCGGCATATTATCCTGCATGAATCCTGATTTTTTTACGAGGATTTGTCTAGAGGACGTTGGGCTGATCTACCTGGACCTTTCAGATCTTTCTTTTGACACCGGGTGCCTGAGTTACGGTGGTTCGAACTTTTGGGCTCCGCCCTTGAGGTGCGCCCGGGACTGGGTGAGGCTCAGTGGCCGTCTTGGAGTTGAACAACAACGGCAGGGGGATTGGACTGGTGGGTCCCCCTCTTAAGTTTCGGTTTCGATTCTGCCTCTGACTGGGACGTCGGCGAGAGGGTCGGGCCAACGCTGGGTCCAGGGCACGAGTCTGCTGTCGGGCCTTTGGCTGGCCTGTTCTCCTATTTGTCCGTCCCTATCCTAGTGGTGCCCCTGTTGTGGTCCTTTGGTCCCGAGGCCTCCCTTTCTGGTGCCCGGTCCGTTGACCCTGGTGAATCTCCCTGTGACGCAGCTCCTCAATGGCGGGCAGAGGGGGCCGGGAGACGCGGAAGACGAAGACGCCTCTGCGCGGGGGTCCGGTCCAATCTAACGTCACGGACCGTTATACCCACTCTAAGGGGTCCCCCGGTGCTGCCCTGCCCGGTCCCAGTGCGTCTGACCAAGTCGTAGATGCGTCGACGGAGCCTTCCTTGCAGGACATCATGGGCGCCATTTCTGGCATGAGGGAGACATTAGGCCAACAATATGAAACCTTGGCCCACAAAATTGACACCGTGGCCATCGATGTGAACTTAATTCGGGCCGATCTCTCAAAAACGAACGAAAAGGTGAAGTCATTGGACATCAAATCATCCAGCCTCACGTCGGACGTCTCTGAGATACAGACGGAGATTGGCAATCTCCGTAGGGTGAACGATTTCATGACCCGGCGCTTGGAAGATTTTGAGAACAGGGCACGTCGCTGTAATGTTCGCGTGGTTGGTGTCCCGGAGAATCCAGAACCCCACTCGGTTGATCTCCTGGTTGAAGACCTGATTCAAAACCACCTTTCTCCATCCGGCCTTAGTAAATTTTTCACTGTGGAGCGAGCACATCGTGTTCCGGGGGGCCAGGGTAAGCCAGGTGCCCCGCCGAGAACTATTGTTGCGAAACTTTTCCACTACAGGGATCGGGACGCTATCCTGCAGGCCTCACGGGTGAAGGGCCCGGTGGCCGTTGAGAATGCCACGGTGAACTTTTATCCGGACTTTTCCCAACAGGTCCAGAAGCAGCGGATGGGATTTCGTGGTGCCAAGAAGCGCCTTAGGGACATGGGGATGCGCTACGCTATGCTTTTTCCGACCAGGCTGCGGGTTGAGTATAATGACCAAACTTTCTTTTTTGATCGACCGGATGCTGTGAACGACTGGCTGGACTCCTTGCCTGACCGACCTTCTGAGACTGAGTCCGAAGCCCACCCGGGCGGTGCTGAAGGTGGTGTAGAGAGCTGAACATTTCGTCTTTATCTGGTGCCCTGTTTTGAATGACTCATTCCAGGGTTATATGCCTACGTTCCTCCACTGCTTATGTGATTTGATGTATGTTCCTTTTTCTCGTTACTGGTTTGATCGGGGTGGCGGGTGGGACGGAGCCTTTCCTCCTCCGGGGTCTTTGTGTAGAATAGGGGTTCTTGGGCGACAGGCACACTGCAGGTTGGGGTGGCTTTTTAGCTTTTTGCAGGGGTGCAGGGTGGGGGGTGTTTCCGGGTTGTTTGGGGGGAGGGCGGTTGGGAAGTTCGTTGTTTGTGTGTTCTGTTTTCAAGGCGACTTTATCCTGTATTTGACGATGTTTTTCGTGTCATGCTCATTGGTGGGGGGTGTTGGCTTTGCTGGGTGGGATGGGGGGTAGCGGGTTGAGATTTGTTTCGTGGAACGTTAACGGTCTGGGGGATCGTCTCAAACGGAGTGTGGTGTTGAAATGTATACGACGTTTATCTCCTGATATTGTTTTTCTGCAGGAAACTCATTTGGTAGGCAATGTCTGTCATGCGATGAATAGATGGGGCTATCGCCTCGTAGCACATTCGGGGTTTACCTCGGGTTCTAGGGGTGTAGGTATCCTGGTTCGGGCTTCCCTCCCCCTAGCTATTGACGATGTGGTTCTGGATGATCGGGGGCGATATGCTGTCCTTGTGGGTCGCTATGAGGGTCGTACCCTCTCCCTCTTTACTGTTTATGTGCCCCCCGGCTTGCAGACTTCTACCTTTTCTGATTTGGGCCGTGTGTTGTTGGACCTCCCTGACAGTACTCTCTTTCTGGCTGGTGATTTTAATTCGGTGTTCTCCGGTCTCCACGATCGCCACCCCCCCAGAGATACTCCTGCGGCCCAACAGTGGTTGGGCGGGTTTTTGGATACCTTTGGCTTGGTGGATTGCTGGAGGCTTTTGCATCCGACTCAGCTTCAATACACCTTTCACTCTGGGGCCCATGGGAGTCTGTCTAGACTGGATTATTTCCTGATGCCTGCGGCTCAGTCGCCAGCGGTGCGTGAGATTGTGCACCTACCCAGGGGTATTTCTGACCACTCTCCGCTCTGGCTCCGTTTTGAGGTTGGAGTGGAGGCAGCGGGCCGGGTGGCTCCCATCAATCCGTGGTACCTTACCTCCCCCGAGACCCGCAGCCTTTTGCTTCAGTCTTTGGACACGTATTTTTTGGATAACGAGGGGTCGGTGTCCTCAGCGGTGTCCCTGTGGGAGGCCTTTAAGACGGTGATTCGTGGACAGGCCCTCTCCCTTATTGTTGAGGCTAAGAGGGCGAGGAATAGGGAGGTGGTGGACCTTGAGGGGGAGATTTCTGCTCTGGAGGATGCTTTGGACTCTGGTGTCACGTCTGCGAAACTCCACGCCCTGGGTCTGAAACAATATGCTTATAAATCTATGGTCACCGATGCTGCTAAAGTGATGTCTCGGGAACAACAGGGTCGCTTGTATGATGTGGGGGACAAAGCAGGTAAATTGCTGGCATGGCTGGATAAGAAGGAGAGAGCTAATCGAGTGGTGCCCGTGATTCAGTCTTCGAGTGGTGAGAATGTGACGGACCCGATTGGAATAGTTGACTGTTTTGCTGAGTACTTCCGTGTGGTATATACCCCTGTGTCTGTGAGGGATGTGGCTGACTCTCGCCTTCTATTGCGTGATATAGCTCTGCCCAGTGTCTCCGATTTGGATCGTGTAGCGTTGGATTCACCCTTTACGGTTGATGAGATAGCTACTGCCATCCGTTCACTCCGTTCGGGCAAAGCATTGGGCCCGAACGGATTGCCAATTGAACTGTACAAGTTGCGACCCGACAAAATGGCGCCCTATCTTCGCGCCATGTTTTTGGAGTCGCGAGACCGGGGTATACTCCCATACGATCAGCGACTGGCCACGATAGTTGTCATCCCCAAGGATGGTAAACCGCGGGACCTTTGTTCATCCTATAGGCCTATATCCCTGCTGAATGTTGAGCCCAAGGTGTTGGCGAAACTCCTGGCGTCCCGCCTCCTCACGGTCATTAGTGACTTGGTCCATCCAGATCAATCCGGATTTATCCCGCATCGCAACACGGCTCTTAACCTACGTCGTCTACATGGTGCGATCGCGAGGGCGGGGCGTCTGACGGAGCCGGCCATTTTGGCGTCGTTGGATGCCTCGATGGCTTTTGATACTGTGGAATGGCCTTATCTTTGGGCGGCTCTTGAGAAATTTGGTTTCGGACCTGAGTTTATTGGTTGGATCCAGCTACTATATGCTGAACCTCTGGCGCAAGTAGTTGTAAATGGTAGAGTTTCGGCCCCTTTCACCCTTGGCAGGGGTACCCGTCAGGGCTGCCCTTTGTCTCCGCTGCTTTTTGCACTCGCCTTGGAACCACTAGCTGCGTGGCTTCGATGGGAGCCTTCGCTCAAGGGGATTCGCTGGTCGCCGGACTTTGAAGACCGCGTCTCGCTTTACGCGGATGACATTCTTTTATATCTCACCTCACCGCGTAAATCTCTGACTGTTTTATTTGATGTTCTCACGTCATTTGGTGCCAACTCAGGCCTCGTTATTAACTGGGCCAAGTCCTGCGTGTATGTTCTTTCAGGTGTTTTACCCCCATTGCCGAGCAGACTTCCTATCCAGGTGGTCCAGTCTGGCTTCAAATATTTAGGGATTTTCATTACGCTGGACCCCTTGCTCCGATTTGAGCGTAATCTCCTCCCCCCGTTGCTTAGATTGCGACTGGATGTGGCCCGTTGGCGTAAACTTCCTTTGTCTCCTCTGGGCCGGGCGGCTTTGTTTAAAATGATGTCCTTGCCGCGGTTCCTCTATGCACTCCAGAATTCCTATGATGACATCCCCAAGACCTATTTCCGAGAGATCGAGAGTCTTCAACGGCAATTGATTTGGGACGGGCGTCCACGTATTGCCCTTGCGAAACTCACCATCCCTTGGTACGACGGGGGCATGGCGCTCCCCGATATCAAGCGATATTATTGGGCTTCCCATCTGTCTGCTATTAATCACGTGATGTTTTCACCGGGTCGCAATCCTGCATTCGAGATGGATAGACTCCAGCTGCCGGGTGGGGACTTTAATAGAGCGCTTTATTCTCGATCGGCCGGGCGCCATCTTGTGGGCCCGTCCAGGATTGCGATGACTGTGTGGCGAGCCGCGAATGTGAGTTTGGGATGGGAGAATCGAGTGACACTGGCGACGCCGCTTTATGCTTCGGAACGTTTGGGATGTCTCTGGTCTACTAAGGGCTTTGACCGCTGGGATATGATTGGGATATGTACGGTGGGTGATGTCTGTTCGAATGGTAGTGTGAAGTCGTTCCAGGCCCTCCAGGCGGAATACGGTTTGAATGGTAGGGAATTTTTTCGTTACCTGCAAGTCCGACACGCCCTCGCCTCAATCTTGACTCCTGATGAGGCTCTGCCCGAGTCTTCCCCCCTCGAAGATCGTGTCCTGGATGGGCACCTGCCTGATAGCACTATTTCCCTGATCTATAAAAAGCTGATCAATAATCGGGCGGACTTACTGGTCCGACTTCGGGAGGTTTGGGTCAGCGATGGGTTAGAACTAGACGACGAAGATTGGCAATCGGCGCTCTCCTCTCCCAAGGAGGTAGCCATCCCTGCCAGTCTCCGCTTGGTTCAACTTAAGATCCTTCATCGAGTGTATGTCACCGGTCCACGTTTGGTGATAATGGGCTTTTCCCCGGATGGGCTATGTAAGCGTGGTTGTGGGTCGAGTGCTACCTTTTTACATATTCTTTGGGAATGTCCAGTTGTGGCGGCCTACTGGACTGCGGTGCTTGAGGTGATGACTGCTGTGACTGGTGTTGCCCTGCGGCCGGAGCCGCGGCGATGTCTGTTGAATGTGTGGGAGCCCACTGATTACTCTGTGGCCCAGACCAGATGGGCTACTTTGGGTTATATGATTGCGAAACGGGATATTGCGCAACTTTGGGGCGCATCCAAGCCCCCTGAGGTCTCGAAATGGGAGGACAACATGGACTGGTCCATGTTTCGTGAGAAAACTGTGTATGTGGCATGGGGCAGACCCAGGGCGTGGATGAAGATTTGGGGTCAGTGGAATGAATATCGTGGGGATATCTGTGCCCCTCCCCTTGTAGGCACTACTGATGTGGTCCTATCTCCCTAGGCGAGCGTTCCCGAAACCTTTTCATATTATTCTGTGATCTTCTGATTCTCCCCGCTGCTCCCCCCCCCCCCAACCTTGCTAGGGCCTCAGGGCTCTTGTTCTGTTCTCCTGATTGCTAACTTTCCCCTCCGTTCTTTGAGCTGACCTCGATTACTGTACTTTCGCCTTTTTAATGTTTGTTTTTCTTTTTTGTATAAAACAAAATTCATTACGCTCTGTGACATGTTGGGAGTAATGCTGGATACTTGATTTGTGCCTGACCTCGGGCATACATTCCTGATTTTTCTTGGTGCCTTATTATTAGCGGCCAGCCCGTGAGGTTGTAGGCCCATTCTTGTATTTTTCTATGCTTGCTCAAATAAAGGTTTTTGGGGAAAAAAAAAAAAAAAAGAATGTTAATCATTGCCCCTCTAGCGTCGTTTCCCTCAAAGTTTTCTGGAATTCCAAGAAACCTTAAATTGTTCCTTCTGGATCTGTTTTCATGATCTTCCTCTTTGGCCGTGAGATCCTTTATTATTCCATCTTTTTCTTTTTCGTTTTTTCGAAGCTTCGCGACATCAGTTTCGAAAGTCTCAGTGCGAGTTTCCACCTTGCCCATTCTCTCCGAAATCTCAGAGCAAATGCTGCCAACTTTTTTCACTGCGCCTTGTAGTTTTTTAATGGCTGTGCGATTCCTTTGGCTATCTTTCTTCACATCCTCGTGGAAGTTCTTTATTGAGCTAAGTACCTCGCTCAATGAGGGCTCAGTTGTTTTTTGGCTTCTATCTTTATTCTCTTTTATGCATGGGTCCTGAGGTAATGTTCTTCCCGGTGTTTTAATCAATGGACTTCTTCGGGTAGAATTAGGTCTACTTTTGGCATAGTCCGTGTTATTACCGGGGTCTGTAGTCTCTTCGTTCATCATGTTTTGTTCCCTTTTTTGTTTCATCCCTTTTTTCCCCCACTCCTTTTTTTCCTGATGTTACATTCGCTGGGTAATCTTGAGTCATTGGAGTCCGAGATCTCCAGAGATACAGTACCCATTTGCGCACCTGGACTTGATTCGTTTGAGTCGCTTAGTTCGTTTGAGTCACTTGAGATCGACATCCCTGTTTCATATAGATCTTATTCGGAATCTTCGTCTGAGAGTGAGTGATTAGCTGAATGCGATTCTTTACCAGCTGGAAGCGATCGCGTATTAGGAGAGTATAATTGCTCAGTTTTCTGATTCATCTTTTTTTTATCAGATTGCTCTCTCTGATTAGATATCATTGCGTCCACTTCTATTGATGCTCTTATCTCTTTGCTCTTCATATTTGGGTCAGCATTCCGACTTCCTTCGCCTGAGCCTATAGTATGATTTCCCTCCGAGTTGGTTTCAATTGGGGGCATACTTTGAACATCCTTACAGCTTTCACTCAGCTCTTCAGAGTTCTTGGTTTGCAATTGGTTCTGTACCTTTACATTTGTTGGTGCGTCACTAGGGTAATCTTTGGGCCGGGGGCTGAATATATTAGATATTCTTGGCTGGGATGTTGCCGGTAAGACAGTATTTTTTGCAGTGGCTTTTAAATTTTTTATGGTCTGTAGCCTCTGTGCCTTTTTGGCCATTAACTCCAGTTTGGCGTTTTCCTCTGTTTCACCCCCTATTACCTTCTCGTCGCCAACCTCTTTCTCTTTCTCCTTTTCTTTCTCTTTCTCCTTTCGCTTTGCTTTTTCCCTTTCCTTTTCCAGTTTTTTTCCTGCAATTTAGTCTTCAGTTTTTCCTTTTTCTTGAGATTCATTTCTTGTCAAATCTTTTTCCTTTGCTCTGGTTCCTCTAGTTTCCGGGCCATCTCACTTCTTTCGTCCACAACATTTGATCAAAATCTATCGCTGCCCCCTACCACACAAGAAGAATCACCCCAAATAAAGACCATCCTACACTTGCATCCTTCAGGCTACTCTCACCTTCCAAATTCCACAAACTAGTGAAGGCCAGTGGTGCTGCCACCATGTCAGAATCCAGCCCCTACATGACACAACCCTTAAAGAATTCCCCCTATTAACCCCAGTCACAATAAAAAGGAATGAATATATTCAACAATTCCTTAATGATAAAGGCCTGTTTCCATCAGAGTTCAAGACGTTCAACATACCACCACTCCTCTAGAACAATCTTAATCCAGCACATCAGCAGCAGCGGCTCCTGCATTAAGGAAGAGGAGCCTCGCCCGCTGGTATCTCAGTGGTGCAAACATGAAAAATTAAACGATACTAGAACATTGTTATTATCATTTTATTTTTCATTCCGAAAACCCGAGTCCAGGGAAGGATGGGGCCATCCTGAAGGACCGCAGCAGGTAGGAGGAGTGGTGGGCACTGTAAGTGTGCATGTCAGTTTGGCCGACTGTCTTAGGACAGCCAAATCGATTTGGGCACTTAGATTTCTCCAACTCGAGCTGTGTTGCACAGCTGGGTGGAGAACAGGCCCTAACTGAGCGGCAAACCAGCCCACACAGACCAATCCTGGTGGTTCTCTCATGATGGGTAATAGTATTATCAGCATTAGACCAGCATCTGGATTGGTGTAGGGGAGTCTCGAATCCTGTGCACCAGCCCATGGTCTGCCGGGAGTCGACAGGAGCAGAGGAGCACCGAGGCGGCGGGCGGCAGGTTAGTACTTTTATTTATTTATTTTTCTCCCCTGCACTGCCCCACTACCTTTCGTCAACAGCAGCCGGCGCTGCACATCAGACCAGTTACAGGCTGATCTCAAATGGTCCTTCCCTTGGAAAACTGACTGAAAGAATAGCTTTCAGTTGGATCTCCAAATTCTCTGAAGAAAAGATGCTTCTATCAAACCAACCAAAAAAAACCCTGTTATCCTGGTAGAGCTGCAGAATGTAATCCCCATCGCAATGTATGCAAATCAGTCTAACCCTGTGCCTCATGGGAACAGTCCAGCCCGAACTACCAAGCCATGCCTTCCCTGGACCGGAAACAAGCTTCCTAGAACCGGTTTCTGGCATTTCATCCGTCTTCAGCCAGGCTTGCTTGAATCCAGTGGCAAAGTGAGCCAGGGACTCACGCCTGAGCATACCCTGCCAACTTATGGCGAACAAAGCGGTTCAAAAGGGGGGGGTGATGGACCACCACCCCCTTTTGTACCGCTTTGTTGGCAGGGTATGCTCAGACGTGAGTCCCTTGCTCGCTTTGCCACTGGATTCAAGCAAGCCTGGCTGAAATGCCGGAAACTGGTCCTAGGAAGCTTGTTTCCGGTCCAGGGAAGGCATGGCTTGGTAGTTCGGGCTGGATTGTTCCCATGAGGCACAGGGTCAGACTGATTTGCATATGGCCATGTCTGAATTGGGGTGGCAGAGTGGGCTAAAGAACGGTGATGGATTAAACCCAGATCTGTTGACTGGGTGTGAGTGTTTGATTGGTTCAGATGCTCCGTCCATCACCACCCCCTTTTGTACCGCTTTGTTCGCCATAAGTTGGCAGGGTATGCTCAGACGTGAGTCCCTTGCTCACTTTGCCACTGGATTCAAGCAAGCCTGGCTAAAGATGGCTGAAATACCAGAAACCGGTCCTAGGAAGCTTGTTTCCGGTCCAGAGAAGGCATGGCTTGGCAGTTTGGGCTGGACTGTTCCCATGAGGCGCAGGGTCAGACTGATTTGCATATGGCCATGTCTGAACTGGGGTGGCAGAGTGGGCTAACGAACGGTGATGGATTAAACCCAGATCTGTTGACTGGGTGTGATTGTTTGATTGGTTCAGATGCTCCGTCCATCACCACCCCCTTTTGTACCGCTTTGTTCGCCATAAGTTGGCAGTGTATACTTAGACGTGAGTCCCTTGCTCACTTTGCCACTGGATTCAAGCAAGCCTGGCTGAAGACAGCTGAAATGCCAGAAACCGGTCCTAGGAAGCTTGTTTCCGGGTCCAGGGAAGGCATGGCTTGGCAATTCGGGCTGGACTGTTCCCATGAGGCACAGGGTCAGACTGATTTGCATATGGCCATGCCTGAACTGGGGTGGCAGAATGGGCTAAAGAACGGTGATGGATTAAACCCAGATCTGTTGACTAGGTGTGAGTGTTTGATTGGTTCAGATGCTCCGTCCATCACCACCCCCTTTTGTACCGCTTTGTTCGCCATAAGTTGGCAGTGTATACTTAGACGTGAGTCCCTTGCTCACTTTGCCACTGGATTCAAGCAAGCCTGGCTGAAGACAGCTGAAATGCCAGAAACCGGTCCTAGGAAGCTTGTTTCCGATCCAGGGAAGGCATGGCTTGGCAATTCGTGCTGGACTGTTCCCATGAGGCACAGGGTCAGACTGATTTGCATATGGCCATGTCTGAACTGGGGTGGCAGAATGGGCTAAAGAACGGTGATGGATTAAACCCAGATCTGTTGACTGGGTGTGAGTGTTTGATTGGTTCAGATGCTCCGTCCATCACCACCCCCATTTGTACCACTGGTGTTGTACAGCACTATATATTTGAAAAAGTATGCCCTCATGGTGACCGAATGTCCAAAAGCTGTTTTCACTGTATAGTTTTGGGGTACATTTTCCATGAACAGGGCAAAGTATAATTAAAATTCAAAAGCTGTTTACACTGTATAGTTTTGGGGTACATTTTCCATGAACAGGACAAGGTATAATTAAAATTCTTAACTGGTGTGTCTGGCTGTGAAAACGCTTGCAAGCTAAATCGAAGTTATTTTCTACTCAGTTTTCCGAATCAAATGTATTGCTGAAATCAGATTTAGTGGAAAAGTTACTGTATTGAAATGTATTTTGTGCTGCTTGAGCCAAAACTGTCTTAGAACAAGTTCTGCCTCTCATCTCACCTCCAAAGGCAATACACATATTGTTAGCTGAAGTACGCAAATGTACTCACCACAGGGCAAGGCTTGGCCTGTGGGCCCAGAAAGGCAAGGATGTTTTCAACAACTGCTCACTGTTGGACTTGGCCTTTTTTTGCTAAAGTTCCCTAAACCTTTTGCTTTCCCCCTAGACCTTTTTACTGACATGGTGTTGCCAACTTAGATGCTTTTGGCACTTTGCCACTGCTCATCAGTATCAAAGTGCAAGTGCTCCCTGTGTAAAGTGTAATGCTAATTGGTTGTCCTTGATTGGTATGTTTGCCTTACTAGTAAAGTCCCTAGAAAAGGTCACTATGTGTGCCAGGGCTGGTAATGCAAATGCTACTAGTGGACCTGCAGCACTAATTGTGCCACCCACATCAGTAGCCTTAAAGAGAAAACTCAGGCCTGCCACTTCAGTGCCTGCACGCAGTTTGTTAAACTGCCATGTTGTCCTGACAAGTGCACCCACTTGCCAGGCCTTACCCTTCCCTTTTTATGCACATCACACACCCCTATGGTAGGTCCAAGGTACCCCCCTGGGCAGGGTGCAGTGTATGTGAAAGGTAGGAGATGTACTAAGGTGTGTACCATGTACTGCCAGTGAAATACTCTCCATTTTGTTTTTCACTGTTGAAAGGTCATCTCGCCCATAGGACAGAATGGGGGAGGCTGTGTAATATGTTTCCAGGCTTTCTTCTCACAGGCTTAAGATGGAGAGGTAAAGTTTAGTGGGCTTGAACTCACAATTTAATAACACATCTTTTTGTGAAGGTGGTTTTTGCATTGTGTGTTTAGCAACCACTCTTTTAGAAGTAGCTGGGTTTTTGTGTTTTAACATTTTTGTGGGTCTCTGCCGGGTTGTGGATTGACTGTCTGGATTTGAATGTGATAGACTCTGGGGAATGTCTTGACCCAGGGGGGGAGGTGAGACAGCAACAGGCTGACGTGCATCTGGAGTGTAGGGGCGAGGAGTAGCCTCTGGAGGTGAAGAGGCCTGGGCTGCCACCATAAAACAATGGCTTCATTTCCTTCTGAGTGATTGAGGATCCAGACCGCACTATCAAAGGAAGAAGGTGTCACTGGCGGGGAGACACCCAGAACTGGCTTGGACGGGGGTCAGTGCCCCCTGAACACAAAGACTTCAAAGACATTGGGTGGTATAACTATGAGAGCTGAAGCCCCTGAACTCTGGAAACATGGAATGATCAAGACTGTAAAGGATTGAACCTACTTTGTGGTCAGGAAGAACCTCTGCCAAGGAAGAAACAGCTGAAGAGACTGAAGGAAAGGACTGACCCTTGCTGTGTGTTCTGGCGCTGGCCTGCAGTTTTCTGCTTTAACCAAGGAAGAGGCTAAAGGGACTTTGCTGTGTGCTGTGTCCCCCTGCTTGAAAGGACTTTGCTGTGTGCTGTGTCCTGAAGTAACTTATCCCCAAGGTCCTGAGGAGAGCTGGCTCCCTGTTGTGGAAACTCAGGAACACAAAAGTTTCCAGGTGTGTCTCAGCGACGCTGTGTGCGTGTGCTTTTTGCAGACTGAGTCCCTCGTAAGAATTGCCCTGTGATCGTGGGCACCAGGAATCCAAGTGAGTCTCAGCAACGATGTGTGTGTGTGTGCTTTGTGCAGCCTGAGACTTTCGTGAGGATCGTCCTGTGATCGTGTGCACCCAGAGTCCAAGTGAGTCTCAGCGACGCTGTGTGCATGCTCTTTGTGCAGCCTGCGACCTTCGTGAGGTTTGCCCTGTGATCGTGTCCACCGGGAACTCAAGTGTGTCTCAGCGATGCTGTGTGCTTGTGCTTTTTGCTGACTGAGACCCTCGTAAGAATTGCCCTGTGATCATGGGCACCAGGAGTCCAAGTGAGTCTCAGCGTTTAAAAAAACGATCCTACCTTGACTAAGTCCTTTGCTCACGATCTGGGACCCTGCTGAAAGCGAGCAGCGCCTCCCAAACACCGACAACGCCATTGACGGCGTGCACCGAGGCCACGCCCCCCGCCTCTTCCTCAACATAAAATGTGCCACTGGAGGAAGCGCAGCGGACGAGCGCAGCGGGAGCGCAGTTTGCGCGCCGAAGGCGCGCTTAAGGCAAGCCCGTCTGTGCCCGTCCGCGCCAGACCGTGCCTAGGGCCAGGCACTCTGGACCTTTCCACTCAATCCAGGCTATCGTACTCTAGGGACTCTGCTACAGTTGAACCAGCCTTTACAGGCCTCCTGCGCCAACTCCCTTAAAGGTGAGGATCGCTGCACCCAATGTCTATATTGCCCATTTTAACTCTCTCCTACATTTATGAACCAACTACCCCGACAATCATTAATATGGCTCTACTAAATTGTAGATCTCTACCCAAACACTCCCAGGAAATATATATGTTACTAGAAGAGGAGAAATTGGAGATCCTGTTTCTCACAGAGACATGGCTCACACCAGACTCGGACCATGACATTGTTCGGGCATTACCTCAGGGTTACCTCCTGCAACATTTAGACCGAGCAAAGGGAAAGGGAGGAGGGATTGCTATCATCTACAGGGACCAATTCACATGTCGTTTTCACGACAGTCCCCTATCAAACTGTGAAAATGTACACTTTAATATCCAACTATCCCCATGTAAATCCCTCTCAGGACTCCTCATCTACCGCCCACCAGGGTCACTGGGTCAATTCTGTAGTTCCCTGGTGGAATTTTCAACTATACTGTCCAGCACCTCGCCCAACATGATAGTCCTAGGGGACCTTAATATTCATTTCGACATCAGCGAGGATAACACCGCCTCAGAATTTCTTGGAGACCTAGCTACCTTTCAGCTCCACTTACAGAGTAATAAGCCCACGCACAGGCTCGGATATCTACTTGACCCCATCATAAGTAACATGAACAATCTTAAAACTAAGGCCCTCAGATAAACTCACGCGTCCATGGGCCAAGTTAGATACTGAGAATTGGAAGCAGGTTTTGGAATCCCACAAACCACCCCTGGAAACAGACCCTATCAAAGCAGATAGGAAGTTCTCCTCCTGGATTGAAAACTCCCTTAACATGACTCTCCCAAAAAAATCTCATCCTACCTCCCATAAAAAAGCATTCGCTCCTTGGTTCTCACAAGAGACCCGCCAGCTAAAGAAACTGCAAAAAAGCCGAAAGAGAATGGAGGAAAGACTTCGACCCTAGCCGCAAGAAGGACTACAGATTGTCCATTCTTACGTATTAAAAAAGCCCTGAAAAATGCCCAAACCGCTTTTTTCCAAGAGAAAATCAGTTCGGCATCATGCTCATCTAGGGAGACTTTCCTAATCGTTAAACAACTTCTCAAAACACCAGAACCCACCGGCTCTATCGACCCATCAAACAACCATTGTGATGAACTGGCCATGTTTTTTTGACCAAAAGATCTTAAATATTTTACAGTCACTCCCACCCCTCCCTCCGACTGACCAGACATTGCCATTGGTACCGCAGGGCAACGATCTCAACACGGGATTTGATTCATTTACCCCGATAAGTCCTGATACTCTGTCCCCTATCCTCCAATCACTTAAAAGTGGCTCACCTTCGGACCCCGCCCCAGTCAGAATCTTAAAGCTGGTTGCACCTACTATTCTTGAACCATGGGCAAATGTGATCAGTGCCTCGCTGACCAACGGATTGGTTCCCCCCAGCTGGAAAAAGGCGAAGGTGAGGGCCTTACTGAAAAAACCTAACCGAGACCCCCTCAACCTTTCTAACTTTAGACCGATCTCCCTCCTTCCATGCACCAGCAAGATCACAGAAAAATGTATCAACTCTCAGCTGTCTAAGTATCTTGAATCCAACGAATTACTTAAATCATCACAGACAGGCTTTCGCCCGGGCCAGGGCACTGAAACAGCGATGGTGACGGTGGTCGAGGAAGCCAGGAAGATCATGGACACAGGAGGATCAGTGGCAGTGATCCTCCTGGACCTAAGCGCGGCCTTCGACACGGTCAACCACCAGATCCTGGCCCAGTGACTCAGAGACCTTGGGATCACAGGCACCACCCTGTCTTGGCTGAAATCATTTCTGCAGGACCGCTCATTCCAGGTCATAGAGGGCAATTATACATCGAAAGAGACCCCTATACGTTGCGGAGTGCCTCAGGGCTCTTCCTTGAGCCCTACACTCTTCAACGTATATATATGTCCCCCCTGGAAAAGATAGTCACCCCACATGGGATAAAACTCCTGACATACGCAGATGATACGCAGCTGGTGGTTTCCCTCTCCCAGCAGGAAAATTCCACCATAGACCTCTACTCCTGCTTAAAAGACATAGTCAGCTGGATGGACAGATTTCACTTGAAGCTGAATAGCGACAAGACCGAGATCATGGTGATGGGGAACCAAGCCCACTTCCATCCAGACTCCCTCTGGCCCCCCTGTATGGGTAAACCCCCAACTCCCAAGCCTGAGATTAAAAGCCTCGGTCTATGGCTTGATAAAAACCTCACCATGCAAACTCAAGCCAGGAAAACGGCTGGAGTGTGCTTCGGTATCCTACGGTCCACCCAAAAAATTCTGCCATTGCTCCCTTTCCAATCAAGGAAACTCTTGATCCAAGGTCTCGTCCTATCAAGACTGGACTACGGCAACGCACTGTACCTGGGTGTACCCCAGAAGGTTACAACTAAATTACAAGTAGTACAAAACGCTGCTGCTAGGATTTTGACCAACACTAAGACCCGTTGTTCGGCCAAACCAGCTATCCGCGAACTACACTGGTTACCCATCATAGAAAGAGTACAGTTCAAAGCGCTCTGCCTCACGCACAAAATTCTCAATGGAAAAGCCCCCCCATACTCAAAGATCTGGTCACTCCTTATATCACCTCCAGACCCCTCCGATCCTCTAACGCCCACCTCACACGAGTTCCCAAGATCAACAGAGCACGAACAGGAGGCCGTTGTTTTTCGTACAATGCGCCCAAATTGTGGAACTCCCTGCCCTCTGACCTTCGGGCACAACCCAATTTGCTTGCATTCCGGAAACCAATGAAGACATGGCTGTTCCCATGAGCCCCCTCTTCCTATCTCATCAGTAATGGGTCAGCGCTGGGACGCTTACGGGCAGCTATGCGCTTTAGAAATCTCACAAATAAATAAAATAAAAATAAAAATAAATAAATAAGCGACGATGTGTGCTCTGCGTAGCCTGAGACCTTCGTGAGGATCTTCCTGTGATCATGTGCACCCCGAATCCAAGTGAGTCTCAGCAATGCTGGTTGCATGTTCTTCATGCAGCCTGAGACCTTCGTGAAGAGTGCCCTGTGACTGTGCACACCCGGAGCTCAAGTGAGTCCCAGCGACGCTGTGTGCATGTGCCCTGTTACGGCCTGAGATCTTTGTCATTGTCATCGGCCCGGTCCGGCATCCCTAGAGGAGTTGTTCCGCATTCAAGGCACTTTTTATGCTTGTAGTCTGAAGTCCGACATTTCTGTAAGGTTTGTAAGCATTTCCAGACAGATAAAAGGAGGAGCAACTGAACGAGGAAGTATGGCCTAACGAGCAGAGCTGCCGACTTTGGAACTGAGACAGCATGTTCGACTCTCGGCTCCGCTCAACATCTTGTGATTTTGGGCAAACGGCGTAATCTCTCCATGTCTCAAAATAAACAAGCAATACCGTGTTTATTTGTCAAAGGTAGTGAAAGCTGCTGAGCAGATGGCTGACCCAAACAAGAGGGGATTCCAATTAGTTAAGTGTTGTGATCACTTTCGCGGCCGCTTTGATGTTCTCAGTGGCCGCGCGGCTCACTGAGAACATCAAAGCGGCCACGAAAGTGATCAGCAGGCGGACAAATGGTGCTCGCGCCCCGCGCACATGCACTGTAACCGATCCGCCTGCAGCCTTTGGGAGCACTTTTGAAAGCCCCTTACTTAATATCTCCCCACGGCATCGCTTACGCGATAGCTTAGGCGGGACCTAAAAAGGACTTTATCCAAATGTAAAAATGGTGACCATGATGACCCACTTGGTGTAGATGACCTCTTTTTACTTGCAGGTTGCCTGAAATTATGTCTAGGTCCTAGTCAACTGGGAACTAATCATTTTCAATATCTCTTTACTTTTTCTAATGATATATAAAGCAGTGGTTCTGTTGGGAAGGTGTCAATTGCTTTGTTCAAATGAAATCACTGCATCGACAACATTCAATGTTTTGTGAAGAACATATGATTTTAAGCAAGGTTCAACGTCACCATTGGAGAACCAAACCGTACTGCTTGAACACACCACAAGGACAACTATTTTTTTGTCAGACATGGCATTTTGTATTGTATGAATATTATGCACACAAATTAATGAACATGGCTGTCAATAAAACAATATAATGCAGAATAATAAAGTGATTAAGGTGCAAAGGTAACTTCGTGGTGATACGTGAAAAAAATGTGCTATACGTATATTATACAAATAGGCAACACGTAAGAGCAACAGTAGTAATTTTGTACTTTCCAATGTTCTCAATGCATGAATACACAGCCCAAGAATGACTTTGTGTGGGGGCCTGAGCAACTGCGTAGACTAGCGTGACTGCAACATCGACGTTTCGACCTTAGGAAATAGCGCAGCTTAACATGCGTCAAGGGCGGGTCTTCATCAGGACAAGGGGTAGGTGAGCAATAGTTGACAGCCGCAATTAATAATTGAATGGGATCCTAAGAAGTGAATAGTGTAGGATCCGAATGAATTCCCCATAGGTAGACACACACCAGGCGGTTGTTTTCTGGGACAAAGTAGAAAATTCCTTTAGTCTCCACCAGCCGGTTGGAGACGAAATCTCGAGTATTTTAGGGGATGTGATTAATTAAACGCCGCCAGCTCGTGATCGTTATGACGGGGAGGGAGGAAGGGACGTAACTTCTTCTGTCTGTTTCCGCCGCTCGCGGAAATTAAAAACCCACTCTCTGATATTAACCTCTTCAGAACATATTGCCCAATGAGTATATGAAATATTACGATACCTCCTGATTTAATAAATGTGTAATTATTTGTTTTCAGTCGAGCGCTATCCCTATTTTTGATTACATAGCAGAAGATCCTTGAGGAATCATTCACCTAAATGTTTCTTATTTAAATATCGTCACAAACATGAACACATAATTCATTGGAACACAGGACAAGGTTATTTCCTAAAATGCTTCTTTTATCAAAAAATTCAATTAATCAATTTCAATAATTTTAGTGAAGAACATAAATATGCATACAACAATTCATATAAGGCAACCTGGTAACCACTGTTTTAGTTTTTTTGTATCTACAGTGGTTTCTTACACCCTTTGTACATTCGTATGGGCTAGATGAAATGATTCGCCATACATTATCAACAGTTTAAGACGTTTTTTTAAATAATTCAGTTTTCATCAACAATTCCTTGCAAACAAATGGTGTAAAAGGAGTCGACGTTTCGGTCTCAAACGTAATTAATTCCACAAGACCATCCTCAGGACCAAAAGGTGTTGCACCATAAATCTATACTACTATAATAAAGGAAGAACTTTCAGCCTTTGAGGCGGGTAAACTCGGGAACCACAGCACCAATCCACACACCTGATACACCGTTGGAATCGTCAGGGTGTGTAGATGGTTATAGGCTATATAAATAAAAAAAAACGTTATTTCAAAATTTACAATTAAAAAAAAGTAGTCCCTCCGAAGTAGCGCCGGCCGCGACGTGCGCGCTCACGTCAGGAGTGCAGGGAGGAGCGGCGTCCAGGAGCCAGACGAAGAGCGGCAGACATGGCACGGGGAAGGAGCGGTGACATGAGGAGCAGCGGACAGGCCAGCGGCGGTGAGGTGACGAGCAGCGGCGAGGAGCGGTAAACTGAGGAGCGGACAGGCCAGCAGTGGTGAGGTGACAAGCAGCAGCGATGAGCGGTAAACTGAGGAGCGCGGGGGAGGAGCGGCGGCTGAGGTAAGGGGACCCATGTCGGGGCAGGCTGGGGTCGGGGCGGGGTTCGGGGCAGGCGGGGGATGGGCCGGGCGGGGCCGGGCTGCTGAAGGGGCAGGCGGGGGACGGGCCGTAGCTTATTTTACTTAACGCGCTCCACTAATAGTGTGAATAGTCAAGATTGTGTAACTTCTAGCGACAAAGGGTACACACTATGGAGCCACTCAATACACCACGGAAGTGTTTGTGGGCCATACATAAGGAATGGTGAGGTGATCCTATGTAAGCCATGTGTTTGAGCTCCGCTTCCGTGTCGTTGCTAAGGGGACCCATGTCGGGGCAGGCGGGGGTCGGGGCAGGCGGGGGACGGGCCGGGCGGGGGCCTGGCTGCTGGACAATGTCGGGGCAGGCGGGCGGGGGTCAGGGAAGCCTGATTGCTCCCGGGTAAGGTCGGGACGGGTTGCTAGTCTATTATAAAACATAACAAATACATTTATAAGTTGTGCCTATAGTTCTAAAACCTTCTCCATATGTACAATAGTGGTCGTCTGCTTACACCAAACCAAACAAGTGAACCATAATTGAACCAAAAGTGTGTAAAAACAACAACATGTGGTGTATCATATCCACCTAGTGTACAATCAGTGACCACCACGTGTCTATCTATCCTTAACCAACACCCCAAGCGTGTTCAACAAATATCATAGTACTCACTCGAAGCGCTAGTAGGCACTATGTCGCTTCAACCTAAAACAAATAGTACCAACATCATATGTGCGTCTGGGTAATACCAATAAATGATACTAAGTGACAATTCGTGTGTACCTCCAATCTTACCTCCATCAAGTATCCACTTGCTAAAGATCTCCTCTTCACTGGGCACTAATGTCTCTCTTCAATTTTGTTATAGTCAATCTCCTTTCTACAAAAAAATGGCAAAACCGGGACAGTTAAACCCACAAGAACAGCCTTCCAAACCCTAACACCATTATATAAATCGGCAAAGCTGTGCACATAAATCCTTCTTTGAACCGTCCATAACTTACTTGAACACGGCAACTCTGAATCAATCGGTCGTCCGACAATCGGCATACGGCGTCTTCAAGTTAGCACAACGCAGCCGTAGCCTTTAACCCTGAACGCCTTCGTCAGAGCGTAGCAGAAAACGTGGCGGCCATCTTACAAGTGCCTTCTCAATACGTTTATTAACCAGTAAAATGACCTTTTACAATCTACATTCTCATTTTATGTTAAGTATCCTTCATAGAGAGTATTGTGAACGCCATGTACACTATGCAGACTAACAGGCTAATTATTACAATTTACGATCATAGTAATGAAGCATCACAACTCTGCCGAACCGTCAAAACAACACTGAGTTTATTATCGACAATAATATGTACGTTAACCAGGCAGACCTCATTCAAGAACAAGGAGCCACTGTATTGTAGAATACATTGAACTGAGATTGGGCATTGAGGAAACACAGTTAACATAGTGCTTCTTAAACATAGTTCTACACCTATATAACAGAATATAACATGCCGGTACTATTATAGAGGTATACAACCCAATAGTTCGTTTTTTCTAATAATGCTCATATCCTGAAAAATGTAAATCCTGGGAAGTGAAATCAAGAGCCTACAAAGTAGCCAATGTATGCCATTCCACAAACTGATTCAATCCATTTTCGACAGTTCTGGCCAACCAAATCCACTTGTTTTCCTTTAGTGTCAGCAGACGATCAACATCCTGTCTGCATTTTGATTTCCTAAAAACATCAAGCACAAACCAATTCATCTCCATAGGGTCATGGGGGTATACACTCAAAATATCGAGCTTTTAATATCGATTTGCATTAATATCGAATTAAAAATATAGAATGGACAAAATATCGAATGGACAGAATATAGACAACAAAAATATAGTATGGACAGAATATAGACAACAAAAATATCGAATTTGAGGTAAGTAAGTTAATATCAATTTTTTAATAATATCCAATTTTTTTAAGTGATTTTTTATGTTAGTATATGTCTGAAAAGTGTATATTTATTTTATAATTTATTTTAATTAATTAATTTTATGGTATTTAATTTTTGCGTAATATAATTCTGTAGCGGGTTGTGGGTTTTTAGGGGAATAGGGTGGGAAGTAATTTAATTATAATTAATTAAATATGTTAATTTATTTATTGGTATTTATTTTGAATTAATTGTAACTAATTGTTAATTGGTAATTAATTAAAATATAATTGGTAATACATTTTAATGAATTGATTAATTGATAATTATGTTAATTTTATTAATTTATTTTCTGTAGCGGGTTGTGGGCTTATAGGGGAATAGGGTGGGAAGTAATTTAATTATAATTAATTACATTATTTTATTTATTTATTAGTATTTATTTTGAATTAATTGTTAATTAATTGTTAATTGGTAATTAATTAAAATATAATTGGTAATTAATTTTAATTAATTGATAATTATGCTAATGTTATTGCTTTATTTATTTTCTGTAGCAGGTTGTGGGTTTATAGGGGAATAGGGTGGGAAGTAATTTAATTATAAATAATTTAAAAAAATTATTTTTTTATTGGTATTTATTTTGAATTAATTGTTATTTAAATATTTAATTGGTAATTAATTAAAATATAATTGGTAATTAATTTAAATTAATTGATTAATTGATAATTTTTTTCTGTTGCGGGTTGTGTGTTTATAGGGGAATAGGGTGGGAAGTAATTTAATTGTAATTAATTAAATATTTTAATTTATTTATTGCTTTTTTGTTGTAATTTTTAATTATTTTTAGATTGGTAAATAATTTGTATTAATAGGTAATAATTTTTAATAATTAATTTTTATCTGCATTTTTAATTGATTAATTATTATATTATATAAACGTGTTAATGCCTTTAAATTAATTTGTAATTGGTATTAATATTTAATTTATTTTTATTCATATATGAAGTATTTACTTTCCCTACTGTTGCACTCCCTGGAGTGGGAATAGTAATTTTTACCACTACGCTATCCAACGCTTTCCCTACTGTTGCACTCACTGGAGTGGGAATAGTAATTTTTACCTCTACGCTATCCAACGCTTTCCCTACTGTTGCACTCTCTGGAGTGGGAATAGTAATGTTTACCCTCCCGCTATCCAATGCTTTCCCTACTGTTGCACTCGCTGGAGTGGGAATAGTAAATGTTATGCCTACGCTATCCAACGCTTTCTCTACTGTTGCACTCTCTGGAGTGGGAATAGTAATTTTTACCTCAACGCTATCCAACTTTTTCCCTACTGTTGGACTCTCTGGAGTGGGAATAGTAATTTTTACCCTCCCGCTATCCAATGCTTTCCCTACTGTTGCACTCACTGGAGTGGGAATAGTACATTTTATGCCCACGCTATCCAACGCTTTCCCTACTGTTGCACTCTGGAGTGGGAATAGTAATTTTTACCCCTACGCTATCCAACGCTTTCCCTACTGTTGCACTCACTGGAGTGGGAATAGTAATTTTTACCTCTACGCTATCCAACACTTTCCCTACTTTTGCACTCTCTGGAGTGGGAATAGTAATTTTTACCCTCCCGCTATCCAATGCTTTCCCTACTGTTGCACTCACTGGAGTGGGAATGGTAAATTGTATGCCTACGCTATCCAACGCTTTCCCTACTGTTGCACTCTCTGGAGTGGGAATAGTAATTTTTACCCCTACGCTATCCAACGCTTTCCCTACTGTGGCACTCTCTGGAGTGGGAATAGTAATTTTTACCTCTACGCTATCCAACGCTTTCCCTGCTGTTGCACTCTATGGAGTGGGAATAGTAATTTTTACCCTCCCGCTATCCAATGCTTTCCCTACTGTGCACTCACTGGAGTGGGATTAGTACATTTTATGCCTACGCTATCCAACGCGTTCCTTACTGTTGCGCTCTCTGGAGTGGGAATAGTAATTTTTACCCCTATGCTATCCAACGCTTTCCCTACTGTTGCACTCACTGGAGTGGGAATAGTAATTTTTACCCCTACGCTATCCAACGCTTTCCCTACTGTTGCACTCACTGGAGTGGGAAAAGTAATTTTTACCCTCCCGCTATCCAACGCTTTCCCTACTGTTGCACTCACTGGAGTGGGAATAGTAATTTTTACTGCTACGCTATCCAATGTTTTCTATACTGGTGCACTCACTGGAGTGGTAATAGTAAATGTAACTCTCCCGCTATCCTACGGTAAAAATATTGTATATTTTTTATTAATATTATGTTTAGATATATATATGTATTAAAAAATGATTTTTTTTTTAAGTTGCATTAATTATTTATTAATTGTAAGGTTTTGTAAGTATTTTAAGAATGTTTAAGTTAATTATATTTATTATTTAATTACATTTCAATTACTTTTAAGATATTTAAAAAAATCGATAATTTGACATTAATATACACCCAAACATAAATCCCAAAAACTAAATATTTACAAATTATTACCCAACAAGAAAACATATGAAATCATATTAGTTACAATGTGTAAGCAGAGCAATAGAACAAATATCAAAAAACACACACAAAACCACCCCCTATTTTGGAGCCTGTTCACCAGAAGAGCCATTACCTATCTCAAGGCGACAAAATGCGTAATCATCTGAACTGCTACCGGCATAAGCTATATTATAACCTCCTCAGGACATATATTGCATGGCCGCACTAGGGTGAATGAAAGCATCCATAACATATTGCATGAAAAATTGAGTAGCAGACAAGTTACAAACTGTGTGATAATTTGGTAATAAACCTCCTGACAATCTTAACTCAATAGACATTAAAGAGTAGTGTGCCACCTGTCTGTAAAGCCATGCAGAGCCTCGCCAGGGGGTGAACGTGCTATAAAAGCCACCATGATTCAATACAGTACAAAATGTTACAGTTAAGATATAAGACCAACAACATTCCAGGAGGAGTTTATTTTAGGGAAATCTATTTAATGATTAAAATGTCATAAAATCAGGGCACATCTGATAGAGGACTCAAAAGAATTTGGATTTTTTTTTAATTTACAGCAATCCATGTCAGTGAAAAAGTAAGCACGCCAACTCTGTGGCTGTGGGTCTCAAAAACAAGCTCTAAACACAGCATTTATTTCTGGGCATCAAAACAGAACAATAACTGTTGGAATAGTTTTAAACGGAGGATTTTATTAAATGCTTTTCTTCAAAAATATAGTCCCACTTGCTTGCATCAGCAAATATCCAGATTTATAGGTTTGATGAAAACAAATCTCTCCTTCCAAACTTGTTGCGAAAGTTCTATACATTCTTTTCTGGCACTCCAAATGACCCCAGATCTCCAAAGAGTACTCCTTGGACACCACGAGAAAGGCCTTTGACCACTTTGAGTTTGGACCAGAGCCAAAAGTCCAGTTTTAGTTGTCTAGCTGTTTTTTTCTTGCAGAGATGTCCTGAATGTTCTTTCTTCCCTCTGTGCATCAGCAGACGGTGAGCTTATCTGGCCTTGAGAGCAGCCATTAGACTTTGAGTTTCAAGGGACTGTTGGAACAGTTTCCAGTACCTTTCCAGACATGGATGTATTTTCCACAGTTCTCTCCTGGTCTTCTCACATTCCATTAGCAATCTGAATAGTGAGTGATGGTAACACCATTTTATAGGACTGTACCACTAGTGGTAGGCTGGATTCCCTAAATAAATCATATCCAAATTCCCACACAATCCCCTGTGCACTTTTTCAACAATATTATTCAGTTCCTGTGCCTTAACCTATCACACAGTCATATTTTCTGTCTTTCCAAAATGGCATTGGAGGACCTTGTCCAAATGTCCCACTCCCTGGTTTCTAGCCGGATACACTACTCATCCCTTGTGCCCCCTCATGTGCAACGTTATGCAGAGCTCTTGCAAGCACCAATCTGTTATTTCTGCCATGGATTGAGACTGCTGGTTGTTTGTGTGCCCATTTTACTTCTAAAGGACTTACTGGGACTGATCTCTTTGAGAAGCTGTTGTGGAATAAAAGGCAGATTGCATTCTGTCAGGATTGGCTGCTTGGAGCAGTCACAATTCCTTATCACCGGATTCCCAGAACATAAGACAGAACCAGGCTGTCACTTCATTGTTTGTTCAAACCTTTCAACAGTGGCATTCTGCTTTGACAGAGAGTTGCCAAACAGTAGAGAGCCTACACCGAGGAAGTGTATTGTCTTGAGAGATCCTCAGACCTCATGTCTTTTCTGAACTGAAAGTAAGTGTGGAAGAAAATAATTTAAGGTATTTTTGTGAAGTTCAGCCAGGCAACTGATGCTAGTGAGCAAGTTTGTGCTAAATGTTTAAAAGACTGAATATAACAACTTTTCAAAACGAACTTTATGTAGCATATAAATAAAAAATCCCTAGCCAGTGATTTTTTGTGCCAGTTAGTTATATGTCTCGTGACTAGGTCGCCTAGCTTCTCACAAGCCAAAGTTAGGGTTAGAGAAGTAGACTTTTAAAAGTACACCAGCTTACCAACGTGTAAGGAGGCTGCAGTTGTACTCTTAACATAGCACTCTGAGCACAAGTTCCTCTTTAAAACATGCAAGTGAGTGCAACTTAATTGCTTTCTAGTTGAACATTGTGCAGTTGGCTCTTGCCGCTACTCTGCACACTAACAGCTCAGCTGTTTTACCTAAATTCAAAGTTAGTACTTAAATGACCGATATGTGTACAGATGACAAGCCGAGCCCAGGTGTGGCCGTAGTGCCAAAGGGCTGCTGCCCAGTCTATGCCCTATGTTTTTTGTCCCACAAGTGGGTGCTGAGAAATTCACAGCAACCCACATGGAGTATTTGGCTTTTATGCTGCCTGTGCAGCTTGTATGCAAATATGGTGGACATATAGAACAGTCTAACATGCCAGTTGATTTAGTCAAAATGGTTACCATATTTAGGGAACTACATATGCTGTTAGGTCCTGCTTAGCATCCCTCAGTTCCCATAGGTCTAATACACCAGTTTTTGAGATTTACAAAAAGCATTAAATCCATGGGAACACACAATCGGATTTCCTACTCCCACCACTTGGTCTATTGGCCTCACACCCATTCACGCCAAGCTGGCATATTGCCAATCATCAATCTGTTCTACCAGTTCCTCGAAAATATAGATATTATTCATCTTTTTTTCTCTGAACATCTCTTTGAGTTTTCAAAAATGTCAGTCTGTGCACCATTTCCTTCATTCCTAGCCATTTTTAATATGTGCCTCAATTCGAGTCTCCTTGCCACCTACAACTGCCACCCACCCTCTTCTATCATGGTCACCACCGATACTACCCATCTGGTGCCATGAGCACCATCCACTACTTCTATCCGGACCCACTAAACATGGTCACTGTTTATGACTTAAAACTACTACTAATACTGAATCCAATAATTAACAAGACTTCAAGCATTTTCACAACTCTTCTCCCAGCCTTGGTAAGGACTCATAAAGGTCCACATTGTACACATGTGTCAGCTGAAGCATTACTACTCTGGTGTTAGCTCATGAATCATGATTGTGCCAACAATTGTGGTGAGCATGTTTCATCATTAATCACAATTACTAAAATTTAAACACCCATTTATGTTCTGGCTGTTATCGCTGTTCGAGCCCGTAGGAAACTATTAAATTACCAATAATTACAATCTCTATGTACTACTTTTGTTATCGTCTTATTACGTCGAGCCATTTTCCTCCAGAACCAATTATTGTGGTGCATGGACCAACAACTACCATCTTGCTGGATTAATGTTCTATATCACTAGTTCCTCCTCTTTGACTTCTGTGGACCTCCTCTGTATCACTACTGGAAGCTTGGGACCCCACCTTAAGCAATTTCTACTACTTGAACCTCAATACAACACTCAAAAATAAGGAAGCAAGTATATATCAAACGAACACAAACTATAAACTACTTTATTTGATTCACACACAAAAATGATCTAAATATCAAAACATTGATTTGAATGGGAACACTGGAGCTTTCAAAAATGTGGTTTTATTACTAAAAGTCTTAAAGGCAAAGCTATATTCTGGACTCTAGCATATCACTTTGTCTTCTTTGCACTTAATGCATGCACCCTTTTTATCTGCAAATACCAATTCTTCAATCCTCCATACTAGACTATGGGGCATATTTACAAGCCCCCATCGCCAACCACAATGTCACTTTTCTCACTTGTGGTGTCAATAGGGGCTTCGCCTTATTCACAAGGCGGCATTAAGCCACTTAACATGGCTTAACGCTGCCTTGTGAATAAGGCACCTCTTCACCCTATACTTAGTGTGAAAGGGGCAGGCAATGGATGTTGTGGTGGGCGTTCCTCCGCAACAACCATTGATTTTGAAGCTGCCATAGATTTAAAAGTGCGGCGTAAATATGGGGCTGGGCCAAAATTAAGACCAGGGAAATCCTGGTCTTACCCTGGCGCAACCAGGAGAAATGTTTAATTTCTCCTAGTTTTTGCTGTATTGTGCAGGACATATAGAAAAAGCATAACACCATTGATAATTGATAGAACACCTTCCTGCACATAAACAATCATTCCCCTCAACGCAGGCACCCTTGCACTGTAGTGCAAGGGTGCCTGCATTAGCGCTAGGCAGCTAAATTAGCACCGGCGCAGGGGGAAATGCAAGGCAGCGCCATATTCTTGTAAATCCGAGGCAGCCCTGTGTTTCAGAAGTGGTGGAGCGCAGAGTTAAGCCAGGGAGGCTAACGCCAAGCTCTGCCACTTCCTTGTAAATATCCCCCTATGTTTGGTGGGCTTCTGCTGCCCCCACAAACCTAGCTAAGGATACAACGTAACTTTTAGCATTCAATTTCAAATTCATTCACGTTTACAGAGCAGTACAAAAATTTTTATTTGCATTTCCATATATATATTTACAGAGGTATATTTAGAAATGTTAAAAAACGCTTACATATAGGTTTCAGTTACAAGTGTCAGTTTAATACCAACAACAGATATGTTGCTGTTAATACATTGACACTTGCAATCAAAGCCCATCTGTCAGCGTGTCATTGTGTGTCACTGAGCTTCAACATTTCCAAATACATTACAGGTTTCTTGACCTGTGGACACACACCACCTCCTTAGAGCTGAGACAAACACCTATCACGAATAATTTGTTGTAAATAATATATTTATATATATATAGATACATATCTCTCACTTGAAGTTTGGAAAGCTAAGATTCACTGCTCATGGGCGGTGCTTGTGCACAGTATTTTTATGAGCCGCTGTAAACGTTCTACCTAATTTACAGTCCATAGTGTACAAAAGTGAGGAAATCTAGAGTTTTAATTAAAGTGCTTTCATTCGTGTTAGCCGGGGAACGTGGCGAGTCTTGACCCTGCTGGTTGTGTTTTTGGGACCCCCCCAGCAGATTCTTAGCCTGTTAGAAGTGGAACATGCTGTATCCAGCGTGGACTCTGGATCAGGTTGTAAATCAATCTATCTATCTATATATCTAGCTATCTATCTATATCTATCTATCTATCTATCTATCTATCTATCTTTAAAAGATATATAGATATATATAAATATAGTTATATAGCTGCTAATGCTATCCAATTTTCTAAATAGTCGCAGACCCTTTGATTTGTGAACACGTACGTGTGCACGGACCAAAGGGTAAGATATGCTGTTCTATATGATTCAGTAGTTGGTATTTAATCAAAGTATTTTGAATTTAATTAATGTGCAGCTGTCCTTTGGGTGGAAATTTGCGAATTGTTGCTGGAAGCACTCTGCTTAGCCTTACAGCTCACACAACACAGTATGGCATTTGCCACCGCTCTAAGCTTGGAGTTACTGAGGATCAGGATAACACAGTGGGCACAAGGGAAAGCCACTTCCACTATGGGGGAGATCCATTCCCACCAACTATGCGCTTCTATGCTGTTGATGACTTTGAAAACGAGGATGATGAAATAGACCGCGAAGATGAAGGTGAACGCCAGCACACTCTTAACAGCCCGGTAGTGAGCCTCCTTGTGAGAGTTTCCCAAACCGACATCATTGTTCTGCCCCATCTGCCAGGTGTGCCTGCCCAAGGATGCCACCAAGAGACTTGACGAGATGCAGAAGATGAAGAAAGGTAGTGCATACCCCACTGTGTAGACATAGACCATTTCCTCATCATAGCAGCCGTCCCCATAGAAACTGCCGGGATCCTGCCAATTGGGCTCGCTGATTCTGGTATCATCGCTGCTATTGTAGTAGCAGATGTTATAGAAATACCACGGAACTGGTAGACTCAACGCCAGTGAAATCGCCACAGAGCATGCCATCAGAAGGGGTATCAGCCTTGGGATCCTTTCCTTGAGCCAGAGGAACACCGGGTGGGTGAAGCTGGCAATCCTCACACAGTAGAACACATAAAGCCACGTGGTGAACCAGAAACAGATGTAGCCCAGGCTCATATCTACAGCTAACAAAACCCTTCCCATAGTTTCAGCAGCACCAGGATCAGGGTGAGACAGGTTGATGGCATGTTTCACCAACTTGGTGGAAAGCAGGAATAACCGGACCACGCCCAGGCTGATGAGGATTGTATCGCTGATGTTCAGCTTGTTGCTCCTCTTCCAGTCTAGAACATTTATGCCAACTATGAATCCATGCAGGAGTATCCCTATCAAGCACTCTGTCCCGGGGATGACCTCCTGCAATGCATCAAGCGTTTTCATCTTCAATCCCTCTTCCAGCAAGACCTTCGAAGGATGGACCAAGCAGGTCCAGATAGCAGGCAAGTGTGCAATAATATGCCACTGGGATGAGGAGCTCAGGCATTTGCCTAATCGCCTGAAGTGAGAGAACAACATTTGGATATATTTCCAATGAAAAACTAGCAGCTCTCCAGGCATTCAAATCTCAGAAGCTTGTTGACTCAAAGACCTCGTTAGCCCTGAAGCCTCCACTCTGGTGTACTAAAGCATTTCAAAACAGAAATGCAAATTCCCATATTGAAAAACAACAAGACAGACACCTCAGCCGGTGGGGACATGTTGGAAAAAAGAACAAAATGCATTATTTACCTCTTTTGAGTGTTTCTTTTGGGTCGAACGTTGATAGAGGATATATGCTTTCAGTTTTTGGCAACTCGAGTTTGCATTTCACTCTAGTTTTACTGTTTAACAAAATTAATTCTAATTTTACCTGGGAATTGGCAATGTCCCTATTGTATCTCCTTCTGTGTTTTCATAAAAATCCACCAAACTTCATTCTTTGCTGGGACAGAAAGGAAACTATTCCTTAGACTTTCTTATTGGCCTAATTATGAAGAGGTTTTTAAAGTTCAGATGCGAAGGGGATCAAGTCCTAGGGGTTTCAACATTCACCAGATCAATGTATAGAAGGCCAATAAGGTTGCGATCGAATTAACAAGAAGTAGAATCATTTGTGTCCTGCATTTAAACATTCATTGCTTTTTTCCCAGCAAACAGTATTCTGCATGCTAGGTGTTTTAATCCACAGGTACAATGTTAAAAGCTACATCTAGAAGTCCCGAAATGCAACTTGCTTTGAGTAAAGGCTGATTGCAAATTTCCCAAGTTCTGGAGCCACGTTGCTATTTTACCTTGACATCTATATATAGATTCATAACATGTTCCCATCTTAGAACCTTGCTCTGAAACCAGTGGGCGAAAATAGTGCTGGGCTGTTAAGAGTTAATTGTCCGTTTCCTGTTAAGAAGGCACATGACAAGTTGCAGTCCGGTGGAATTTGCTAACATTCTTTTCCGCCCCCCCCCCCCCTTCTTTGGATAACCGTCCCACGGAATCAAAAGTCTTCAAATCTTCTGCGCCATCCATGCCAGCCTCAACGTGGTAAGTACGGAAAAGAAACAAAACAAAAGTGAAAGTACGAAGAGGGACAGTCTGCTGAGCTGCAGGTGTTTTAGAAAATCACTTTAGTGTCATAACTTATAAGTCATTACTTGCAGCTCGAACTGCACGCAGCGTAAATGAAGTTAAAAGGTTATACAGAAAACCGGAATAGCAATAACAAACAGTTGAAAAGGGGAACACGAATATTAAATAAACAGGTCCCGCAGCGAGAGAAGGTCATGTGACCGACAGTATTTAAAGAGGCAGTGCATATCAGAGACAGCAACCTAATCTGCAAGAAGCGTACCAACTAAGAAGTATGTGTTTTACTTTTTCCTTAGCCTTTGATTCCATGCAGGGGTTGTTCTGGAAATTCGTTTCAAGATGGGCTCTTCAGCCGTAGATTTACATGATACATACCTGCCATTTTGTTTTGAGAAAGCATAAACAAAAATCGGCTAGGCTGGCCATCAACGGGATACATAAATGCTAACATTTTTTAACAAGAAAGTGGGAGATTTTGGAAAAAAATAGTGGGAATTTATTTTCCCACATTGACTTCTATCGAGTCAGAGGCAATTTCAGTAAGGAGATACACAAAATGAGGCAATTTTTGGCTTAAAAAATCGAGTTTCCCAACATAATCGGGTCTATTGGCATGCATGAACGGGTGGGCAAAATATTCGGTTCCGCTGGCTCTCCGTGTTACTCTTTAACGCGAAATTCCGCCAATTGTCACGTGTTGGGATTTATCTCCTGCAAGACTCCAAAATATGCAAGTGAGATTTGGCATCCCATAGCGCGAAATTCTAATGCTTGCGTTTGCGAACGGTCGCGGTCAGAGGCCTGCCATTTGAGCATATTTGTTGGTGCTCAAGTAGATTTTCCTCGAGCGGCAGCAAAATCAACTCAAATGGTCGCGCTCTCTTGTGCAATGCATGGGACTGTTTGTGCTGATTTTCAGCGCTGCTCGCGCTACCGCCGCTAAATTGCAACATGAGCAGCACGAGTTGCTTATTTTCCGCCTGTTGATGGTACTCTGTGGAATCTCGTAGAGTTTTTCTGTAACTCTCCGTAATGCTGAAAAGTGAAACTCCGCGAGTTCCACCCACCCCTAAAAGGTATGGGCATTTCAACGCAGACACTAAAGCTTTCATGTGAAAACCTAATCCAATCTGGGTGTTGTAATCTTCTTTGCTTGCATCTCTTGAAATAATCAGACTAATACACATGATAGCAATTATTTGTCTTTTAAAGGCCATGTACTGGATACTGTTCTTATGGGTAGTGAGATGGATACACTTGACTATCATGTTCACAGTAACAGGTGTAGTTTTTAAATGTAACACCAGATGATCATAAGAGAACATCACTAATTTTGCAGCAATCATTGGCCCCTATTGTTGTGTCCCTGTTCCCCGGCCCAGGAAACAATGCACGTAGACAGGCAGGTAGAGGTGATTCTTTATTCCGCAGTCGGATGCCCACAGGCTCATGTCCCATTGAGTCCATGCCCCAAGTATGTGTCCAGTTCTGCCTTGCCCCTTCCTAACCGGAAGAGGTGTCCAGTGTCCAGGACAGTGGCCAGTGTATGCATGGTCCTAATACCATGCCACAGCTTGTCACTGCGATATCTCTCCTCTATGTTAACAAAATAAACACATTACCCTTGGATTGGGAGTGAGAGACAAAGAAAGAAAGAGTAGAAAAAAAGAGAAAGAAAATAAGGGAGAGAAAAAGAGAGAGAGACACAATGGCTGATACCAAAGACAGCTATGCCTTGTAACAATGCATCACAGTTCTTCAATGAATCGTTTGGGCATCCGAGTCACTCTCGTTGGGTGCAGGCTCTTCCTAGCCCAGGTGGTGCCTGCCACTGGGCTCCCCTCCTTTCTGCCTCTTTACAAAGGGATCCGTCCCCATTGGGAGGAGCTAACTCTTTCGCTCTTAGGGTTCGTGTTTAAGTGTCCGTGCTCTCTTCTCCTTCATCATCATCTGACAACTGAAACGCTTTGAAGTCGGAGCTATTCCGGGTGATGGAATAAGGTCCTGCCACTGCTGTGATCATTGTCCCTTTGACATCTGTTACCTTCAGTGGCTGGCTGGAGAAAGGACTGTCTGACTTTCATGTCTAACGTTAGCGCACGAGGACCAAGTCACTGTACTTCGGCTTGGAGTTGGTTGCGTGACATCGTGTGTCGGCCTGCCTTCTCATCTTTACCTTGTCCTCCTGGTCAGGCGCGGCAATGATGCCATGCCCGATGGGCCTTGTCCTCCATCTAGGCCAACGAGTTCTGCTCTTTCTTCTTAGTTCTAGCTCCGATGGGCAACTTCCCGTGGAGCTGTGTGGGGTATTGCGATAGTCTCGCAGTACTTGGCACAGAGCTTGACCAAATGAAATCTGCGTCAGCTTGGCTCATTGGACTGCCATTTGATGTGGCCATAAACCACTCCACCATTCAATTGGCTTGTGGCCATAGTGGTGTTGTTTTCCTATGGTGTACACCTAGGTAGCTCATGAACCTGCGAAATTCTTCTCCTGAAAAAGGGAGTTCATTGTCCGTCTTGAGAAGGAGAAGAGCACCCCAGGCTGCAAATATCTCATCTAGGTAGGGTAGTTTTGGCTGCTGCTGATTTGGATGACACTTGGTGTACTATGGAGAAACGAGAGTACTCCTCAATCATGACTAGTAGGTATCCCCCAGTGTCCAGTGGCCCTTAGAAGTCCTCTGCCAGTGTAGACCACTCCGCCTCAGTGAGGTCAGACTTACCTAATTGTTCTGGCTTGGATGGCCTCCCTGTGATCTGACAGAGATGACAGTTCATGATCATGACCTCCACCAGGTGGTCAAGGCCTGGGAAACACACATTTTCCCTCAGCATTTTTCTTGCCACCATTCCTCTGTTGTTTTCATATGCTAGGCTGACCACTTGCTGGTGAGGAATCTGTCGTATGACTATCCGGGTGCCTCAAAGGAATATCTCTCGCTCTGTTTCGGGCAGTTCTTCCTCCATGTTTTTGAATGCAAGTATTTCTTCACTTTTTACCCCTTCGCCTTGACTTGGCTGTTGTTGTTTGTGTGTCTCCACCTCTGTTGCCTTGTGATGTTTTTCACAGCTTCCAGCGTGACATCGTTCTTTGTTTCTTGTGTCAGTTCTTCCATCGTAATCTGAGTTGGAATGTTTTGTCCCAGCAGAAAATTGAGCTATTCTTTAGCCATGGAACTGGTCTGTTTTGTCTTCATTTAGTGTTAGTCCAGCTTTCTCCAGCTGACTGCATACATCCCTTAGAGCCTTGTCGTGCTTTTCATTTGTGTGACCAAACACTAGAATGTCGTTGCTGTAGTTTAGGCAGTTCTTTATGAGCCTTATCACTCTCTGCACCATTTCTTGAAATATCTCAGCCGCAGATGACACCCCGAAGCTTAGGCGTTTGTAATGCTGTCTTGTGCTAGTAGGCACTTGAGTTCTTCCTCCACTTGCGGTTGAACTTGACAGGGATTCTGAACCACAGGTTTTATGGCTTAGATGATGTGAAGGTTGACTTACTTGTCTTTCAGCTTTCCAAGCCCTCTGAAGAGTACTGGGTATTCTTTCAAGATACTGTGATGTTCAGATAAATGATATGTCATGGCCAGGAGGCCCATGAGTGGTGCCATGACATTATTGAGCAAGCTTGGTGCTGGAATGTCTACTCGTAGGATGTGACAGACGTATCTTTGTATGTGAGAAGCTCCATACATTTTCCTAAATTAGTCACCAGGCTTTTGAAAACTTCTACATTGTAGGGCAATAATGGGGGCTTGCTTTCCATCCTGTTGTACTCCGACGCACACATATTGTTACACGTGGCTCCACTGTCAAGCACAAAACGCACTGCATGACTTCCTACCCTGAGATCCTCCGTGGCGTCTTCTGCATTTCTTTTTTGTCAACTAGCTGGATATGCTCTGAGTGCCTATCTGATGCCGCCATGTCTGTCATGAGGTATAGGTGTTCACCAGACTCTTGTACCAAAGTACAATTAGAACAAGCGGAGGAGCTGATGTTGCATGCTTCCATGTGCCTTGCATTGGGACTCAATGTTGTTCTCGGCATGTCAAGCCGACCCACTTTTGACTGGATGTGCCCACCCATGCAGACATTCGCAAAATGATTGTTCCTGTTGCTCTTGCCACATGTCTGTCCCAGAGCTGGGCAGGTGCCAACGTGGGACTATGCCAGTCCGCAGCAATAGCATGTTTACTCTGATTTTTCTCGAGGTGATGCCTTTGCCTGCTTGTTGTGTCTTGTTTCAGGGTTCACGTTCTCCCACTTTCCATGTTGATGGTGTGCGCCGTGGCCCTGGTCTCTGACCATGCCATGGTCAGTATTTTGTCCAGCCTCTATGTCTCTTATAGAATGTTTTTTCGAAACCCAGTTGAGTGACAACCTTCAATAATACACAGCTAGTCTTTCCTGTTTTTAGTTTTTATTTTTGGTAAATTCTGTTGGGATTTTTTCAATGTTTTCAAGTTATTTCAAAACCTTTAAATAACAGTGGTTATCAGTAGTTACACATTTTCGCACCATTAAAAACAACAGAAACAGTGTTTTTCCAGTGTTTATGGAATGTTTTGCTTTTATTATTGCTTGCTTTATGCACTGATAGTGCATGGTATATAGACAGTGTACGTATAGTGTATATGAGGTCCAAATACATTCTTGGAAATTTAACATATTGTAGTACACCATACAATATTTCTTCAGTGAATCTTTGGCCAAGTGTGCTCACTCTTTGCTTCCCATGTAAACTTTTTTCTGTGTAATGGCCCTCGCAGCATTGGCACTTGAGACGGGCAATGCCAAAACAACCAGTACACAATTTCTTAACTCTGTCCATTGACATAGCTTTCCATGCCAATACTGGTGCACTTGAAAATTGCGATTCTCAGGGAATGTTCTGCAACATTTGCATTGATATTTGCCCTTATGCCCTCAGAGTTATTGAAGCACTCGAAAATGAAGCAGCATTTTTGAAACTACAGAGTAAATTCCCCTTTACCGAAGGGATCTAGAACTTGTACCACAGTGAGGTTTTATTGACTTCAAATGCCATGGTTGGTGAAGGAACATTTCTATGAATCATTGCAAACCATTTCTCATACATTGTAAAATAAAAGTTCCTGAACTGCTCTTCAACATTGCTTTGCTTAACAAGTGGCAAGCACTCTAACATGTTGCAGTGCCAGAGTCACTAAAGGTGTTTCCCAACCTACTCTGAAGGAGATGTTTCACATCTACACCAATTATGCTGAACACTTGGCAAACAAGGGTATTTTCGGACTCTAGTTTTTTTATTATGCCCACTACAGCAGTTATGTTTTCCTGTAAAAATCTAAGAATGCAGTAGAGTGTACTTTTTTTCATACCACTATCAATATGCGACCAAAAATCCTCACTTTTCTTGCCTTTGCCATCATCACTCAGCAAAGATTCTGTAAACAGTCGCCACATGGATAATAAAGCATTTATCGCTCCGTGGACTGCAAACCATCATCTAAGTGACACAGTTGGGATGACTCTTTCTTTGATGCTACACAAAGCACAAAATGAGAAATATTTTCATTTTAGTTGCTGTGGATAGCCAAACAGTGCACCAGAATGAACTAAAAAGTCAATAGCATTTTTCATTACCTCTGAAGATTGTAAAGATGCTTGCAGCATACGATCTAACAAGTGGCAAGGATCCCTTACAGGGAAGAATTTCATCTCCGGTATCGATTTTAACAGGTCATCACACAACATTTTCATATACGTAGCTGAATCACTGCAAATATAAACAATATCACTCCAATCTTTGTTGAACTTGGAAAGAACCTTTTTGCAGAGCATTCCAAGTGACACTGCATTCCATGTTTTCCAAAAGTCTGGTGTCATGTTTTGACCACTATCCCAGATGCTTGGTGATAGCACTCTTTTCAAATATACCTGTCACTGTACCTTGCACTTAATGTTTAAGGCTTGAGGTGTTGGCAATTCACCTACTATCAATACTCACTCACTAGAAGCTGGGGGCTGATGTATCAAGAGTTTTATCCATTCTCTGTGGGTAAATATGATGACACATATTGGGAAAAATTCCCACTCATTTTACCTATCAGTGAACGAATGAAACAAAATATGATTTTGATATTTCCTGATTTTCTACAATTTATAAAATAATTAAACAGGACCTATAACATGATTCTAAACCCTGTATCTTTAGACCAAAGACCACAAAACTGAAAAAAGAAAAAGGAAGAACAATATTTTAGAGACATCCCTAAACAACAAAACTCAAGCAGATAAATGTTAGCCCAGTCTTTCTTGCTGCTAGCTTTTATAGCAGTTACATTGTATTGGCTACTTCAGGAAGAAAAAATTGACGCTTTAACTATCCTTTTTCTTTCTTTCAATTGGCATTTAGTTTGTGGCTGTGCAGGTTTTTTTTCAGTGTTTATATGTTTTCACTGGTGAGGGCTATTTCTCTTTTAGTGGTGTTTTATCAGTTATTTTAGGTTTAAACCTAAAACCGGACAGCCTATACACAGCCTAATTTCTTCCTCATTGTTGAATTTGTGAAACTCGCTATAGGTTACAAGTTTGTGCAACCAAGTCACAAAATCGTCCAGGAATTCATACTCATTTAGGCACGCCATGTTGAATGTGTACCGTTCATAATCAACGTTCCGCTGAGGGTCGAAACTGTCAATAAGATTTTTGACTAGATCTTTGTAGGTGGTAAACAATTCAGGCGGGATAGTTACAAGCAAGTCCTCTACTTCATCCCCTATAAGACTGAGGAACAGAACTCCGACCTGCTCATCTGAGTGATTTTTGCATGTAGCTCACAGATAGTGTTTGAAACGCTGAATCCACTTTTCCCACTGAGCGCCTTTCGTTTGAGAGTCTGAGGGGTCAAAAGGCAGAGGACGTTGAAAGACAGAGCTAGGGATGTCTTTGTTGTCGTCAGTCTTGGCACCAGAAGTCTGTTTGCACCTACTTTGTCACACGTTCTGAGCTGTTGTGGAGTGTTTGTCTTTTGTTTTGGTCGTATGCCTCTGTTCTGCAGTGTGGCCTGACCTTGAAATGGTGGCCCTCATATGCTTGAATGGGCACCCGACTGACTTCAAAATGGTAGCTTCTGCTGATACGTATGGAGCCCTCAACTTGCCTGACTCCACTATGGTTGCTCCCATGCTATTAGGTAGATGCATTGCCTGACTTGAAGATGGGCGCCCTGGAAGATGTTGCAATCTTTTCCAGTCGTCTGGGTCAGCCTCCCTTTTGGCCGCCATAAGTGTGGCAGGGTATGCTCAGACGTGAGTCCCTTGCTCACTTTGCCACTGGATTCAAGCAAGCCGGGCTGAAGACGGCTGGAATGCCAGAAACCGGTCCTCGGAAGCTTGTTTCCGGTCTAGGGAAGACATGGCTTGGCAGTTCGGGCTGGACTGTTCCCATGAGGCACAGGGTCAGACTGATTTGCATATAGCAGTGTCTGAACTGGGGTGGCAGAGTGGGCTAAAGAACGGTGATGGATTAAACCCAGATCTTTTGACTGGGTGTGAGTGTTTGATTGATTCAGATGCTCCGTCCATCACCGCCCCCTTTTGTACAGCTTTTGGCCGCCATAAGTGTAGCAGGGTATGCTCAGACGTGAGTCCCTTGCTCACTTTGCCACTGGATTCAAGCAAGCCGGGCTGAAGACGGCTGGAATGCCAGAACCGGTCCTCGGAAGCTTGTTTCGGCCCAGGAAAGACATGGCTTGGCAGTTCGGGCTGGACTGTTCCCATGAGGCACAGGGTCAGATTTATTTGCATGTAGCCATGTCTGAACTGGGGTGGCAGAGTGGGCTAAAGAACGGTGATGGATTAAACCCAAATCTTTTGACTGGGTGTGAGTGTTTGATTGATTCAGATGCTCCGTCCATCACCACCCCCTTTTGTACCGCTTTTGGCCACCATAAGTGTGGCAGGGTATGCTCAGACGTGAGTCCCTTGCTCACTTTGCCACTGGATTCAAGCAAGCCGGGCTGAAGACGGCTGGAATGCCAGGAACCGGTCCTCGGAAGCTTGTTTCCGGTCCAGGGAAGACATGGCTTGGCAGTTCGGGCTGGACTGTTCCCATGAGGCACAGGTTCAGACTGATTTGCATATAGCCATGTCTGAACTGGGGTGGCAGAGTGGGCTAAAGAACGGTGATGGATTAAACCCAGATCTTTTGACTGGTTGTGAGTGTTTGATTGATTCAAATGCTCCGTCCATCACCACCCCCTTTTGTACCGCGTCCCTGGCTTCTAGGGCAATCTCGGGTTCACGCTGGAAATGTAGGCGACCTCACCCATGCTATGGCTCTCTTTCTCGGCCGTGGAGGCCGAATGTAGTGGGTAGGCTAGTGCTGTACTGTGGCTGTGTTTCTTGCTGTGGCTGCACCTTTCAGCCAGAGTATGGGCCATGCAGGTGGGCGCTTAATGGGAGTGATAATTGCAGTGCAGGGTACTTACACACTCATCACCAGATGTCGTGTCCCCGTTCCCTGGCCCAGGAAGCAATACACGGAGACAGGCAGGTATGTAGAGGTGATTCTTTATTCCACAATCGGGTCCCCACTGGCTCACCTCCCACAGTAGCCGTGCCCCAAGTATAAGTGTCCAGTCCCTATCTCGCCTCTTCCTAATCAGAAGCAGTGTCCAGTGTCCAGGGCAGTGACTAGTCTATGCATGGTTCTAATGCCCTGCCACATCCCTTCAGTGTGACATCCAGGGCTTGCTGAAGGTCTGTGTGGTCCCCCATTGTTGAAGGTTTGCCTCAACTAACAGGAGTAATAGTAGTAATGTCAAACTTCCACCAAGTGAGGGTCTTTAATTTCAAAGTAGCTCTTCTGTTCATCCCCTCTGAATAGATTTACCGCCTGGCCAGCATTTTACAGAAATGGCCAATACTTATATGTGAAGTTTGGTGAAAAACAACATATGGTTTCAACCTAAGATAGTATTATTCTCCTTTCCAAATATAAATTTGAAAGCTTAGTACAAGAGGAAACTGCTTTTAAAGTAATTTAGAATGGTCTCAACTAATTTTAATTGATTATAAAAAAGCTTTATTTTTCTTATGCAACTTTATAAATATCTAAAATGTGATGGACATATAAATAAGATTCCTAACATAGCATATTGCAGTGGCTTGTGAAAGAAATTCCCAGGACTGGAATGTGGTGTCTGTGGGGACACAGAGTTATATAATAACTCATTCGTAGGAGAAATGATTAACTCAGCCATAGATTACGCAAATTTAAGTTATATGAGACTTCATTATAATATTTCTTGGAAAGCTACAGTGACGGCTGGTGATATTTGAAAGTGGTGGTACATTAACACCTACCCCTGCACGTGGGTAAGAGGAAGCCCGACCCCTTTTAGGGCCATTCAAGAGGAACTTCCTCCCCACCCAAAGAAACAAGCATTTACAATGCAATAGGTCTCGGGTTAATTAAGTTTGAGCTATTGGCATTGCTAAATATTGCAACACCAACTGCAACAAAAGTCTATAAATTGTAGGCCAAAAAAATGAGTATTTATTTTTGTAGCAATGGTGGCATGCTGCTCTTTAGATGAATATGTTTAAAAGTTAAGTGCGCCATACTGCGATTGCTACAATAGTTAATTGTGGATGCGTTAACAATTGATGTGTGCACTGATGGCTGGTAGTGTGTGTGCCTGTAGAAATTCTGCACTGATGGTGGTGGTGTGTGTGCCTGGTGGAAGTGTGCACTGCTTGCTGGTGGTGTGTGTGCCTGGCGGAAGCGTGCACTGACGGCTGGTGGTGTGTGTGCCTGGTGAAAGCCTGCAGTGACGGCTGTTGGTGTGTGTCTGATGAAAGTGTGCACTGACATCTGGTGGTGTGTGTGTGCCTGGTGACAGCATGCACTGATGTCTGGTGGTGTGTGCCTAGTGGAAGCGTGCACTGACGGCTGGTGGTGTTTGGCCCTGGTAAAAGCGTGCACTGACGGCTGGTGGTGTTTGTGCCCGGTGAAAGCGTGCACTGACAACTGATTGTGTCTGTGCCTGGTGAAAGTGTGCACTGACGGTGTGGTTGTGTGTGTGGTTGTATGTGTGGTTTTGTGTGTAGATGTGGTTGTGTGTGTGTGGTTGTATGTGTGTGGTTGTGTGGGTGTGGCTGTGTGTGGTTGTGGCTGTGTGTGGTTGTGTGTGTGTGTGGCTGTGTGTGTGGTGTTGTGTAGTTGTGTGTGTGGTTGTGTGTGTGTGTGTGCGTTTGTGTGTTTGTGCGTCTCGAGCTGGGAATCCTTTTAAATAAAAGGAGAGGCGCGTGCACTGGTGCAGTGTGCGCTTCTGGGTATGCACACAGACACATAATGTCTCGTGCTCTCACACACCCATACGAACGCACACTCACATCACATACACACAAACACACACACAGACTGTGCTGGGGCAGGGCACAGGACATGCCGCTCTCGTCTTGAGACTCCTAAGGCGCAGTAGATAGCGATGCGTCGGGCTCCTACAATGTATAGCAACAGCTCCGTTTGGAATGGGAAGGAAGTTTGGAAATGCTTTTCTTCCTGAGTTTAAGCAGAGAAGCACAGTAGATAGCGATGCGTCGGGCTCCTACAATGTATAGCAACAGCTCCGTTTGGAATGGGAATGAAGTTTGGAAATGCTTTTCTTCCTGAGTTTAAGTAGAGGAGCACGAACAGAAGATAGCTATCTTATCTTTTAGGACTAATAAAACACGTGAACATGAGTCATTAAAGAGCCTGTGAAAATCGTAAATTGCAGATAAAAGGAGCCTGGAAAAGCGAATTGTCTGGTTTGATTAACGGTCCTAGGAAGGTAGAATAGATGTTTTTGAGTTCAGGAATACAAGCAGGCAAATATGTTGTAAAACAATGTTAGCGTAGCATTTTATTAAATAGCATGGCTAATTTTAAATGAACTGGTAATTGTATATTTAAGGGGTTTTAATATTATTGCGGAGTAATGTAGATACTAGTATGGATGCTGCTGGCTTGCTTTTATGGCTTCTTAATGGAAACGTATTATTTGAGAAAGAAATTAGATAGGAGCTAGTAAAGAAAAGAAACAAATCAAATACCGCTGCTTCTTCGCATTATTAAAGTTTGAGCTATTGGTGTTGCATTATTTAGCAATGCCAATAGCTCAAACTTTAATAATGCGAGACCTATTGCATTGCAAATGCTTGTTTTCCTGGTTGTTGGTACCTGTGGTGGGGCACTACGTGTGTCTATGCGCTGTACAGCAGAACACAGTTCTCAAGAAGTGTATAGTGCCCCACGCTGGTATAACCCAAGACACTACGAAGGCCAGTCTGATGCTGGCGTGGGGGGGATGGAAGGAGGGTGGGGGATCGGGGGGGGAGGTGAAAAGTTAACGCCATTCCAGATGAGGGGGCTGTGGCTGTGTGTGGTGGGGTCGAGCTGTGGCTGTGTGATGGGGTTGGGCACGTCAGGGGTGGATGTATGTATGTGGTGCGTGTGTTCATTCAGCGGGGATCAGTGCGGGCTGCATGGCATAGATGAATGTATAGGGAGGGCATGCATAGGTGGGGACGTTCGAAATGGATGAGGGACATCCCGGGGACTGGCGGGAAGGGTTGGCATTCTTGTGTTCGGCCTTTTTATGCCTGGTCTGAGCTGATATGTTTCCGTCCTGTAAAGAGCGCTCACGCAGCGGGGATGCACCCCTGGAAGAGACCAGAAAGGCAGGGGGTGTGTTCATGTGCTGGTGTGAACACCCCTCTAAGAGGTTGTGGGGTTCAGTGCTACAAGCAATGGGCTGAGGGGAGCTGTACCCCTAAGTTTAACTGCTGCCTTGTTGCTATATTCCACAAGAGTGGAATTTGAGACCTCTGGACAAGAATGTATATTTTAATTAACGTTGCAACGCAATGCTCCGAAATGGGAAAGTATGAGGTCTGGCGGTGCAGCTACGTCACCAGCTAACGCCGCTTCCGGTCACACATTCTACGATGCATGCAGCGCCTCGCGGTCTGTCACACACTTCCACAGACGGGTATTCTACGTGTCTCCTCCTCAGTTTCCAGCCGGTACATCTTACACGCCTACGAGCAGTGAGCGCGCCGCTTCTGAGCGCCCCTGTAGCGCTTGTCTCCACCTCCGGGGGAAGAGCTGGGTCCGATCCTCTCCTTCGCTACACCCGCCCCTTCAGACCCGTGCCAAACATTTTTTATTTATTTATTTTATGTGTTTTTATATAGCGCGGACTTTACCCGAATGTGTCAGGGCGCTTCACAGTAGGAACAGAACTGATACATGAAGGAGAAACATTACAAGTTCACAAATTTAAAAAGCCAACGTTAAGTTACATGAGGCAACAAGTCAAATACCGCTGCTTCCTGAAAGAAAGCCTGCCTGTTTATCAGCGCCGCGCGCCCCTCTGCAGACTCCCCATGCATTCCAAAGTCAGTCACGTGAACTCTTCCCGAGGCGCGCGACGCGATCCGATTCTTTCTGCCATGCTGAAAACAGCAGAAGTTCACGCGCGCAATGTTATCCTATTGCAAAGTGCTGCGCGTGGCCAGCTCTTGTCTCCACTTTCCACTCGTTGCCGGCTGAGCCGTCAGCTATAGTTCTCTGGCGAGAACGCGCAAAGCGTATTTCTAGCCGAGACTTAAAAAAGGGGAACGAATATTGAATTTTGAAGCAAGATGGTCACATAAATTTACTTTAAATCTAGACGTTCTGAATGGTTACTCATGGAATATTGTAGTACTTTCATGGAGTACCACAAGTGATTATCACTCACCTCTCCAAATTGTTTTTGAGAAAATGATGCATGCCCCTAAAATATCTAAGAAGACAAGTTACAGTCATATGAGTTGCACCTATCTTATGGAATAGGTTCTCAGAATTTAGGTGTGATTATCCATCCGATATGAGCCGTAACCGGGTTTTTACAAATGTGAACAGTTTCCAAAACATCAGCTTGTCTCTCCGACAGTTTTCGATCCGGGCAAAATGAATTGTAAAGGCTGTCCGAATTGTTCAGCGTACTTGCTCGGTTTGAAAATCTACTCCATAGAGCTGAACGAGTGACTCTCCTCTTCTGCTTTCAATGTATTCAATTCAAATGCCACTGCTTGGATGGTGGGGGTTGTGCTACTAAATCTTGACCCCCCCCAGAACATCGTGGTACAAGAATATTGAGGACAGAATATTGAGGGACAAGATATTGAAAGGTAAGTGCAAATAGGGAAGTATAGATCTACCATTCCCAACTCAACATCTTCGAAGCTTGTGTATGTACATATATGTGGAGCTCAGTATAAAAAATCTATATTTGCTTGCCTGTCGATATTTTGGATTTGATATTTTGTGCTTCGTATTCTTTGTCATCAATATTCTGGTTTCGATATTCAGAGTACACACCCTTGGGAACAGCTTATCCATGCAAAACATACGCAAAAGCACTGTCCACTTCGGTGACACGCGGATGGTTCTCCTTTCCTTTAGACAGATAAATTAAGAGGCAATGAGGCACTTGACTTTGCCTTATCTACTTCTGCCTGGCCATATTTCTGAAATCTTCATAGTAAACAACTACTGCTGTGGAACTAGACAGGAAAAACACCGTATTCTAAGAGGCTGTGCCTATTCCCATAATATTTGCAAAATTGCTTGATATAGTTGGCAAATGACTGTAGCAGCAGCATGACTGTTCTGTACTCCCTTGAGTTCACAACCACAAAAAACATCTTAAAGGCACTGAAGAGAACTAGCTTACTTTCTTCAAGGCCGGAGTACATTACATATTTTAAAATGGGGATTGTGCTAAAGCCAACTCTCCTCCATTTAAAGAAAACCTGTCCCAAACGAGCTTTTTTAGATAAGCGTTTAGTCAGTGCATAATTATTTAAAAAATAATATAATAATAAAAAAAATAAGTGCTAGGTTCCAAGATGCTCTTAGAAGCCCATCCCAGGGTTTGAGTATATCAAGGCTACCTCCTTTAAATTATACCTCATGCCTCTTTCTTCCAACACCCTGCACTGCAAGTGTGTTTGTTTTAACTCATTCGAGCAGGATCTTTGTCTGTCCTGCTCTAATCCTTTTAATTGTTTTCCTTGATTATCTTTCTCCTTCTTACTCCAATTTCTGTTTGTCTCACTCTTGCTCTAGATTCAATGTCCGATAATGAAAAGCTAGTCTGTACTCCTAAAAATGCCGGTACCAACCACTTGCAACCACCAGCACAAATTAAGCACTCCCTGTTAGGTGGTTGTACTGAATATATCAGGCCTCTTTGGCAATCATCAGTTTGAAGTAATGATTTTAAATATTTTTGTTTTGAAATCGGTTTGCAAGGTTGAGGTGGATGGGTTGCACACCATTTAAGCTCGAGCTCAAAGTAGTGCCGGATAAGGAGCCTACATTTTAATGGGTTTTTTTCGGGTAATTTATTCGAGCGGCGCGTTAATTTATAAAACTTTTATTAACGCACCGCTCGAATAAATTGCCTGATAATTATTAGTGGGGCAACGCCTCACCGCCCAAATGGAAAAACCTCCTTATAAGTCATTACTTGGCAGCTCGAACTACACGCAGCGTAAATAAAGTTAAAAGGTTATACAGAAAACCGGAATAGCAATAACAAACAGTTGAAAAGGGGTCACGAACATTAAATAAACAGGTTCCGCAGCGAGAGAACGTCATGTGACCGACCGTATTTAAAGAGGCAGTGCATATCAGAGACAGCAACCTAATCTGCAAGCAGAGTACCAACCAAGAAGTAAGTGTTTTACATTTTCCTTAGTTTGATTCCATGCAGGGGTTGTTCTGAAAATTCGTTTCAAGATGGGCTCTTCAGTTGTAGATTTACATGATACATACCTGACATTTGTTAAGAAAGCAAAAAGAAATAAATCGGCTAGGCTGGCCATCAACGTCATGCATAATGATAAATGCTAACATTTTAGAACAAGAAAGTGGGAGATTTTGGAAAAAAATAGTGGGAGTTTATTTTCCCACATTGACTTCTATCGAAGCAGAGGCAATTTGAGCCAGGAGACAGACAAAATGAGGCCATTTTTGGCTTAAAAATCGAGTCTCCCAACAGAATCGGGTCTATTGGCATGCATGAACGGGTGGGCAAAATATTCAGTTCCGCTTGCACTCCGCGTTACACTTTAACGCGAAATTCCGCTAGTTGTCGCGTGTTGGGATTTTTCTCCTGCAAGACTCCAAAATATGCAAGTGTGATTTGGCATCTCATAGCGCGATATTCAGAGGCCTGCCATTTGAGCATATTTGATGGTGCTCAAGTAGATTTTCCTCGAAGGGCAGCAAAATCAATTCAAATGGCCGCGCTCTCTTGTGCAATGCATGGGGCTGTTTGTGCTGCTTTTCAGCGCTGCTCGCGCTACCGCCGCTAAATTGCAACATGAGCAGCACGAGCTGCTTATTTTCCGCCTGTTGATGGTACTCTGTGGAATCTCGTAGAGTTTTTCTGTAACTCTCCGGAATGCTGAAAAGTGAAACTCCGCGAGTTCCACCCACCCCTAAAAGGCATGGGTGGACGTAGACACTAAAGTCTTCATGTGAAAACCTAATCCACTCTGGGTGTTGTAATCTTCTTTGCTTGCATCTCTTGAAATAATCAGACTAATACACATGATAGCAATTATTTGTCTTTTAAAGGCCATGTACTGGATACTGTTCTTATGGGTAGTGAGATGGATACGCTTGACTATCATGTTCACAGTAACAGGTGTCGTTTTTAAATGTAACACCAGATGATCATAAGAGAACATCACTAATTTTGCAGCAATCATTGGCCCCTATTGTTGTGTCCCTTTTCCCCGGCCCAGGAAACAATGCACGTAGACAGGCAGGTACATAGAGGTGATTCTTTATTCCGCAGTCGGGTGCCCACAGGCTCACATCCCATTGAGTCCATGCCCCAAGTATAAGTGTCCAGTTCTGCCTTGCCCCTTCCTAACCGGAAGAGGTGTCCAGTGTCCAGGACAGTGGCCAGTGTATGCATGGTCCTAATACCCTGCCACAGCTTGTCACTGCGATATCTCTCCTCTATGTTAACAAAATAAACACATTACCCTTGGATTGGGAGTGAGAGACAAAGAAAGAAAGAGTAGAAAAAAGAGAAAGAAAATAAGGGAGAGAAAAAGAGAGAGAGACACAATGGCTGATACCAAAGACAGCTATGCCTTGTAACAATGCATCACAGTTCTTCAATGAGTCGTTTGGGCTTCCGAGTCACTCTCGTTGGGTGCAGGCTCTCCCTAGCCCAGGTGGTGCCTGCCACTGGGCTCCCCTCCTTTCTGCCTCTTTACAAAGGGATCCATCCCCATTGGGAGGAGCTAACTCTTTCGCTCTTAGGGTTCGTGTTTAAGTGCCCGTGCTCTCTTCTCCTTCATCATCATCTGACAACTGAAATGCTTTGAAGTCGGAGCTATTCCGGGTGATGGAATAAGGTCCTGCCACTGCTGTGATCATTGTCCCTTTGACATCTGTTACCTTCAGTGGCTGGCTGGAGAAAGGACTGTCTGACTTTCATGTCTAACGTTAGCGCACGAGGACCAAATCACTGTACTTCGGCTTGGAGTTGGTTGCGTGACATCGTGTGTCGGCCTGCCTTCTCATCTTTACCTTGTCCTCCTGGTCAGGCGCGGCAATGATGCCATGCCCGATGGGCCTTGTCCTCCATCTAGGCCAACGAGTTCTGCTCTTTCTTCTTAGTTCTAGCTCCGATGGGCAACTTCCCGTGGAGCTGTGTGGGGTATTGCGATAGTCTCGCAGTACTTGGCACAGAGCTTGACCAAATGAAATCTGTGTCAGCTTGGCTCATTGGACTGCCATTTGATGTGGCCCATAAACCCCTCCACCATTCCATTGGCTTGTGGCCATAGTGGCGTTGTTTTCCTATGGTGTACACCTAGGTAGCTCATGAACCTGCGAAATTCTTCTCCTGAAAAAGGGAGTCCATTGTCCGCCTTGAGAAGGAGAAGAGCACCCCAGGCTGCAAATATCTCATCTAGGAAGGGTAGTTTTGGCTGCTGCTGATTTGGATGACACTTGGTGTACTATGGAGAAACGAGAGTACTCCTCAATCACGACTAGTAGGTATCCCCCAGTGTCCAGTGGCCCTTAGAAGTCCTCTGCCAGTGTAGACCACTCAGCCTCAGTGAGGTCAGACTTACCTAATTGTTCTGGCTTGGATGGCCTCCCTGTGATCTGACAGAGATGACAGTTCATGATCATGACCTCCACCAGGTGGTCAAGCTGGGAAACACACATTTTCCCTCAGCATTTTTTTTGCCACCATTCCTCTGTTGTTTTCATATGCTAGGCTGACTACTTGCTGGGGAAGAATCTGTGGTATTACTATCCGGGTGCCTCAAAGGAATATCTCTCGCTCTGTTTCGGGCAGTTCTTCCTCCATGTTTTTGAATGCAAGTATTTCTTCACTTTTCACCCCTTCGCCTTGACTTGGCTGTTGTTGTTTGTGTGTCTCCACCTCTGTTGCTTTGTGATGTTTTTCACAGCTTCCAGCGTGACGTCGTTCTTTGTTTCTTGTGTCAGTTCTTCCATCATAATCTGAGTTGGAATGTTTTGTCCCAGCAGAAAATTGAGGTATTCTTTAGCCATGGAACTGGTCTGTTTTGTCTTCATTTAGTGTTAGTCCAGCTTTCTCCAGCTGACTGCATACATCCCTTAGAGCCTTGTCGTGCTTTTCATTTGTGTGACCAAACACTAGAATGTCGTTGCTGTAGTTTAGACAGTTCTTTATGAGCCTTATCACTCTCTGCACCATTTCTTGAAATATCTCAGCCGCAGATGACACCCCGAAGCTTAGGCGTTTGTAATGCTGTCTTGTGCTAGTAGGCACTTGAGTTCTTCCTCCACTTGCGGTTGAACTTGACAGGGATTCTGAACCACAGGTTTTATGGCTTAGATGATGTGAAGGTTGACTTACTTGTCTTTCAGCTTCCCAAGCCCTCTGAAGAGTACTGGGTATTCTTTCAAGATACTGTGATGTTCAGATAAATGATATGTCATGGCCAGGAGGCCCATGAGTGGTGCCATGACATTATTGAGCAAGCTTGGTGCTGGAATGTCTACTCGTAGGATGTGACAGACGTATCCTTGTATGTGAGAAGCTCCATACATTTTCCTAACTTAGTCACCAGGCTTTTGAAAACTTCAACATTGTAGGGCAATAATGGGGGCTTGCTTTCCATCCTGTTGTACTCCGACGCACACATATTGTTACATGTGGCTCCACTGTCAAGCACAAAACGCGCTGCATGACTTCCTACCCTGAGATCCTCCGTGGCGTCTTCTGCATTTCTTTTTTGTCAACTAGCTGGATATGTTCTGAGTGCCTATCTGATGCCGCCATGTCTGTCATGAGGCATGGGTGTTCACCAGACTCTTGTACCAAAGTACAATTAGAACAAGCGGAGGAGCTGATGTTGCATGCTTCCATGTGCCTTGCATTGGGACTCAATGTTGTTTGCGGCCTGTCAAGCCGACCCACTTTTGACTGGATGTGCCCACCCATGCAGACATTCGCAAAATGATTGTTCCTGTTGCTCTTGCCACATGTCTGTCCCAGAGCTGGGCAGGTGCCATTGCGGGACTATGCCAGTCCGCAGCGATAGCATGTTTACTCTCATTTTTCTCGAGGTGATGCCGGTGCCTGCTTGTTGTGTCTTGTTTCAGGGTTCACGTTCTCCCACTTTCCATGTTGATGGCGTGCGCCGTGGCCCTGGTCTCTGACCATGCCATGGTCAGTATTTTGTCCAGCCTCTATGTCTCTTATAGAATTTTTTTCGAAACCCAGTTGAGTGACAACCTTCAATAATACACAGCTAGTCTTTCCTGTTTTTAGTTTTTATTTTTGGTAAATTCTGTTGGGATTTTTTCAATGTTTTCAAGTTATTTCAAAACCTTTAAATAACAGTGGTTATCAGTAGTTACATTTTCGCACCATTAAAAACAACAGAAACAGTGTTTTTCCAGTGTTTATGGAATGTTTTGCTTTTATTATTGCTTGCTTTATGCACTGATAGTGCATGGTATATAGACAGTTTACGTATAGTGTATATGAGGTCCAAATACATTCTTGGAAATTTAACATATTGTAGTACACCATACAATATTTCTTCAGTGAATCTTTGGTCAAGTGTGCTCACTCTTTGCTTCCCATGTAAACTTTTTTCTGTGTAATGGCCCTCGCAGCATTGGCACTTGAGACGGGCAATGCCAAAACAACCAGTACACAATTTCTTAACTCTGTCCATTGACATAGCTTTCCATGCCAATACTGGTGCACTTGAAAATTGCGATTCTCAGGGAAGGTTCTGCAACATTTGCATTGATATTTGCCCTTATGCCCTCAGAGTTATTGAAGCACTCGAAAATGAAGCAGCATTTTTGAAACTACAGAGTAAATTCCCCTTTACCGAAGGGATCTAGAACTTGTACCACAGTGAGGTTTTATTGACTTCAAATGCCATGGTTGGTGAAGGAACATTTCTATGAATAATTGCAAAACATTTCTCATACATTGTAAAATAAAAGTTCCTGAACTGCTCTTCAACATTGCTTTGCTTAACAAGTGGCAAGCACTCTAACATGTTGCAGTGCCAGAGTCACTAAAGGTGTTTCCCAACCTACTCTGAAGGAGATGTTCCACATCTACACCAATTATGCTGAACACTTGGCAAACAAGGGTATTTTCGGACTCTAGTTTTTTAGGTTTCGCCCTGGCCGTAGCAACTGCGTAGCAGTTGCTCCGCCCAGGGCGAAATCTTATGTCCTACATATGGGGCTTTGGTCCCGCCTCTGTCTTCCATTGGCTAGCTCCATAAATGGAGGCTAGCCATTGGAAGAGATTGGCTGTCAATCACGCTTTCCCCGTGAAAATGCGATTCGGGGGCGTTTCTCGGTCTTTTTTTAAGTCCCGCCCCTCTGTCCTGGGCCGCGCTGTGATTGGCTGCCGGCCCGGGACACCCCCGTGACGTCATTCCCCGGGCCGCGCTGTGATTGGCTGCCGGCCCGGGACCTGACTTGTTGTATTTAGCCACCTAAGCCGCGCTATATAAATCTACTAATTACTCATTTGTGTTAAAAACAAAACAATATATATAATAAATTGTATGCCAGTTTTTGAGTTACCCTGGTCCATTCTAGGGCTTTTGCCTCGCGTAATTTCGATCAAACCCCCAGCTGATAAGTGCCCGTGTGCTACAGGGGATACACACAGCAGTGCTGGCCGTACAAGGAAATGCAGCCTCATTCTCGCTTATTCGGATGCTTTCTGGGCCAACCCGCCATGGTCTTCCTGAAGCTATTATCCCAGGGCTGCCACACATCTCGAGGAGTCGTGCAGCGTATAAATCCGCATTTCCTAATTGTTTCTAACCTGCGTACAAGCGCGGCACTATATTCCAGCGTTTCTCCTGCCTTCCACAAAGCTGCTTGAAAGCGCCAGTCCTGCTGAAGGGCCGCCTCTTCATTAGGAAGCCTGCAGGGAGGCGGGTGAGGGCGGGGAGCGAGGAACAGAGGCGGGCTGGGCACGTGTTAAAGGACCTCTGCGTATATTCTGCTGGAGAGCTATTGATTCCTGTTTTCTTCAGTTCTGGCCGACGGGGGGAAGAAGTTTCATTAAAAGAAGCAGTGAGAAAGAAGCACAATGTGGCGTCAGTGTGTGAGATCTGGCCGGGGAGAGGGGGGCCTTATAAAAGATGCTGGATGGGCTACGTCTGGAGGAGTCTGATCCCATCCCAGCATGCATCTTGTTCACTTTGTTCCGGGTTCTGAGGGCGAATATTAAAGGAGGAGATATGGAAGGTCATGTTTGTGCAAATCCAGTACCGTGTCACATGTTCTTAGTACTGTTGCCTAAAAGTATATGGCACTGCTAAGTAATGTCCGCTTACTTTTGGCGATTTGACCTGTATAGTTCACTCTAACCCTGTAATTGATGGTCTAATCGTCAGTTTCTGATATCCAACATAAAGTATGGAACGTTATAACCATTGGTGTCCGCGCCTGATTACAACCTCTGGAGATGGATGCCGAGAATTCCCGCTTTTGGGTTGACCGTTGTTGAGTATTTTAGAAATTAGCTGGGGCTAGTGAAACGTCGGTTGTAGTTATGTATAGTAGCTTAACCAAATGAGTAGGTGAACCGTGGCACTGATCAGAGACGTTGATTAGCGTCAAATTTTACAGTGTGTATAGTATCACGCATGTTTGATGTCTTGTTACTAACCGAAGCGGAGTCTTATGGTGTTACCCTTAGTTAAACGTTTGTAAAGTGTCCCGCCCCTTGTTGCTGTGTGTCCCGGGCCGCGCTGTGATTGGCTGCCCGCCCGGGACCTGACTTGTTTTTTTTATTCAGTTCGGTATTGAAGGTAAGGGCCTCTAAGTCGGAGCTCTAGTCATGAGGTTTTGTTAATTTTTTCTGTCTAGCGTGATTATTTCTAAGCGATAGTGATAAATGTTGTTAGGGGCTCTAAGAAAATATTTTAATACGCAGCGTCTGGTGATTTTGTTTTTTGTTTTAGAGCGCTCTCATTTAAATGTGCTATAGAGCAGTTATTCTTGATGTTAGACAGCCTCCCGTGCACGGAGTATGATGTCGGACGAGCTGCAGACGGACACGCTGCTTTAAAGCGAGGCTACGTGGAGCAGAAATGATGGGGTGTTTTACCTCGGACAGCCTCCCGTGCACGGAGTATACTGGCTGTCAAACAACAGGTGGCACTTTATCATGATAATGTACAGCGTACCCCGACATACTGTCATCACACAGGAGCGCTGCTGAATACCACAGACCGTGCTCATTCACTGAGTTCCCAGGACCTCTGCCTGCACATTCCAAGGTAAGGCATCTAAAACCATTGACAGACAAGGCTGCGTTCTCGGACACCTCTTTTGTGTCAAGGTTCTGTGCCTCTGGGAGCTAGAGGAAGTTGTTCCTGATGAATGCGTCCACTCGTTACTTCCCAGGTTGTCTCCCTGGCAGTGTTGTCAGGATCGCCGCATTAATTACAATGAGCAGTCAGTGCCCCTGTATTACACCTGCATTACACATGTTCCGCTCTGGAGTCATGCCAGCAGCTCTTCGAGCAAATGTTCTGTTCGCTAAATGATGTCTCGTGTTCACCTCTGTCAGCGAGCTCATTACCTGAACGTTGCGATAAATGGTCCATCTAATTGCTGGTATCATTAGCAGCACTTATATCTCTTCACGCAACAAGGTGGGGAAGTGTGCACAACCCCAACACTCACTGGATGTCTGACCTGCAAACCAGACTTTGGGGCGCCTGGTTCCTTTTAACAGGAGAGATGCTGCCATGGTACTAATGCACAGTGCATCTAACAGGTAAAGTCCTCTCCGCAGCGATGCCCCGATTCCACGCGCGTTCATGCGCCCTCTTACTACTAGAACCCACCTGTACCCCCACCGTGGGCATCATGGTATCCAGGGTTGGCAGAGATACAACGTGTGCAGGGTTCAGACAGAGTTTACCCATTTGACTTCGACGTCACTAGAGACAGTATGAGAAGTTGTAGTTCTTGCTATGGAAAGTTGTGCAGGAAAGAACATCTGTTAAGAAAAGCGGCTGTTTTCCCATATGCAAGAAAAGTAAATAATTCGATTAAAAAAAAGTGTCAGTAAATCAACAAAGAAATTGACAGATATTAACCTAAATAAATTTTTCTTAAGCAGACATTTCATCTGTGTTATGGTCCCATCATTTCTACATTGTAATTGTGAGCAATGCTGTAAAGAATGGCTCTAGTATTTTTTAATTTGTAAAGGAAAATGCACACTTAGTGATGTTCCTATTTTAGGAATACATTCAAAATCAGTATATCCACTACAATAAACACATATGTGTCTCTGTCTCCATACTAGGATGTACTGTATAATGGAGCCAGTGCTGGTCTCCATTTAACATTGGCACCGACAGCAGTGGAACCCAATAACCCCAAGTCAAGCTGCCTGCTGTTTTACTCCCTTTTTCACTAAGAATTATTCACTAAGACTTGCCTCATCAACTTTGCAATAAGAAGTGACAAATGATTTAAACATGTTTGAGTTTAATTCACCATGCGTTTGTAATACATGTACTTTAATTCCATGTAGAGTAAAAAAGGAACATTCCCTGATTGGTTAAACTCTATACATCTAAATCGAACATCCTGGGTGTGCACTAAGCTGCACAGGGACTTTGACAGTGCAGGGCAGCGTGGGAGGAGGAGAGACCTCTCCTCTTTCTCTCCTCCCTTTTCTTCCCTTCTCCCCCACCTCCCTCTCCCTCTTCTCACCTCTCTCCTCCCCATCCTCTTTTCCCCTCTCTCTCCCTCTTCATCCCTCGCCCCTTTTCACAAAATAAGCCTTGAACATATTTGAGGCAGCAGACCAGTGGTAAGAAAGCATTTACAATGCAACAGTCTCGCCTTTTCAAAAGTTAGAGCTATTGGCATTGTAAATGACAACATTTTTATTTATGTGTTTGTTTTGAAAAAAGATAAATAAATGGCATTGTCATTTACGATGCCATTAGCTCTAACTTTTGCAAAGGCGAGACCGTTGCATTGTAAATGCTTGTTTATTATGCCCACTACAGCAGTTATGTTTTCCTGTAAAAATCTAAGAATGCAGTAGAGTGTACTTTTTTTCATACCACTATCAATATGCGACCAAAGATCCTCACTTTTCTTGCCTTTGCCATCATCACTCAGCAAAGATTCTGTAAACAGTCGCCACATGGATAATAAAGCATTTATCGCTCCGTGGACTGAAAACCATCATCTAAGTGACACAGTTGGGATGACTCTTTCTTTGATGCTACACAAAGCACAAAATGAGAAATATTTTCATTTTAGTTGCTGTGGATAGCCAAACAGTGCACCAGAATGAACTAAAAAGTCAATAGCATTCTTCATTACCTCTGAAGATTGTAAAAATGCTTGCAGCATACGATCTAACAAGTGGCAAGGATCCCTTACAGGGAAGAATTTCATCTCAGGTATCGATTTTAACAGGTCATCACACAACATTTTCATATACGTAGCTGAATCACTCCAATCTTTGTTGAACTTGGAAAGAACCATTTTGCAGAGCATTCCAAGTGACACTGCATTCCATGTTTTCCAAAAGTCTGGTGTCATGTTTTCACCACTATCCCAGATGCTTGGTGATAGCACTCTTTTCACATATACCTGTCACTGTACCTTGCACTTAATGTTTAAGGCTTAAGGTGTTGGCAATTCACCTACTATCAATACTGACTCACTAGAAACTGGGGGCTGATGTATCAAGAGTTGTATCCATTCTCTGTGGGTAAATATGATGACACATATTGGGAAAAATTCCCACTCATTTTACCTATCAGTGAACGATGAAACAAAATATGATTTTGATATTTCCTGATTTTCTACAATTTATAAAATAATTAAACAGGACCTATAACATGATTCTAAACCCTGTATCTTTAGACCAAAGACCACAAAACTGAAAAAAGAAAAAGGAAGAACAATATTTTAGAGACATCCCTAAACAACAAAACTCAAGCAGATAAATGTTAGCCCAGTCTTTCTTTCTGCTAGCTTTTATAGCAGTTACATTGTATTGGCTACTTCAGGAAGAAAAAATTGACGCTTTAACTATCCTTTTTTAGGGCTCGGACTCCTCCCCAGTGAAACTGGGAGGAGTTTCGAGAACTAATGTTAAAGGAGAAAAAAAAGAAGAAGTATCTCCTAGGGCCTTGGTGAGAGGAATTCCACACATTCCTTAGCGTTTTCTGTCATCTGGTCAGTGATTCGTCTTCCCTGTGCTGTGTATGTAGTAGCCTTGAAGTGATAGGCTGTAAGTAATGTACGCGTGCCCGATGTGGCATTTTGTGTGCGAGAACGAGCATGGCAGAGTGATTAATCTTAATTACGAGCTGTCAGAGTGCCCGTGTAATGCAAGCCAGATGGTGCGAGCGCGTACACCATTGCATGCAACAGAACAGTGACACGGTAAGCTCGCAGATGTCCTCCCTCTCTCCTCAGCGCCCCTCCCACCCCCTCTGAGTCGGGAAGCATGGCCTGTGTGTACTGGGTGTACGCAGGGGCGACGAGGGACCCCCCCCCCCACGTCCTCCTTTTCAAATTCCTTTCTAGCTGAGCGGAGCCTGCGACTGCGGACTGCGAGCATGAGCTGCTCCTCCCGGCCCCAGCCCCTCTTCTCCTGTGAACTCTGGAGTCTGCAGATTGCACCGGCGGCCGTCCCCAGCAACTTTAAAGGTGAGTGTTGTGTCCTCATGAAACTTAACTGGTCCGAGCCCTAAAAACATAACATGACGACATTGAATCTGTGCTCATGTAAATCGCTCTAATGCCCTTGACCTAAATGCGTGCAAGATTGCAAAAAAACAAACCCATAAATCACCTTTTAAACCAGGAGGCCCGAGTTGTAATCAGGGTGTTGCGTCTCCAAAAGCGCGTGATCCTGGATAAATCAGTGGGTCTCTCTCCTGTCCTTGCGCCTAACGTCCCTAATCTAACAAAAGTGTACTTTCGCAGAAAGTTCGCAGAAAGAAGCAAATGCATGTCTAAAGCCGTTTAGAACGAACTTTTCGTTTGAATGTAACAATATGCCTGGCCGTTTGTGGGGAAACTAACACGCTACGTAAAGTTCTGCACACGTGCAAAAATCGAGCACATTACTTTTGCTGCTCGTGTAAGCAGCAAAATACGAAAACAGAACTGTTTTAAACTAAAGTTTTGCACAAAGCTAACAAACGAAGCACACTAATGTGCGACGCCTAGAGCACCACGTTGGGTTTCACCAGTGAACGCGTAACAGAGCGCATTATTTTTTCAACTTTTCCCATGAGAAAGACCACAGAGTCGGATACAAAATTAATATGTTCCATAAATGGTGAAAAATACCTGGATCCGTTTATTTAAACAACAACTGTATTCACATACAGAGTTTTATTTGTAAAAATGTGTTAAATACGTAACACATTTCCCAAGGCATATCCGCATGATGTATTTTTTGCAGTTTATCAGTTTGTTTCGCCTGCTGCCGCGCTGCTGCAGAACGCTTTGAGTAATTTCGCAAGCCAAATGAATGGTGCAGAAAGCAGTTTTTCTCTTATTAGTACTTGTGAAAGTGTCTGTACTGTAATAAGTGCGTGGGAACCCATGAGAGCGCCGGCTGGCACGCAGCCCACGACATGTGGTCCGGCAGAACATGGAAATAAATAAATAAAAAAGACATTTACAGAAAATAAGAATGGACACGCGGGGAAGAGAGCCAGATGTGGTGTGTTTTTTACGGGGGCCTCGGGTCTCGTTAAGAGATAATGAGTAACAGCGCCGCGTTTATCTACCAGTGTCCGCCTTTGAAAAGGCGCTTGCGGTAAAATGCGTGTGCGGGCCTCCGCGCAGGCCCTAACTCCCCCCAGAGCTCTGCCCCACCCCGCTGGCATGGGCAGGCTGCCAGGGGACCCACTGCGGGCCCCCACAATTTGTCACCATGGGATGAAGCTCGGGAATGTGGTCCCAACTTATAAAACCAGATTCTACGGGACTCCCAGCGGCAGGGCTCAGGGTCTGGGAAAAGGGCGGCGCTAGGGGCGGGGTGAGGGGGGTGCGAGGGGCAAGGTCAAAATTCAACAGGCGGCCGGCTGCGCATACCATCAGAACAGCCACGAGGGCAGGGGAGTCCGCGCTCCAGAATCACTTTTGACACAATTATTAATTAGCATGAACACTATTGGAATGCATGAAATCTGTAATGAAAGATTGTCTGTAATAGTCTCATTGGGTGAGAGCCATTCGCGTGACCACCGAGTCCGACTCCCTGTTCTTCCCTTCTCTGACGTCAGAGCAGCATGACTCCTGGCCCTTCTGTGGCGTCAGAGCAGCATGACTCCTGGCCCTTTTGTGACGTCAGAGAAGCAGGACTCCTGGTTCTTCTGTGACATTAGAGCAGCATGACTCTTGGCCCTTCTGTGACGTCAGAGCAGCATGACTCCTGGCCCTTTTGTGACATCAGAGCATCATGACTCCTGGCCCTTCTGTGACATCAGAGCAGCATGACTCCTGCCCCTCCTTCTCATGTCAGAGCAGCATGGCTCCTGGCCCTTTTGTGACGCCAGAGAAGCAGGACTCCTGGTCCTTCTGTGACATCAAAGCAGCATGACTCCTGGCCCTTCTGTGACGTCAGAGCAGCATGACTCCTGGCCCTTTTGTGACACCAGAGCAGCATGACCCCTGGCCCTTCTGCGACGTCAGAGCAGCATGGCTCCTGGCCCTCCTTCTCTGATGTCAGAGCAGCATGACTCCTGGCCCTTTTGTGACGTCAGAGAAGCAGGACTCCTGCTTCTTCTGTGACATTAGAGCAGCATGACTCTTGGCCCTTCTGTGACGTCAGAGCAGCATGACTCCTGGCCCTTCTGTGACATCAGAGCAGCATGACTCCTGCCCCTCCTTCTCAGAGCAGCATGGCTCCTGGCCCTTTTGTGACGTCAGAGAAGCAGGACTCCTGTTGAGTGCTGTGTGCTGTTGAGTGCTGTGTGCTGTTGAGTGCTGTGTGCTGTTGAGGGCAGAGTGCTGTTGAGGGCAGAGTGCTGTTGAGGGCAGAGTGCTGTTGAGGGCAGAGTGCTGTTGAGGGCAGAGTGCTGTTGAGGGCAGAGTGCTGTGTGCTGTTGAGTGCTGTGTGCTGTTGAGTGCTGTGTGCTGTTGAGTGCTGTGTGCTGTTGAGTGCTGTGTGCTGTTGAGTGCTGTGTGCTGTTGAGTGCTGTTATGTGCTGGGTGCTGATGAGTGCTGTGTGCTGTTGAGTGCTGTTATGTGCTGGGTGCTGATGAGTGCTGTGTGCTGTTGAGGGCAGAGTGCTGTGTGCTGTTGAGTGCTGTGTGCTGTTGAGTGCTGTGTGCTGTTGAGTGCTGTGTGCTGTTGAGTGCTGTGTGCTGTTGAGTGCTGTGTGCTGTTGAGTGCTGTGTGCTGTTGAGTGCTGTTATGTGCTGGGTGCTGATGAGTGCTGTGTGCTGATGAGTGCTGTGTGCTGTTGAGGGCAGAGTGCTGTGTGCTGTTGAGTGCTGTGTGCTGTTGAGTGCTGTGTGCTGTTGAGTGCTGTGTGCTGTTGAGTGCTGTGTGCTGTTGAGTGCTGTTATGTGCTGGGTGCTGATGAGTGCTGTGTGCTGATGAGTGCTGTGTGCTGTTGAGGGCAGAGTGCTGTGTGCTGTTGAGTGCTGTGTGCTGTTGAGTGCTGTGTGCTGTTGAGTGCTGTGTGCTGTTGAGTGCTGTGTGCTGTTGAGTGCTGTGTGCTGTTGAGTGCTGTTATGTGCTGGGTGCTGATGAGTGCTGTGTGCTGTTGAGGGCAGAGTGCTGTTGAGGGCAGAGTGCTGTTGAGGGCAGAGTGCTGTTGAGGGCAGAGTGCTGTTGAGGGCAGAGTGCTGTTGAGGGCAGAGTGCTGTTGAGGGCAGAGTGCTGTTGGGGGCAGAGTGCTGTTGGGGGCAGAGTGCTGTTGGGGGCAGAGTGCTGTTGGGGGCAGAGTGCTGTTGGGGGCAGAGTGCTGTTGGGGGCAGAGTGCTGTTGGGGGCAGAGTGCTGTTGGGGGCAGAGTGCTGTTGGGGGCAGAGTGCTGTTGGGGGCAGAGTGCTGTTAGGGGCAGAGTGCTGTTGAGGGCAGAGTGCTGTTGAGGGCAGAGTGCTGTTGGGGGCAGAGTGCTGTTGAGGGCAGAGTGCTGTTGAGGCCAGAGTGCTGTTGAGGCCAGAGTGCTGTTGAGTGCTGTGTGCTGTTGAGTGCTGTGTGCTGTTGAGTGCTGTGTGCTGTTGAGTGCAGTGTGCTGTTGAGTGCTGTTATGTGCTGGGTGCTGATGAGTGCTGTGTGCTGTTGAGGGCAGAGTGCTGTTGAGGGCAGAGTGCTGTTGAGGGCAGAGTGATGTTGGGGGCAGAGTGCTGTTGGGGGCAGAGTGCTGTTGGGGGCAGAGTGCTGTTGGGGGCAGAGTGCTGTTGAGGGCAGAGTGCTGTTGAGGGCAGAGTGCTGTTGAGGGCAGAGTGCTGTTGAGGGCAGAGTGCTGTTGAGGGCAGAGTGCTGTTGAGGCCAGAGTGCTGTTGAGGCCAGAGTGCTGTTGAGTGCAGAGTGCTGTTGAGTGCAGAGTGCTGTTGAGTGCAGAGTGCTGTTGAGTGCTGTGTGCTGTTGAGTGCAGAGTGCTGTTGAGTGCTGTTGAGTGCAGAGTGCTGTGTGCTGTTGAGTGCTGTGTGCTGTTGAGTGCTGTGTGCTGTTGAGTGCTGTGTGCTGTTGAGGGCAGAGTGCTGTTGAGGGCAGAGTGCTGTTGAGGGCATAGGGCAGTTGAGTGCTGTTGAGTGCTGAGTGCAGTTGAGTGCAGAGTGATGTGTGCTGTTGATAGTGTGTGCTGTGTGCTGGTGAGTGCTGTGTGATGTTGAGGGCAGACTGCTGTTGGGGGCAGAGTGATGTTGGGGGCAGAGTGCTGTTGGGGGCAGAGTGCTGTTGGGGGCAGAGTGCTGTTGGGGGCAGAGTGTTGTTGGGGGCAGAGTGCAGTTGGGGGCAGAGTGCTGTTGAGTGCAGTGTGCTGTTGAGTGCTGTTGAGTGCAGAGTGCTGTTGAGTGCAGAGTGCTGTTGAGTGCAGAGTGCTGTTGAGTGCAGAGTGCTGTTGAGTGCAGAGTGCTGTTGAGTGCTGTGTGCTGTTGAGTGCAGAGTGCTGTTGAGTGCTGTTGAGTGCAGAGTGCTGTGTGCTGTTGAGTGCTGTGTGCTGTTGAGTGCTGTGTGCTGTTGAGTGCTGTGTGCTGTTGAGGGCAGAGTGCTGTTGAGGGCAGAGTGCTGTTGAGGGCATAGGGCAGTTGAGTGCTGTTGAGTGCTGAGTGCAGTTGAGTGCAGAGTGATGTGTGCTGTTGATAGTGTGTGCTGTGTGCTGGTGAGTGCTGTGTGATGTTGAGGGCAGACTGCTGTTGGGGGCAGACTGCTGTTGGGGGCAGAGTGCTGTTGGGGGCAGAGTGCTGTTGGGGGCAGAGTGCTGTTGGGGGCAGAGTGCAGTTGGGGGCAGAGTGCTGTTGAGTGCAGAGTGCAGAGTGCTGTTGAATGCAGAGTGCTGTTGAGTGCAGTGTGCTGTTGAGTGCTGTTGAGTGCAGAGTGCTGTTGAGTGCAGAGTGCTGTTGAGTGCAGAGTGCTGTTGAGTGCAGAATGCTGTTGAGTGCAGAGTGCTGTTGAGTGCAGAGTGCAGAATGCTGCTGAGTGCAGAGTGCAGAATCCTGTTGAGTGCAGAGTGCAGAATGCTGTTGAGTGCAGGGTGCTGTTAAGTGCTGTTGAGGGCAGAGTGCTGTTGAGGGCAGAGTGCTGTTGAGGGCAGAGGGCTGTTGAGGGCAGAGTGCTGTTGCGGACAGAGTGCTGTTGAGGGCAGAGTGCTGTTGAGTGCAGTGCTGTGTGTTGTTGAGTGCTGTGTGCTGTTGAGGGCAGAGTGATGTGTGCTGTTGAGGGCAGAGTGCTGTGTGCTGTTGAGGGCAGAGTGTCGTGTGCTGTTGAGGGCAAAGTGCTGTGTGCTGTTGAGTGCTGTGTGCTGTTGAGGGCCGAGTGCTGTGTGCTGTTGAGGGCAGAGTGCTGTGTGCTGTTGAGGGCCGAGTGCTGTGTGCTGTTGAGGGCAGAGTGCTGTGTGCTGTTGAGGGCAGAGTGCTGTGTGCTGTTGAGGGCAGAGTGCTGTGTACTGTTGAGGGCAGAGTGCTGTTGAGTGCTGTTGATTGCAGAGTGCTGTTGAGGGCAGAGTGCTGTTGAGGGCAGAGTGTTGTTGAGTGCTGTGTGCTGCTGAGTGTGTGACTATGTGACAGTGTGTGACTATGCAGGGTGACATTGGGAGTGTGCGGGTGAGCAGTGTGTGAATGTTACGGGGCAGTGTGTGAGTGTGCAGAAAACACCACACACACATACACCACACACACATAACGCACACACAAACCACACACCTCAGTCCCTCAACACCACACACTTGTCACCACTCAACACAACACACTCACCACCACACTCACTCCCCAGGCTCACCCCCACAGACTCACCAGCACACACTCACCAGCACACAGAAAACAACACACACAACAACACACCCCCAGCCGTCAATGAATGCTTTCACCATGCACAAACACCAACAGCCATCATCCATCTGTGCACGCTTTTACCAAGCACACACCCACCAGCCGTCAGAGCACCCTTCCACCAGGCACACACACCTCCAGCCGGCAGTGCACTTTTCCACCAAGCAATCGCAGTATGGTACACTTTACTTTTAAACATATTCATATAAAGCACAGCATGCCACCATTGGTAAAATTACAATTCAACCAACATACTTCCACTACACACCACATGCACACACTCCATAACACATGGCAAAAAGACATTGGCATTTACAATGCCATTAGCTCAAACTCAAATAAATCCGAGCCCGATTGCATTTCTAATGCTTGTCTTTCTTTCAATTGGCATTTAGTTTGTGGTTGTGCAGGTTTTTTTTCAGTGTTTATATGTTTTCACTGGTGAGGGCTATTTCTCTTTCAGTGGTGTTTTATCAGTTATTTTAGGTTTAAACCTAAAACCGGACAGACTATACACAGCCTAATTTCTTCCTCATTGTTGAATTTGTGAAACTCGCTATAGGTTACAAGTTTGTGCAACCAGGTCACAAAATTGTCCAGGAATTCATACTCTCTTAGGCACGCCATGTTGAATGTGTACCGTTCATAATCAACGTTCCGCTGAGGGTCGAAACTGTCAATAAGATTTTTGACTAGATCTTTGTAGGTGGTAAACAATTCAGGCGGGATAGTTACAAGTAATTCCTCTACTTCATCCCCTATAAGACTGAGGAACAGAACTCCGACCTGCTCATCTGAGTGATTTGTGCATGTAGCTCACAGATAGTGTTTGAAACGCTGAATCCACTTTTCCCACTGAGCGCCTTTCGTTTGAGAGTCTGAGGGGTCAAAAGGCAGAGGACGGTGAAAGACGGAGCTAGGGATGTCTTTGTTGTCGTCAGTCTTGGCACCAGAAGTCTGTTTGCACCTACTTTGTCACAAGTTCTGAGCTGTTGTGGAGTGTTTGTCTTTTGTTTTGGTCGTATGCCTCTGTTCTGCAGTGTGGCCTGGCCTTGAAATGGTGGCCCTCATATGCTTGAATGGGCACCCGACTGACTTCAAAATGGTAGCTTCTGCTGATACGTATGGAGCCCTCAACTTGCCTGACTCCACTATGGTTGCTCCCATGCTATTAGGTAGATGCCTTGCCTGACTTGAAGATGGGCGCCCTGGAATCTCGCAAGCTGTTGCAATCTTTTCCATTCGTCTCGGTCAGCCTCCCTGGCTTCTAGGGCATTCTTGGGTTCACACTGGAAATGTAGCCGACCTCACCCATGCTATGGCTCTCTTTCTCGGCCGTTGAGGCCGAATGTAGTGGGTAGGCTAGTGCTGTACTGTGGCTGTGTTTCTTGCTGTGGCTGCACCTTTCAGCCAGAGTATGGGCCATGCAGGTGGGCGCTTAATGGGAGTGATAATTGCAGTGCAGGGTACTTACCCACTCATCACCAGATGTCGTGTCCCCGTTCCCTGGCCCAGGAAGCAATACACGGAGACAGGCAGGTATGTAGAGGTGATTCTTTATTCCACAGTCGGGTCCCCACTGGCTCACCTCCCACAGTGGCCGTGCCCCAAGTATAAGTGTCCAGTCCCTATCTCGCCTCTTCCTAATCAGAAGCAGTGTCCAGTGTCCAGGGCAGTGACTAGTCTATGCATGGTTCTAATGCCCTGCCACATCCCTTCAGTGTGGCATCCAGGGCTTGCTGAAGGTCTGTGTGGTCCCCCATTGTTGAAGGTTTGCCTCAACTAACAGGAGTAATAGTAGTAATGTCAAACTTCCACCAAGTGAGGGTCTTTGATTTCAAAGTAGCTCTTCTGTTCATCCCCTCTGAATAGAGTTACCGCCTGGCCAGCATTTTACAGAAATGGCCAATACTTATATGTGAAGTTTGGTAAAAAAAACCATATGGTTTCAACCTAAGATAGTATTATTCTCCTTTCCAAATATAAATTTGAAAGCTTAGTACAAGAGGAAACTGCTTTTAAAGTAATTTAGAATGGTCTCAACTAATTTTAATTGATTATAAAAAAGCTTTATTTTTCTTATGCAACTTTATAAATATCTAAAATGTGATGGACATATAAATAAGATTCCTAACATAGCATATTGCAGTGGCTTGTAAAAGAAATTCCCGGACTGGAATGTGGTGTCTATGGGGACACAGAGTTATATAATAACTCATTCGTAGGAGAAATTATTAACTCAGCCATAGATTACGCAAATTTAAGTTATATAAGACTTCATTATAATATTTCTTGGAAAGCTACAGTGACGGCTGGTGATCTTTGAAAGTGGTAGTACATTAACACCTACCCCTGCACGTGGGTAAGAGGAAGCCTGACCCCTTTTAGGGCCATTCAAGAGGAACTTCCTCCCCACCCAAAGAAACAAGCATTTACAATGCAATAGGTCTCGGGTTAATTAAGTTTGAGCTATTGGCATTGCTAAATATTGCAACACCAACTGCAACAAAAGTCTATAAATTGTAGGCCAAAAAAATGAGTATTTATTTTTGTAGCAATGGTGGCATGCTGCGCTTTAGATGAATATGTTTAAAAGTAAAGTGCGCCATACTGCGATTGCTACAATAGTTAATTGTGGATGCGTTAACAATTGATGTGTGCACTGATGGCTGGTAGTGTGTGTGCCTGTAGAAATTCTGCACTGATGGCTGATGGTGTGTGTGCCTGGTGGAAGTGTGCACTGCTGGCTGGTGGTGTGTGTGCCTGGCGGAAGCGTGCACTGACGGGTGGTGGTGTGTGTGCCTGGTGAAAGCCTGCACTGACGGCTGTTGGTGTGTGTCTGATGAAAGTGTGCACTGACATCTGGTGGTGTGTGTGTGCCTGGTGACAGCATGCACTGATGTCTGGTGGTGTGTGCCTGGTGGAAGCGTGCACTGACGGCTGGTGGTGTTTGTCCCTGGTAAAAGCGTGCACTGACGGCTGGTGGTGTTTGTGCCCGGTGAAAGCGTGCACTGACAACTGATTGTGTCTGTGCCTGGTGAAAGTGTGCACTGACGGTGTGGTTGTGTGTGTGGTTGTATGTGTGGTTTTGTGTGTAGTTGTGGTTGTGTGTGTGTGGTTGTGTGTGTGTGGTTGTATGTGTGTGGTTGTGTGGTTGTGGCTGTGTGTGGTTGTGTGTGTGTGTGGCTGTGTGTGTGGTGTTGTGTAGTTGTGTGTGTGTGTGCGTTTGTGTGTTTGTGCGTCTCGAGCTGGGAATCCTTTTAAATAAAAGAAGAGGCGCGTGCACTGGTGCAGTGTGCGCTTCTGGGTATGCACACAGACACATAATGTCTCGTGCTCTCACACACCCATACACACACCCATACGAACGCACACTCACATCACATACACACAAACACACACACAGACTGTGCTGGGGCAGGGCACAGGACATGCCGCTCTCGCCTTGAGACTCCTAAGGCGCAGTAGATAGCGATGCGTCGGGCTCCTACAATGTATAGCAACAGCTCCGTTTGGAATGGGAAGGAAGTTTGGAAATGCTTTTCTTCCTGAGTTTAAGCAGAGAAGCGCAGTAGATAGCGATGCGTCGGGCTCCTACAATGTATAGCAACAGCTCCGTTTGGAATGGGAATGAAGTTTGGAAATGCTTTACTTCCTGAGTTTAAGTAGAGGAGCACGAACAGAAGATAGCTATCTTATCTTTTAGGACTAATAAAACACGTGAACATGAGTCATTAAAGAGCCTGTGAAAATCGTAAATTGCAGATAAAAGGAGCCTGGAAAAGCGAATTGTCTGGTTTGATTAACGGTCCTAGGAAGGTAGAATAGATGTTTTTGAGTTCAGGAATACAAGCAGGCAAATATGTTGTAAAACAATGTTAGCGTAGCATTTTATTAAATAGCATGGCTAATTTTAAATGAACTGGTAATTGTATATTTAAGGGGTTTTAATAATATTGCGGAGTAATGTAGATACTAGTATGGATGCTGCTGGCTTGCTTTTATGGCTTCTTAATGGAAACGTATTATTTGAGAAAGAAATTAGATAGGAGTTAGTAAAGAAAAGAAACAAGTCAAATACCGCTGCTTCCTCGCATTATTAAAGTTTGAGCTATTGGTGTTGCATTATTTAGCAATGCCAATAGCTCAAACTTTAATAATGCGAGACCTATTTATTGCAAATGCTTGTTTTCCTGGTTGTTGGTACCTGTGGTGGGGCACTACGTGTGTCTATGCGCTGTACAGCAGAACACAGTTCTCAAGAAGTGTATAGTGCCCCACGCTGGTATAACCCAAGACACTACGAAGGCCAGTCCGATGCTGGCGTGGGGGGGATGGAAGAAGGGTGGGGGATCGGGGGGGGAGGTGAAAAGTTAACGCCATTCCAGATGAGGGGGCTGTGGCTGTGTGTGGTGGGGTCGAGCTGTGGCTGTGTGATGGGGTCGGGCACGTCAGGGGTGGATGTATGTGGTGCGTGCGTTCATTCAGAGGGGATCAGTGCGGGCTGCATGGCATAGATGAATGTATAGGGAGGGCATGCATAGGTGGGGACGTTGGAAATGGATGAGGGACATCCCGGGGGCTGGCGGGAAGGGTTGGCTTTCTTGTGTTCGGGCTTTTTATGCCTGGTCTGAGCTGATATGTTTCCGTCCTGTAAAGAGCGCTCACGCAGCGGGGAGGCACCCCTGGAAGAGACCAGAAAGGCAGGGGGTGTGTTCATGTGCTGGTGTGAACACCCCTCTAAGAGGTTGTGGGGTTCAGTGCTACAAGCAATGGGCTGAGGGGAGCTGTACCCCTAAGTTTAAATGCTGCCTTGTTGCTATATTCCACAAGAGTGGAATTTGAGACCTCTGGACAAGAATGTATATTTTAATTAACGTTGCAACGCAATGCTCCGAAATGGGAAAGTATGAGGTCTGGCGGTGCAGCTACGTCACCAGCTAACGCCCCTTCCGGTCACACATTCTACGATGCATGCAGCGCCTCGCGGCCTGTCACCCACTTCCACAGACGGGTATTCTACGTGTCTCCTCCTCCGTTTCCAGCCGGTACATCTTACACGCCTACGAGCAGTGAGCGCGCCGCTTCTGAGCGCCCTTGTAGCGCTTGTCTCCACCTCCGGGGGAAGAGCTGGGTCCGATCCTCTGCTTCGCTACACCCGCCCCTCCAGACCCGTGCCAAACATTTTTTATTTATTTATGTATTTATTTATTTTATGTGTTTTTATATAGCGCAGACTTTACCCGAATGTGTCAGGGCGCTTCACAGTAGGAACAGAACTGATACATGAAGGAGAAACATTACAAGTTTACAAATTAAAAAAGCCAACGTTAAGTTACATGAGGCAACAAGTCAAATACCGCTGCTTCCTGAAAGAAAGCCTGCCTGTTTATCAGCGCCGCGCGCCCCTCTGCAGACTCCCCCTGCATTCCAAAGTCAGTCACGTGAACTCTTCCCGAGGCGCGCGACGCGATCCGATTCTTTCTGCCATGCTGAAAACAGCAGAAGTTCACACGCGCAATGTTATCCTATTGCAAAGAGCTGCGCGTGGCCAGCTCTTGTCTCCACTTTCCACTCGTTGCTGGCTGAGCCGACAGCTATAGTTCTCTGGCGAGAACGCGCGAAGCGCGTTTCTAGCCGAGACATAAAAAAGGGGAACGAATATTGAATTTTGAAGCAAGATGGTCACATAAATTTACTTTAAATCTAGAAGTTCTGAATGGTTACTCATGGAATATTGTAGTACTTTCATGGAGTACCACAAGTGATTATCACTCACCTCTCCAAATTGTTTTTGAGAAAATGATGCATGCCCCTAAAATATCTAAGAAGACAAGTTACAGTCATATGAGTTGCACCAATCTTATGGAATAGGTTCTCAGAATTTAGGTGTGATTATCCATCCGGTATAAGCCATAACCGGGTTTTTACAAATGTGAACAGTTTCCAAAACATCAGCTTGTCTGTCAGACAGTTTTCGATCCGGGCAAAATGAATTGTAAAGGCTGTCCGAATTGTCAGCGTACTTGCTCGCTTTGAAAATCTACTCCATAGAGCTGAACGAGTGACTCTCCTCTTCTGCTTTCAATGTATTCAATTCAAATGCCACTGCTTGGATGGTGGGGGTTGTGCTACTAAATCTTGACCCCCCCAGAACATCGTGGTACAAGAATATTGAGGACAGAATATTGAGGGACAAGATGTTGAAAGGTAAGTGCAAATAGGGAAGTATAGCTCTACCATTCCCAACTCAACATCTTCGAAGCTTGCGTATGTACATATATGTGGAGCTCAGTATAAAAAATCTATATTTGCTTGCCTGTCGATATTTTGGATTTGATATTTTGTGCTTCATATTCTTTGTCATCAATATTCTGGTTTCGATATTCAGACTACACACCCTTGGGAACAGCTTATCCATGCAAAACATACGCAAAAGCACTGTCCACTTCGGTGACACGCGGATGGTTCTCCATCCCTTTCGACAGATAAATTAAGAGGCAATGAGGCACTTGACTTTGCTTTATCTACTTCTGCCTGGCCATATTTCTGAAATCTTCATAGTAAACAACTACTGCTGTGGAACTAGACAGGAAAAACACAGTATTCTAAGAGGCTGTGCCTATTCCCATAATATTTGCAAAATTGCTTGATATAGTTGGCAAATGACTGTAGCAGCAGCATGACTGTTCTGTACTCCCTTGAGTTCACAACCACAAAAAACATCTTAAAGGCACTGAAGAGAACTAGCTTACTTTCTTCAAGGCCGGAGTACATTACATATTTTAAAATGGGGATTGTGCCAAAGTCAACTCAATTTAAAGAAAACCTGTCCCAAACGAGCTTTTTTAGATAAGCGTTTAGTCAGTGCATAATTTGTTAAAAAATAATATAATAATAAAAAAAATAAGTGCTAGGTTCCAAGATGCTCTTAGAAGCCCATCCCAGGGTTTGAGTATATCAAGGCTACCTCCTTTAAATTATACCTCATGCCTCTTTCTTCCAACACCCTGCACTGCAAGTGTGTTTGTTTTAACTCATTCGAGCAGGATCTTTGTCTGTCCTGCTCTAATCCTTTTAATTGTTTTCCTTGATTATCTTTCTCTTTCTTACTCCAATTTCTGTTTGTCTCGCTCTTGCTCTAGATTAAACGTCTGATAATGAAAAGCCAGTCTGTACTCCTAAAAATAAGTGCCGGTACCCACCACTTGCAACCACCAGCACAAATTAAGCACTCCCTGTTAGGTGGTTGTACTGAATATATCAGTTCGGGCCTCTTTGGCAATCATCAGTTTGAAGTAATGATTTTAAATATTTTTGTTTTGAAACCGGTTTGCAAGGTTGAGGTGGAAGGGTTGCACACCATTTAAGCTCGAGCTCAAAGTAGTGCCGGATAAGGAGCCTACATTTTTATGTTTTTTTCCCCAGGCAAGATATAAATAATCTACTATAGTTTTACACGTGTAGTATTCTTCTCAAACTGTTTTCCTTACCAAGTCAAACATTGGTAAAGCGTGACCTTGTCTATAGTTTAAAATATTTTTGCCTGGGCTTGCCATCCATTAAAGGATAAAAGGGAGTGGTGGTCGTATTTAAACATTAATGCACTTATGTGCTTGTTTAAACACTTTTGTTTATGATATGGTGGGTGAGGTTTTTTTATCCTCGACTGCGGTTGAATATTATTCCCCGTCTTTGGACATTTGTGTTGTTTTTCCTGCTACAGATAAACTGTTTTTTTACGGAGATTTGCAAGCTTAATTCGAGATAGGAATGTTTTAGTTCACATACAAAAGCCAATTATTGACAAGCGCGAGCACATGACAGTGTTAATAAAAGTTAGTTAGTTAATTAGTAAAATACGGTAATGCCAACAATCTTGTTCTAAGGTCCTGTTGACGGAACAATACATGCGCACCTGTATATTCTACTTACAAGCCACCTGAAATACCTGTAACCCAGAAAGTATGGCACAAAGTTCTGCAAATGAAAACTCAATTAAATGTTTAAAGAAATCCAGATAGGCATGTTTACAATGATAATTTAGGCATAAGCCAGTGAGTTTTCCCATGATACCAGACTGACCTCCTAGGTCCTTTTCTCCCAGCTAATACCATTTCACATTAACCAACATCCTGACTCTTGGTTTCTGGTGTGCAGTGGATTGGACTAATCGCCAGCTCAGCAGTGAGGCAGCAGTCCAGGTGAAGAATCATACACGTTGTGTAAAGCTCATTAAGACAGAGGTAAATTATTCTCAGGAAAGGCACCAGGTAAAATATTAAAGATGCATTTGATTGACATTAAGATGAGTGTAGAAGGAAACAAGCGGTTTTCAATGTTGCTATAATCTGGAAACTGGATAGACTGAGTATTAAGGGCTGAAATCACAAAAACATTAGGAGAACTGTGCATTTCAGATTTTTGCCTACACTCTGCATAAATATTCTAATTTTTTTTAATTCACAAAAGTCTAGTGAGGGCACCAGCTTTTTCAGCTATACCCAACGGTTAAATTGCATAAAAAAGTATGGGAACTGTGATACTGAGCACATGTGGGGACGGGGTCAATGCATGGACGTCGATTCATCAAAATGTCAGGGGTAGCAGAAGTGCAATGTGACACCCATCAGATGGCACAGGAAATTACATCACCTGCCCTCTGACCTACCCCGATGATGTCACAGGAAGTGACATTGCAAAACATTTGATCTGATGACATCACAGGAAGTGATATCATGTGACCTTTGGACCTCATGAAATCAAAGGAAGCAGCATTGCATAACCTTTGACTTGGTGCTATCACAGGAAGTGTTACATCTAACTTGGTTACTTACATCACACACAGAGGCTGGAAAATCTCTACAGATACAAAAGAATTAGCCTATAAACAGACATACTTCAAATCCTATTTCAAATGCAGCTACATGCATTGTTTCAGGTGGTATCTTCAGATATACAATTTAGATAATGTAGCATTGATAAAGAACTTATCAAATAGTGTACAACAATGGAAAATACGCTAGTCAAGTAGATATCAGCCATTATCAATATCAAATAACTTATAAAATGAGAATGTTGATGGGCCTATAATGTTCAAAACAAGTTCACTTTATCATTTACTTTAGAAACTAAGAGTATCGTGTAAATAAATCCCAGTCTTAGAATACAGGAACTCTGGAACATGAATTACGGACGGACGGTAACTTGGCTAGAAGAGAAAATAAACATTTGGGCTAAACTTCCTATATCTCTAGCTGGAAGAATAGCTATTGCCAAGATGGTCGTCCTCCTGAAGCTCTTATATTTATTTGTCAATCTTCCGCTACCACTAACCCAAACATTTCTCAAACGATTGCGTTCACTGATGATTGAATTGGTGTAGGCGGGAAAGCAAGCTACGATATCCTGGGAAATGCTTACGCTCTCTCTTTCGCATGGTGGAATGGGCGCTCCAGATATTTCGCTTTATGCGTATTGCGCTCAGGCACAGTTTCTGTATCACTGGATCCATCCCACGCATTTCCACCTCCACCTAGCAATTGAAGCATACAGGGATACTCCATTACCCTTAAAGATGGCCATTTACCAAAAGCCCAGACGTAATAACACAGACATAAACACAAACAAAACACTGTGCTGGGCCTAGGAAAGATTGCGCACTAGAGCGAAGCACCCAATTCTATATGCCCCCTCTATTCCCCTCGCACAGAATCCACAGTTACCCGTATTTGAAGATAACGCTAATATTGGAAGAGCTAGCAAATTAAGGTCACTCACGTTTGCAGATATTTACCTAGAAGACTCTTTCCTTGAACCTCCACACTCCAGCCCGGAGGAGACCTCAAGACTACCCGACTTGTTATTCTATTATAGCCTGAGGAGTACATGCTGTAATCCTCGTAATACATTTCCAGCTCCCCCACCCACTTTGAAGCCATTAGATCAAATGTTGCTTAATGTTTAGGAATTTATGTTTATGTTTAGGAATTTGTAGAGCGCGTGGCTGCCCGAAGGCTTCCCAGCGCTAAAGAGTACTGTTTACAAGCTCTATCCATAAGACGCCTACAAGGGGAACTGAAAAGTTTTGAGATGTTTACTGAAAACGGTTTCGTTGGGTAGGATTTTTATATGGGAGGGCATTCCACATCTTTGGTACCAGGTGGGCAAATGATCTGCCCCCCCCCCACCTTGCTCTTTTGGCTCTCGTTGTCCTAAGAAGCTGTTGCTGGACTGATCTTAGATGCCTGGTCGGGATATACTTGGACATCATTTGTCTCAGTTTTATTGGGCCTTTTTTGTTAATAGCCCTATATGCCAGGCATAGGGACTTAAACTTTATTCTAGTTTCAATAGGGAGCCAGTGTATGTGTTTCAGTGCTTCTTTAGTCGAAGTGCGTTTGGGGATTTTTATAAGGAGTCTTGCTGCCGCAATTTGTACTACCTGTAGTCTCTTTGTCACATATTTGGACGCGCCCTCGTAAAGTGAGTTGCCATAGTCCAATCGCCAGATTATAAGAGACTGGATGACAGTTTTTTCAGATGTTCCGGTATCACCTCAATAATCTTCCTTAGTATTTTAAGCAGAGAAAAACATATTCCTGTTTTTTTTATAACTGGTTTGGGAATAGGTGGGTTTCCCATGCAATGGGGCCACTGTGTCAGGGGTGCCTGGATAATAGGTTTTCCCAGTAGCATAATCTCAGTTTTTTTCACCATTTAATTTCAGATGACTATTGGCCATCCAATTTACCCCTCTCTCCAGACAGTGACTCGGCAGCTGGTTTGCGTTATCTGTTAGGGAGACTATCAGCTGTGTGTCGTCAGCATATGACACCACTGAGACACCATCTTCCTGTGCTATATTAGCCAGGTGTCGTACATAAATATTAAATAGGGTAGGACTAAGGGAAGATCCCTGTGGGATGCCACATGAAATTGGGAGGTAGTCTAAAAAACAGTCCCTTTCCATCACTTGGAAGGACCTGTCTTCCAACAAAGAAGCCAACCAGTCCATGCCACTCTTTTAGTTCCTCCATTAAAATGGTATGATCTACGGTGTCAAATGCTGCACTGAGGTCTAACAAAAGGATGGCAGCAGAGCCACCCTCGTCCAATTGTGCCTTTAACTCCTCTGTGACCACCAACAGTGCTGATTCTGTACTATGGGAGGCTCGAAAACCAATCTGAGTGGGAAGCAATATGTCATTAATTTCCAGGAAGTTAGTCAAGGTATTGTTTACATGATTTTGTTTACATGACTCCCCTCGCAAGCTCATTACTAGATTATACAACTCCATGCAAAAATCAGCTCCTGTAATGAAACGTAAATGTTATGGAGGGCTGGAACTCGGAGCTTGAGACTCCCATTACTGAGATGCAATGGAACTATTGCTGTGGCCAGCTAGAAGCACTATCACCCAACTATAAATTAAGACTAATTCATTTTAAATTCCTGAACAGAGTGTACAGAACCCCTATCCAGTTGCATCGCATGAGGTTGCGATTGGAAGCCAACAGCTGGCGGTGCACAGCAGGCCTCTTTTTTACACATTGCCTGGTACAGTACGAAGGTAGCCCAATATTGGGTGGTGATATTTCAGACGATTAGCACAATTCTAGGTGGGAACATAGAACCTACACCTACCATGGGAATGCTGGGATATGTTAAAGAGATTCCAACTACATGTCAACGACTGGTAGCCATGTTGCTACTTATGGCAAGGCGTAGAGTAGCTATGCACTGGGGCAAACAACTGCTCCCACCATTAAGAGCTGGATAGTGGACACTACATTCTACCAAGACCAGCTAAACACATTCTGGGAACTGATGCCGATGGCATCCTGGCCCAAAGAGATTTTGGAGACCCTTTCAGACTTGACTGACAACATATAAGGATAATCAAAATCCACGCCCTCCCCCTCTTATACACATGTGATTCATGCTGAAGTAAACAACAATATGAGTTGTAAAGGGGTATGCCCTCGTAACTCATGGACCTGGGTCGGTATGCAAGTACAAAGATCGGGTGGTCCGAGTTGGATAGGTATTTTTTGCAATTATTTTGTACTAGTATATAATTGAATCTTACACACCACAATTATTTTTCACAATACATATGTTTAGCGCAATGAAGGTGAAGTATGCAGTATTCACAATTTTTTTTTTATTTATTTCATTTATAAGTGCAGTCGTTTTCCTGATTGCTGCATACCATTATTTATAAATCATCTGCATATCATTAATGTAATTTGTACAGTCATTACACAAATGGTGCTCTCAGTGAGGATGGGAAAAGGGAGTGAAAGGTATGTGCGGGACGTGGTAAAGGTGGTGTGACAGTATTGCATCACATTAAAATAATAACGCCTTTCCAATTAAGATAATAACAGTATTCCCGAAGTACATCACACATAGGTAAGAAAGAATCGTTCATTTGTTCCTATGGCGTGTAGGGTTCGGCGTAGTCTACGTTTCGACCCCGAGTATATGAAAGGGTTATTCTTCCCTCATGTTGGGGTCTTCATCAGGACAAGGTGGAGAGCCTAGAAAACAGGACATTGCCTAATTTTAGTTATCTATTGTGGTTGGGTGGCGCTTTGCATATAGGCTAACTGAGGAGTTACCTACATGGTGAGAGGCGGACGGCGAGTCTTACGTCACGTCTTGGGCTTGGGTGTGCTCCTGTTCGTTTCAAAATCTGGAATACATTATAAAAGAGGATGGGGGAGGAGTAGGACCGGGAATGCTACACATTTTATAGGTCATCATAGAAGTGGAAAAACCGGTGTGCATCCACTTACTGTGATCCGGCGTCTTTAATATAGTGAAAGGTGTCTTCATGTAGTATGCTTCAATATGTGCTGCACATCTTTCTGGGGGGATCATGAAACAGAAATGCGGGTTAAATTTCTGTTCAACAAGTGATCAGCATTACAGATAGGTTCACTTTAAAGGTTGAAATAATTATTGTGAAACCTATGGCTCGATTAGCTAAAGAATATACCTATCCATTATAAGTGCCCATTGCAGCCGCAGTGTGGCTATACAGTAGAATGAAACGCCTAGTGTGCGGCATCCTCTACTGTATACACGTTGTGCTAATTACCGTTTGGTTTAGAGAAACAGTTTGGAGGCGATCGAATGGGAGCAATCACATACCTTCTCTCTTGCAGGACTGCAGCGGTCAGCGCACCTCGGCTTCACCGTGATTGTGGCTGCTCGCGGTGCAGCCGCTGGATGCTAATGTCAAAGGGGGCTCGGCTCTGGTAGCCAATCAGCAGCCTCCGGGAGGAAGTGCCGTGACGCCGAACTCGTTTCTACACGGGACCGTCTGCAAAGTGTCTTGCGAGTGTATTAGGGTTTGTCAAGGGGCCGATGAATCGTGAACCTGCCACATGGGCGGACATTGGCATCTTGCTAGGGACATGGAGTGCAAACATCAAGCATAAATGCTGTAGTGAGGGAACAATCGTCACTTACAATAAATCTATTCAATAAGTCAAACATGTTGGTGCATAATTGTAATACATCAGATATCTACAATATCGAGAGCCTATGCAGTTCACTGAAATCACGTTCTAGACCGATTTAAAACAGAATATTTATGCTCATCACATAAGATGATCTTAAGAAGCGGTATGTCTTATGTCGGTATTTATGTGACATTGAATCTACATATGGACGATAACTTTACCAGTGATGGACTATCAACAGTATTACATATTTGACCGGCTTTAGAACATTATATCAACACTCATCTTATAGGCACAACAGTGTCCGCCGGGTAGTTAGGTACTTTTATCCAGGAAGGAAAATAATGCATTTGAGGCAAAAATAGAGTACTACTGTGGAGATCTTACTGAGTAGATTATCAGTGTGCTCATAGGGCCAGATTTCCATTTATTCCGGATCTAGTCCTGCCATTTGCACAAAGTTAGCGTCCAGTTCATTCAGGCCTTTATGTATCGTGTTGAATTTGTGCATCCATTGCACTCTCTGATATTAAGGACGTTATTGAGATTGCCCCCTCGGGGTCCCAGGGTGATCTTTTCGAGTACAATCCATTTCATGGAGTCTGGAGTGTGAGTCATTTCCATGTAATGTTCCACCAGAGGCGCCCCTATTGTCTGACATCGAATTCTGCTACAGTGTTGAAAAATCCGGTTTTTGATCTTTTGCCTTGTTTGTCCTATGTACATAAGGTCACATGGGCAGATGATAGCATATATAACTCCACTAGAGTTGCAGTTAGTGAAAGATTTCAAGTCTACCGTTAAGTTGTTGCTGGTAATTTGTTTTGTCTCCCAACATGTCGGGCAGGCTTTGCATGTTGTGCACCGGAAATGGCCTACCACTGCTGGTAAATTCCAAAGTCCTGGTATGGTTGGTGCCTGCGGTGTGTCCAGCAAGGAACGAACGACGTGGTCTCTTATGCTTCTGGCCTTTTTGAAGGCATGCATCGGTAGTTCTGGGCTGTCTATGATGTCTGCTACCAAGCCCCAGTGTTTGTTTATTACTTTCTTTATTTCATTGCTTTTGTTGCAATATGTAGTGACACAAATCATTCTTTCTTGAGATATCTGGCGTTCTTTAGGTGTCAATAAGGTGATCCTGTCCTGGAACCAGGCTCCTTTTCGAGATCTTTTACCAGTCTTTTAGGATAACCTCTTTCAATCAGGCGAATGATTAGGTCATCCGATTCTTTAAAATAATCCTCTTTAAGAGAGCAATTCCTCCTGATGCGAAGAAATTGCCCGAAGGGCAGGTTATCCCGTAGTCCTCTAGTGTGATGACTCGTATATCTCAGCAAGGTGTTCCTTTCTACCGGTTTTCTGTAGAGGGTGGTGTATAATTTGCCTTCGTTTTCTTTAATGCTGATATCGAGGAAATCAATTGAATCTTTGCTCTTGTTCATTGTGAATTTTATGTCATCTGACTGGTTGTTAAGCCATTCAAAGAAATCCTGCAGCTCATCATCCTCGCCGTTCCAGATCATGAGGACATCGTCTATGTACCTGACCCATGTAGAGATTTTCGTCTGGTGCGGGTTATGGTGGGATAGAATACAGTGTTGTTCATATTCAGACATGAACAGGATGGCCAAATCCGGGGCGAAGGCTGCGCCCATGGCCACTCCTTTGCTATGGATATAGAACTTGTTTTGGAAGAAGAAGAAGTTCCTCGTCATAGCGACTTCTAGTAGGTCAACGAGAAACTCTGTGGGCACCCCAGCTGGTTGTTCCCTCTTTTGTAGGGCTCTTCTCATCGATTCTAAGGCAGGTCTTTGTGGTATGCTGGTGTAAAGAGAGACAATGTCCATCGTAACCAAAATTTGACTCTCTTTATTGAAGTTTGCCTGGTCAACCAAATTGATTACTTGCATTGTGTCCCTAAGGTATGTAGGTGTAATTTCAGCCAGGGGTTTAAGGAACGCATCCACATATTTACATAGTGGTTCGAGGAGGGACCCACATCCGGATATAATTGGTCGGCCTGGAGGCTTTAAAGGGTTTTTATGTACTTTGGGTAGTACGTATATCGTAGGCACTCTAGGTTGTTCCACATTCAAATATTCAAATTCCTTTTTGGAAAGGAAACCCATTTTCAGTGCTTTTTTGGTGATAGTTATGATCTCCTTTCTGATCTCCTTTGTAGGGTCCAGTGCTACTGGCCTGTAGCTAACTCCGTCCGTGAGTTGGGAAAGGATCTCCGCCTTATAGTCTTCCACATCCAGCATCACGATAGAGCCCCCTTTGTCCGCCGGTTTGATCACGATTGACTTGTTGTTCTTTAGATCGTCCAACGCTTTTCTTTCTCCCGTTGTGATGTTATGCTTCACATAAGATCTTTTTTTGCATATCTTCAGGACATCTCGCATTACTACACTCTCATAGGTTACAATCCTATGTGATACTGATGCCATACTTGGCATGAATGTAGACGGGGGCCGTAAGTTCGTGAAGGCTGTGGCAGCGGTAGTTGGTCGATTCTCGAAGAAGTTCCTTAGGCGTAATTTGCGGAAAAATCTGGTTAGTTCGGCTTGGATATTAAATCTGTTGACCTGTGATGTCGGTACAAATGATAATCCTTTAGAGAGCACACTAGTTTCTCCACTTGTAGGTGTGTATCTCGATAGATTAATGATAGGACTTGTGATCATTATAGTTGTGGTGGTGTTTCTGGGGAGCCCCCCCGTCACCATCTGTAGGTCTTCCTCCTGGTGCTCCTCTCGCCGTGGTCCTCTGGTTGAAAATGTACCTGTTTGGTGTTCTGACCCTGTTGTCTTCCTCCATCCCACGCCTGTTGGTTCTGGCCCCTGGTTGGGCGATTGCTCCAACACCCTCCTCTGCCTCTGCCTCTTGGCGGCCTCCATTGGGTATCTCCTAAAAAAGGCGTTTGCGGACCACTCATGTGTCCCTGTGGGCGCTGGTACCATTGATCTTGTGGTTGGTAGTTTGCTCCTGATTGTTTGTTTTCACTCTCACCACTATATGAGGAGTCGGAAAAGTTGGTGTATCTGCGTGAGCCCCTGTAGCCCCCTCTTCCTCTGTAGAAGAAACGGCCCTGTGTATCCTGCCTATAATAATCCGCTTGGAGATAGGGATAAGTCTTCTTTTTATCGTAGTACTGAATGTCTTTGGATAGTTTGTCCAGTTTCTTCGTTTGTGTCTCTATATCAAAGTCTTTCAAAGTTTTTTTCAATCTTTCAAGGGTCTCTTTAGCATCGCCGAAGGCCGCGTGGCTGCTTATTTCTGCTCTCAGATCTTCTATCTCTTTAGCTAGCTGTTCAACCTGTTCTTTCGCAGTCTCCACTCCCAGCACCATCCAGTGCCGGGAGCAGTTGTTTGCCACGAAGCTAAAACCTTCTTTAAATTTTGGGCTGTCCACGAATATAGCAGGTTCGTTGCGGACTTGTAGTCCAGTGGGGATGATGTTGGCTCTCAAGTACCCGGTAAGTAAGTGTCCATGTAGTTTAGTTCTCACTAACTTCTTTTCGAGACGTTCTAGTTTGTTAATTTTCTCGTTAAGAGAGTAGTCTATGCTGGTGCTATTGGATGAAAGGAAAGCATTCCCTGTGTCTCCCCCGATCAAGTCCTTTATATAATCTTCCGTGTAGGAGAGGGTCTCTAGTGACATACTTGTATCACCCTCCCTGGATGCAAAACACTCGATTAGTGAGTAGTATTACTTAGATGCGAAAAAACCCTCGCAACAATGCTCTTGCTCTTAGAGTATGAGTTGTAAAGGGGTATGCCCTCGTAACTCATGGACCTGGGTCAGTATGCAAGTACAAAGATCGGGTGGTCCGAGTTGGATAGGTATTTTTTGCAATTATTTTGTACTGGTATATAATTGAATCTTACACACCACAATTATTTTTCACAATACATATGTTAAGCGCAATGAAGGTGAAGTATGCAGTATTCACAAATTGTTTTTTGTATTTATTCCATATATAAGTGCAGTCGTTTTCCTGATTGCTGCATACCATTATTTCTAAATCATCTGCATATCATTAATGTAATTTGTACAGTCATTACACAAATGGTGCTCTCAGTGAAGATGGGAAAAGGGAGTGAAAGGTATGTGCGGGATGTGGTAAAGGTGGTGTGACAGTATTGCATCACATTAAAATAATAACGCCTTTCCAATTAAGATAATAACAGTGTTCCCGAAGTACATCACACATAGGTAAGAAAGAATCGTTCATCTGTTCCTATGGCGTGTAGGGTTCGGAGTAGTCTACGTTTCGACCCCGAGTATATGAAAGGGTTATTCTTCCCTCATGTTGGGGTCTTCATCAGGACAAGGTGGAGAGCCTAGAAAACAGGACATTGCCTAATTTTAGTTATCTATTGTGGTTGGGTGGCACTTTGCATATAGGCTAACTGAGGAGTTACCTACATGGTGAGAGGCGGACGGCGAGTCTTACGTCACGTCTTGGGCTTGGTTGTGCTCCTGTTCGTTTCAAAATCTGGAATACATTATAAAAGAGGATGGGGGAGGAGTAGGACCGGGAATGCTACACATTTCATAGGTCATCATAGAAGTGGAAAAACCGGTGTGCATCCACTTACTGTGATCCGGCGTCTTTAATATAGTGAAAGGTGTCTTCATGTAGTATGCTTCAATATGTGCTGCACATCTTTCTGGGGGGGATCATGAAACAGAAATGCGGGTTAAATTTCTGTTCAACAAGTGATCAGCATTACAGATAGGTTCACTTTAAAGGTTGAAATAATTATTGTGAAACCTATGGCTCGATTAGCTAAAGAATATACCTATCCATTATAAGTGCCCATTGCAGCCGCAGTGTGGCTATACAGTAGAATGAAACGCCTAGTGTGCAGCATCCTCTACTGTATACACGTTGTGCTAATTACTGTTTGGTATAGAGAAACGGTTTGGAGGCGATCAAATGGGAGCAATCACATACCTTCTCTCTTGCAGGACTGCAGCGGTCAGCGCACCTCGGCTTCACCGTGATTGTGGCTGCTCGCGGTGCAGCCGCTGGATGCTAATGTCAAAGGGGGCTCGGCTCTGGTAGCCAATCAGCAGCCTCCGGGAGGAAGTGCCGTGACGCCGAACTCGTTTCTACACGGGACCGTCTGCAAAGTGTCTTGCGAGTGTATTAGGGTTTGTCAAGGGGCCGATGAATCGTGAACCTGCCACGTGGGCGGACATTGGCATCCTGCTAGGGACATGGAGTGCAAACATCAAGCATAAATGCTGTAGTGAGGGAACAATCGTCACTTACAATAAATCTATTCAATAAGTCAAACATGTTGGTGCATAATTGTAATACATCAGATATCTACAATATCGAGAGCCTATGCAGTTCACTGAAATCACGTTCTAGACCAATTTAAAACAGATTATTTATGCTCATCACATAAAATGATCTTAAGAAGCTTTATGTCTTATGTCGGTAGTTATGTGACATTGAATCTACATATGGACGATAACTTTACCAGTGATGGAAAATCAACAGTATTACGTATTTGACCGGCTTTAGAACATTATATCAACACTCATCTTATAGGCACAACAGTGTCCGCCGGGTAGTTAGGTACTTTTATCCAGGAAGGAAAATAATGCCTTTGAGGCAAAAATAGAGTACTACTGTGGAGATCTTACTGAGTAGATTATCAGTGTGCTCATAGGGCCAGATTTCCATTTATTCCGGATCTAGTCCTGCCATTTGCACAAAGTTAGCGTCCAGTTCATTCAGGCCTTTTTGTATCGTGTTGAATTTGTGCATCCATTTGCACGCTCTGATGTTTAGGACATTATTGAGATTGCCCCCTCGGGGTCCCAGGGTGATCTTTTCGAGTACAATCCATTTCATGGAGTCTGGAGTGTGAGTCATTTCCATGTAATGTTCCACCAGAGGCGCCCCTATTGTCTGGCATTGAATTCTGCTACAGTGTTGAAAAATCCGTTTTTTTATCTTTTGCCTTGTTTGTCCTATGTACATAAGGTCACATGGGCAAATGATAGCATATATAACTCCGCTAGAGTTGCAGTTAGTGAAAGATTTCAAGTCTACCGTTAAGTTGTTGCTGGTAATTTGTTTTGTCTCCCAACATGTCGGGCAGGCTTTGCATGTTGTGCACCGGAAATGGCCTACCACTGCTGGTAAACCTTGTATGGTTGGTGCCTGCGGTGTGTCCAGCAAGGAAGGAACGACGTGGTCTCTTATGCTTCTGGCCTTTTTGAAGGCATGCATCGGTGGTTCTGGGCTGTCTATGATGTCTGCTACCAAGCCCCAGTGTTTGTTTATTACTTTCTTTATTTCATTGCTTTTGTTGCAAAATGTAGTGACACAAATCATTCTTTCTTGATAGCACATATTGAAGCATACTACATGAAGACACCTTTCACTATATTAAAGACGCCGGATCACAGTAAGTGGATGCACACCGGTTTTTCCACTTCTATGATGACCTATGAAATGTGTAGCATTCCCGGTCCTACTCCTCCCCCATCCTCTTTTATAATGTATTCCAGATTTTGAAACAAACAGGAGCACACCCAAGACGTGACGTAAGACTCGCCGTCCGCCTCTCACCATGTAGGTAACTCCTCAGTTAGCCTATATGCAAAGCGCCACCCAACCACAATAGATAACTAAAATTAGGCAATGTCCTGTTTTCTAGGCTCTCCACCTTGTCCTGATGAAGACCCCAACATGAGGGAAGAATAACCCTTTCATATACTCGGGGTCGAAACGTAGACTACGCCGAACCCTACATGCCATAGGAACAAATGAACGATTCTTTCTTACCTATGTGTGATGTACTTCGGGAATACTGTTATTATCTTAATTGGAAAGGCGTTATTATTTTAATGTGATGCAATACTGTCACACCACCTTTACCACGTCCCGCACATACCTTTCACTCCCTTTTCCCATCCTCACTGAGAGCACCATTTGTGTAATGACTGTACAAATTACATTAATGATATGCAGATGATTTATAAATAATGGTATGCAGCAATCAGGAAAACGACGGCACTTATATATGTGAATACTGCATACTTCACCTTCATTGCGCTAAACATATGTATTGTGAAAAATAATTGTGGTGTGTAAGATTCAATTATATACCAGTACAAAATAATTGCAAAAAATACCTATCCAACTCGGACCACCCGATCTTTGTACTTGAAGTAAACAACAAGGCAGTGATAGCTCGGCCTTGAGTTCGCCAGGACATAGCCCTGCACTACAGTAAACTGTTACAACCACACGTATTTACTGATTATATGACCCAGATCTATTATGCACTGGCACCTCGGGAATGTACTTCTGCCCATTATGTTAATGCATAACCTGATTATGTGTTGATATTGTACCCATCTCAAGTTTTTGTTATTGTTTTTGAAAAAGAAAAGGCATTTGTTTGATATATGTAACTGTAAATCGGTCAATATGTGATATTTATAATAATTCAAATGCCAATAAACAAATAAAAAAAAATCTCAGTCTTAGAACGTAGATAACCGTGCTATTTAATGCAGGCCAAGTTCTCCCAGCAAACTTCCTTTCCATGACATGATATACACACTTCTAAATCTCTTTCCGGGTCTACTATCATTAATTTCCTCTACAGAAAACATGCACATCACTGGTACAGTACTTGTGTTGATCGATAATATGTTTGTTCTGCATTAGCATACCTTACCAGCAACAAACATTTAACAGGCATAATGCCCAAAGGCATGAATGTTTGCTTTACGAATGCAGATGTTTCAGTCCACATTTAAAAATGATTCCAGTAATCACTGCCCCTAAAGCAAAACTTTCCACATTTTCTAAATCCACCACACACACATACAGAGACAATGAATCATACGTGTGTAAATCAGTGTATAGAAAATGTTACACAAGGCAGATGAGGCTACAAGGTGTATGATTCACATGTCATCCATACTGGTAGGTACTTTTTGAAAGCTCTTGGTCTGGAGAAGCACAAACTCAGGATTCAGAACATAGCACAGTGGTTAGGGTTGACTTTAATGATAAGAATGTATTTCTGCCCAAACAAACCTTTTTTAGGAACATCAGATTAGACACACTGGGAGCAAAACATAACATTCTAGCCTGTACCATGCAGCTTGCATGCAGATCTTAGATGGCAGTTCATAGTTCACTGGGCTAGATTATGAATTTAATATTACGAACTGCACAGAAATACCAGAATCTCTGTGAGAAAAATAGTAACCCACTGAGCTATCCACATAAAATATTGTTCTTTGCTATGTATTGTACACGTTCTTTGCAGCTAGCATATTAACCCTCTGCGCTACCTTAGATAAGTGAAAACTGGCAATAGATAAAACTCCCATCTCTCTCCAGCAGGTACATTAATAAATCGCTATGAGGTAAAGGTACCCCCTAGTTATTAAAGGTACAAGAGGAGGGGGAAAGAAAAATCAATACCCAAAAACTACCTCTTGTCTGACCTATATAATTTCAATCTGGCAGCCGCTCTAATATTTCTCAAGTGCACAGAGCATAAACATTTAGAAAGAACAAAACCTTAATTTCCATGCAAATATCATTTTTCTTTTTTTATATGACTTTATTTTTCATCTTTTTTATGTAGAAAACATATTTGATATATTTCTGTTTTTACAGTTAGTATGAAAAATTATTTTCTTATTTTTTAAACATGAGACCAACTGTCAATTATTGTCATCTATGTGTACATTTTTCTTTCAACATTGAAATATTAAAACGTTTGAACACCCCATAGGTAAGACAACCCCGTATTCAAAACATAAATGGGATCAAAATGACATATTCATAACAACTCTATCAGCAGGCATACTTAGCAATCATACTCACTCACATACTATACAGTGCAATTGATACAAACAAAAAAATAAACATCATTAAGGTGGAAAATCACAGGAGAGAAGGTACACATCTGACAATTGAGGAGTATTAGTTAGTATGGAATTTAGTTGTAGAAGGAAGCATTAATCCATCCTTTTGTTCAAATCACAGCTTTTGCTTCTTTAGGTGGCTTTTCTAGTCCTTGACTTGACAGATGTGCGTGACTGGCCTACGTACGTTTCGGTGACTGAAGTAATGTATCACCTTCATCAGGGCCGGGAAAGGAGCAACGGGGTCCAAGGTAGATAAAATCACCAGAGTTAACTTGACACTTTTATTATTGCCTGAAAACTAGTGATTATGCAAGGGACTGTGCATTGCTTTTAATGCTGCTGCACTGCTACAAAACTATACTTTACTAACAAAACTGCCCCCCCACCCTTCCAGCCTCCTAGGGAAATGCTCACGTCACCCGATGCCCAGCCATTCCAGCCTTGGTGGTGTTCAAAACAGACAATGTCTTGTTGGCCAATCCACCAGTACTCACTGACTGACAAGTGCATGCTGTGGCCATATGAATGCACTGTTCGCCATAAAACAATTGCAATTAATTCCTTATTCATATTACCTAAATGACTGCTAGAAGGGTTAAACCTGAAATGTGTGCTCTTTAACAATCATTTCTGAAGTTTTGCAGGGCATTTGAAACTTTTGTGTCAATTCCAAAAACAGATAATCTTATCTTACTTTACTTGTTGCTTCTGTTCGAGGTTTGCCCAGGGCCCGCAGCTTACAGGAGAAACAATGACCGGCACCATCTTAAGGGGAGTCAGGGAGTTGAAACTCTAATTGAGTCAATGTTACGACTCAATCAGTCTCACTCTTATGTGACCTCACGTGTCTGACCGTCCAATTCAGTCAGAGAGTGACAATTAAGTGAAGCAAGTCACTCACGGCCTGGTCCCGAACTTGCGTTGATTCTAGTCATTCACTCTAGAGTCTTGACACCCAGCACACAAGAGGCCAACTCGACTCCAAGGCCGTGCCGCATCAACGCAGCTTTTAAGCTGCACGGGGGCTGGCCAATCATTTTTGCCAGGGCCGTAATCATTGGTGGCGCTTTTGCTCCACAAGATAGACGGCCCTTGGACCCGGTTGACTGCCCCAAACACGGTAGTACACATACCACACCAGTCACCAAGTCCTCAGCTAGGGTAGGGTGCATGCTTGCACTTACATACATGTGCTGTTAGCTGCAACATGTGTAGTTAGTCACTGTTCAATCATTCCCAGGCATACTGCACTTCCTGGCCCAAGCCCACAGCAGATACATACAATGTATCAAATCAAGGACTGCACCGGCCGGCCCGGGGTCACCATAGCAACAAGTGAGATTACTTCTTTCCCATACCAAGGCCCAGCTTGCAGGCCATTATGATGTCTCTGCAGGCAGAGCTTCAGCACAGCAGTGCAATCAAGCGCAGCTCACACTGTGTCTTATTTTACGCCACCAGAGTGCTTGCCAAGGCTGACAAACAGCCACGGGTTGCAACCAATGTGACCGGGGTCACAACGACTGGCTTAGGAGTCACAGTTGCAACTCCTGGCGATCCCTAATGGTTCAGTGAGTGTGGGGGTGGAATAATGCGCATAACTAAAAAAAAGAAAAATATTTTCTTCCATATTGTTGGACTGTCACGTGGAAGGGACTGCGAATAGAATACAACGCACACACCTTAAATGAAATACAAGTGCTAGTTAAACTAATATACACTGTGCAGTAGAAACCCCTTTCTTTTCTTTTAATGTGGTGCGACTCAAGATTGTCATTAATAGTGCAGGAACAGTTATTCTTTAACAAAAAGTATGGGAACTGTTTTTATATAAGTTAAAAAGCTGGGCAACACTGTTCCTAATTGATCCCGCCCACTTCAGCCTCTGTCCTACAAATACTTAAGTTGATTGTACGTATAGATGAAAATCTGCTAAAGTAAGTATTACTGAAAACCGTCATTTCACATCCAACTATTTGTTTTTAATTCTGTACAGTGAAACACCTTTTTCATGTGGATAAAAGTCTTCAATCCTTGTAGTAGTATTAAATTCAACTACTCCAAATCTGTACGTAGGATCACAGCTAAGATATTGTTCTCTACTGCTAGATGTGGCATATTATACTTCCTACATGGGTTGCACATGTTTGTGACTGTCCATTTCTGCACCTCTGTAAATCCAGGTGTGTGCTCCTGGCCTCAATGTACCTTATTGCATACATTCCTGCATCATTGTGTTTCTGCTCTTATGGGAATGAGTGCAAGGGTGACATCATTTTCCTGTTGTCAGATTTTCTGCCTGGGCCCACTGTGATGCTTTGGATTACTCCCCTCATACTCCTTGATTTTAGGTAGTGCATTGTCAGAAATAGGGAGTGATTATCCTCAGATTGTGTCGTTTCCTCAACTCCACATTTCCTCTATCTGGATTTGGTGCCTAGAATGTTTCCCCTCCTGTAGTCTGTTAGTGTTCTTTTTGGAGCAGATATGACAAGATTATTTTATTCTCACTTTGTACGTGTGAGTCTTATTTTGCCTGTTATTCAGTAACCTTCTCACTAGTGGAGGTGTTGTCACTGAGGAGCACAGAGGTTGCCTCAGGTTCTCAAGGAAGGTTCAAGATTCTTGCTGCACATGCGACCTGTGTTTTTCATTAACGACAGAGGCTGTGATTCTGCCTGGACTATATTTTGATCTGTGTCTGCCCCTGGCTGCCTATATTTTGTTGCTTTGTATTTCTTGTTATGCTGCGTCTCCCAGTTCTTTTTTGTTTCCAGGGCTTTCTTCTGCTCGCTGAAGTGATTTGGTCTCAGTCAGTATGATGTGTTGTTGGCTGGCTTTTAGGCTACTTTTGGTCTGAGTGGATGCACCCCTTGTTGAGAGATTTTCCGATTGGTCATTGAATCTAGTTTGGTAATCGTGGAAGTTCTATGACTATAAATTGATGGTGTACTCTGTATTGCTGCAGTTCTTGGTTTGGGCAGCCTAATGCTTTTGCTGTTTATTTGTGATGCTTCCATCCTGTACCTTGGTGTTTTTGTAGTTGTTGGACTTGGCCCTTTTTGCAGGGTCATCCCTGAACTTTTTTTGCATTCTTCCTAGTCTTTTTGCTAACCTGGTGTTGGTGGTTTTAGGACTCTGGGCACTTTGTGCTGATTAGACCACCCACCAAAGTAGCCTTTCAAACCTGTCTCAGGCCTCTGCCATTGCAGGGCCTGTGTACGCAGTTTACTGCCGCTGTGACGTGGTACATAAAGTGGGTGCAACGTCTGTAAACCCCCTTTTACTGCATGTCAGTCACGCCTAAGGTATGCCCTAGCTAGACCTATGGGCAGGGTGCATTGTAGGTTAAAGGGAGGACATGTACTTTAATTGTGTGACATGTCCTGGTAGTGACAAACAGCCATTTTGGTTTCTCACTGCTGTGAGGCTGCCTTCTCATAGGAATGCATAGGGGATTGCTTGATAAGTGTTTCAGTGGTAATTTCTAATATGAGAGGAGCAGCATGGTCAAGTTTGGTATGTTTCGAATAGTGATAATAAATGCTGAGTAATGGTGTGCGCAGATTTATTATCACTCTTTTAGAAATGCCACTTTTAGAAGTTGGCCCTTTTGTGTGCTACGTGTCTTTGTGCCTGCCTGATGTGTATTGCATGTCTGGCTCTTGAGTGACAGGGGCTGATGAGCTGCAGTGGCTCCAGAGGGGTAGGGTGAGTCAGCGCTAGGCTGAATAGGCAGATCTGCATTTGGAGTAGTAGGAGGAGTAGTCTGAATAGGTCTGCGCCTGCCTTGTTCAATGCTGGCTCTGACCCCCTGTGGTGGGTCAGAGGCCAAGACCTACTCTGACAATGAGGGTGTTTGTGCCATGTAAACAAAGGTTGGAGTACTTCCAGAACTGGTTTGGACCGGGCCTAGGCCTGGGCCAGGGGGAGAGAACAAAGACATGTGAGGTATAAATACTGCGGTTGTGACCCCATGTCTGTGGGCTTTTTGGGAGCCTACTTGTACCTGTTTTGGGGCGAAGGACTGCTGGGCATCAGGAGGAACTGCTGTGGACCCAGCTACTATCTTCTGATGGTCCCTACGTGCTGGCCTGTCTGTGCCCAGCTCTGCCCTGGTGACCTTGGACTTAGCCCCTCGTGAGCGCTGCATCTTTATGACCGGAGCCCCAGAGTGGGCCCCACGTTGCTCCGGGGCTTGAGGAGTGCCCCAGGGGTCCTGGTGCTCGAAAGTGCCGTGCCGCAGTGTCCCGGCATGGGGATTCCCCTGCGTTGCGTGGTGGGCGGAGCTCCCGGAGTGATGTGGAGAGCCCTGCGTGCTGCTACAAGTCCCAAGAAGGTGGGCTCCCACTTTGTCCTGCAAGAGTGTGTGATGAGTGTAGGAGAGTAGGGTCTGCTTCCTATGGTCACCCCCACTTTTTGCTGTGATTTTCTGGTTTTTCGACTTTAGTGTGGCTGTGGGCCTGCTACTCAGCACCACAGCCCAGCTGTTCTCTCTCTAAATTGATACCATGTACTTTAGGTACATACCTACTTGGAAATTGGGTCACCTTTGTGAGCCCCTGTATAGTGTACCATAGGTACCCAGGGCATAGGTGCATCCAAGGCCTACCAGGGGCTGCAGCATGTATTATGCCACCCCTGGCTGGCCATCCAAACTGACACCACAGGCTGATCACTCAGCTTGGGCAAGGTGGTGTAATCACCCCTTGCTTAGATATAGTATACCTATATCTACCCTTATATATAAACACATATATGCCTATAAGTCACTTCTATGGCAGGCCTTGACAATCCTGAAGGCAGAGTGCTTGGTTTTATGTGAGAGGGTGCTCTAGCATGAGCTGAGCCCCTCTGCAGCTTTCAGAACCGATGCGGCCAGATTCATCAATGTCCCGTTTTGCGAGTCCTTAATAGCGATTATTAAGGAATCGCTATTAAAGACTCGCAAAACGGGATTCATGTTGAAATCGCAAAAAAATGTGATTTCTACAGCTTCCTTATTTGCAATTAGCAAATTGCTAATCGCAAATAAGGATGCGATTTCAAGGGTGCCAGGGGTGTCCAAAGGACACCCTGTAGCACCCCTGAAATGAAAATGTAGACTGATGTTGCGCACACACATGTCCAAAGGACGTGTGTGTGTGTGTAACATACAACTTAGAAAAATGCACTAAAGTGAATTTTTCTAAGTTTTCGCTATTTACCACGAAGTCAGACTTCGCGGTAAATAGCGGCCAAAAATTGTGAATTCGCAATTCTGAAATGGTTCATGAATTGCATTTAAGGAATCTCAAATAAAGATTCCTTAAATGCAATTCCTCGCAATATAGCGATTTCGCATTTTGCGATTTTTGCATTTTGGATGCTAAATCCCAAAGGCAAAAATTACGCTTGCAAAGGGCCAGATTCTCAGAATCTGGCCCTTTGCGAGCCGATTTTCCCTTGATGAATCTGGCTGCATGTCCTTATAGCTGTTCTATGATATAGCCATACCATATACTCTTAAGTGCATTATAATCCTCGCGGTTAATGCTAAGTTTCATAGTCATAGTCAAAATATTTTATTCGGTTTTACAATTAGCTAACCATAAAAGCAATAATTCAGCAATAAAAGGGGCAATTATATCATTAAAAATATGTGCATTAAACTTATACAAGTAGTAAAATAATTCATTCACATGTTAATACAAAGCAATTTAAAAGCTTTCATCCCAAATGTGCAAACTAAAATTTGGTTAAAACCGTAGCTACAGTGCAAAGTTCCGTTAATTTGGGAGGCTTTTTCTCAGTCTCAGTGCATTTTTTTAAAAACCAACCACAAATAAAGTGCTTTCTGGGCTCAACATTTGCAAGAAGCAGAGAGCCGGACGAACATGGGTGAAATTACTTTTTTTTTAAGAGAGGTTTTAAAAAGAATCTACGGGGGACATCATAAAAATGGCAAAAGAACATAAAGTGCATTCGGTCCTGTGGAGATGAAACATCGCAACCACAGGGCGGCAGTACCTGCCCTTTATAACTTCCCTTTGGAACAGCAAGTAAAAGATGGTAAAAGTTAAACCTGAATCTAGTTAACAGAAACCGCTCATGGGATGAAATAGGCCGCATAAGATATGGTTCCAACGAGGGGACGGTTTTAAGTAACATGAAATTACGAACACTAGGTTTAACCAATTCTGGCCCTTCTCTGTTAAGTTTTTGCCATAGGGAAAAGGTTTTATTAACATAAGCCACATCCTCAGAGGTAAACGTTTCAGGGCTTAGAAAGAGATCCAGTCGTCCCAGGTCGTTAAAGCAGGATTTAAAATATTTTAGCCAGGGGGTTTTAAGCATGTTGTCCAGAGTCAGGGCCTCTTTAAATAGCTGGTGATTGAGGGTAAGATCTTTATTTAAACAGCATTTCAGCCAAAAAAGCAGAGGGCGCGTAGCCAACGTGTCGCCAATAAATGGGAGCCCAGTTTCTTTGTGGATGATTAGATTTGAGGTTCCCTTTGGTACTCCCAATAATTGTTTTAGAAATTTATTCTCTGCCACCTGGATACCCTTCAATGCTGCATATCCCCATAGCTCACTGCCATAGCTGGCAATTGCAACACTTTTTGCCTGGTACAGCTTCAGCATTGCAGCAATTGGGCGTTTGCCCATTTTGCTTGCAAAGCTGAAGATGGCGGCATTCGCCCGTGTAATCTCCCCTCTTTTCTTCTCGACTAAAGCAGCCCAACTTAAATGGTCGTCAAACAAAACTCCCAAGTATGAGAAAGTTGTAGTAATGGGCACTTTTCCGTTGTTTATCATAAAGGGGAAGTTGCGTTTCGGGCGGGTCTCGACCTGCAGAATGAAAGACTTGGAATTATTTATGGCTAAATCACGTTCAGCCATAAAACTGCGGAAAGCATTCAGTAAGGATTGCAGGCCTCTGGCAGTTCTAGCCAAGAGGACTGCATCGTCCGCATAGAGGAGGACGGGAAGGCCCCTACGCCCTACGTAAGGGAAATCCACCCCGGTTTCAATCAGAAACTTCTCTAACTCATTAATATATAAGTTAAAAAGAAAGGGCGCTAAAATGCACCCTTGCCTTACTCCTTGGGTAACTGTAAAATCCCTTGATACTCCAATATCATGTGAGAATCTAATGTTTGCCCTGGTGTCTCTATGTAGATCCCTTAGGAAATTAACAAGAGTGACATCCACCCCCATGGCGTCCATGGACTGCCACAATTTCCCCCGATTGACACAATCAAAAGCGGAGGAAAGGTCCATGAATGCCATGTAGATGGCACCCTTGCGGGCAACAGTATATTTCCCAAGGATCATGTACAGGTTAAGACATTGTGCCAGGGTGGAATGCCCGGGGCGGAAAACGTACTGAATATCGGAGATGACTCTATTTTCTTCGGCCCAAAATGGTCAGTCTGTTCAGGACTACCCCTCCCACTACCTTGACTACAGAATCGATGAGGGAGATTGGTCTATAGCAGCTAGTGCTATTGCGGTCTCCCTTCTTAAATATGGGGACGATCGTGGAGGTACCCCGCGATTCTGGCCAGCCTTTCAACACCGCTGCATTGAGCACAGCCGTGAAGACTCTGGTCCAGAGAGGTTGATTTGATTTAAAGAGATCTGGGGGCAGGCCGCCTGGGGCCTTGTCTTTTTCAAATAGGGGTTTGTTAATTATTCCCAAAATTTCAAGCTGTTACTTAACGTGTCGGGTTCAAGGAGCTCCTTCCACGTATTATCCTTAATTACCGATTTCCGAGATGCCAAGGCCCGTTTATAATTAAGGTGGAGAGACCTGATTCGAGATTGGTCTCTTGGGATGGACCTCAAACCCGCCTTTAGCTCTCTCACCGCTCTCGAACAAGAGCTGTCGAACCACTTGGGGTCTCTGGGTAATGGTTTTTTAGAATGGGTGGACAGCAGGGTTCCCGCCTTTTTAACAATAACCTCGAAAGCATTAAGTACAACCTCTGGGGAGGAGTCAAGTGACGTGCATACTGCTAAGTCAGGGGCACAAGATTCCTAGATATTATCATAGAATGCTACCGGGTCCACCTGGGACCACTTATGTTGACGCCTACCGTCTGTAAGTTTCAACACACCAGCCGCTGCCTTCTTCCCTTGTTGGGTCAGTAGATCACCACCAAGGCGTACACAGACAGGGTTATGGTCACTATAAATGCTACATTTGATTTTAAACTCCACAATGAAAAATTGTAGGCCGGTGGATATAAAAATATGGTCAATGAAAGAGCCCCCATTGTGTCCTTTAAAAGAGGGGACAGGCTGTTTACTAAAATCGTCTACCAGGTAGATGACTGAGATCAGGTCTTATTCGTTAAGTAGATTATTGAGCACATCTCCCTGCATCGAGTGCTCAAAATGAAGACCACCCATCTTTGCACAACCCAGTTCTCCCATGCGAATCAATGCCGGGTCTCCGCACGGTCTCAAGTTAAAATCGCCTAATACCATAAGGCAATAAAGGGAGGAGCCGCAATGTTGTTTGACAAATTCACCCAGTAGGGTGATCTTGCAAGATCCCACAGTATGCACTGCATTATAAAAGTTAATCAAACAAAGATTTGCATTCCCTTGCTTTAAAACAATAGCGGAGTTCTGGGTGGGGGGGAGCAAATATCCTTTATTTTACATTTCAGGGCTAAAGATGTATAAATCATCAAACCGCCCTTGGCTCTGCCCCTCAACGAGGGTGATGCGGGGACGAAGAAAGCTTTATAACCCTCTAGGAATAAATTGCATTCCACCATCCAAGTCTCCTGTGAACAAATCACTGGGAATTGTTTGATAAACCGAACCCACTTTGGGTCACGGAACTTCTCCGCCAATCCTGCAATGTTCCAGGAAATGATGTTATGTACTGCTGTCTCTAGGGAATCCTCCGAGGGGGCAGAAGAATAAACCTCTGCTAGTGCAGGGGTACACACCCTTGGGGATGGCTGCCTATGGTGTAAAAATGGTATAGGTACCTGTCGGTCCCTAGGTGCAGAAACCGAAACGGTCCCAGGGCTCAGTCAGTCACACTCTTCTAGTCCTGAGAGGGCTGCAAATCTGTTTGCCCCCTGGGGAATTGACGAGGAGGGGTACCCCTCCAAGGTAGAAACTCTTGGGATATGTGGAATTGCATAAGATCTCTCGTTTTTCTCATTCTGGGTATGTCGATAAGTGTGGCCATGACGGTTATCATTACGGATTAACACAGGGTTGTAGAAATAGCCCAGAGGGAGAATCTGAATATTTGATACTCTATGCAACTGGGCAGATCGAGATTCACTCAATATTCTTTCCGCTATCACACAGTTATTGAAGTTTATGATAATGCAGTACCCCTCCCCCATTTTTCTGGTATTGCCCACCCAGCCCACGCGGAAGACCATTAAGATGTTACGGTCTACTGCCGTGCCCACAGAGGTGTTACTCAAAAGCCAATGTGTGAACGTATTCTTGAGCTGGCTAAATTCTTCATTGGTGCCTTGGGGAAGAGGTGGAACATTCCCCAAGATCACCACCAAAGGTGTAGATTCGGGGGTAGATTAATCGATGTAAATTTTGAAGAGGCAGCAGAATAGTTACCTGCAGCATTACCAGCATTATCGTCCAGGCGACGGGGAGCCTGTGCCTGCTCTGGGGCTGGGGGAATACTAGCCCTAGCCTGACATTCCCTGGGTCCACCCTCTACTTGCCCTGTGTAATTTAAGGCCAGGTTTCTATGTTGATTAGAGAAAGTTGGAATCCCCTAATGCTAACTTTGGTTTGGCTTTATCAAAACATGTCGTGTACGGTGTCAAACACTTTGGAATACTACCCCCCCGCCCCGCCCGTTCTGTTGGCGGGGGTAGCATTCCACCCTTCTAGAGGGAGAAGACATGTAGTTACTGCTTTACCCGGTTAAAGTTAAACAGAGCCTCAGCATCACAAAATGGATGCTGCTGCCACAGACACGAGTCTGACCTCCGGCTGCTGGACGAAAAACTCCGGCAGGGGAGGCCTGACAATAGGTTTCCTGCCTTGGGAGGTGCTAGTGATCTAGCGGCCTATAGAAAATATGTCATAAACTACACTACCCAACTCCGTAGTATACCTAGGCCCAGATGTAGGTAAAAAATATTTACCGATTCTTAATTACCGAATTTTACCGATTCGGTAATTAAGAATCGGTAAATATGAAGGGTGGACATGTAGGTCCATCCAGATGTGTATTTTACCGATTCGGTAAAAATCGGTATTTACCGAATTGGTAAATACCGACCGGTAATGCTCCATTCATTCCTATGGGCTTTGAAGCCCATAGGAATGAATGGGGCATTACCGGTCGGTATTTACCGAATCAGTAAATACCGATTTTGACAAGGGTGCAGGGGGTGTCACTTTGACACCCTCTAGCACCCCCAAAAAAGGGTCGGGGCCATATGGCAGGCATACCTGCCCTAAGGGCAGGTCTGCCTGTCATATGGCACAGGTGAGCATGCACACATGTGCATGCACACCTGAATCGGTATTTCACCATCAAATTGAATTTGATGGTAAAATACCGATTTCTTAGGCCTTGTGGGACTCATAAGAGTCCCACCTACATATCAATTTTACCGATTCTGTAAAAATACCGGTCGGTAAATTTACCGACCGGTATATTTACAGAATCGGTAAAAATACCGGTCGGTAAATTTACCGACCGGTATATTTACAGAATCGGTAAAAATACCGATCGGTAAATTTACCGAACGGTAAATTTACCGATTCTGCCCCCTACATGTCAAAATCCTTTTACCGGTCGGTAACGGCCGAATTCGGCCGTTACCGACCGGTAAAACCCTACCTACATCTGGCCCCTAATGTATTATAAATCAAACCTAAGGCCCATTAAACATACATGACATATTTTGACCAACTGAACCATGTGGCCTAATAAACCTATTCACAAATTATATACATTTATATACGACTGCGGTATATGGAAATCATTATTCTACAAACCTTACTAATTTATTATGCCACTTATGGCGATAGAATCTAACTAATGGTAACATGAACTTATGAAATAACAAGACCAGCTTGATTTCAAAGTAAGATTTTTATTAGCTATTTATTTTGGATTCTTTATTAATGTATTTTATTAGAATCATTGTAAGTAAATCAATAACATCATGATAATTGAAATTTATTATTGGCAATAGAAATTGGCATTTTTCAAAACTTAAGTCCCTAACTAAGCTAAATAAATGGAAATAAAAGTAAAGTCTTTAAGTGCTCTTACGTGCTCCAAGAGAAGTCCGTCAGCACGATACCCTCATCCAAAGGTCAGCAAAAGCAGCAGCAAGCAAGCATAACCCTTCCACGGAGAATGGGTTTTTATACCTTTCTACGCTAACTAATCTTAATAAAAAGAATTCTTTTCTGCAAACTTGGAGTCCCATTGGTTTAGAAGTGACAGAGACGTGTCACCTCATTTTTCAAAATATCAGTTCCGTCACTTTCTTAGAGTCCATTGTCTCTAACATTCGAACAACGAAGCTTCCTCAGATTGCAACATTTTTCTTGCATAAAATTGTCATCATGTCATTTGGCTTCCTCGGATGCAAAGTTATCAAATGATCCTCCTGCCGGTTCCTGGCCTTGGCCTCGTCCGACAAGAAAATTGTCAGAGCCACATAACATTCGCCAAACGTTGATACAGTGATGGAAACTTTTTCTCAGAATGGACTTTTTCTTGCTCCGTGCAGAATTTTAGCAAACTCGAGTGAACTAGGCCCAAAGCAACCATTTTATCGGTAACTATTATATAAACAAACACAAAAGAATAATTAATGCGAGAAATATAGTTTGTTCTGTTGCCACCCACCATTGCTAATGATTAACCCATTAGTCTAAATTACCTAGCTGAAGCAAACAAATAAAGCAGCATTTTATTTACCAGTCTTCATTAATCCATCGAGATCCTTTACGCACCTATAGAGAATAGAGTGACATCCACATACACAGGGAAAGCAAAACAAGCACATGCTACTTTTAAAACAGCAGCAATTAGTTATAACATGACAAATAGATGATATCAATTTATTAAATTTGCACAAACAAAAAGATGCAACAATAATGCACCTTTATGAGCACACATGTTAATATCCCGCGTGTAGTGTAACTTTAATCTAGGTTGAATTAATATAAACACAGCACCAAACGTTAGTAGAATTATTTTTCATTATGGAAGTGTGACTTCACGAGTTGAAATAAAATTATCTCTAAATCTCGCTCCATCAACTCCCTCATCTGGTGATTAACAAATCACCACACCACACCCAAAATTTAGAAAAAATTTAACTAACCGAAAATGGTTCGAATTCATTTGTATTAGTATTTCTAAAAATTTGTCTCTGCAAAATCTTTGCAACTGTCATATTGAACTCTACGTAATTCTTGTAACTCAATTTCCTTCTCCTGTTCCTTTTTGATCTTATAAATTCGTTTCTTTTCCTTCATGTGTTTCTTTCTCTTGTGTAACATGCAACTGATTTTTGTCAAAACTATTATAAATATTATTATAAACAAAGGTGTTAAAATCTTGCCAAGAACTGAACCACCAATTTCTTGAAACCAGGTTTTAATAGCTTGGAATCTTTTTGAAAGTCGCTCTGAAAATTTATCTTCTTCTAATGGAACTATTTCTGAGTGCATTTCTGTGATGTTTTTGATATACATCTCAATATTCTTACTTTCATCGGGAATGTAAGTACAGCAGTGCTGAACATGTAAAATACCACAAACTCCTCCCTCTTTTGCCAGGAGTATGTCTAACGCAAGACGATCTTGCATTACCATAGATCTAATTGCAATGACCTCAACATTCACTAATTGGAAACCATCTGCTGTATCAGTTGACAATCTGTCAACAATTGTGGATAATTTTCTGATCCTTCCTGCATTCAAGGTTATACCAACTAAAGGTATTACTGCTTCAAAGATGTCTCCCAAAATTTCTGAAAAACTTTCTCTTTTATATCTGTTTGCTTGGTTACTGATTTCAAATGATCCTTCTCTATTTCTATCAACATGAAATATCTTTGGAAAAACAAGCCCAACAAAACATGTCCCGTACCAATGGTCTGGAAGATTATAATAAGCTTTGTCACCACAAATAAAATAAATCCCAGGAAAAATTGGATCTTTGCCACCCTTGAATCCCCAACCTCCCATGATTTGATAAGTGTCCTCACAGTTGCTAGCTCCTACAAAATAATTATCAAAAAGTGTATTATCCCTTCTAATGCAAAGCTTACCACTAATTGGTTTGTCTATGTGAATTGCAACATTATCAAAAGTCTTGCCATTAAGCTTCTCATCCTCTTTTTGCCAGAATTTAGATTTAGTCTGTTTGACTATTTCATTTCTCTTATAAATTGCTCTTCTCTCTTCAACAAGATTCAGGAAAGACTTTTCTTCAGCTCTTAATTTGCAGGTTAAATTATTCTTGTAAGCATACTCATAAGTGAGTTCATTAGTAACTAAAAAGAATTCCCTCATCTGTTTAGCTTTTTTATGTTTATTCAAAGCACTCTCAATTTTTAAATTCGCAAAAATTTCATCAAAATTTGAATAGTAATATTCTAAACGACCAGTCTGATAAAAATAAGCTAGCTAACACACTACAAATTATTTCATATGTGAGAGGAAGCATATTGTATGTCACTCCCTCAGAAACAGAAGCAGGCAATTTCACACAGACGTAGCAATCTTTGACGCCCATTACTCTAATATATCCTCCTAAAAGCCTTGAGAATGAATTGCTTGAAAAATCACTAACAGATTTATCCTGATGAATTTCAGGTTTGTGATCAATTACTTTCTTAGCTAAATCTGTTGCACTATGTTTGTTTTGACTAAGTGAAGCTTTGCTTGTCATGTTAACTTTATACAAATCCTTACTAATTTCAAAAGGAATAACAACAGCTAAAACCAACCAGAGCAGAATTAACATGAGCACACACACCAGAGTCATCTTACAGCATTTCTTGAAAATAGAGCATTTTGAAGTACTCCGTTCCATAACATAAGACATCTTTGAAAAGAAAATCTTATCACAAAGAAGTACGAAAAAGAAAACAAAATTTTAAAATTATCTAAAATTCAGACTAAAATATATACCCCCCTTTTTAAAATCTTTTTTTTTTTATTTAATCCTCTAACAACTTTTCTTTGACCTTATGTCACAAGTTAATTTCCATCTAAACAAATTTTCTTCGACCTTGTGTCACCTAACACAATATCTTCAGCCTTTTGCCAAAATTAAAAACCAACAAATTTTACTAGATTAGTACTTCACTCGTTGTCACTAATTTCCTCAACCTCCTCCTGGCTACTACTATTTATTTCAATAACAGGAGGAATAATCAGATAAGTCCACTCAGGAGATTTATATTTCTGATTAGGTCTCAAAATTCTTTTTGTTTTTCTAGTCACTACTTCTATTTTCCTTCCTTTTTCAACTTTCTTTTCAGGTTCTTTTTGACTAGTGATTTCGTTCACCTGCTCCTTTGACTTTTTAATTAACCTGACTCTCAATCCTCCATTTTCACTTGGCCATGATTCTCCTTTTCTCAAGATCTTTCTTTTCGGTTCGGCCACGTTTGTTTCAGTTTTCCAAGATCTTTTTCTCACTCTTCCTTCTTGACTATCAATATCACTTTCATCAGAGTTGGTGTCAGAAATTTCTATTCTTGACTCAGGAACTTTTCTAATCGGCAGTCTCACTCTGTTAGGAACTATACTCAATTTCCCATCACTGGTACTTGGCAATTCATCTTCATTTTCTTCTTCAATCACCTTCAGCTTCCCAGTTTCTGGTACCCTGTTCCTTCTTCCAGAGTTTATTTTCTGCTTTTCGATACTCTCCTGGTCAGAAATTTCTATTGATTCAGCTTCTCTGTCTTCAAAATTTTCAGTATTCTCTACTCCATTTACTTTTCTGACAGACTTTTCTGCAGATTTCTCTTTTAGCAGTTCTTCATCACTTTCAGAGTCTATTTCAATGATTTCCAAATCTTTTCTACTCCAGTCTCCATTCACTTGCAAATTTTCCAGATGTCGACCTCTTTGTCGATCTTCAGAATCTGGAATTCTTTCACCTTCTACTTCAGAATCAGAATCATCTGTAGAATCACTCTCTTCATCAGAGTTTTCAGGAGTAGGAATTGGAATAGTGTGACTGGGATGTATCCACCTTTTCAATCCTTTACACTTCACTGCATTCGTTGTGACCAGAATTATCTGTCTAGCTTTCTGCCACCTTGGAACTAGACCATTTCTTCTTCGATGTACTTTTGTTCTGACCCAATCTCCAGGCCTCAGATCATGTGTCTGCACTTTGTCATTTGATTGTACTTCTGTTCCCACCTGATTAGACACAGAAGTCACTACGTCAGATAGTCTTTTGCAATATTCCAAAATAGCACTGTCATTAATGCTCAACAATTTTCCCACTGGTACAAAAGCTTGTCTCATGACTCTGCCCATAAGAATTTCATGAGGACTCAAACCTGTCTTTTTATCAGGTATACTTCTCTGAGACATCAAAACAAGTGGAAGAGCATCTGTCCACTTCATACCTGTATCTAGACACATTTTACCAATCCTGTTTTTAATTGTTCCATTAATTTGCTCAACTACTCCAGATGCCTCTGGTCTGTATGCACAGTGTATTTTCTGCTCAATATGCAAAGCTTCACAGATCAATTTCAAAAGTTTATTATCAAAATGTCCCCCTCCATCACTCTCAATAGTGACAGGGAAACCGTATCTTGGGATAATTTCTCGAAGAAGCAATTTTGCCACTGTTATCGAATCACAATGACGTGTTGGAAATGCTTCCACCCATCTTGAAAACAAACACACAATCACTAAAACATATTTTAAACAATTGTGTAAGGGCATTTCAATGAAATCCATTTGTAATCTGGTGAAAGGACCACCCTCCCGACCTATAATTCCTGTACCTACAACTGATTTCCTGTTTGGGTTCATTTGTTGGCAAGTTAAACACCTCTGACAAAGAGACTCTGCAATTGTTCTGAATTTGGTATTAAACCATGTCTCTTTAAAAGTCTGATCATAGAATCTCTTCCAATATGACCAGGGCCATGATACAATCTGGCCATGTCAGCAATCATACAATTAGGTAAAACTACTCTGCCATCTTTGTAGGTCCAAACTCCATCCTCATCTCGTGGTCTACATTCTGCCTTTAACCATGTGTCTTTCTCCTCATCATCAGCTTCATTTTGCAAAACCCTGATTTCTTGCCATGTTTCAACCACTGTTGTTAACATTAATGAATTCGAATCACGTTCTTTACTCCTTTCCCGATTATATGCACAACCATTTCTTGCGCAATACTTTGCCGTCTCATCTGCATAAGCATTGCCTTTGGTGATATAATCCTCACCTTTTTTGTGAGCTGCGCACTTCACAACAGCAATTTCCATTGGTAACTGTATGCCATCAATTAGTCTTTTAATAAATATTGCATTTTTAATAGGAGATCCCGCAGAAGTTAAATAGCCTCTCTGAGACCAGAGCTGTCCATAATCATGCACAACTCCGTACCCATACTGGCTGTCAGTTATTATGGTAACTCTCAAATCCTTTGATATTTCACAGGCACGAATTAAAGCAATCAATTCAGCCACCTGTGCTGAACGAATTCCTTCAAGACATGATGCTTCTTCAACATCTGCAACTGTACAGACTGAATATGCTGTTTTTAAAACACCTCCCTCTGATCTCAAACAGGAGCCATCTACAAAGTAGACAAAATCTGATTCAGGCAAAGGTTCATCTTTAATATCTTGCCTTGGCTTGGTACAATATTCCATAACATCCAAACATTCATGCTCCATATCATTTTCATCAATAATTTCAGAATCAGGTAATAATGTAGAAGGATTCAGATTCACACATCTTGCAATAGAAACATTATCTGCTCCTAGAATAATTTTCTCGTATTTTGTCAACCTATTACTGGTTAAATGTTGAGTTTTACTCCTTGTTAGGAGTATTTCAACTGAATGGGGAACATATACTTTTACAGGAAACCCCATTATGATCCCTTCACTCTGCTCTAAACTAACACTTGTTGCTGCAACTGCTTTTAAGCAACCTGGTAAGGCTTTTGCAACAGGATCAAGAACTGCTGAGAAGTATGCAATGGGTTTTCTCAAATTCCCATGTCTTTGAATTAACACAGACAATGCACATCCTTCTCTCTCACTGCAATATAGTTCAAAATCTTTTTCATAATTTGGCATGCCTAGAGCTGGAGCTTCACACAAGCTTCTCTTTAAATTATCAAAAGCTTCCAACTCAGATTCATTAAGAACAATTGGATCTTTTACATCGGATTTAGTCAATTTCTGTAGTGGTTTCGCAATTACTGAAAATCCACTTATCCATTGTCGACAGTAACCAACCATTCCTAGAAACATTCTGACCTGTCTTTGAGTTCTTGGAGGCTGCATTGCTTGAATCATTTTAATTCTCTCAATTGTCACTTGTCTTATTCCTTTTGCAATTCTATGACCAAGATATTTCACTTCCTGTTTACAAAACTGCAATTTTGCAGGAGACACTTTATGTCCCTCATCTGCTAGTTGATTGAAAAGTACAATTGTGTCTGACACACAATTTTCTCTTGTCTTAGCTGCAATTAGTAGATCATCAATGTACTGCACTAATGTCGATCTGCCAGGTAAATTTAGATCTTCTAAAGATTTCTTCAACAACTCATTAAAAATAGAAGGACTCTCTGTATACCCTTGAGTAATTCTGCACCATGCGAGGGTCCTATTTTGGAACCTGAAAGCAAACATTTCCTGACTCTCTGGATGCAATGGAACAGTAAAGAATGCATTGCAAAGATCAATGACAGTATACCACTCAGCATCATGTGGAATCTGATATAAAATGACTGCTGGGTTTGGAACAACTGGACAACATGGAACGACAATTTTATTAATCTTTCTCAAATCCTGAACAATTCTATATGTTCCATTTGATTTTTTAATTCCCATAATCGGTGAATTACAAGGGCTGCTCTCAATTTCTTTTAAAACACCTTGTTTAATGAATTTTTCAATCACTGGAATAACACCCTCTATAGTTTCTGCTTTCATTTTGTACTGAGGAATGTTTGGAAATTCTATTCCCTGCTTTAATGAAACTTTGACTGGATCGATATGTTTCATCAGACACATCTCATTTCCAGTCAAATCCCAAATCTCAGCTTTGAAGTTTGAAAAGCTTTATTGAATAATGCAAACAATGTAAAACAAGAGTACAATGGCAAGGAAGGAAACAACATGAGATAAATAAAAAAAGATCAAAAACATTGCAAATGAAAAGATAAACCCCAAAAAGGGTTAGAAAATATACCAAGGAGAAATGCTTTTATAACTTTTCAATTTTAGGGGGAGAAGGGAAAAAACTAAAAAGAAAACAGGGATGAAGGGGAAAAGAGGGGAGAGAGGTGCAAAGGGAAACATCATCACATAGCAAAAATGAGGCGAAAAACACTAATAACAAAAAAAATATTAGAGAAATAACAACTGTGGATGATCATGAGGCATCTCTGGACAAGAATTCTGTCAAAGGAGACCATAATAAATCACGTTTTATCAACAGTGGAATTGTCGAAGCACAAGCACGATCTAGTCTATGATGGTGACAAAGTAGATTCCACCAAGCATTATAAGCAACATTAGTAGTGTCTTTCCAATTAGCAGTGATAACTTGAAGAGAAATGGCAATAGAAAGGTCAATAAATTTGCGGATATGCTGCGAAACATTCCAAACTGGGGCTAAACCACCCAAAAAAATGGTAACAATGTCAAAAGGAACAACAGTGGACAGAATTTTGTTAAGTGTAGACCAAACCCTGGACCACAGTAATTTGACTCTAGGGCAAAGAAAAAACATGTGAAACAAATCGCTAGTAGGACTAGAACAAGACCAACATTTGCTGGAGTCAATTAATTTAAATTTGTACAGATCATTAGGGGTGTAATAGAGTCGATTGTAAAAAAAGTAAAAGGTCTGTGTGGTACTGGCAGAGCGAGATACAGAGTGAATTTTAGACCAAATGGAGTCCCAGGTGAGCAAGGAAAAGGCGTGGTCTAGGTCTGATTCCCATCTAAACTCAAGACGGGTTTTGGGCCTATCTGTGGGAGAGGGGGATAATAACTTGTAAATGGCCGAGGCCCTAAAAGGGATAAGGAAGTCTGGCGGGGAGGCAAGTAAGGGGGGAGAAGGGAGTGATGGGACATCCTGAAGAATGAGAGAGGATATTGTGGGAAGAAGGTTGTTGAAGGACGAGAGATATTTGGTGGAAATACCAAAGGAATCCTGGAGTTCCTGGAAGGTTAGTAAGCAGCCATTAGAAAGGAGATGTTTATAAGTAAGAATGCCTTTATCGATCCATTCCTTCCAGAAAAGTGCCCGATTGCGGAGTTTAAGAGATTTGTTGTACCAGAGGGGAGTATTGAAATGAAGGTCGGAAGATGAAGAAAAAGAACGAAAAAGAGCAAGAGTCAAAGCTTTAGAGTGTTTAAAGATAGGAGAGATAGACTTCTGAGGCGGCTGGGTAAGATTGGTAGCAGTAAAAAACGAGAAGGGGAGAAGTTGAGCCAATTCCAAAGAGCTCCATGCCGTGGTAGGTGGGGGAGAAGAATCGTGGAGAAAAGGCCAAATCTGTTTGAGGGAAAAGGCAGAGTGAAAGCGGGAGATATTGGGGAAGTTAACACCACCAAGATGTTTAGGTTGTTGGAGGCGGAGTAGAGACACCCTGGCTTTGCGCTTGTTCCAGAGGAATTTAGAGAAGAGTCCATTGATAGATTTAAAGAAGAAATGGGGAAGGGAGACAGGAAGCATAGAAAGGCAGGAGTTAACTATAGGAAGGAGCATCATTTTGATAGTGGAAAGACGACCCCACCATGAAAGGAAGAGCGGGGACCAACGACCAATGAGGGAGGAGAGTTTCTTAAGAACATCAGAATGGTTCAGTTTAATGGTGTCTCTAATGGTACTAGCATACAAGACACCAAGACATTTAATATGTCCAGGGTTCCACTCAAAGCCTGAGCCATGAAACATATGAGGAAGGCAGTGTTTGTTAAGAGGAAGGACCTCTGACTTATCTATATTTAACTTATAACCGGAGACCAAAGAGTAATCCCGAAGTAAAGAAAAAAAAGCGGGAAGGGCAACAATAGGATTTGAAATATAAAGCAAGATATCATCAGCATAGGCCGTGTACTTGATTTCAACATCTTTGTAGATGAAACCGGAATAGTCGGGGGATTGTCGAATTTTCTCCAAGAAAGGTTCCAATGCCAAAATAAAAAGGAGAGGGGATAACGGACAACCTTGTCTAGTGCCTCTGTGGAGGGGGAAATAAGAAGATTGAGAACCGTTAACCCAAATGGAAGTAGTGGGAAAAGAATAGAGCAATTTAATGTATTTGAGGATAGTGGGGCTAAAACCGTGCCAACGAAGTGCACCAAACATAAAATACCAATTAACACGATCGAAAGCTTTCTCAGCGTCAAGGGTAATAGCCGCTATAGGAGTGTCCATTTTAGCAGAAAGGTGCATAATATTGAGAAGGGTCCGTGAGTTATCAGTGATAGACCTGCCTTTGACAAAACCGGATTGATAAATATTAACTAAATCAGGAACAACGGAGTTGATGCGTAGAGCTAAGAGTTTGGCATATATCTTACAATCGGTGTTGATGAGGGAGATGGGCCTATAGTTTTTACACAGGGAAGGATCTTTATCTTTTTTGGGGAGAAGGACAAGCATAGCTTGCGTAAAAGAACCTTTAGATTCACCGGTAGCAAGAAAATGATTAATTAATTGGAGCAAATAAGGAACCAAAACAGTTTTGAAGTGGAGAAAGAACCGTACCGTAAAGCCATCAGGGCCAGGCGTCTTATCTTTAGGGAGAAGAGAAAGAGCCGTAAGAATTTCCGTTTCGGAGATGGGGGCATCGAGGGAAGAGAAATCTACAAGAGGTGCGGAAGGCTTAGGAATGGAGTGAAAGAAGGAATCAATTAGTGTAGCGGAAGGATTGGACTCAGGCGTGTAGAGGGTAGAATAATATTGGACAAAACAATCAAGAATTTTAGAGTCCGCGGAATGAAGGGAGCCTTGCGAATCCTTGATCGTCACAATTTTAGACTTTTGTTTTTTGATTTTGAGATAATTCGCTAAAGACCTACCAGCTTTATTACGACCACCATAAATTTTAGCGTTAAATTGGAGAAGCTGGTTAGAGGCAGTATCCCAAGAGTGTTTGTTAAATTCAATTTTCGCTTTAATAAGGGAGGACAAAGAATCAGGGGAGTTGGTGGTAAAATAAAGATGCTCAAGCTCTTTAATGCGGTGAAGAAAAGAGGATGCTTGATCACGCGCTTTCTTCCTTTTGCGAGCAACAAAATCAATAATGCAGCCGCGAGCAGCAGCCTTGAAGGCATCCCAAATAAAGTGGAAATCAGAGGAGGTATTCAGGTTGTTAGTAAAGAACTCATCCATGAAGTGGGTGAAATAATCAGTGAAGGAGGAGGTAAGTAAGAGTGAATTATTAAAGCGCCATCGACGGGTCTTGGGATTGGGAGAGGGATAATCCATATCTAGGATAATAGGGGCATGATCGGAGATCAGGATGGAGCCTATTTCAGAGTTAGTCATGAATTGGAAAGCATGGTGGGAAAGAAAAATGTAATCAATACGGGAATGGGAAGCATGCACAGGAGAAAAAAAAGAAAATTCCAACGAATCGGGGTGAGAGATTCTCCAGGAATCTATTAAGCCTCTAGAAGAGATGGATTTGTGAAAGGACTTTTGCATCTTGTTAGGAACATAACGTGCTTGGGATTTACGGTCCAAGAAAGGGTCCATCAATTGATTACAGTCCCCCCCTACAATCAAATCTTCAGAGGCAATGGAGGACAGATGGGAAGAAAAAGCAGTCCAGAAAGAATTATCCACCCCAGTAGGACCGTAAACATTGCAAAGGGAAAGATGAACATCATTAACAGTACAGTCTAGGAGCAACCACCTACCATTAGAATCAGCAGTTTCTTTGTGTATTTGAACAGACAGAGATTTATGAAATAGAATAAGAACACCATTTTTACGATTTACAGCCGGAGAACAGTAAACTTCCCCAACCCATTGTCTGCGTAACTTAGACAACTCATCAGCAGTAAGATGTGTCTCTTGCAAAAAAGCAATTTGGCATTGTAAACGAGCGAGGTGAGACACAACACGTTGTTTCTTAATAGGGTTGCGAAGACCCTTAACATTCCAAGAAATGAGTCTGAAACCTTTCATAAGAGGAGAGGAGAGAAAAAGGAGAGAGAAAGAATCCCAGCAGCTATGAAGAGCGAGAGAAGAGAAGATAAAAGAAGGCATATAGGAACAAGCCCAGTGAGGTGAAAAGAGAGGAGAAGAGAGCAGCCAGGGGAATGAGTGAGAGAGAGTAGGAAAGAACAAGGCATTACTACCACTTGAAGTTGCATATGGAGAGAAAGATTGGAAGAAGAGAGAAGAGGAGTGGAGCCAAAACCCTTATACAAAATGAGAGAAAGGAGTAATGACGGGGAAAGAGTGAAGGAAACAGGAAAATAGGAGGAAAACCAAAAAGGAAAAGAACGGGAAAGGAGAGGGTAGTGAAGAAAAAGGAGGTGGGAGCTAAACGCTACCCGAAAAAAGACAGTAGAAAGAAGGATGGCGAGAGAAACCAAAACGGTTCAAGCCATACAAGACACATAACGAAGAGAAGAGACAATAAAGTGAGAGCGGGAGCAGCAAGAAAAGACGACCGAACAAAAGGGAAAATGTCAGAAAACCCGGTCAAAGGAACATGAAAAAGATAGACACGAGGAAAAACAGGGAGTAAAAGAAAAAGAACCCAAGACCGAGCACGACAATAGAAAACAAATGGAGGAGACTTACCGAACAGTTAAGTAAAAACAACAGCGAATTGGAATAATGGAGACAGAGACAGCACGGTACGATGGCAGGGCTGACAATCAAAACATAGGACGACGAACCTAGAAAACAGCGGAGACAAAAACCAATTAGAACATATGCATGAAAACAAATATACAGCACAAGTAGAGACAATGAGTGGAATACAGAGAGGAAAACATAAAGAGACTAAGAGTCGCTTTGTTCCATGGAGTCTTCTCTGTGGGAGTGGATGAATCTGCGGAGATCTGCCGGATCCTCGAAGCTATAAGACCTCTCTTTGTATGTGACCTTGAAGAAGCAGGGATGAATAAGGCCGTATCGAGCGTTCATGGAGCGTAGTGTAGGCCGCAGATCAAGAAATTCCTTTCGACGTGACGCAGTTTGTTTGGAGACATCCTGAGAGAAAAAAAGTTTATGGCCCGACCAAAGTAGTTGCTTGTGTTGTTTGGCTGAATGCAAAACGGACATGAGGTCGGAATACAAAAGGAAATAAGCAATGATGCCTCTAGGTTTTGAAGAGGAAGAGGAATTTTTTCGGCCAAGACGATGCGCCCTCTGAATATTCAATTCGACATGTTTAGCCAGCCCAACTATTGGTAGGACTTGTGACTTCAAGAAGAGGATGATGTCGGACCCTTCTGAATTTTCCGGAACGCCGTAAATACGCAGGTTGTTGCGTCTATTTCTATTTTCCAAGTCCTCGGTCGTTTTCTTGAGTACTTGAACTTCCTTGGCGAGGCTATCCACCTTGGCGACAACATCTTGAGCGTCACTGATTTTTTGTTCAACGTCGGTGACCCTTTGATCAAGGTTGGACCATTTGTCGTCTAATCTCTGCAGGGTAGCAGTAGTATCCGCAATAAAGGGACGGATTAGACGAAGTTCCTCCATGAGGTCATCAAGGGTGACAGGAGACGGAGATTTAGAAGGAGACGGGGGATCCATCTTGGGACGCTTGCCTGTTGATGTAAGATCCTTGCGTGAGGAGGAAGCTGCAGTGGAGGCTGTAGCGCCATGCGCCTGCTGCATGATGATTGAGGTGAGAAAACAGCGTGAGGTAAAGAACAAAGCAGCCCACCATGCGGTGTGAGAGCAAGGCAGATTGCAGAAGTGGAGACAAGAACACCCCAGTAGAGAACAATGAACCTCCGTGGTAAACAAAAGTGCGTAAAAGTGAAGCAGTGATGCACCAAGCAGGCACGTTCCAATAGAGATGTGAGGGCAGGAGATAAACACCAAAATTAGGGCAGTAACACCTCAAGGCGCCTCAAAGAAAGTCTCCTGGAGCAATAAAGGAAGACATATGTCCGTTGAGAAGACAGGAGCAGCAGAAGATGCAGTAATAGGACGTTTTATGAAAAAACGAAAAAATGAAAAAAACAAAATGGCGGCCGGAACTGAGGCAGCATCATTTATGCTAAGTATGGCCCCAAAAAATGCATTGACATGTTCAAGAACATACCCGTGTGCTGGGGGGCAGTTCCGATGTCAGAATCCGCCGTTGCCAACCAAAAATGCTGTCGGGAAGCGGGACCTCCGTAAATGAAGCGCCGCCGAAATCGCGGAGCTCAGGGAGGGGCGGCCATCTTGTCCGCCACGTCGCGCGCTCTTCCCCCAAATCTCAGCTTTAACTGTATCTTTTAATTCTTCAGGTAATTTTTCCTTTTCAAATGCAGGAAACAATTTAGTTTATTCTGTTTCCACTAACATCATTGTCATTCTATATAAACCATCTTCCTCCATTGTTTGTAATTCAACTCCTTCAGGAGAACAATATATTCTACAATTCATCTTGCACAATATATCTCTCCCTAGCAAATTCACTGGACTACTATTACAAACCACAAATCTGTGCTTGTCTTTAAAATTTCCAATTTCAACTTGCACTGGATCAGTCAAATCAGTTTTAATTTGTTGATTACTTACTCCAACTACTTGGATAGTTTCCCCAGAGAGAGGTAGGTTTTCAATTTCCACTGATCTAACAGTAGAACGGGTAGCACCAGTGTCCACTAGAAAAGTGATGTCTACATCATTAACTTTCCCATTTACAAATGGACCAGACTGGTCAACCTCAAGAGTGGCTCCAATCACACACTCTTCCCCCTCTCTCGGGCACCGTCAGAAGTAGTCATCAGAATCACTTCCTTGATTTTCTGTTAACAAAAACTGTCCTGAAGCATTTTGCACAATTTGTCTTTGAGTCCTTATTACCTGATCATCTCCTTCAAATCCCACACCTGGATTATATTTTTGACTTCCCCCAGAATTAGGAAAGGGAGGTTGTGGAATTTGATTCTGCTGCTGAATCAATTGATTTTGTAGCTGTCGCTGAAGACTCAGGTCATTGAGTTTACGCTGCAACCGTAGCTGTTGCTGCAGATCAACATCGTTCTGCATCTGTGGGTTTAACAATGGATTTTTAAAATTCCTGGGTGGGTTTTTACACTCACTTTTCCAGTGTCCAATTTCGCCGCAATTAAAACAAGGCAATTTCTGTTTCAAATCTTCAACTTTAGCATTATATCTTTTATTATTATTAAATTTAAATTTTCCTTGTCCTTGATTTTGATTCTGATTTTGAATAAAATTTGTATTTTTATTTTCAAGACTAGCAATTTGTTGCTCAGCTACTTTCACTTGTGCCCACATTGCCTTCTCCTTCAACTTCTTCTGTTTGACCTCTAGTTCATCACTACAGTATTTTGCTTTTCTCAGGATATCGTCAACTGAAAGCGATTGCCATCCGACAATACTATTCCTGATCATTTCTATAACTTCTGGTCTAAGACCATAAACAAATCTGTAAATAAAATGGCTCATATCCTTTTCGTCTAATTTTTCATAGCCACTGTATTGTTTGAAAACCAACAGTAACCTTTCATAAAATGAATGAACTGACTCTTTTGGTTCCTGATTCGTTCGGTCTATTTTAACCCAGTCAACTTCTTTAGGGGCAATTTTTTGTTTTAACCAGTAAATTACTTTTCCATAAAAGTCCATTACTATTGGAGCTGGAGCACCTGTTTCTTTAATTCGCTCAGGTTCCTCTTTTGGCCAACCTATAGAAATTTTACATTCTGTCCAGAGATCTGATGGAACAACAATGTCAAAAAATCCATCCAGATCTATCCACAAAACTTTTGAGACTTTAATAAACCTGTCTACCTGTCGATACCATTCAACAGGCTTCTCTCTCAGTCTTGGAAAATCATTAGTAAAAAGTAAAATATCCTGTCTCGACCAAGGGACATGAACATAACCTCCACCAGCAATTTCTCTCATTGGAAACTGTTTGGATAATTTCTCTAATTTTTCATCCTCCTTCTTTCTTGTCCACTTTACTCTCCATTTGCTCAATTCTCCTAATTTCTTAATGTAAACAATCAAATCCTTTATGTGCATTATCCTTCCCATTGAGTTCAAGTTCTCAATGTCTTTTTCTGTAAAATCTAATCTGTAATGCTTTCCAAAATTCTTTTGTCTGCTTAAATCAATTTCAAGTTCTGCTGCCAGTTCTTCCAACTGATCATATTTATTTTTTGTTTTCCACTGAATACTCTTGCAGATGAACAGTAGTTCATCATCACGATAAAATTTTAGACTGTCGGAACCAATAGTGCCAATTATTAACTCCTCTAAATTTGCTTTTAATTTTGCAACATCAAGTTTTGGACTTAACCCTCTTCTTTCAGAAGATTCAGCATCGGATTCTGCACCCATGGGAGATTTGTTAAAAGAACCTTCATTGAAAGTTAAATCAGGCATTTTTGTTTTCTCATGATTAATTTCAGATAAATCTGAATAAAATTTTTCAGCAACCTTTTGAACTTCTGCATTTAAAGGAATTGTTAAACTTGTCCTGTTATTTTCTTTCTGATCAAAAACAGGCTGAACAAGACCAATCGTTACTGGAACTGTCACAGCTTCCATGCCTTTAGTAATTTGTCGAATTAATTCTTCCTTTGATCGTAAATATTCAGAAGTATTTACAACTTCCTCATCTCTAATTTCTCTTATTACATTTTTAGGGGCTTCCCTTTCCTTTGGAAATATCGTAAAATGTTTACCTCCAATATAAATATCAGCATTAGTTCCTGTTTCTAATCTTTCTGGAGTTTCAAATGATTCAGTATTATTTGGGTACAATTTGGAAGATTCATTAATCGGAGGTGCACTTGGTGTGGTTTCAGTAGAAACCATCGGAGTAGACCATGATCGAGGAGGTCTCAAAGGTTCATTCCTTTTATTAGAAGTAAAAATTTCTTCTAAAACTGCATCTTCAGATTCACTTTCTGTGACTACGTTATTTTTCTTTTCAGATCTTTTTTCACCAGGAGATCCTAAAACCATTTCTCTAATTAAGTAGAGACCATCACACATGTCTCCCTGTCTCCACATTCGCATTCTATCTTTATGCGTTTCTCGTCTATAGCTTGGTATTTTCGGAGGTCTTTTAATACCACTCGCTTCTCTTTGTAGTTGAAACATTTCATCTTCCCATTCAACTAAAGCTTCAAATTGAGTAGGTCTTGCTTTTGGCACAAGAGCGTTCATCTTTTCTCTCAAATTTCTTAAAATTTTTATATTAAATGAACCATCTTCTGGCCAAGTCAAAACACCGTCATCCTTAGTATAATGTTTCCAGACATCAAACCACCAAACAGTATGATATCCATATTCACCTTCCATATACGCTGCAGGTGTTTTGTATTTATGAAGTAATTTACCACCTCGCGTTTGTATTTTCTTGTCAGGTGAAATAAAATTCTATAATTTCTGAAATATTGTAGGCTTTTTCTCAACATGTTTAAAATAATAACTCATTTTGCAGATCAAATCCAATTAGAGGAAATGAACGTAAAATTATTTCCTGGATGTTCCGTAACACTAGCCAATCCGTGCGCGAAACACACCAACAAGCCAATCAGAGTCGAGCTACGTCACTACCTTGCTCAACGAATAGAAATTGTTCTTTCTCAAAGAACCAATCAGTTTACAGCGCGTCAGAGTTACGAGAGCCAATCAGAATACAGCCTGTGACGTATGCTACCCAATCACTGCGCGAACCGTGTGACGTACACAGTTGCTGCGGTTTCTCGTGTCTCACTCTAAGCGCTCACCCCTCCTTCACAAAAAAACAGCGCCATTTTAAAGAACGCTTTTTTTTTTAATGAAAATTAATTCAACAAACACAAGAAAGACTCATTTGTCTGCTTCTCTAAAAGTGATAGAAATTCAGTCGTACAAGAATTCTATGCGTGGAATAGACGATGCTATTCTCACAGAATATACATCTGCCGATAAAGTAATCCCTTTACTTTACCCTTCAAACAAGTAATAATGAACTCGTTTCCCTCTGAATCCACATCCAAGTGATAATTCAAAGTTTAACTTGAACACTATTACAAAACAATTACACACTTTTAAACGGAAAGTATCCCTAATCAAACACACATGAAATCCGTACAGGACTCTCACCTGTTTATAGATATCATACACCGTTAGTAAAATAAGCGGCGTTATCTTACCCCTCACTCAAGTTCGAATATATACTATTACTTTTATCACAGTGAGTTTTACAACAGGCTCTTTGTCCCTATTCTCATACTGCTCAAATTTCTTAGATAATCCTCACTATACAACACTCACTCCTAAACCTAACTTGTGTTGCACGGCGACAACACTTGTGATACACGGCGATATCACTACTCTGAAACAGATCAAATGTGCTGTGTGACTACCTTCTCATCACACTAATTTGTACCGGTACAACAAGGAATTTTCACGCTGTTGGAAAAAACCTTACATATAGCACGAAAACGGACTCAATATATGTTAAACATCGATCCTATGTAATTACCATATTATATGTTGGTTACCATAGAAACCATCAAATTCTGCTACCAAGGTAATTGATCCAGCGGCCTATAGAAAATATGTCATAAACTACACTACCCAACTCCGTAGTATACCTAATGTATTATAAATCAAACCTAAGGCCCATTAAACATACATGACATATTGTGACCAACTGAACCATGTGGCCTAATAAACCTATTCACAAATTATATACATTTATATACGACTGCGGTATATGGAAATCATTATTCTACAAACCTTACTAATTTATTAAGCCACTTATGGCGATAGAATCTAACTAATGATAACCTGAACTTATGAAATAATAAGACCAGCTCGATTTCAAAGTAAGATTTTTATTAGCTATTTATTTTGGATTCTTTATTAATGTATTTTATTAGAATCATTGTAAGTAAATCAATAACATCATGATAATTGAAAATTATTATTGGCAATAGAAATTGGCATTTTTCAAAACTTAAGTCCCTAACTAAGCTAAATAAATGGAAATAAAAGTAAAGTCTTTAAGGGCTCTTACGTGCTCCAAGAGAAGTCCGTCAGCACGATACCCTCATCCAAAGGTCAGCAAAAGCAGCAGCAAGCAAGCATAACCCTTCCACGGAGAATGGGTTTTTATACCTTTCTACGCTAACTAATCTTAATAAAAAGAATTCTTTTCTGCAAACTCGGAGTCCCATTGGTTTAGAAGTGACAGAGACGTGTCACCTCATTTTTCAAAATATCAGTTCCGTCACTTTCTTAGAGTCCATTGTCTCTAACATTCGAACAACGAAGCTTCCTCAGATTGCAACATTTTTCTTGCATAAAATTGTCATCATGTCATTTGGCTTCCTCGGATGCAAAGTTATCAAATGATCCTCCTGCCGGTTCCTGGCCTTGGCCTCGTCCGACAAGAAAATTGTCAGAGCCACATAACATTCGCCAAACGTTGATACAGTGATGGAAACTTTTTCTCAGAATGGACTTTTTCTTGCTCCGTGCAGAATTTTAGCAAACTCGAGTGAACTAGGCCCAAAGCAACCATTTTATCAGTAACTATTATATAAACAAACACAAAAGAATAATTAATGCGAGAAATATAGTTTGTTCTGTTGCCACCCACCATTGCTAATGATTAACCCATTAGTCTAAATTACCTAGCTGAAGCAAACAAATAAAGCAGCATTTTATTTACCAGTCTTCATTAATCCATCGAGAGCCTTTACGCACCTATAGAGAATAGAGTGACATCCACATACACAGGGAAAGCAAAACAAGCACATGCTACTTTTAAAACAGCAGCAATTAGTTATAACATGACAAATAGACAATATCAATTTATTAAATTTGCACAAACAAAAAGATGCAACAATAATGCACGTTTATGAGCACACATGTTAATATCCCACGTGTAGTGTAACTTTAATCTAGGTTGAATTAATATAAACACAGCACCAAACGTTAGTAGAATTATTTTTCATTATGGAAGTATAACTTCACGAGTTGAAATAAAATTATTTCTAAATCTCGCTCCATCACTAGCACCTCCCCAGACAGGCTTTTAGTGTATTGGGGCAGGGAAGGCTGCAAAATGAGACACTGCCTGGGGCACACAAGGTGCTCCATGCATAGCCCGGTTCAAACCAGTTGCTGGGGCACTCCAGCCCCAGCTCTGGCGCAAAACTGGACAAAGAGAAAGGGGTGTAACCACCCCGTTCTCAGGGTCCACCTATAGGAGGGACCTAGCAGGTAATCCAGCCCCTTAGATTAGTATAAAGACAGGAGCTGTGTCTAGAGACATTAGATTATCCTGGACTGAAACTCTGAAACAGAACTCTTGGACCTTCGACATTCTATACCGACTAGAAGACTGAAGGAATCTCCCTTGTGGTCAAGGAGTGACCACCCTGTGAAAACAGGCACCACCAGTAACTTGCCGGTTTGCTTTGTCGACGCTCCTGTCAGAACCCGAAGACTCAGCGACTCAGGAACTGGACTTCCAGACTTCTCCGACTCCGATCCACATCCACAGCAAAGCTGAGACCTGTGGCGGACACGAGAGACGTGGGACCGGATACCCTGGACTACCTGCTCTTTGCTAAACCGTGCAGCTTCTGAGGCACCCTCGAAGTTGTGCATTGGGGTTTGAGAAGCCCCAGACCCGGGCGCCATTTGCACCGAAGCTCAGCCCTCCACACTCCACGAGTGCCGCGTGGGGCCTGCTCCTGCATTTCAGCTCGACGCGTCTTCCCGTTTGCTAGCCCGGTGGCTAGTTAGCCCTCCGAAGACTTTCTTGTGAAACTACACTGCGTGCCTGGTTGCTCCGGGCTTGCTCCAGCTTCCCTGCGAAGGAGAAGCTCCCCAGACCTTGCTGGTCTGACCTGAAGCCAATCTTCCCTTCCTGCATGGATTGCGTTTGCCAAGGCTTGTTGGGTCCAATCCGGATACCGACACCACAGTCAACTAGATCCTTCGTGGGACAGCTCGAATCCAGCTCCTGGTTGTCGTCGACGCCTCCTAGTCCTCGTGGCTGCAGAGACAAGCTTCACCTCTTCACCTGATTGCATCTCGACATCGCCTTGTTCCTTCCTGGTACCTGGCTTGTGACCCAGACTCTGTCCCCTCTGCTTTCAGGTTCTTCTCGACTTCGATCCACCCTTGGATCCACCCGGACACTTTTCTCCTGGTCGCCTGCCGCACTTCTTTGCAGCTCTCCATAGGAAATAGCGACGAAACCCGACACGAAAAGACACCTATGCACCCGGCTTCCCTGGGTGAGGTAACTCGAGTACTCCAGTGCTCCCATGGGTGTTGACTCTCAAAGTGTCCTAGTTTAACAGGGTTTTACCGTAGTCCATCTGGAAGTGTCCTTAATCTACTACTTTGTAACTTTTACGTTCCCATTATAACTCTATGGTAACTCGCGATTGTGTTCCCACACTGCACGTGTCACCCGTGGGTCTCCTACTTCCTAACTTTTGGTTCTGTAGTGTAGCCCCAGCGATTCCCTAGGCCCTAGGCCTATTCACTATTCCTGAAGTGGTCCTTATACCATTTACTTAGTATATGGTTCGTGAGGCCCCTAGGGCAGAATTGTATTTGTGCAACTTATAGTATGCTAAATGAGTAACTTGTAACGTATCTCGAACTCTGACCTCCTAAAGAGTGCAGAGGGGTTGTGTTAGTAATAAATACATATATATTTGATATATACCTTGTGTGGTGTCCTTTCATTTGGTATTCAAGGGATTATATATGGTAAAACAGCTGGCTTCACATGCTCTCTGAAGTTTTAGCCTAAGACTGCTGGTCCAGGCTACCACTAGGATAGCTGATCTATAAGGTTGACTTTACAACCACCATCATAAGGGTCGTTTAGACTGGTGCAAGGTGCCCACTAGAATAGTGGACAACATATGCCAGGCTAACTTCTCACAATGGAGTGTAAATAGGAGGGGGGGTTTTGTCCTACGGGTCCTGGCGGGACAACTATATTAATGAGAAAATAAGGTGCCAGGGCTCGAGTTTGAACCACCAAAACTTGTTTATTCAGCTGGTGTCAGCCTTCCTTTCAATGATTTTAAGAAGGTATGCATTTGTCATATATTGAACATTTCAGCACATATTTACATTTTCATTCAATCCTCATAGGAAGAAACCTTCCTTAAGCTGTGGATACAGTTTAAAGGCTTTTTACATACATTGCGATATTTAAAGCAATTAAAACGAAAAAACAAATGGAAAGGATTCACACATAGTTATACTTTGACTTTCAAATATAAACAACATCTGTGAGTTATGTACACCTAAGCTTGTTCAGGTACATATGTTAAAATGCATTGCCCTATGCTATTATGCGTCTCTTTCCAACAGCCAAATAGCCGACGCGTTTCCAAACCCTTCTCTTAATCAATGGGGTTCTTCATCAGGGCTGGGCTGTGTACCTATGGTGCAAAATTGAGGGACATTTAGTATCTCCTTTTCCTATACTTTGGAAAATTGGTAAATAGGCTAAACCTCTAGAAAGTTTTACCTTGTTTGGCGTTAATGCAGGACGCTGTTTTCAAAGCGGGGCATCGAGTGAATTTGAATTGTCACCACTATCTAAATTAGGGTGAAGAATAACGATTCTTGTGAGTATTTCGGCAATACTGTTTGGTTGTTAGTAAATTCCAGTTGGTAAAGGGCGCTGACACTTACTTGTGGATTATTTTCAACTAGTTCTTCGCTTATTCGATGCGATATTGGTTAGAAGACTGCAACGTATTCCGCGGTGATTATTGTTCTGAACAATTAAAAAATGAGGTGTCAGTTCGTGTACATTGTTTTGCTCGAATTTTATGTGCATTAAAGTTATGACATGCTTACTTGTGCGAGGGGCGGCGGGGGACCAATGTGCTGCTACAGTTATTTCAGCTTCCAATTGTGCGGGCGGGTGTATTCAAAGATGAGTCAATGTTCTGTTGGGGAAAATTTACAACGGAAAATTCCCGTTACCAATTGGTCACGTACTTTCTGTGACTGTCATTTCGATGCATTTGCAGGGCCCAACCTTACCTTGCTCGATTACTTTAGAGGCCGTCCTCGGGGGTCTATCTATCGCATAACTCTCACTCCGTTTGACTGCCGAATGGCTCTCACTCGTTTGGCAGTGTTCCGGGCAGGTTTCTACACCAGCGGAGTACGATCTCCTATTTAAATATGCCGCTCGGCATTGTGGGATTTGTAGTTTAGTGCATTGGTGTCAATGGAAGGGGTCTGAAGAAATGCTTGCCCAATTCCATCAGTGGCTCAACACCAGACATCCAGATATCAAATTTAGAATAACATCGAGTAGAACATCTCTCACTTTTCTTGATGTGGTGGTCTTTCCCTATGAAAACAAATTAACAACGACTTTACACCGCAAAGACACAGACAAGAATACGATCTTGCACTACGCAAGCTACCACCCCAAAAGTTTAAAATCTAATTTGCCGTACGGACAAATGTTGAGAATCCGGCGGAATTGCTCCAGGAAGGAAGATTTTTTGATCCATTCCCAAATATTAAGTGATCAACCAAACAGTATTGCCGAAATACTCACAAGAATCGTTATTCTTCACCCTAATTTAGATAGTGGTGACAATTCAAATTCACTCGATGCCCCGCTTTGAAAACAGCGTCCTGCATTAACGCCAAACAAGGTAAAACTTTCTAGAGGTTTAGCCTATTTACCAATTTTCCAAAGTATAGGAAAAGGAGATACTAAATGTCCCTCAATTTTGCACCATAGGTACACAGCCCAGCCCTGATGAAGAAACCCATTGATTAAGAGAAGGGTTTGGAAACGCGTCGGCTATTTGGCTGTTGGAAAGAGACGCATAATAGCATAGGGCAATGCATTTTAACATATGTACCTGAACAAGCTTAGGTGTACATAACTCACAGATGTTGTTTATATTTGAAAGTCAAAGTATAACTATGTGTGAATCCTTTCCATTTGTTTTTTCGTTTTAATTGCTTTAAATATCGCAATGTATGTAAAAAGCCTTTAAACTGTATCCACAGCTTAAGGAAGGTTTCTTCCTATGAGGATTGAATGAAAATGTAAATATGTGCTGAAATGTTCAATATATGACAAATGCATACCTTCTTAAAATCATTGAAAGGAAGGCTGACACCAGCTGAATAAACAAGTTTTGGTGGTTCAAACTCGAGCCCTGGCACCTTATTTTCTCATTAACTTCTCACAATGAGCACTCCAGCATTGCACTTGCTGATGTATTCCTGAGCCCAGGGAGAAGGGCTCCAGCTCTGCTCGGTCCGGGCGAGTAGGCCGGAAGTCAGGCAAGGAGCCGGACCTGGGGCGTGGCCGGAGACCGGAAAAGAGGCTGGAGGCCGGAGCGGAAGTCAGGCCACCTTGTACCTGGTTCTGATTGGGGCTCCCGTTGTGGTGAGGATGGAGGTCGGAGCGGAAGTCAGGCCACCTTGTGCCTGGTTCCAAGTGGGGCTCCCGTTGTGGTGAGGAGAGCCCTGTGTGTGGCACACGGGGACCTCGCTCCGTGTCCCAAGGGCCACCGCAGCAGCAGACAAAGGTCAAAGAGGACGCCCGAGTCGACGCGGCCCACAGGGAGGGATCGGAGCGACACCAGTGACTACAGGTCACCGATAACAGTAGATGGCTGCTCTCTGCTTTCCTCAGCCACCAAATAAGTGGGGCTGATGTTGAGCACCAGGGGTTCTGGCAAGTGCCTGCGCGATTTCCCTGACAGAGGAGCCCCGGGATGGAGGGGCTCCCAAGGCACTGTTGGCGCCGATTTCTTTTGGCTACACAGCTGTACCCCCAGATCGCGGCACCTGCAACATTGGGGGGGGCATTGTTGTGTCTCAGGAGAAACAAGGGTGGGTTACACCCTCTCCCCCCTAATTCTGGTGCCGGCCTATTGGGCCTGCACCCGGCTGCAGTGGCAGCGTAGAGCCCTGACTATTTGGACATAGGGCATAGGGCATAGGGAAGTCCCAGATGGGCCCCCGAGGAAGGCCAGTGGGCCTGTGAGCACCTGAGGTGCTGGTAGGGCGCATGGCCCTAATGTGGTGCATAACGTGCTTATGCCAAATGTTATTTCGCATAATGTGTTTATGCTAAGTGCTCCTGAGGTGCACTGATAATGTAGGATGTATGCCTAGGATGATTTATACCTAATGTGTTTTATGCGTAATGTGTTTATGCCTAATGCTAATACCAGTAGTTACTGGTAATTTTATTTTCACTACTTGTGATTCTCATGGTGCTAACAGTGGCCCGATTGGCCCTGTCCTGTATATAATCCCCTGTAAAGTACTACCTAGTGCCAGTTGGCACAGTGTATATTTGAGATTATACCCCTAGATTCAACAAAGTCCTGTTTTGCGAGTCTGTAATAGCGATTATTAAGGAATCGCTATTACAGACTCGCAAAATGGGATTCATGTACAAATCGCAATTTATATTGCGATTCCTACAGCTTCCTTATTTGCGATTAGTTAATTGCTAATCGCAAATAAGGAATAACTCCCCATTCAGGAATGAATGGGAAGACATATCAATGTGCGAATCGCTATTAGCAATTCGCATTTTGAGTTTGCGATTTCAAGGGTGCAGGGGTGTCCAAAGGACACCCTGTTGCACCCCTGAAATGATATTGGACGCTGGTGTTACGCACACGCATGTCCCAAGGACATGTGTGTGTGTAACATACAACTTAGAAAAATGCACTTAAGTGCATTTTTCTAACTTTCCGCTATTTACCACGAGGTTTGACTTCGCGGTAAATAGCGGCCCAAAATTGCGAATTCGCCATTTTTAAATGTTTCATGAATTGCATTTAAGGAATCTCAAATAGAGATTCCTTAAATGCAATTCCTCGCAAAATTGCGAATTCTATAATAGCGATTTTTGCATTTGGGATGAGGAATCCTAAATGCAAAAATTGCGCTCGCAAAGGGCCAGATTCTCAGAATCTGGCCCTTTGCGAGCCGATTTTACGTTGATAAATCTGGCTGTATGATCTAGTGTGTTTCGGAGTAATACAAAGGCTATTTTTACATAACCTTGTGTGGAATTTCTTTTGTGGTGTGCCTAGTGTGTCGCTGCTGTGTGAGTTTGTTGCGCAAAGGCTTTACACATTGCCTCTGGGATAAGCCTGACTGCTCGTGCCAAGCTACCAAGGGGGTGAGCAGGGGTTATCTTCAGCGGGTAACTCCTTGCCCTGACTAGAGTGGTGGTTTCTGCCTGGCCTAGGCGCAAGTCCTAGCCAACCAGAAATCCCATTTCTAACAGTAGTTATGAAGGATTTTATCCATTTGATTGGCTAGAAATGCACTGGGTGTTTCAGCAGAGATTAAAATTAATAATGCTTAGCCTGTAAAAAGTTATAGTGTTCAATGAAGATGTTCACAGATAGTTATTTATTCAGTAGAAGAAGCAGAGATGAGTAGTATCCTCCTCGATAAAGCTTTATATTTTTTGAGCAGCCAAGTTTGACAGAAACTGCACTTCCCATCAGCCAGAAAAGTGAACTTCCAATGATAAAAAACAATCTTCCTTACTCAATTAGGCATTAGGACCTGATGGAATAATTAGGACCATAATGGAACGTTATCACTCCGGGAAGAGGGGTCAGAAAGAAGGTGTGACAGTTGAAGAATTTGTATCAGATCTTAGAAAGTTAGCTGTTACATGCAAGTTTGGGGCACCATGTGAGGAGCGCATAAGAGATCAATTTTTACTCACATGCAAAATTGAGAAAATAAGAGAAGAATTGTGGTTAAAAGATGATCCACCACTAGGGGAGGTGTTCATAGTAGCTAAACAGGTCAATCATATGATACATTGTGTGTAAGAAATTAAACAAGATCGTGAGGAAAAGCCGAAAGTAAATGAAATCACAGAAGATTTTAGTGAGGTGTTAGTAGTCAAAGGTACCAAGGTGGAGCATAAAAATTATAAAAGTGCTCTCTAGCGGGTGAGCTCCCGACCCTGACGTCGGCGTGCATGGAGCTACAAACATTGTTGTGGGGGGTGGGTGGGTAGCCCCAGGATCGCACTGAAAAAGCTACTGCAGGGGGCGTATGAGGGGGGTCTGGCTGTCCCCGATATTTGAATATATTACTGGGTTGCACAGCTCATCAACATCAATGGGTGGGTCTTCTTGGCGATCGAAAAGCCGGCATATCAGGTTGACCGACTAGCTATGGGCAAGGGCAATCACCTGAAAAAAAGGGTAGTTCGTCCCTCCCGACCCACACGCAGACAGTGGTCACGGCATGGCGGAAGGCAACTAAAGTGGTCAGCTGGGAGGCCAAGCTTATGGAGCAAACCCAACTATGGGGGGGAGATTTTCTGGGTGAGGTGAGGCGCTTGGAGGGCTTCAATAGATGGAGCCTTATAGGAATAGACCTTCTGAGAGATATCTGGAGAAGAGGGAAAATGATTTACTTTAGCAGCCTATGGACAAAATTGCAGATGGGGGAGGGAGAGCACTTTAGATATCTGCAACTGTGGAACGCACTTCCTTGTCACCTATAGGAAGGGGATCCATTAAGGAATACACACCACTCGAAGATAGACTTCTACTTGACCCAATGATAGATAGCGCTATAGCCCTCACATACAGGAAGCTAGTAAACAACTCCCAAGACTGCATGGGTCCCCTGAGGGCGGCCTGGGAGTCAGACTAGGGTCAGCTTGAGGACAACGACTGGGTCGAAGCCCTGCAGAGCTCCAGAGAAATAGCTACAAGGGCACGATTCAGCTAATTTAACTCCGTATTTTGCATAGGTCCTACGCTTCAAGGACAGTTTAGTACCACATAGGACATTGTATGTCTAAGGAGTGGAGGGGTGTGGTGAGAGGGGAACATTCTTTCACATATTGTGGTGGGGTCTGGCCCAGGTGATAACAACGGTGGTGGGTACCCAGGTCCCGGTGGAAGCGAGATGGCATATCCTGGGAATGATGGGTGAGATAGTCTGGCTAAAATGGGCCAAGATCTGGCTCGCTTTGGCAGGAGGAGTGACTAAAAGAAACATTGCCCGAGTATGGGGTGCAGGGGAGGCCTGAACATTGGAGTCAGGGAAAAACGACCTGGAATGGTGTCAACGGGCAGAGCAGTCAATATACCAGAGCGGGCGCAGCCCACACAAATGGGAAAAGATATGGGGGCCCTCGGCAAAATATAGGTAATGGGCAGTAGCATGAGGGAGGGCACAATGATAATAAGGGGATCGCACAAGCTAACTGTACCCTTGAGAGTGTTGGTTGGAAAGGCGGGGGATTGGGAGATCGGAAATGTGGAACTTATTGTATAATTGTATATGCCAAACCCCAACATGTACACAGTATTGTGTCTATCTGAAGCATATGTTTAATGTTTAATAAAAAGATTTTTTTTAAATGACGATCGATGAACCAGATGACCACATGATTGACGACACGCGTACTTCTGCGGTTGCACTTTGCAGTATCGACTGAAAACCTTAAAGCTGTCTTTCCACATTGCCAAAAACTGATAGGCAATCTTTTAAAACCATCGGGGTTGAATTGATTATCGACAGGCACATACATCCTGGAATAGTATTAAAAACGTGTTATGCCCTGAAGAAGTCTGGTAACGGACGAAACGCGTTGGCTATCTGATTGAAAACTGAATAAAGATCAAGTTTTAAACTTCCAGAACTTGTGTTTGACTCCGCTTTGGGAAAATGAATGAGAATCTTCAAACTTGTGAGTACCATTGTATAATGACTGCTATCTAAAAAAATATATGTAAAGCTGACTTATTAGAAGGGTGCGGAGCCACAATTTTGTGTATTGAATTTGAAGAGACAATGAGATTTTTTCTCACTTAATCTTCATGGGACAAAGGGGATTGTGTCTCAGGCTATCGGCACCTTCGCTTTGTTTCTTAGGAACTGTAGGGGACGTTAGATCTGTGCTGGAATTAGTGCTTTGATCCCCTTTCTCTTTGGTGTCATTTTCAAAGTTGACAATAATTGCTGAGAGTATGTTTGTGAAAATGTTTAAAGGACAGAAAAGGTTATATAAAATGGACATTAAACCAGGAGGGTATGGTGGGCATCCCATAGAGATGTTAGGGTCCTTTTGGGGAAGCATAGAGTGCAAGTACAGATACACCGTCACCAAAGGGTACATTTCACATAAAGGTGACATTATCCTGGGTTGGCCGGAACAAAAGGAGCTTGGGATATACCTTGACCCCAACAAAGATCCCCAAATACTAATCCAGAGCATAGACAAAACACTTTTGAGTACAGAAAAGGAATTCCATGAGGTATTTACGGAGCAGCTAGGGTGTTTAAGACACTATGTTCATAAGATTAGGCTGAGAGAAAACGCTCAACCTGTATCAGCCAAAGTGAGGAGTTTACCCTTATCCATGCATGAGGCAGTTAGAAAAGAATTGTAGAGACTGTGCAGCCTAGCAGTGATTGAACCAGTAAAAGCCACAGAGTGGTTGACCCCAGTCATGGTGGCAAAGAAAAGTGATGGGGCAGTTCGCCTATGCATAGATCTAAGCGCATTGAACAAGGAGGTGGATAAGTTCCCATTATTCAACATCACAGAGATGATGACCAAGGTAGCAGGAGCAAAGTTATTTTCAACATTGTACCTAACATCAGCATACTACCAGGTCAGACTACATACAGAGTCCCAAGAACTTACAGGGTTCGTAAGGCCCATGGGGGCCTACAAGTTCAAACGCATGCCGTTTGAACTTGTGTCGGTGGCCGCTGTGTTCCAAAGAATAATGAGCAGCATGCTCCAAGGGATCACAGGGGTATTCTGCTAACAGGACGATGTGTTGATATTTGGGGACAACAAGGAACAACATGGCCACAGAATCAAACAAGTATTGAAGAAGTTCAGTGAACAGGGCCTTACAGTAAGAAGGGAGAAATGCTAAATTGGCCGCCAGGAAATAGACTACTTGGGACCCAGGATAACAGCTGAAGGTATACTGCCAGAGGCTGAACTTGGAGACTCCATCATGAAGCTAGTAACCTCTAAGACTAAAGAAGAGGTTAAGTCCTTCCTAGGGATGCTAGAATTCTACCGCAAGTTTGTCCACAATTTTGCAAGACGGACATACCACATCCTTGCCTTATTAAATAATGGGATGCAATTTGATTTGTGTGAGAAGTGCCAGGCAGAATTTGAGGACACCAAGCCTGCTTTAGCCTCAGCCCCCAATCTTAAGGCATTTGTACCAGGCAGACAAACTACAGTAACAGCAGATGATGGTACAAATAGGTCTGAAAGGTGAGGAGACCATTGCTTTTGCATCTCGATCACTGAAACAAGCTGAAAATAACTATTCGGTGATTGAGAAGGAGGCATTGGCTGTATAGTGGACAGTCAATAAATTCAGAAATTTCATTTGGGGGACCAGATTCTCTGTAAGGACTGACCACAAGCTTCTCACAGAAATATTTACTAAAAAACTGTTAGATTCCATCTCAAGTAGAATAAGGAGGTGGGTGGTTATCCTTCAAGAATACACGTTTGGGGTAGAATATGTCCCAGGAGTGAGAATGCAGCAGATTGCCTCTCTTGTCTAGTTGAGAACCCAGAAGAAGAGGAAGTGAATGTCACTTCTCAGGAAGAATATCTTTACTCCCAACTGGAAGGAGCATGTGTCACTCAAGGGGCAGTGGAGGAGACACAGTGGAAGGAAGAATTGAAGTCAGGCACACTGTTATAGACAGTATGCAGGAACACTAAAGACAGGTGGACAGGTCGGGAAAGACATGATGAACAATTCAAACCATATTGGATGGTAAGAGAGGAACTATCCATTGTGGATGGGTGTCTCTTCAGGAACACCAAGTGAATCCCTCCTAAATCTATGAAAGATAAACTGGTTGATCTGGCCCATGAAGGACATTTGGGGATCACCAAGACAAAGCTGAGACTACGCCTAGACTTTTGGTGGCCTAACATGATTTAGATATAGAAAGGAAGATACAGGAGTGCTTGCCATGCACCTCCAGGGACAAAGTACTCAAACTCCACATGCCACCCCAGCATTGTGGATCTCTACCTGAGGGCCCCTGGATAGATATAGCCTTGGACATAATAGGTCCATTGCCAGGAGAAAAACAATTGCCATACATCCTGGCATTAGTAGACCTGTTCCCACGTTGGCCTGAACTGAAGTTCATCTCCGAGATAAACACCAAGACGGTGATAAGTTTTCTTGTAGAGGAGTTCCTGAAGTAGTGTTTACCCAGCTCCATACAAAATGAATAACGGAGTCCAATTCTGCTCACAAGAAATGAAAGAATTCCTACATTGCAATGGGATCCGACACAAGCTGAGTGCACTCTAGCACCCTTAAGCCAATGGGATGGTAGAGGGGTTAAACAGAACTATTAAGGAGGGCATCCTCCTAGCCAAAGCCAGTGGGCTCAGTTGGAGAGAAGAGGTCATCAAACGGCTAGAAGCATATCACCGGACACCACACCAAACGACCAATAAAATACCTTTTGAGCTGATAAAAGCAAGGAAGCCCAGTTCCAGATTGGTACCAGGGTGGATGAAGTTGCATAAGGAGAGGGTAGCCATTAGCAGCAACACTAAACAGAGAGAAAAAGAACAGAAGTTACAAGCTGAAAGTGAAGCAAGATATGACAGAATACATGGAGCTAAAGAAGTGAACTTAAAATTAGGTGATCTGGTCAAGTTCAAAGCCCCCACAGGGAGAGCAAGATGGTCAGTGTTCACAGAACCAATGAGAATAGTGAAACTCTTTAAAAATGCAGTGAAAACTCAAGATGGGAGAATTTGGAACATGGGGAGGGTTGCGAGATGCACCGCTCCTGGAGGGAGCATGACCACAGAGGAGGTTGACAGAAAAGGGGCAGCCGAAAAAGCCAGTGCACCTTCAACACTTGACAGACAAGAGGTCCAATACCCCATTAGGACAAGTGGGAGGAGAAGGTGCCGCTCAACCTTTCCTAAGGACTTAGAAGTTACTACCACATGAAAGTTATGGTTTACGGTCTTTCCATTGTTGTTATCTCTTCTCCTATTCACTTCTATTTCTTTTCCACTTTTCTGCTCTCTTATAGGAGGGGAACCTGAATTTATAAAGAAGGGGGATGCGTGGTATCTTCCTATCCATGGGTTTTCTATCTCTCCCCCCCCCCCGCCTGTTAATGGTTTTGCCAGAGTACCTTTTGTCATAGGGCTATGATGATGTTTTTGGAATGTTAGTGCCAGAGCATTCTAACTCGAGCTTCCCTGAGGCACTGAAGGGTGACAGCTGGTGAACAGTGAGCTGTGGCTGAGGTGTATCCTAAGTACTTGAATAAAGGGGTTTACTTCATCCAAGTGGCTCCTGTGTACCTTAATACTTCGATTTAACACCTCTGCCTCAAAATTCCCACATGGCACAACTTTTTGGCGGCACTATAATCCGAAATTGAGCAATGGGGTCACCAGAAAGCTCACTCTATAGTTTAACCCCTGAGATGCTTAGACAGCATGGCTCCGATAGTCACTCGGGCTCACAAGGCAATCCATGATGACAAGTTTTACACAATTTGATGTTTTGCATCAGTGCTTCAAGATGGCCTCTTTTGAACTTTCTCCATTGGTGGTGCTGGATCCAACAGTAAAATTCCAGGGTTCTAAATCCTGGACACATGAAATAAATTCAGTGGACAACTCTGCACTGAGGTGCCATCTACTTCTGCTCACCCACAACAAATCATTTTTTATGGTGTTCGCAGCAGGATGTAAGGGGTCTTCTGTGCTTTCTGGTTTTTTTTTTTTGTTTGGTTTTTAAATGTCACAGTGCCCAAGAGAGTGTCACTGGAGCTCATTTTCTTCAGGAGCACCTCCTCAGCTCAGTCCTCTAAACAGGTTACATAATAATCAACACAATTAGTTAATTAAGAAGTGACCTCCTCATTGAGGGGCACAACATACTATCAATAAGCTGGGCCCATGCTCCCAGTGGTTCAGGCCTATAACGAGGGTGAGGGCCTATAGCAACAGGCATAGCCGGAAGCAGAAGGGCTATAAGGCTGTTGGAACACTCCACCCACTAAGGGTAGAATGTTCTAAATTAAAAAGGGAGAAACAGAAAGACAAACATTGGAATGTTGGAGCAGAAGGCTTATACCAGCCATTCTAAGCCTGGAGCCACTCTATTGTATTCATGCTTCCAGCATTCCAATGTTCTAATATAGCCTTAGCGGGATATACAGGCCATTAAAAGCCTGTTCCAGCGTCGGCGAGGTCGTATATAAAGGAGCGGGACTTTAATACCGTTATAAGCCAGCCTCCGATGGCTATAAGGCTTTTAGAACATTCCCCAACTAGACGGCAGAATGTTTTAACAAATAAAACCAGGGCTGCAAGTAGCAGAGGGGATTGAAATCCCCTCAGGCTCCTCCAGGCCTTTGTTCACAGTGAAGGACAATATTGGAATGTTGGAGCAGAAGGCTTATACCAGCCATAAAAACCCCAGAGTCACTTCATTGTCTTCAATGGAGCTCTCAACATTCCAATGTTCTAATATAGCCTTATAACCTGCCAGAGTGGGCTATACCGGCCATTAAAGGCCCACTCCGTTGTTAAAGGCCCCAGCCGAAGGCGAGGGCCTTTAACAAGGGAGTGGGGCTTTAATGTCGGTATAGCCCAGCTCTGAGATCTATAAGGCTATTAAAACATTCTGCCATTAGAGGGCAGAATGTCCTAACAAATAAAACAAAGGCCTCACTGTAAGTCCCTCTGGCTCAGTGAGGCCTTTGTTCACAGCAACAGCTGTGAACTACAACATTGGAATGTAGGAGCTCAGGGCTGCTACCGGCCATTAAAAGCCCGGAGCACTCCATTGCATTCAATGGTGCTCCCAACAGTCCAATGTTCTAATATAGCCTTAGAGCCCTACCTAGCGGACTCTACCGGCCATTAAATGCCCGCTCCAGCGTTAAAGGTCCGAACCGAAGGCGAGGGCCTTTAACAAGGAAGCGGACCTTTACTGGCCAGTAAAGCCCGCTAGGAGGGCTCTAAGGCTATTAGAACATTCCGCCCCTAGAGTGCAGAATATCCTAATTACTAAAACCAAAGGTCTCTCCGAGCCCGAGGGGGTTTAAACCGCCTCTGGCTCCGAGAAGCCTTTGTTCACAGCAGCAGCTGTGAACAAAAAAAAACATTGGAATAGTGCTCTGCGGGCTTCTACCGGCCAGTAGAAGCCCGGAGCACTCCACTATATTCAATGGAGTGCTCAAAATTCCAATGTTCTAATAACTTTTATCACTCTGACAATACGCAGCGCTTCCGCCAGCGACCACTCAGGGACATCGCGACACAAGTCATAAAATGCTGGAGTAGAGTTACCTATTATTATTAAGGCCGCTGGGAGGTTTTGGGGTATTTCTGGGTGCACAGAGGATTACTTGAATAGGGTGCTGAGTAAGGGCGTTGAGTGGCAGTTATCTGAGTGGAAGGAAGAATAGTGGCAAAGACACCGAAGAAAGCTCGCTAGCAGTGGGTAGCAGGAGTCCAAATATCGCTTACTCCCTGAAAAATGTCCAAGTGTGCCATTTCAATTCAATTTACGTGTGGAACGGAAAATGAAGTACGTTACACTGAATTACCATCTTTACTATGGTAATAGAAGACGGGTGAGTTATGCCGTTGGGTGGCTGTACACCGAATAAAGTGCTGAATACCGTATTTGTTACCAATGCCATGGTCTCCTGCTGAGACAGGTCAACCTTTCACTCAGCTGGAGAACCTAATGAATCAGTGAGTGTTTGTCCTCCATTCCCAGCCTGGAGTTAAAGATTAACAATGTTCAGAGTATAAACTGCGAGGGCCGCCAGGGATCGTTTTCTCCGGTGACACAAGGAAGGCGTCCCTGCAGGAGGTAAGGTATGCATGTCTGCAAACATTCCTTTGAGGCTCGTCTCTCGAGGTGCGTGAGCCAAGTGTTTGTGAGTGGCAAACACCCGTAGTGTTATGGCTAGGGTGTGGCTTAACGACTAGAGCGACCAACTTTGACGCTGGGGAGCCGGGTTCGAGTCTGGCGGGAGGCTGCAACAGCCTGTGATTCGGGGAAAATCATTTAATCTCCCCGTGCCCAAAAAATGAATCTGTCCGTCTGTAATACAACTGGTGCTGTGTAAAGCGCTGGGATACCTTCGGGTCGAGTTCGCACAATATAAAACTGCAAAGAAAATATGTATACCACTTCGGAAATGTAAGCTTTGCTCAACCCATGACTGTGTGGGCGTGGTCTGGCGAGAGTAGAGAAATGGGCGAGGGACAGTCTGCTCGTTTATGTGCAGGTCCATATTTTGAAAGACTAAAATTTTCAGGGACTATTTTGACATAAAACCGAATAGCTACGGCCAGCAGTTGGTGACGTCTTGACTAGCAGAGAGCAATCAATCTCGTGAAAACAGGCAGGGCAGCAGGTTATAGGCAAGACGACTGGTATTATGGGGCAGTGGAGCAGGACAACACTGTGCAGTGAGCACATCCTCCAGTATTATGTGGCACTTTCTGTGGCATTTTTATGTTACTGTGTTGATATTTTAACAATGTTTTACTTTTACGCTAACCAAGACAAATTGTCATTTATTGCCTGATTACATCAATCAACAGCTGGAAAGTGATCAGTTAACTTCTGCAAAGAGTCACGCTACGCATAGTGTGCACGATTGTTGATAACTTTTGATCCTCTTGAGCTAGAAGTATTTTTTTTTTAATCTGCAAACTATGGGTAGGTGGTGAGTTATGAGGCGAGTGCGACAGATGCATGTTTATGCGGACATGTCAGGGCCGGTCCATCACATTTTTCCTGTGGCCCTCGTAATGGGCAGAACAACCACAGTGTTGCTGAGAGGTCCTGGGCTTCATCACAGAAGCAATGATAACACTGAGGGGCTGATTTACTATTTTTTCACGTAGCGCACCGAAGCAGCCGCAAATGCTGCGCTGCGTGACATGGAGAGAGGAAAGCGCCATATTTACTAAAATAAGGCACTCTCCTCCCCTCTCACTAGCCCCGGTGCTGAAATCAGCTGTTGTGTGCCACAGATACATTTTGCGCCATGGTGCAAGGGTGTCTCCGTGAGTCTAGCATGAGATTTGTACAGGGAGGAACCCTTCCTGTACAAAGTACTATGCGCAGACTCACTTTAACCATTTTCCACTTTGTATTTGTGCTGTGAAGTGCAGCACACATGCAAAGTAGGAAAAGGAAGAAGAAATGAAAGTATTCTCCTTCCTTGCGCCTACTTGAAAAGGGTGCAGTTTTCTCACACTAAACCCAATCTATTGTTTTTAGTAAATTGGGTTTAGAATGAGGAACCTTGGTTGGTTGCAGGGGAACGCCCATGCACCACCCTTGGTACGCCCCCCATGACGCAAACTAATGCAAAGCAGCGCTATGCACTGCTTCGCATTACTTTTCCGTTATCTCCAGCGCGCTGGAAAATAAATTGGGAGAATAAGATTTCGCTCTGAATAGTGTCACTTTTGTGACGCAAACACGGCGCAAAATCGTACTAAATCTCCCCCTAAATTGACTACGAGCATTTTATATCTTAGTTTGGAGTTTTGATTATTTTTAAGGAGAAAAACTGGCATTCTTGTTCCTGACAGGATTGTATTTAGACAAGTATAAATCTGTATCTTTTTTAAAAGTGTTGTAAGATATATTTTCTTTGTTGTTAGTAATTCATTAAGATGAGAGCATGGGTTTTTGATATCCAATCTTTCTTTAAATCAGGCAGCAATGACAGCAAACCGCCCCCTTGTGTCATGATGGTGCTGAAGACAATAATGTGAAAAAAATGTGGCTTGGTGGTGATAGCTAGGAGCAGGCTAGATTAAAACACTTACTGGTGTGGTTGGTTGAGTGTCCTAAGCCACTATTTCTCATAATTGGGAGGTTCATGTGGTTATAAGGGTGTAAAAAGGCCTGTCTGTACTTATCCAAAGCCTAATATGTGCCTCTACCATTGCAAAGTGTTTTTCCTTGCGTTTAGCAGAGGTAAGATAACCAGGTGGGACAGCCGTGGTTTTTCAGTGTCCTGTCAGATTTCAGTCATGTAGCACCTGTCCTGGTTTTCAGAAAGTGTCAGCTAACGCAGAGGGAGGTAAGTTTTTATGAGTTCCAGTGCAGGATTAGTTAGCACCATCAGGGCCGGCTTTGGGCATGGGCGAGCTGGGCTCTAGCGTTCAGAGAGGCGCACAGAGTTGTCTACAATAAGGTCATGCGAACAGCACCGTCCATCACACTTGGCTCCAGTGAGTCAGTTTAAAGTGCTTTTAATGATTTGGTTCCGGTTATGAAGGTGATTTTTCATCACCCCACCAGGCCTTTCCCTCGTCCCCTACGTCACACACCAACACCTCCGCCCCGACAGTCAGTCTGGCACCAATGTGAAAGGCCTGAGCTATGAGCGATTCAGGTGAGTTATTCAAGGGCCTAAGCGAGGGCGCCACATTTCTTTCTCCTCAGGGCGCTTTCTTAGCATAGGCCGACTCTGTCAGCCATTATTAGAAACCAATGTAATTGGAACAGATGATACTGCCTTTAAAACTCAGGCTAATGCACCCACTTCAAAAATCTGTATTTGACCTAATTAATGGTCGCTTGGTTGAATCCCAGCAGAGCCATGTAGCCTTTCATCCTTCTGAGGTTGTTTAAATGAGTACCATTGAGCCGGATAACAATAAACATCTCTTATTTCAATGCCAAGAGACTCAAGGGTCCACATATGCTTTACAAACACACATTATTACATATGTTAAAAGTTGTATTTAATTACGATTATTGCCTTATAGTCTGTGTTGTCGATGATGGTGAGTGTTGGTTAAAAAAATCCATTTTGCGCCACTCCCTTGATGCAGACTTGTTCGCCTACTTCTCTGTTTGTGAAATGTCCTGGCTTTTTGTTTTCAAAATCTGGTCATCTTAGTAAGAGGTAATTCATGTTTTTGTGTGTATTTTATTTGTATTGAGAGTACTGTATATCTTACTTCTAGGCGCTCTTGAGAGACAACAGGGTTAGATATATTGTAATTTTGATTTGTAACGCGCATTATCACTCAAAGGTCTCTAAGCGCTGTCGGAGGGCAAACCTGAACTAGGTGGAGAGAAGGGACGGGGAGGGGGCTGCTTAGGTCGTGCCCCATATAGAAAGGCAAAAATGTCACCTTAAAGTCCTTGCCATGACTGTGACCTTTCCCAGGTACTGAAGGTAATGCCTAGTCGATCTTGGTAACATTGGCCCCATCTTTTCTTGGCGAATATTTAAAAAGGGAATACAAAGTCAAAGGCAGCAAAGAGGGGAGAAAGGACAGGTGTAAGTTGCTTTATAAATGAGCTCGGATTAGCTTGCGATGAGGGTGCTCAGATGCCAAGCAGTCAGAGCAAGTGAGTCTCCGTTTTCTGTGGCAAGCAGACACACTACACCACTTGAGCTAGTGTAGAAAGTGACATACAAGGAAAGTGTCAACAAATGTTCTCTATGAATGTCTGCCTGTTTCATGTGTATGTTTGGACCAAAGTAAGTGGCGTAGCGTGGGGGAGGCCACAGGGGCAGTTGCCCCGGGTGCAAAATTCTTAGCAGCATTAAGGATACTTGCCTTGCCCCAGGCACTGGCAACCCACGCTTATTTAGAAAGAAACAATAGCACCGGGCTCAATGCTGTTGATACAAAAAATCTGTGCGCTAACTATAGACACTTTGACTTTCTAACATAATAAACACTGTTTCCAACCAGTTAAGAAAATATATTTCATTTTTATTAATATTTGTTTTTTTTGCAGTATCAAAAATATACGATATGTCTACATTCACTTTCCTTATATGCACATGGATAAATACATATTGTTGCATATATTTTGCATTATGTCTGATTTTATACAGTAGATTCAAACATATTTTGAACATAAAAACACACTCATTTTATACAGTAGATTACAACCTATTGTGAACATAGACACAAAAAGGACAAAAAGACACTGGTAGTGATTTGCAGAATACCACCAACGCGTTTCGGCAAATGCCTTTTCAGGATTGTTCTTTTTTTACCAGTGAATACTGTATGTGGTTATCCTATGATTTTTATCTGGCCGCTTCTTCCTCATATGTAGATGATGGTCTAAAAAGGGACCGCTTGATCGATATCAAACTGAAAAATGCGGGAGTTTTTCCAAAGGTTCTTCCTAGTGTGGTTGATCTTAATGTTGATTGCCTTAATTGATATGTTCTCTGTATGCGGTACACTGTGTCCGCTTAGAAATCAATCCATTCTTGGTAATTCTTGTACACTTGAGGGATTCATCTTGGTACCTTATATGGTTATAATGGCCACCGAGAAATAGCAGGTTCTCTCGTACCTCCAGCCAGATATGCCGCATAGCCACGCTACACCTGTACTGTTGACAAGTTAAATGGTGTATTTTACTGGGAATTGTTTATTTGTAAATCATCAAATTTGAGAAACCTGTGTGTTGTGTGGCGTGACCACAAATCTGCGCATGTGTAGACATATGTGTTTTTGGGAGTCGCTGTTTTGGTGCCAGTATCTGTCTCTGGCCAGTCTGTGTATGTTGCTGCTCAACTGTGGGTCTCACAGTCACTTCAGTAATGTCTAGCACCGAAAACCCAAATTAAGAGCTTGAAAAGCAGGGGAGCGGCTAAATCAGTTGGCACAGAGTAGATCTCCTTTCTAGGGTAGATCTCCTTTAATTTCTAGGTGTCTGGGTTACATGTAGTGGAAGCCTAATCTAGTAAACTCAGCTATAACCAGAGTGCTATATTGTGGTCTTCATTACGCATTCTTTTTAGTTCTCTGGCGACACAGAAACTGGCTTACCTGTTGGTGGTCACAGTTGCAAGTTAGTCAAGAACCTGTCTGGTAAATAACCCACATTCTAGCCAACGGTGGTGACCTCAATAGATTTGATGCCCATTAATGGTTTAGGGATGATGGTACAGCCAATTTCAGACCTGTAACACAATGGTGAAACATCCATGTTGTATTTGTGCCAACACAGTACTTAGTAAGAAAGTACATGTTTTATTACAGCTAATTAAAACAATGAAACAGTATACATACATAAATCAGGATAAAAGAAAAATTTGCTTCGCAAGCCCAGTACCTATCACTAGCAACAGGGTAAAAGAAACCACAAAGGACGGACACATGCTTAGATACTGCACCCTCATTATATTCACCCATTAAACTTCGACCACGCAGGTTTAGAAGTTAATTACTTTAACTAACCATCACATCTGCATGTCTTGATCTCATATTTGAAAGGTTGGGAGTTCGAAGACTAAACAAGCCAATTTAAAGTAAAGGATAGGTCCCAGGGCTCAACTAATGGGAGTGAAAATAATGGTGATCGAAGTAGTCATGTTAAAAGTAACGACAGACATCAGCTGAAGTAGGGCACTGGTAATATTTACATGTATAAACTTAAGTGCATGTCATTTAAAAAAAAAAATGTTTTATTTGTCACGATTCACATATACTGTATAGCTCCACAACCCGGAGGCTGCTGCACACATCAATGATACAACAATTATGTCGTTGACTTTTATAACGTAACAAACCCACCCCTCCCACTCCCCTATTGCGTCCATGCCACCAAGGAAAAAAGAAGAAACAGTACACTGAGCCCATCAGCCACCCTGCAAAGCCCCACCTCCACACACCCATCAGTCTGGCAAACGAGTGTGCCCCTCTGGCGGCAGATCTAGATCCAACCCCCGGTAATCTGCCCATCTTTTCCATATCTTAAAGTGTTTACGGGGCATCCCCTGGCAGTAAAGACCAGCAGTTCGAGCCCCATGCAAAAGTCCATCCCATTCCCCCATGCAGTCAATGGTGGAGCCCGGGGCGCCTTCCAAGCCCTGGCAATGTCCCTCTTTGCTAGCGTGAGACCTAACAGCAAAAGGTGCGCTTGTATCTATTGCCCCCAATTCCTTCCATTACATGCAACGAGGCCAATCGCGACATGTACGGAAACTCCCATCCCAGCACCTCCGACAGGCAGGAGAACACCCCCCTCCAGAATCGATGTAGCGCAAGGCAACCCCAGACTGTGTGTAGAAATGCGCCCTCCCCTGTCCTACAGCGGAGACACTCAGGGGAACCAATCATTCCTGCCCTCCACAAGCGCACTCTGGTGAAATACACTCGATGCAAATACTTAAATTGTACCAGTCGCAAGCGTGTAGCTATTGCCGCCCCGCGGGCTTGCCAGCACCTCTGCCCAGTCCTCTTCCTCCAGTTCGCCGACATCCCCTTCCCATGCCGTCCTAAGCCTCTGTAGATCCATGGAACAATGAAGGACCAACGTCTGGTAAATGCGAGAGATCTTACGGTCAGGTAGTTCCCCCATAACGACCTTCGCTTCGATTGGGCTGAAGTCGGGGAGAGACTCCAGACCTTCCAGGCTGGGCGCCAGCGCATGTCGGAACTGCAAATATCTCTAAAACTGGGTTTGCGGCATCCCATATTCGTCTCGGAGATCCTGGAAAGATTTAAGCGTCAGGTCTGTCATCACATCTCCTAGGGCCGAGATTCCTATAGAGCCCCAACCCTGAAAGCCATGTAAAGCTGCCAGTTGGGGCAAACGCCCGTTCCCCCAAAGAGGAGTCTCCCGGGTCAGGACATTCCACCACGTCATCCTGCTCTGAGCCCGCCTCCAGACATGAAATACCACCTGTGTGACCGAGGGAAGAAGTTTTCGAAGCGGTGCAGAATACAGCAGTGTGCGTAGAGACTTATTGCCCATCAGTTGCCGCTCAACCGCATAGGTGCATGTCATTTTTAAACGTGGTCTCCAACACCCACCCTGCAAAGTACTCCCGTTAAAAAAGAATTGCTGCTGCAGGCAAATCTGGTGAAAGTTGATGCATTAAGGTTAATAAGTTACGTGCAAAGTCACCATCTGGAATTTATTATGCACTGTTCAGGGGCTTTGCAGCGAAAAGTAATCTACATTACACAATATAGAGTGAAGCATAAACCATATTCGAAACATCCATTTTCATATATTTAATGTCCTAGTGTCTTACTAGAGCGACACAGTGGGTACTTCAGATAGAGCCTCGGTCTCTATCTGAATAATCAGAAGTCCCCAAGTACTGATCAGAGATCTGATGAGGAGGATAGCTCCGGTCCAGTCCTTGTGATCATGGTAAGTCTGTCCCTTTAGATCTTCAGGTGGAGAAATCAAGGGACTCCTGAAGAATCTGCCCAATGGTGTGTAATACATGGAGTTTGCTCTGTCCTGTAAACTACAGCATTTCTTTGGTTTCCATGGCTTTATGATTTGTCCATCGTTGGATTTGAAGATCGATATGTAAAGAACAGAAATTCAAATCTTGAAACTGTTGGAATTGATTATCTCTAGACGATCAATAAATACGTTTGATTAATGTTTTGCATTATTGATTTAACATTGATTAATTTACATCTGAATGAGTGCATGATGCCACTCTGATAATATACCAGGTTGTTTCATATTTGGATTTGATGCAACTTGACATGTCAGGACATCAGACCATAGCACCTTGAAACCTTTGATTGTACAGATTACGAAGAGGATTTAATATATATCAGTATTAAAGAAATTCATTGCTCACCAGCTGTTGCCATTTAACACATCCATTTTCGTCATTAAAAATGAACAGTCTATAAGATTTTAATTCATACATAGAAATGCGCGATTTTCAGGAAGGGGTGAGGCATGGATTTAAAGTACATACCTGATAGCATTTTACTCATGCGCTATGTTTTTTCTTTCAGACCATGTCGTCGATTAAAATTGAACATGTTGTCCATGAGAAGTATCGCATCGGCGAGTCCCCGGTCTGGGAGGAGAAGGAAGGCGCACTCCTGTATGTGGATATCACAGGGCAGAAAGTCTGTCGCTGGAACCCAAAAACCAACCAAGTGCAGACCATAGAAGTGGGTAAGTTTATGTTGACCATTCATAAAAGCCAATGGAATATATTTGAAACATCATCAATTGTTAATTTATTAGTCAAAGGAAGCATGGAAAGTCCTTTAGGAATACAAGGATATTAATTCCCTACATTGTTAGTTGGTCTTATGGTCATGTTAGGGAGACTCATTTCGGGGTACCTAAAATTAGATAAAATGGTATAAGAAGCAACCAAGAGACAGAAGGTTGCACTAGCAAACAGGGTCAATTGAATCTTATTCACGTTTAATAGCATCAATCAATGTTTTTTGAAGACATCCTCTCTTTTGATGCTCATTGCTCTCCACCATCAAGAAAACAAGCTATGGAGTGCCTGAAAGGTAATATCACAGTTTGCCATTTGGATTGGAACTTTGTCGACTAAACAGAAAGGGGTAATCCACACAGCAAAGATGTGATCAGACACAAAACAACTCTAAATCACACTCAAACCCTCTCAAAAACAGGTTCCTTATATGGTAATTAAGATACATACCTACTTGATTATTTAAAAAAAAAAAAAAAAGCATACGTACCTTTACCATGTCACTTGTAAAAAACATGAAGGTTGTAAGGCAATAATGTTTCACCTTTCTCGTATGTATTCACAAGAAGCTTTCTGCCAAAAGAGATCAGACACATCACAAAGTCATACATGGTACATATCTAGGCAACTATGTATTCAGGCAGGAATGAAGTTTATAACATATTTATAATTATTGCAGGTTACTGTCTACTTAGGCATATTAGTCAATATTTTACAATGGCTAAACAAATGCAATCCCAGAAATAGCACCGCCTTTAACCAAGGGTATTCCAATATGGTGAAGTGCCACCTTACTAAAACTAACCACTTTTTCTTCAAGAAAGTGAAAAAGTAAATGTATGACTTGATATCCTCCAAGAATGAGAGATTGATCACCCAGTGGAAGAAATATGATCCCCATTAGTAAAAACCAAATCCCAGGGAATCAACACTTTCTAAGAGAAGCAAATATATTATTCTTGGATTATTAACGTCTTCACATAGGAAATACATTTTATACTATTTCCACATGGATGTGATGGCTATAAGTCCTATATGTTTTATTATAAGAAAAGCATATTAACACAAAAGAAATCTTAAACATCTTATAAGAGGTTATCATATTGGATGGACTCATAAAGGCGGTCAAACTACTAAGAAGAAGAACAAAAAGCATTACCCCACATTTAGGCATACCCATCTCACTTAGGGCCACACAGTAAAGTATACAAATATGCGATGGATGGAATGCTTGCATTAATCTCACCCACTGGTAGTTACTCTGGCTGCATCCCAATCCTTTGTTTTCTTGCACCCCATGCCACTTCAGTTTGAACTCAGTCATACGCAAATCAGTTTTGACTTAGCTCCAATGGAAACAGTCCAGCCTGAACTGCCAGGCCTGGTCCTTCCTGAACCAGAATACAAGAAACCCAGGACCACGTTTACCTTATTTAGGGCCATCAGCCAGTTAGAATTTGGTTTCATTGACAGAGTACCCAGGACCCACATATGGGCATCCCTGTGCCACTTAGTGCGGCACACTAAAGTATACAAAAAAGTGATGGATTGAATACTTGATTTAATCTCAGCCACTGGTAATTACTCAGCCACATCCCAAACCATTGTTATTTTGCACACCATGCCACCTTTTGGACCCAGACAAAAGCAATTCAGTCTTCACCCTAATGCAGTTGGAACAGTTCACCCAAACTGCCTGGCCAGGTTCTCAGTGAACCACAGCACAAGCAGCCCAGGACCAGTTTCACCTTAGTTATCAGAAATCTGGGCACTTCGAAGGACATGAATAAAACGGGAAACCTCAGAACAACCCATCGTGACCAAATGGTAAAAAGGAATTTGAAATAAGATGAACCAGTGCAGCACTCTAACTTCACAACCATTTTTTCTCGATGTTCAACAAGACCTCATGGTTGACAATGCCAATTGATGAAAAACAGTCCAGTTGTAGGAGAAAACAGGAACCCTAGGGACCTTGGCATTCAGCACCAAATTTCAAATTGAATACTAGATAATTTATAGAGTGTACTTTTTCCCTAAGAATGGATTTCATTAGAGCATCCTCAGGCCTTCACAGATACACAAAGATTGTGGCTTTGTGACATGAAGATGCCAGCTACACAAACACGTGTTGCCGACTTGTACTCTGTGTGTAACAAGGAGCATTATTTAATCTTAGCAATAATTTGTCCTTCGTTGCCTATTTCTGTGAGAGAAAATTTGGTGAGAACAATAGTTTTACTGCATTTTTAATTCTTGAACTAAAATTTATACATTTGGTAATGATTACATATCAGTCAAATATAATTAATTAGATTTATTCCCAATTTTGAAACTTTTTTGTATATAGTAGGTGTTTATACATAGGGTTCCACATTGTAACATTATGCTTTAAATAAAGATTGTTTTTAAAATGAGGATTGTTACTATATTGAATCTTCTGTCTGATATCTTTTACAAAAGCAGAGGTCTTTTGTAATTGGTGATGTGCAAGATCTTAAATATATTTTGGGTTCAATTAATAATATTGGTGTTTGATTTTGGTGTTGTGGCAGACATCCATTATGGTTACAGATTAATGGCAGCTATCTCCTGTAGCCACGGGTTGGGTACAAAATGTACAATGTATTGGTCAAAGCCTGGCCTCCGAAATATGACATATTTGCTACAACTAAAGCCGGGCTGCGCAAATAAGAAACATACGATCCAAACCTTTGCAGGCTCTGAATATTCAAAAGATTAGTCCACCCACTTAATCATCTGTCAGACTATCATCAGTCACATTTCTGGTGTTTGATATAGTAGAGATAGATTTAAAGGCAAGGAGCAGTGGAGAGCTTTAAAGGGAATGGTTACATTGTGGCAATGGTATTTCAAACATGAGGTGCTTTACATAGAGCAGTATGGCGGGAGAAGTGGCCTAGGCAAGGTTCCTGCGGGATGCATCTTCAGAGAGATCGGTCTCTTGGACTCCTTCGACTGATCCTGCAATGAACAGACCCTGATCCATAAAAGTGTGGGCCAAATTTATAAGGCCCTTACGCCGCCATTGCGTCACTTTTTGTGACGCTGTGGCGGAGTATAAAATGCGCCACACTGCGCCATATTTACAAAGTGAAGCATCTAGGCAGATGCGTCACTTTGCAAACCTCTGCTCTACATTATACCTGTGACAGGTAAATGTATGCAGGGTGGGCGTTCCGGTGCAGAAAAGGCTCGTGGGAGTGTCATAGTGAAAGTTATGAGATTTCACTGCAACACTTCTATGACCCTTTTCTGCGCCAGAACGCCCTCCCTGCATTTGTAAACCCCTGCGCTACATTATACCTGTGACAGGTAAATGTATGCAGGGTGGGTGTTTCGGCACAGAAAAGGCTCGTAGAAGTGTCGCAGTGAAATCTATGAGATTTCACTGCAACACTTCTACGACGCCACTGCATCTAATCCATACGCCTGCCTCACAGCAGGTGTAAGGAGTGACGCAGGCCCTTTCACATGGGGCTTTCCCCATGTGAAAGGACACATTGCTGGAGCTGGGTCTGTTTTCGGACACATCCCAGCAATGCGGCACTTTTGCCCCTACAGATATGTCAGGAATACTGTCGAATCTGTAAACCCTTGCAACATGGAGCACCATACATTAAATAGGGCACATCCATGGTGTCGCAAGGCGGGAGCACTGAAAAGTATTGCATCGCTGTTTTCATGCAGCGATGCAACACTTTTCATAAATGAGGCCGTGTGTGTTTCCTTCAGAGTGCTAGAGGATCTGGGAAGTGTGTTTAATAGTGTCTGTGCTGCCCATGCATTTAATAGTATCTATGCTCTGGAAAAGTGAGAAAGCAAAACAGGTGAAAATAAAACATGCCTTACTCCCTGGCATGAGCCGTTCACAAGAGAGGGCTCACTAACAAAGGGAGAAAATACGTGTAGAATTGATGCACTTCGATAACACAGCAAAGTACATCCGTTAGCACCAGGATCTTCACCCCCTGGCTGCGGCCGGAATTCTGCGCCTGTGCGGCACATTCCGATCACGGTCGTGGTCATGACGGCTCCCGGCCGTCATCAGCACACGCCCACCGTAACTGATGACGACCTGGGAGCCGTCATCAGCACCGAAGGGGTTAAAGAACAGAGAAAAGCGGTGCATACAGCACCTTTACCCAACCAGGAACCAAACGCCATGAATAACGTCTGCCAAGTTTCTGAATAGATCCGGATTTGTCATGTACCAAGTAAACATATATATATATAAATTATTTTCAAACATCTGTAGGCTCCCAGAGGTGTAGACAGGCTCTTAAGAGAAGTAGGAAAAACACAGCTATTCAATCCATTATGTATAAGGAAGGGTTCAATTATGCTGCGCTTTAATCACTCTTTTAATGATAACGTCTAGGTTAATAAACACAAGTAAAGCTTTATACCCAACACAAAAAAATATATGTGTGCAAACACCACGCTGCACCCGAACAGTGCAGCGATAACGAGCTTCCTGCATAAGACAGCCTACAAAAGAAAGATTCGGCTTCCTTGTCTGAGAAATATTTGTTGCACACAAATGCCAAACTGTTCCTTGAGTGGTCCAGAATAGCATTAGGCATACCGAGGGAAGTCTTCTGGAGAGGAGTTGGCCTAACGTCTAGGGCAGTCGACCCCGAATCTGGAGAACCGGGTTCCAGTCTCGACAATGACGCTGAACATCCTGTGATTCTGGGCAAATCACTTAATCTCCCTGTGCCTAACAAAAATTAATGTGTCCTCATGTAACGCAACTGGTGCTATGTAAAGCGCTCTGATACCCGACTCGGGTCAAGTTCGCGCTATATAAAACTCCGTAAAATAAATAAAAATTGTACAACAGGAAAAATCAATCACATACACCTAGAACCTAATTTCTGATTACATCATTGAAAACATTATGTGGGAAATATGTATGGCATGAAATTCAGTTTGCCGATGTGAAGACAGAATGCACAGAATATAGAGTTAAGAACATCACTCCCTTTAAACTTGATCAAGGCTAAGAAATATACTGTATCAAAAGATCTCCAGAAATGTGTATGTGTGCTTAAGCTAGCTGTCCTTCATACCCTTGTTCCGCAGTGGAAGATACCCTTGATAGGTCAGTATAACAGAGGAGTTGGGGAGTATGCAGGCTGCTATTCTGGGCGAGTGTCTTCTAGGCCCGCCCGCCCACCCATAGCCAACTGGCCAATCTCTTAGTGCGGCACTGGAATATAACCTAGGAAGGACTCACCAATGCCCCCTCTTAATATGCACATGAGGTGGCACATTTCTCACGGTGAACCAAATGTCCTGCATCCACTGAACTCTAAACAAGTCTTAACGTTTTGTTTATTATAAGAAGCTGGTAATTCTATCCATGTCATATGCAAAATACATTATTGTACTCTGTAATACTTACTCAACATTACTTACTTGCAAGGTACCTGTTAGGCCATCATAGGATTGCTACTGTGCCTGACATACCAAAGTCTGACTCTATGAACCAAGAGCATAGATATCTTTCCTACTAGAAAATATGTTAATTTGATGATATATATTTTTATACGCACCGCTATTGGCTTAGCTTATACTGCATTGCGTAATGACGCTGTATGTTTTCTCTTACTCTATCTGTAGATGCTCCCATTGGCTCAGTGGCCCTTCGAAAGTCCGGCGGATATGTTGTCGCTTTGGGGAGGCGGTTTGGCAGTATCAGCTGGGAAGACCATTCCATAACCACCCTTGCCAACATTGACGAGGATAAACCCAACAACAGGTTCAATGACGGGAAAGTTGACCCCATGGGAAGGTTTTTTGCAGGTACAGTTCAGATATAGCGCTGTGCTTTGTCATGATTGCTTTGTTGATGCAGTTATGCAAATGGACCTATACATTGTGTTGTTATACACAAAGAGATGCAGTTCCAAAAAGATAACATCTACCTTTATTACGGTCTACCACTTTGCATCTACAGTGACAACATTTTAACCAAGACCAATCTCAATACAAGTAACTTCATGTTTGTGTTCATGTCGTGGGTTCTTCGAAAAGTAGATAATCACGATTTAGCACTCAATTCCGGGAGAGGATGTAGTCCCAAACCTATTGGAAATGAAGCAGTTACATTTTCCCCCCACCACACTTGCTTATAGTTCTTCACCTATCTGTCATTCAATTTGTATTAAGAAATGTGTTGTTTGTACGACTGTTTCAGCTTTTGTGGTGTAACCACTTTGGCTACCATATGATGCCTTAAAAACTCCAATGGTGGATTTTTTTGTGTTGCTTATCCCTATTTAAATCCATGGTGTGGTGCCTTGCCTAGACGACTTGCACCACAGGATTACCAAACACCTGCACTCACAATGTATGTCCCTCTTTCATCTGTTTATTGCTGACAACCGCACTAAGTACAAAACTTCAGGTATTCATATTTTTTATATGCACACACCTGATAACAGTAAAATCTACGTTGAAGATAGAGGCCTGTTCTCCTGAAAGCCTAAGCTGTCCATCCATAACATTTCTTTCAGACCAAAAACTGAGCAAAGTGACTACTCTTGTCAGGAATATCCTGGGAAATGGCCCCCAGCAAACTGTTTCATTTGTATTCTTGCTGTTTCATTGAAGCCATTACTAGCTTTCATTGAATCCTGTCTTGATGATCTGGGTTTAGCTAGGCATTCCACACCCCCCCATATTTGATTCCAAGACTACAACCCAAATATGTGTTGGCGTATTCTGCTGTACCAAATTTACACCTACCTTTATTTCCCTTCACCCCTTGGTAGTCAACTTGTCATGTAAACCCCATCCTGATGATCTGACTCTACATTCCTTCGTGACTTTGACTCCTGGCTTTCATATCACCTTTTCTATGCCTCCCTATCTAAGGTTGGTTGTACGTAAGCATCATTGCGTCTCATCTGTAATCTTATGCACCTACTGTACACCACTCTTACACTTGAAGTGACCTTGTGTACTCTCAACAAAAATGTAAACAAGATAAATAAATTGCCCTCCTTTCAACTTTGCTGAATTCGTTCTACTTCTGTGGTCTAAGATCAATGGCTGGGCAGTGGTAGAGAGGAGTGTTGTAACATGCTTTCGATGGGCAGGCCGCTTATCATAGATGCTTAGGCTGTGTGGGCTCTAATCTGGCGTCCTGAGTTGTTGACTCACCTTACTTATGACCAGTCTTCTAGAACCCTATGATGGCTGGTAGCAGGAGGACTCCTGCGATGACAGTTGTGGACGAGGTAGAATAAACCATAATCTGAACTTTTCCGCCCCGTCCTGTGTTAACAATAATAATAATAATAAGGGAGCTTATAAAGCACCTGGTTACGCACACCGGCGTGTCCCCGCGCTGTAGTGAGTGAGAAGCCCCACGCCTCCTTCTGTACTTCGAGCCCCCCCTGCCCCTACACTGCTACAAGCGGCCATGAGAATTATTGACGGAACAGATGTGTTTTGAGCTTTCTTCTGAACCTGACCTCCGAGGGTTCCAGGTGGAGCTCACATGGGAGTTTATTCCAGCTCCTTGCTGCCAGGAGCCTGAAGGATCTGCCACCCATGCTGGCTTTTTTGATTTTAGGGATCACCAGCAGGCCAGTTCCCGTAGACCTGAGGGAGCGGACAGGCCTATAGGTAGTGATTAAAGTCTGCAGGGGCCTAGGTCCATTACCCTGAATGATCCGATGGCACGTGCATAAGGCCTTAAACACAATTCTCTTCCTGACAGGAAGCCAGTGAAGAGCCTCCAAGGCCGCTTTAGAGGCTGCTCTTCTTGGAAGCCTCAAGACCAGCCGGGCGGCTGCATTTTGCAGCACCTGCAAACGGTCAAGGCTCTGTTCTCTGTATACATCTCATTTGGCAACGAGCTGCGAAAATCAGACCCTTCAACCTCAACACAGCTACAGCTGTGATTTCAAGAGTTTAGCAGTCGGTGGGATCTTCAAGGGCCAGAGTCATCTTCTGATCGCACTGAAAAGAACCTGCCAGCATCTGGATGCGGTGTGAACATTGGGGCCATTGCCTGTGCTGTTCGATTGCATCTGCCGACTGTGAGGAGACCCCGGTTGCATAATACAGCAGAACATGTCTTACAACGTGACATCAGCCCCAAATGTAAAACGATTAGCATTTGCACTCGAGGGCTGTATACAGGGCTTTAAGTGGGCCGGGTTTCACGGCGTAACAAAAAGTGAGGGGGCCTCCCTGCACGGTACTTAGGGGGCCCCCTCTGGGCTCAATCAGGAGCTCTCCCAGCCAGAGTTCAGTGCCGAGGAGGCCCCTTGGAGCTAGGGCCCCCCCCCGCACCGCGTGGGCTGCGGGGGCCTGTGTTAGGCCCCGGGGTTTTAGCATCGGCAGTTTTTTAAAGGGGGCCTCGAAACGGGTCTCTATCGGGCTCTGTTTTGTGCCCTGGCACAGGCAGTCTGTTTTTTTCCGGACTGCAGTAACAGCAGGAACATCGATGTGTGCTGCTCACTTCTCACTAGTGGAGAAGTGACGGCAAAAGCGGAAGTGAAATCCTTTAAAGAGAGTCATTTTCTCTCTCGATTTCCCTTCTCTTTTTTAAACTCAGGAGCAGCAACATTGTTGTGGTGTCCACAGGGCTTTAAGTGGAAGCTTTTTCAATATTATATACAAGCCATAGTTGGTGCTTATTTATCTTATACAGCTAACAACCATTGACAAAGCCAATAGTCCTGACTTCTTGTAGGTATGTTACTTGTTGAATCATATATCTAGATGCAATGACAGAAACAGCAAAATACAAGTCAGGCGGCACCCTATGCTAAGCACAGATTTTAAGCTCACGTGTTTAAGCCACACCCTTAATTACACTGGCCACGCCCCTTATGGAGACCCTCCATTTTTTTCATCCCACTTAAAGCCATGGGTGTATACATAGCGTTCCAGCCAGGTTAGACTTCAGCGTAGCACTGGTTCAAATATCAAGCAAGGATGCTTTCATTCCAATAGTAATGGAGTTACGTCATCATGTGACAGGCTTTCATACCTTTGTTCCAGGGACACAGTGACATTTAAAATCCCCTGCGTGACTATGGACGTCGATTCACAAAATGTCTGGGGAAGCAGAAGTGACATCATGTGGCCTTTGACTCTGTGACAACACAGAAAGTGACATCACCACACATTTATTTAACCATGAATCTTACACACCACTGAGAGAGGGTTCTACTCTGGTCTCACACACATACCGAACACAGAAACACTTCCCACGTTAGGCGCATGGCTATTGACCACTGTTTCAATCAAGCACTCCCACACTGCGTAGCATACTATCCATCCACTAATCTGCTTCGGCTTCTCATCAGGTATACAAAACACTATGCAATTTCAATTACAATAAAATGTTGCTTAACCTACATTAAAATTACAAAATTGAGTTATAACCCATCCACAGAACGTCCACACATTATGATGTTTAATTTGCCTTTTCTTGCGCATTGCATAATTTGATTTTCCATTGCCATATAATGTCAACGACTTCGCATAGAAGGTATTAAAGCCTCACAAATGAGCAAACTAAAAATACGAAAACATCACAAATACGCAAAGTGAAAATTTGGCAATTACATAGCGCTGAAGGAGGCAACATAAATGAACAGTAGAGTAAATGGGAAAAGTAAAAAGAAAGCAGTAACTGTCAATTTCTTCAATACTGGAACAAAGTGGTGAACAAATAATATACTCTGAAACGTTTGGCAGCACAGCTCACAGGCCCCACAATGGCAGCAAGGCTCCAGCAGAACTGGAAAACCAGGAAAACCTACTGAAGATTCACATCCTTCTGATTCTTACCTTTTATACTAAAAAGGAGTGGAGAAAAACATTGAAATCTCTAGTCTACAGGACAAACACACAGAGTTCAATTTAGAGGAACTTTGGGCTGACAAATTGAAACAGTATCAAGTTTCAACTGTTTCCTATTGCACAGCCACTTGCAGGCTGGATCACCTTCTTATTTTTTCTTTTTTTTACATAAACGAGAATGAAATCGAGCGAGTGTACATTTGTTTTCTGCACTCAGAGTCCAACTCATTTGTGACTGGTGCTGCCTTGGAGACCTCGGAAGACATGGGTCGCAAGAGCAATGCCAGGGGTAGCAAGGGTCAATAGGGCCCATACGATTATAATCCGGGAAAATTACGGGTTGGGTGTTGCAAATCTTGAGGCTTAGATTAAAAGATTGTAGACCATCCAATCTTACTAGCATGTAGGATAGCACTGATAAAAACAGTAATTCTCCTAAAATTCTGTACCCTGCAAAATTCTTGTAACCACTGGCGACCCTCAACTGATGTCCATATGCGTGACGTGCTCAAGTGTCATTGGAAACTAAGCTGAATGCTGGGAACTTTGGTGTGTTAAAGCAAACTTGATCCGAGGAGCAGTGCGATTTTTGGAGTGGCTCTTGGTCGCAAACTGAGCAGTCTCAGAAGAAAAGTGTGTCTGAGGTATTGGTATCTATGGGTAAAATCTGAAGACGGTGACCGGTGTTTACGGCTGGCCTACAGTTATGGGTTTAGATTTATTTCTATAGCCTTCTGTCTACTTTGGCATTACATTATATAGAAAACAAGCAACTACTTTTTTGTTTTCCTCACACGTTTGAGCTCAATTACAGTGCAGTATATTTATTTTCCAGAGGAAAATTCTGCTGCAACCACACTGATCTGTGGATTTGAGTTCTACCGAATGCGACCAAGCTTGTCTCATACAAATAGCTGAAATTGTTCTTTAAGTTAGTAATAATTACATCTGGAGAGTAGTATGCAGAGTGTAACTTCTCTTTTCTTTCTTAAGCTTTCTGGGGAGGATGTATTACGATGTGAAAGAGTAAACAAGCATTGGCATAGCCAATAGGTCTCGCCTTTGGGACCTTATAAGTGTTTAGCCATGCAACAGTTAATGTTGTTGCAGTAAGGATATTATACTGCATAACTAAATACTTATAAGGTCCCAATGGCGAGACCTATTGGCTATGCCAATGCTTCAACAAGGCCCACTGACTAATCTACACCCAGCTCCCTGTCTCTTGAAGCACCTTCCAACCCTGTTAGACCTCCATTTCCATAGGTATCAGTACTTGGGGCTGTAGGAATAGTTAGCCATCACAACATTGTCCCTAAATAATGAGCACTACTAGGCGGGACTCAATATGTATCATTTGCAGCCATGTTTGCTTCTAAACATTTTACCTTCATTGAATTTTAAGCAGGTGAAATGCTTAAATGAAAAACTCATGAATCATGCTATCACTACAGCTGTGTTTTTTTATGCATTTGGTAACTTCATGAAGAATAACAGAACTCTTATAATCAGGCCCTTTATGTCATGCTGACATAAAGGGCGCTCAACTATTTACTTTTATTTGTGATTCATAGACTTATGACATTCTGTGAAATTGCTGCGTTTTGGCATTTACCACTCTATGATTTTCCATATACCACTTTTTACACTTGACATGAGTATTTAGATATAAACTCTGTAAAGTGTTCCTCATCCTGAGCTCTCTTTATGTCTCCCAAATTATATCAGATGTTTTCAAGCTCCTTTGCAAGTGTGTCCTCCTAAAGTTCTTGTACTATACTAACTAGAAGACAAGCTTATGCCTTGAGGGGAGGCTACCTTGGCCTTAAACTCCTCTAAACAGTCCTCTTAACATCGCCTGTGCTGGCCTACCATGTGACCATGTCCTATTATTGTACCCAAAACCATCTGAAAATGAGGTTGAGTGAGTCTGAAATCAAAGGCATCGCGTACTCGCTGTATTTTATTTTCAGTTAATCCACTTAAAGTTTTCAAACTGTGAAGTATGTGGATTTCAAGTTGAATCTATATCCCGAAGCAATGACAGCTCTCTTTGTGAGAGGTGTTGAATAGCCTTTCAGAGGCAGTGACCATTAGCACCGCATAGAAAGTAACTACTAAAAGTGTTATGATAGCATTAGTCACTACATATTTGTTTTTATATAGCGTTTAATACCAAAATGGTTGACATCTTCAAGCATTTTATTTAACAGGTGCTACTTTTACTCAATGTACTGCTTCTCAAAATACAGACTTGGGATTGCAATTGTAAGTTGCTTCACTAAGTATTCACATGTTTAAGCCAAGTTCTTAATTACGTAGGCCACGCCCCTTTTAGAGACAATAATGTTTTCTATCTCAGTTAAAGCACTGTGGTCCACAATAGGCTGATGCCTACAGATCTCATAGACTAAACTTAAAATTGTGATGTAAAGCTGTGGAGTCAAATCTAAAACTTGTGGAGCAGAAAGGAGGAGTGACCACTTTGCTTCTCCATGACACTTACTCTGCTGTGTCTCTGGAATGGCAGGAGCACAACTGCTGTACGTATCAGAGGCAAGGGTCTTGCACTTCTGCAAAAGAAAGTCGAGAGACTGACCTCAAATGGCTTTTAAAACCTTCAATTACTTGAAATAATATGCAGTATCTGGGTTAGGTAATATTAACAAACGCAATGGAATCTACTTTAGGTTCCAATGCCCACTGCACAGCCACGTCAGTGAGTGATTGAATCAAATCAATTACATTTCTCAGTTTAATCTTCTTATTAATTAATGTCACCTTTATTGTAGCGAAGAAGTCAAGCATGAAAGAACTATGAGTACTTTGATGTGCATTTCACCACTCACCTAGGTAATATTAACACATTTGCGGGACTTTCAAGAAAGAAACTGTAGATGAAGAGCCTCATTTTAACGCTCAGTTGCATGACTCTTCATATAACACTTTGATATGTGAGGGGGCATGTTTCTAAAGCAAAAGACTGCAAAATAAATCACCTCAAGGCACTTAAAATCATGTAATGTGTTTATTTACTGCTCATTGGTGGCTTCTTATCGAGGGCAGCGGAAAGGGAAGTCTGCTACAGCACTGCAAGCTGCTGCCCGCGTCATGGCATAGCTGCCTCACGAGAAGCCACGTTCAGACAAGGCGCCTGCGCCTCCGTCATCTTGGCTAGGACTGATTTGCAAGCACAGCCCTCCAGTGAGCAGACAGCCCTCTGGATCCGTGACCAGACTCCCAGGGCCAGGCGTCTGACTGCCTCGCACTCTTTCATGTTCTGTGACAACTGAGGCGCGTAGTGTCTGGGATAACTGGACAGATTTGAAAAAGTGGGAAGGAAGAGGTTGCGTAGCACAAGCTTTAAAGTCAGAACAAAGAGAGCTGGGATCACAGAGAGCAAGGTGATGACGGTGACACTAACTCACTGCCAGGCCTTGTTTGCCACACAGCGCTGCATGCTGGGATTTGTGGCACAGCTTCTAGGAGATAGAATAGAGAAAAGAAAAAACAAGCACGCGCCTCCCGAGAGTGGTGCGGGCACGGTTGGGAGAGAAGTCTGCTCTTTTTCAAAGCACATACTCGTGCTTGTGGCGCGCCGCTGCGCACTCCCACAAGGCGTATGCCGCCATAAGCCCGAGTATGTGCTTTGAAAAAGATCTGCACGACGGCTAAAGGTCTCCCAAGCAGCGCATGCGCGCTGCGTAGGCGAGACGTAAAAAAGTGTATCTGAACTATTTTCAAGTTTGTGGTACAAACTTAAGTGCGGAAAGAAACCTTGCATTGTTGACTCTTTGTCTTTGAGCTGTAGGACAGGAAGTTCGGAAGACTCTAGTTGACCTTGGTCATGAATAGGGCCTTGACTTGAATGAATCAAAAGTTGTACTATGGTCAGCACTATTTTAGAACGATTTCATTTTGGAAAAAAATGTAAATGCAGGATGAGACTGTGGAGGAGTACATTACAACTTTGAGGAAGCTGTTTGTTACTTGTACATTTTTTGCACTAAATGTGGAAAGAATTAGAAACCAATTTGTTTCTCACTGCTGTTTGGAAAAGATCCGAGACAAACTCTGGCTCAAAGACGAACCTCTTCTGTGTGATGTCATTGCCACAGCAAAAAAAGGGGGTAACCTATGCTGAACTGTGTGGAGAATTGAACTGTGTGGATAAGAAAAGTGTGGACGTGAGTGCTAGTGAATAAAGGAGGCCGTGGAACTGAGCAAAAAACCTGGTCATTTCAAAGGAATTATTTTCGATATGGTATACAAGATCAGTTAGCAAACTTTAAGGGATGTTCGACCCTGACCGCTGTAAGTAATTGACGTGTTTGAAGTGGACATTAAAAAAAATGCTGTAGAAGTGTTCGAAAAGTAAAAAGGGAGGTCAGATAGGTGAGCAAAGAAGTTGTGATACAAGTAAGTGAGTGGTGTGTAGGTAATGCCAGTGACAAAGTGAGGATTGAGAATGTGGAGGTGTATGTTATGCTAGATTTTTGTTCAAGACTGAGCATTTTTGTGCCACTCCAAGCATAAAAAAAGTTGCACAAACGAAAAGTAACATTTAGAGGAATTGATATTTGTCCTCGGAGAAGATGGGCAACTGACCAAAATGATAGGGTTTTTTAAAAAACTCCCATTGAGTACTAAAGTCACTTTACTCAGGGAAACGTTTATGTTGCTGTTACTGATGAGAACGTGCTAGGGTAGCCGTACCACAAAGATTTAGGGGTCTTCCTGGACTAAAAAGGCAAACATCGAGTGTGTGTGCATCAGTGATGGAGGACTGTGAGGATTTTCCAAATCAGAACCCAGGGTTTTGCGTCAGAAGTTGAGGTATCTCTCAAATCATGCTCATCAGATTAAGTGGAACTGTGCCTATTGTAGCCAAGGCTAGAATGATACCATTTAATGTGCAGGAAGCAAACTGTGAAGGGATAGGTGGCTAGATTGTCTGATGAAAGGATGATTGTGCCTTTAGAAGCGACCAAATGGTTGGCCCCAATTGTGGTAGCACACAAGGGTGGCAGCAAGGAGTATTACAGTGCTGACAGTTGTAATTTACCATGGGGGATGATGTTGAATAAAACATGCTATGAACTTTTCCATCCTGTGTTGATCTATGTTCTCTGCATACGTCACAGCTAACATTACGGATCATATGACATTACTGGTGCCTTTGTTGTTTACCATAAATCATAGTCGTCTAATATCGCTAGCATTGTCCCGCTGTACAGGTGGTCCATGACAATTTGAACCATTATGCATCGTTTCTGTCAAGTGTACAGTAAAGGTTTTGGCACTCGGTGTCACAGACTTAGTATTGGATTGTTGGGTAGAAGCCGTTTTTCAGAATTTCTTTTCCCTTTTCCTCACCCTCATTCAGATGGCTGTCTTAGCTCTTAATAGTTCTATCCCCATCTCCCAGCTCTGGGCCTTTGGTCTGGCCACCCCTGGGATGCTCCCTTGAGTTTATTACTGTCGGAACTCCTTCATTTCTGTAGGAGCATTCTGAGTACCTCTCCCTATTGGCACGTAGGATGTGTGCTGGGGTATGGTAAGTGGTGTCAGCTGTGGCTTGGCGTGCTCCCTAACTGGATTGCATGAATGTTCGTGTTTTTGGGCACTCCCGCGCCTTTAAGATTTGTGGTGTTAGCAGTTTGCCATAGGCCCTTGTCAATTTCATGACTGTGTTCATTTTCCTCTCATTTCTCCACCACTTCCGCTTGGATCAATTTGGTTTGGTTTTAGAAGTGAAGATAAAAGTGAGAAATTCACCTCAAATGCTTGTGAATATCCACAAAGTTATGAATGTTTAGTTCACCTCATTTGCCTTATGTATCGGTGAACACTTCTTTAACCCTTCCTTTGGAACGTCCACACATGTCGATGGCACTCAAATACACCTAGATCAGAGGTCTTCGAACTTTTTTGCTCTGAGCCCCCCTTAAGCAAAATGTTCTGAGGTCGGGCCCCCCTCCAAAACTTTTTGTATGGATTGGGGGAGCGGGAGGGACATGGCTATGTTCAGGGGCAGGCACCCTCCCCCGCAAACAATCAATCACAGAGCTAAATAAACCATATTTACAATACTTGTGCCTCAGTAGGTACTGGTACTCTAACAAAACAATGGCACTCCTAGGTACCATTCAGAAAAAAATTCAAATACTCAAAGACCTAATTAGCCGCCACATGCAATTAATGCTGTCCACAATGATTCACGAATATGTCCACCATATGAGTTTTTGAGAAAATGTATCAATTTCCTTAGTGCACAATAACAGACACATGAAACACTTGATTCACTGAACATAATAAAAAATGAGCAAAGTGTCCCCACTGAAACAGAACCACAAGGGAAAGAAAACAACATCTTTTGACGTCTGCAACTTTAACAAGCAAACTAACAACATGGGGACATTGAAACAAACATTAAGGACAGTAGACTACTAAAGATGATTTCCTGTAGTTGTTCCTTTTGAGAAACATATGTACAGGAGTATTCTGCATGGAAATCTATCTGGATTTTCCCCACATTCACTCATTTATTCCCCTGTTGCTCTCCTGGTGTACATCTGACATACCTACCAACCGTCTACCATTTTTGATTTCCATAACCTCTTGCAATTTTCTATTTGCCTTTTCCATTCATAGCATGTTCAATTCATCTTACTATTCTACCTCACGCCTCATCTTTTTCCACCTAAACCTCTGTCCACCTTCTTCCTCTTCCTGTCTTCATAGACCTCCACCCTCCTAACTCCTTAACACCCCAACTAATTCTAATAATGTAGAATTACGAGCACTTTGATCCTTAAACAATCACTCCACTACAGACCCAAAAAGTAAATAACAAACATTACAATTTATGACGCCAATAGCTTTAACTTTTTCAAATGACAGACCTTTACTGTGAAAACACAAAACACTTACTTACATCGGTTCTCGTGTGTATGTAATGCGAACACCTGACAAAAACTCCCATGTAGCAGCACCTGCCTGCATGTGGCTCCTCTCTGTATACAAATGATACCAGTTATAATCCTCATTTAAGCTGTTTTACTATTTGAGTGGTGCCTGAACCCTGTATCGAGAGGGCTTCTGTCTATCACATTTCTGTATTCATAGCTTGACTGACATTGCTCAACATTCTGTCCCAACAGCTTGCAAGACTGGTCACTGCTATATGGTCCGCAACTGGAAATGCAATGCATACAATGGTATACATTACAGTGTTACCAGGGCAGAGGCCTTTGACTGAACCACGGCACACGCCTGCGATAAAATCTGTGGGCCTCAGAGCCATTGGAGATGACTTGATAAGTGGCACGCACTGCATACACTGTGCCTCGCGCTCACCAGATTTCTTTTTAGGCAACCTCCTTGACCCTGCCAGCACATTTACTGACCCCTGCCCTCACTGTACTCCGGAATAAACGAAGACAGACTGGAAATGCGTCAATTAAAGGTCGCCGCACTTCCAGGCCATCTTCATTACATGCAGAAGTATTCGCGCCCCCTTGGGAACCCATCCACATCCCCCCCCAAGGGGCGCGCCCCACAGTTTGAAGACCACTGACCTAGATGATAACGCCACATGTGCAACACACATGTGTAACTTACATGTTTATGCTTTTGTGAATCACTGCTAATTCAGTCATGTGTCATAAGCAAGGACACAGCTTTAGAAATTGGTTCCTATCGTTTTAAAATATTTTTGAGTATTATATTAGCATGTTTAGCATTTGTGTGCTTGTTTGAAATATGTTTCATAGATCTTATTTGAATTTGTTTTTTTTATTTGACTAGTTAGTCTGATTATTGTAGGTCCTATGTACGTAATGATTTCAAAAGCACTAACATTGTACTAACTGGGGTAGATTCATAAAGCTTTTCTTGTGTGAATAAGTGTAACTTATTCCCAGAAATTCAGGAGTCCATCACTCCGAAGTCAGCAGTAAATCAACTTACTCTCAGAAAATAACGAGTGGATGGGATCCTAGATCTCTGATAGACTCCAAACCATTTTTAGTCAGTAATCCATTGTGTTCTTTTTTTCAGGTACAATGTCACAGGAGATCCGACCGGCTGTGGTTGAGAGAAACCAGGGATCCCTCTACACCCTGTTCGCCGATCATTCAGTGGTGAAAAACTTTGACCAAGTGGACATTTCCAATGGATTGGATTGGTCCCTTGATCATAAGACCTTCTTTTACATAGACAGCCTTTCCTACAACGTGGATGCCTTTGACTACGATGTAACAACCGCCAAGATTTGTATGCAATTTTCTTATAAAGAGAGCCTTGTAAATTAATTTTAGAAGACGTTAACGTATATATCATGTTAGAGACTAAGATTGATATTCAAAATTGCCTTGACGTGGTCATCAAATACTGAGGTGGGGAGTGCTTACCTGCAGGCATGGACACCCTTAGTTTATAGCTTTGGAACCTGACTGGGTTTACTTACCACTTTATGATTTCAAAGGTGATAAACAGAGTACTATGATGTTGGGAATTAACAGAACCATTGTTATTACAATACATAGAATATGATTGTTATAATATTGTCTAAGACAAATATTGTTCGGCAATGACGCTGAACATCCAGTGATTCTGGGCAAATCACTGAATCTCCCCGTGCCTAACAAACATGAATGTGTCTCAAGTAATGCAACTGGTGCTATGTAAGGCTCTCTGATACCCGATTCGGTTCAAGTTCGCTCTATATAAAACTCTGTAAAAAAAAAAAAAGTATCAAAAATATTGTTACAAAAATATCACCCTATTTGAGTTAATAATAGAAAATCTAATCCCAAAGGAAGTTTTGTAAATGATATTTAAGATACAGTATTTAGGCACGTAAGGGATACGATCACATGGCTGCAGCCTGCGCTCTGGGCTGATTTTTCAACCAGAAAGTGCTTCCTGGTCTGAACCGTACCTGTATCGTGCTTTCGAATCATGCCCAATCTTGGGCATTTTTACACTGTAAGGCCCATAGGTTTCAAGGGGTTGCATCGCTTTTGCACCATTTACCATTACTGGTAGACCCGGGAATACGCCAAAATGCTACGCCTTCCCAGGGGAGGTGTAACAAGGAGAAATATGTTTCTTTCTCCTTGTTCTTTCCTCTTTGTATGTGTGCTGCATTATGCAGCACACGTAGAAAGATGAAAATGCCTCAGGGAATTGTTGCTGTGCAGCTAGGTGCCCCTTCCTGCACAAAAGCAATCCTGCCTACAATGAAGTCACCCTTCCACCATGGTGCAAGAGTGCCTGCGCTGGTGCTAGGCAGCCCATTGTATTGCATTTTGTTTAAGGTGGTTTGCTGCACTGTCACTTAATGATAAATATGGCCCTAAGTTGGGGAATGAGCCCTTCTCCAGCCTTGCAATGCCTGTAGCTAGAACAGGTTAGGAATGGTCTCTTCATCCCACTGCACTGTCCATTAATAGAGACAGGGAGTGCAGAGTATTCAGGAAAGGAAAGTTAGAAAGAGAACAAGGAGATGGTGAGGGTGATAGGAGGCCAGGTAGGACTTAAATATACTGGAATGTTAAGAAGGAGGGTTTCCCTGTATGATTTCAAGGAAGGGAAGGAGAGAGGGAAGGGGTGTGGGAATGTGAAAGGACACTAGAGCCCTCATTACAAGTTGGTTAGAATTTGGTGGGGTACAAATACTATAACCCCAAGGAGAAGTTTCTCCCATATGTGGTAAATGCCCCCCTTTCTGAGGCTTCAACAAGAAAATGAGGCATGACCTGCAAAATTGGGCCCAGATTCACTAACACTTTGTCATGTTTTTGTCCCAAAAGTGATTCAAACCGGCCCAAATTGTTACATTGGGCTCTCCTTTCCAGCACAAAACTTGTTTAGCACTGGAAAGTAGCCCTAAGCAATGCAAAGTAGCACTGTGCAATACTTTGTGCTATTTTGCATCACAGGGCTTTACATTGGGTGGGCTTTGCAACCACCCAAGGTTTCTGATACAAAGCCTTAGCTACTAAAAAAAATATAAGAATAGTAAATCTATACCTCCCTCTATGCACTTACCTCCTCAATGTTTTGGGTTATGATATTTTGGTAATGATATTGTGACCACTTGATATTCCTTCTTCGATATTCCAGAATACAGTCAAAGGAAGAGTTTTGCTTAAACTATAGTTCACATTGAGCTATGCAGACCAGTATGAATACAGAACTGTTGTCACAGAAAAATAAGTATCAGTGATCGAGCCTACTTTGATATGCGTGGAATATATAGTACGTACACTTTGATTGAAATGCTGATCTCTTAATTCTCATCGGCAGCAAACCGCCGACATATGTACAAGCTGGAGAAGGATGAAGGCATCCCTGACGGCATGTGCATCGACACGGAGGGCAAACTCTGGGTTGCCTGCTACAGTGGAGGAAGAGTCATACGGTTAGATCCTGAGACAGGTATGTGCTCATTAAAGAGAAGCCAAATCATGGTTTAAGATAGATGTTCAAATTACTATATAAAGGGCCACGTGATATGTTGTTGTATGTAAATAATGTATTATCTTCAGGCTGTGAGAAAAAGCCAAAGTTTAATACAACCAATGGAGGAACGCAAACTCAAATTCACACATTGATACAATACTTCACTAAAAAATTACGCATTGATACAATTCTTCGCTAAAAATAAAAGTAATGCATATGTCACTCAAAATGAATAGCAAATCAGCACCATAGGGACTTTTCCAAAGTTGAACCATCTTCTCCTTTAGTAGTGGTTAAAATTGCCTAAAAAGGTTAATTGATTCGATTGCTTAGGATATGCTGAGTAGGCTCAAGGCCGACACCCCCTGTAGTTATAAAATGTACAAGAATTAATATTTTTGATAAAGATTGGACACATTGTTTGATGCCAGTGTTAACAGCTTTAGCTTGCTGTGCGAGGTCTGCGAAGGCTTGTATTTAATTCGCTTCTTACTCTAACTGTTGAGAACAACTGACGTCTTTGTAGGTAGGTACAAAAACATCTTTCCCTTAGCACAGCCAGTTTTCAGTAGACTTATTCCACTGTGCATCCATGGACACCACTTCATCACAACAACAGGAATAGGAGAGGTCATATCATGCACACTTTGACCCACTGATGACATCAGAAGGTTGACTTCTTGTGCCATTATTAGCTCCTCAGCAGCCTGCTATCTGCTGCTTAGTGGCTAGCATAAGGAAAGGGAGTGGAATTGCATTTATATTGCGCTTACTACCCCTGACAAAGCGTCTAATGTGTATCTATTAGTGAGTTTTTTTAATGTGGGCGTGTGGCGGTGTGTGTGTGTGTGTGTGTGTGTGTGAATGCATGAGTGTGAGTGTGAGTGAGTATGTATGTGTGCGTGTCTCCCCCCTCAATGGCAAGATTACTGCCCACCATTGAAAAATGGACACATTGTATATCGCCATGCAAGCAAGGCCCCACTATTTAGGGACTTTTATGGTTGTCTATAATCTAAGGGTCAAGAAAATGTGGAGGGGCAAGCGGAAAGTTTTGTGAAACAAGACTTTCCAACACTAACAGATAGTCAAAAGCAGTAACTTGTAGCCCTGATTACAGAAAACGAAGTTAAACCCACAAGAGAAAGAACATGAAAACACAAATGAGTCACATACAGGCAGTATTACCTACAATAGCCAGTAGATGGCAGCAATTGACTATAATATTGTGTTCAAGACATTGACTCTTCCAGAGATGTTAAAAATGATCTCGTCTCTCAGCCTTGTTTATCAGTATCATACTTTATTTATTTATTTATTTATTTATGCATTTTTATATAGCGCGGACTTTACCCGAAGGCGTCAGAGCGCTTCACATTAGGAACAGAAATGAAACATAATGAGAAACATTACAAAAGAACAGATTGCAAAAACATACGTTACTTACATAAGGTAATAGTGACAATTGTGAGCAAACAAAATACATGAGGTAGTAAAAACTGTGAGCAACCAAAAATACATGAGGTGGTAAAGGTAATAGTGACAATCGTGAGCAAACAAAATACTTGCGTAAAAATTGTGAGCAACCAAAATACATGAGGTAGTAAAGGTAATAGTGACAATCGTGAGCAAACAAAATACTTGAGTAAAAATTGTGAGCAACCAAAATACATGAGGTAGTCAAAAGTGCACAAAAGGAAATAAAAGTGACAAGTGTGCAGTTATAAGAGAAAACAGAGTATAATTAGAGGTATAGTCCTGCAATAAGTGCTAGACACTCAGTCTCAGGAACAAGTGTTACGTGGGCAAGGTGGCACTTGTGCAAGTATCAAAGGTAAAGACATGTGAGAGGTAGCAGCAGTGTGTTGCAAGGGCAGAGTGGTGTGTGCATGTTACAAAAGGGCACCGAACACCAGTACATGGAAAATACTGCAAAAAGGCAGACCCTCCAATCACAGGCATACACTGGGAAGGCACTTCCATGGTCATGGAAAGTAGAAATTATCAGTAGTGGGAAGTCTTCCTCACAAATAGCAAGAGGACGTGAATTACTTTTGGAGGTGTCTCTGGAGGAGGAGAACTTTGAGGTCCCTTTTGAAGGCCTGGGAGGAGGTGGTGGTCCGGAGCTGGGGTGGAAAGGAGTTCCAGATTCTCACTGCGTTGCCTGAAAAGGATTGGGCCATTGTTCTTTCCTTCTTGAAAGTGGGAGGTTCAAGCAGTAGATTCTCCGCATTGCGTGAGCGTCTAGAGCCACCAGAGAGTTTCAGTTTATTCGCCAGGTAGCTGGGAGATGAGGAGTGCAAGGCTTTGTGGGTAATGCAGGTAGTCTTGTAGATAGCTCTAGCCTCGAAGGGAAGCCAGCGGAGGGTGGATAACATCGGTGTGATGTGATCACTTCTTTTGGCCCCATAAATGAACGAGCTGCTGAATGGAAGACAGACTTAAGTGGGGACAGGTGAGATTTGGGGAGGCCAGTAAGTAGAGAATTGCAGTAGTCTAGTCTAGAGAGGACCAGCGATTGCACCAGGGTTATAAGGTCCTGCTCCGGGAAGAAGCGACGGATTCCCCAAAGAAGGCGCAGTTGGAAGCGAGCAGATTTTGCAATAGAATTGATGTGGGGAGTTAGATTGAGTTTTTTGTCTAGAATGACACCAAGGGATTTTGCACTGTCGACAATGATGGGTTTATTGTTTAGTAGATTAATCTGATCTATCCATGATTGAACCGGGGGAGGAGAGAGTGAGGAGGAGAAGAGGAGGAATTCAGTTTTGGAGGGATTCAGAATCAATTGATGAGTTGACATCCAGTTTTGAATGGAGTCAAGCGTAGATCTTAGGATGGAGAGATCATGAGTGGAGGCAACCTTGAGGTAGAGTTGAGTGTCGTCTGCATAGAGATGATAGTGAATCCCCGATTTGCTTAGGAGGTGTCCCAGTGGTTCTAAGTAGAGATTGAACAATGTTGGTGCTAGTATCGAGCCTTGGGGAACACCTTGACCCACCGCCACAGGAGAAGAGAGACTGTTCGCAATTTTGATCATTTGAGATCTGTCAGAGAGGAAGGATGCAAACCACTTAAGCACAGTGCCCTCCATGCCCATTCTCTGTTGAAGAATATTGAGGAGGGTGTTGTGATTAACAGTGTCGAAGGCTGCGGAAAGGTCAAGGAGAATTAGCAGACAGGACCCCCCTGAGTCGAGTATCCTCAGCGCATCATCAACCACTTGCAGAAGGGCTGTTTCAGTGCTGCAGTTTTGGATGAAGTCGGACTGACAATTGTCAAGAAGATCATTGTCCTTGATGTGACGAGAGAGTTGTTTTGCTACACATCTTTCTGTGATCTTCGCAAGAAAGGGAATGTTAGTGATGGGGCGGACGTTGTTGAGGTCATTCGCATCAGCAGTGGGCTTTTTTTTGAAGGAGACAGGAAGGGAGCCTTACCAGAGGGAGAGGTTGATCAGGGTAGTCCAATAGGAAAGGGAATGGGTATAGAAGTCAAAGGCAATGGCACTGGGGATAGGGTCAAGAGAATGGTTGGAGGGCTTTGTTTCCCGTATGCACTTGAGAAGGGCATCTTCAGATATGGGGTCAAAGCTCTGCCAGATGGCTAAGGATTTGCGCTCCTCTGGAGGTGTAGGATGAGCAACCTGATCCACAAGTGCTTTCACTTTTCCATCGAAGAAAACAGCGAAATCCGCTGCTCTCTTTGAAGAATCCTCCACCTTGGAGGTTGGGGGAGAGCAGCTCGGAGTCTTGATGCTGGAAGGAGTGTTCCTTGAGATAGCTATATTTCTTTGTAATACCCATGACCTGTGATTTTTTTTTTTTGTGTCACAAAATTTATATTAAAAACACGAATGTAATTCAGAAAGATTTTAACTTACTGCAGGAAAAAGAATTCAGACTGTGAAGTTGCCCGTGGATAAAACGACGTCATGCTGTTTTGGCGGGAAAGATTATTCTGAGATGTACGTGACCTCTGCCACCGATGGCATGGACGAAGCAATGTGGGCTCGGCAGCCTCAATCAGGAGGCATTTTTAAGGTAAATGTTGTCATTCACTAACTACGGGTTACATTGTTCCATGATAAATGTTTTAGATATCAGGTATCGTTGACCAGTACTCCGGCAAGGTAAGATGGTAAAGCACCTTTTCCAGGAAGAAGGCGGCACATGTAGAAAGTCCGCATTATTTCGTGACTAGATTTATTTATTTATTTAATGCATTTTTATAAAGCGCGGACTTTACCCGAAGGTGTCAGAGCACTGTACAATAGAACCAGTTACGTTACATGAGAGAACTGTTGCAGGAATAGAACACACAAAAATAGCATGCCATAGAATCCAAGCGACGCAGGCATAAGGTACACAATCTGAAGCACAGCAAGCACAGACTTTACAAGCAAAAATATGAATATATATGACAAATTTTACAATGACTAAAGAAGGTCTTGGTGAAAAATAGCAGGCCATAGAATCAAAACATCCCAGGCCAAAAGGAACACAATATCAAACGCAGCAAGCACAGGATGTACAAACACAAATATAAATATATGTGACAAATTTACAATGACTAAAGAACTTCCTGGGGGGTCTAAGAAGGAGGGAATTAGTTCTGAAAGTGTCTTTGGAATAAAAGAGATTTGAGGTCCGCTTTGAAGATCTGGATGGAGGTGATTGAACGGAGCGAAGGAGGAAGCGAGTTCCAGATTCTCACCGCATTACCTGAGAACGATTGTGCCATCAATTTTTCCCTTTTGAAGGAGGGGGGCTCAAGAAGAAACGTTTCCGCATTCCGAGAAGGTCTTGAGCCGCCAGACAATTTCAGTTTATTCGCCAGATAGCGAGGAGAAAAAGAGTGCAAAGCTTTGTGGGTGATGCACGCCGTTTTGTAGATAGCTCTGGCCTCGATGGGAAGCCATCGGAGAGAAGACTGGATAGGAGTGATGTGGTCACTTCGTTTGGACCCTGAAATTAAGCGAGCTGTTGAATGGAGGACGGATTTGAGGGGGGAGAGGTGAGATTTGGGAAGGCCAGTCTGAAGAGAATTACAATAATCCAGTCTAGAGAGAACTAGCGATTGGACCAAGGTTTTTAGGTCATTCTCCGGGAAGAACCGACGAATCCCCCATAAAAAGCGCAGCTGATAACGTGCGCTCTTTTATTGGACCATAAGCTCATTTATATGACCAAACTGTAGTCAGAAAGAGGAATATGTACCCAATGGCCCTAAATTTCCCTGCACCTCTGAAGTCCCTCTAACCTACAGTTCCATCCATTAAAATATCTGAAGTTGGTGGCATGGAATTGGTCAAATTAAGGCCTTCAGGAGTTAGAAGTATTGAAGTTTTGTCTAAAACGGAATTCTATCCTAATTTGATGCTTATCCAACAACAATTACTATTCGGATTATATTGGGCACTTGTGTTAGTGGGAAAAGCTTCAATTGTCTAACCAATGGCAATCGCTCTGTGTAGCATTCCAGTCCTTCCTTTTTTTGCTTCCCACGGCACTTCAGATTAGACCCACCCATATGCAATTCAGCCTTGGTACTGTTCCAATAGGAACAGTCTAGTTTAAGCTGCCAAGCTAGTTCCTCTCCAAACCGGAACACAAGCAACCTGAGATGGGCTTTGGCCTAGTTCGATCTCTTTAGTCGGTGCAGCTTTGATCCAGTGGCACAGTGAGCACGGTACCCACACCTGTCCATAACCATGGCATGTTAGGGAGTTACATAAAACTCCCAAAAAGTGATGGGAGCACTCACCGTTATAACCTATGTTTTCTCTGCCCACCATGCCACTTGACATCACACCCAGTCACATGCACATCAGCATTAGTCCAACTGCAGCTCTCAGATATAAGAACTTGTTGGACTTGTGGCTCAGCCGAGTTGATACTCATGAAGGTTCATGTTTGTTTATAAAGAAATTTAGTGTGGGCTTAATGGGCTATATGAAAAATAATGCAGCAGTATCATGATATGTTGCCGTGTAGTGGGTTTTCCGTAGTGTGTTGGTATATTCTCATAATGTCATGTGTCTGGTTGGATTCAGTTATACAAGTGGGTTGTCATGCTTTGATGGTGATTGATTCATTCATTGAGTACTTATAAAGTCCTCTGTTACCCCTGTGGTTGTCCTGGCACTCTTTCTAGCTTTACTTTAAACATGTATTTTTGTTGCTTGACATCTTTTTTAGTGGCGCTATCTATTTTCACAATGTAAGAGAACATTGGAATGTTGACAGCTCTATTGCAGACAGTAATGAAGCAGTAAACTATGAACACTGACATCAGCGTGATGCTGCCAACAACAGGTCAATGCCCTAATTTAAGCGCCTTGGATTAGCCCTCTCTCCTGCAGCGGCAGCACGGCAGAGGAGCGTAGCCCTACTGCTTTCAACAGAGTAAATAAAGGAAAAATAAAATCACTTGTTATTATCATTTTATTTGTTCCTGCTGAAGCTTATTTACGGGGTGGTGCTTGGCTGCTCTGCATTCGGAGCAGGGGGGGGGGGGAGTGGTGGGCCCTCCATAAGTGCGCAACAGCTGGTTGGTCGGCCCTTTTGGGGCAGCTAAACAGTCAAGCACACTTTGCATGTTCTCCCCCACGGTGCATTGCAGCCTGGGCGGAGAACATGCCCAGGTTCCTATTCCCTGGCTGAGCCCCGAACTACGACGCTCAGACCAATTACAACTTGTGATTGGTCAGGGGAGCCTGGGTGCCTCCTGTTCCAGCTGAGCGGAGGGAAAATGCAGAGTGAGGACCCCGACACACCCCACCCTACCACCCCTGATACATTCTAGCCGCGACTGCTCTGCTGTCTCTCCAACATATGTGGCATGCAGGGGAAAGAGGGAGACAGAGCTTGTGACCAAAGACACACAGTGAGCTTTCTTCTCTCCATCCACCCTTGCTTCACAGTGGCACTGGAGGCGAGTAAGAAGGGAGTGGAATGGTCCCATCAATTCCTGTGTCTTTGCCAAACAAAGAAAAGGTGTTTGCCTGAGCCTAGGGAGCAACATAACATGGGTTGACTACTACCTCCTTTCACAGCTCTGTTGTCCATGTTTGACAGTTGCTGCCATGACCCTGCACCCTGCCATAATTATTAAATATACACAGAAGAAGCTGTGAAACAAAGCTCGGAAGGAAGGAGGAGGACATTCTCCTATGGAGCGCGGTTTCTGTAGACTCTGCCAATCGAAGAAAGGCAGTTTGGAAGAACTGATGGAGTTTGGAAGAACTGATGGAGAATAACTTCAGCCTCCTTTCACAGCTCTTCCTGTCTATTTCTGATACTTATTGCCATGGGTCTGTATACAGCAGTAATCGTTCAACGTACACACCCGGAGCTGTAAAACAAAGGCTTGTTGGAAGTTTAGGACCTTTAGGGGCTTTTAAACCACAGTGGCTTTCGAGGGCTTTTGTTTTTAGTTACAACATTCAGCCCTCATAGCCTGGATAGTTCGAATAGCCTTATAGCCTGCTATAGCTGGTAATACTGGCCATAGAGCGGTCAACCTCAAAGCTGGGGAACGGGGTTCGAGTCTTGGCAACAACGCTGAACATCTTGTGATTCTGGGCAAATCACTAAATCTTCCTATGCCTAACAAAAATGAATGTGTCCTCGTGTAACGAAACTGGTGCTCATGTAAAGCGCTCTGATACCCGATGTCTCAGGTCTAGTTTGCGCTATATAAAACTCTAAAACAAATAATTAAAAAATGTGCTAACGAATGCAGCGTTGGCACATTAGATTGACAAACAAGGGAGGGAGCCAGTAAGAGCAAGTGGAGGGCTATAGTTGTAAAGTAGTCCCGAGTGGAGATCAATCAACCTCTTAGTGGACGTGCATTTAAAGACCCAAACAGCCAATAGCATTACATTAGACATGAATACTCCACTGGACTAGGCAAAGATGTTATTAATAAAGTATCAAGGTAATGCCTGAAATCGTTTGGTCAAAGAAAGCCAAAGATTGAAAGAGGCGGACCCAAAGTCCTATCCGTGTATATTGTAAGCAGTAGGTCAGTTTGACAGCTGTGCTACCCAAACCCAAACCAAAAATCAAGGGCCTGATGCATAATGGCTGTTCACATGCCTAGACGTACACCTTCGCTTAGGGAATATTTACAGACTTTACCTGATTCCCATAAGTGACAGGCCGGGCTTAAATGAGAGAGGTTTACATTTCACTTCCGTGCTCTGCACCTCTTTCCCCAGGCCACAGAAGTACAGATTCTTCACATTGCTAAATGGCTGCTTGTTTTCAGTCAGGATATGCCATGCCATGTGAGCTCCCCCTAGTACTCCCATTGGAGACATTTCCATTAAAATAATCTTTTTTTTTTGTCAAATCTGTTTATTAGCATTTTAAAGATTTCATGGTACGATAGGCAGTTCAACAACATCAGCTCAGCAATCTGGGAATGCCAAACAAACACCCATACACGTTTCACCATAACAATTGAGGGACCCAATGTCACGGGCACAGTGTTTCATAATCAAAGGATAAGCGCCCAAAGCTGGCAAGAGCGTGAAATGTCCATGACTGTCCACACGCTAAATTTAGTACATAAGCAGAATTTAGGGTGGATCCTTCCAATGTGAACTTGTACACAAATATGACTTTTATACCACAACTGCAAAGAAACAAAGAAAAGAAAACAACAGCGGCAAAACCACAGGCATTGACATACACTAATACCTTTCTCACTCCATTAAAATATTCATAATGTGCAGAACTTCTGCATTTGTGACATTTCTGCCGACTAAACTATGCAGTATTTTCTATCATGAATTAGGATAAAATTTTACAATCAGATTTATCACCTTTTCTATGCCCAAGTCTGATGTATTTCGCGATATAATAAACGCCTCAACTCAATTCAATAAATAACTAAAACCTCACTCTCTAAGCTCTTTGCCAATTCAATATATTTAATATACGTTGGCTAACAGGCAACCAGAGGCGTCTTTTCAACAAAGTCATAGGGAGAATGGAAGTTACAGCATATGCTAATGACCCTGCTGACATCACAGGAAGTAACAACACATTACTTTTGAGGCTGCAGCTTATCCATGATCATTGATTGTAGTTAAATCATAAAAGTCATAACTTAAGGTTACCACTGATCACCCATTATGGTTGCAAAGAGACATTATTTATCAACCACGTCAACAGTTTAAAAATCCGTGAAAGATTCTGCAGTGTGATTATTCAGGCTGGCAGTATAGAAGTTCAGTAATTGTTCTGCTGCCTAATCTAGTGCATGGATTATAAAACTACTTGAGAGTCAAGGATTCTTTTGTAAAATACTCCAGTGGCTTCTAGGTATTTTTAAAAAATGTTATTGTATTTTTAAGCACCAATTGCATTTCTTCAAGAAGCGCTCTACATACTAACGAAATATACAGAAGGTCATGATCGGCTTGGATGGATACATTTTGTGGTTTTGTTGAAGGTGTATTGAATGATGGGTATTCACACTCAAAGATAAAAACTAAATTTAAAAAAATCGTGCACAAGTAATAAGAACCATGCACCATTTGTACCCAAACTGAACACTGTCATTAAAGTGGTGGGTGGGCGAGATGGGACACCAACAGGTATTGATCGGAAATGTGAAATTGTTATTATTTAATTTACAGATAAGTGGTCTTGGCGTGAAGGGAATCCCACCATACTCGTTTGGAGGTTGAATTTGATCCCCATGCTGTAATAATCGATTTCGTCAAAGTCAAGAACGTAACAGATACTAATGTATACAATAAAATGAAACATCGAATTTGATATTTTGAAATGTTTGTGTGCAAGTCTTTTCTCTGTTACCTTGTCATGAAATGTATACTTAGCTCACATTTTTTAAAGTATTACATTGTGACAATTGAACATTACTTCTACCACTTTTCTTATTCCACTTTTTTTTTTGTTCCAACACTCCCAATTGAAAGTTTTGGGCAAATGGGACTATTGAACATAAACCCAAATGTCACCTTTTTAAGTGTAAAATATTTGCTGCAAATTTTTAAGTTCACTCCAAACTGGAAGCTGATTCACCACTGAAATCTTTCAGCTGTTTCTGTGAATATATGTATATACACATATGTTTATTTTTAGTGTTCAAAAGGTTTATTTAACTTGATAATTAGCTGACATAGTTTATACAGTTAACACATTCACATGCAATACCTCATCATATGTATTGCCTCCTATGAATTATGATGCATGGCACTTCTTTATTTTCTTGTTTAATAAATCTTTGGATTGTTTAATACGTATTGCATTTGGAAAACTAATAGTTGATGCCAAACTATACATTGTTGCAGTTAAACAGGCTTCGATGGGAAACAGTTTGCTCTCCGTAATGCCGGACAATGCCCTACAAATTTAGCATTCTAGAGAGGCATTCTATGCACAAAATTACATGCTTCATAATGCTGTCAAGCCTTGGACCAAATTAATCAGTAACATATTTTCTGTTTAAATTAATTAGTGAGAAAAAAATTAAACAAACATACGTTTTGGAGACTTTCTTCCTATAGAAATGCTCAACATTCCAATTATAGATATGAGGCTTCTGAAGGCTTCCAGTGGTGACAATCATCAGTTGCATGAACGTGTGCCTGCTAATGCCACATCTCATATGGATTGCTAACCCACAGAAGACAGAGTGAGACTAGGAACATCAATAGTCTGCTGTCATGGCAACCAAGACTGATCAGACCTGTGTGTGACCATCCTACCATTGTTTCTGTACTCTCTGAACAATCCTGCAACTCCCAAAACATAATGGAGCCCCCAGAAATCCTCTCCTTCTCTTATGTGAATTGCTCCACACTCCTTAAAAACATACACACAAGAATGTAACTTTTTTTTGTCTGGGAATGCAGCCGCGGTCCGTGGAGGTAACAGCGGTGAAGCGGTGGGTCCGAGTGGGTGGGGATTTCAAGGGACGATGCAGAGGTAAAATTAATTATTTATGTAATTTTCCCTCTGCATCGTCCCTCGAAATCCCCCCCACTTGGCCCCATCGTCCCACCACTGTTACACCTCGGAACCTAAGAAACTCATCTGAAGAGTCCCTCACGAATTGTCGCTTAGCCCAACACTTCATTGTCTACATGACACCCATCGCGGACATATTCAGAACCCATGTCATCAACATTATATCCTACACTGACGACACACAGCTCGTCCTCTCCCTTACCAACTCAACCAGCACTACCAAAGCAAATCTCCCTAAATGCATGTGCAACTTCGTTGCCTGGATAAAAACAACTGCCTCCAGCTCAACACTGACAAAAACTGAAGTCCTCATCTTAGGCAACAGCCACTCTCCCAGGGACGTCTCTTGGTGGCCCTCCGAATTTGGCCCCCGCCTGCCCCTATGGACCATGCCAAGAACCTCCTGATCTTCTTGGACACCAACCTCTCCATGAGCAGACAGATCAATGCCATCTCCACATCCTGTGAATGCTACGCAAGATTTGCAAGTAGATCCCACTAAACACCCTCCACATCAGAATCCCAGCTCATGTCCTACGCCGACTCCAAACCACACAGAACGCAGCAGCCAGACTCATCGTGAACATCCAGCGAAATAACCACATCACCCCACACCTCAGCAATATCCACAGGATCCTAGTTCAGGAAAGATGTACGTTCAAGTTACTCACCTATGCCTACAAAACTCTCCACAACACCGGTCCAGCTTACCACAACCACTAACTCAATTCCTACCAACCCATCAGACACTTTCGGTCTGCATCCAGCCAAAAGCACATCTCACTTGCTTCAAGAAACCCAGATGTGAAGGACGCTCCTGCTCATCCCACACAGCCAAGACCTAGAACCACCTCCTGAAACACCTCAGAACCACCCTCTCCCACACAGACTTCCAAAGGAATCTCAAGACAGCTCGTCCAGACAAAATAGGCATGATTTCCTCCTTTCAGGCCTGCCCTACTCAGCACCTGGATACACTCTCGGGTAATTAGCCCTGCTCTACAATTTCACATTACATATGCCTCATTTCTACTCTCTCCTTGCACTGTTGCACGTTTGGCTGCCTAGCAACAATGCAGGCACCCTTCCACCACGGTGCATGGGTGCCTGTGCTGCAGGCAGGATTGTTTTAGTGCAGGAAGGGACATCTTCCTGCACAAAAACAATCCTTGGACGCTTATGCCTCTTTCTGCGTGAGCTGCAAACTGCAGCACACATAGAAAGTGGAAGAAACGAGGAGAAATAAAGATATTTATATACCAGTGCTCGGGCCAGCCTTGGGCATGGCCCAGCTTGCCCATTCCCAAGGCCGGCCTAAGTCCTGGTTTTAAGTTTTCACCATGGGACGTTCACCAGTGTACGATTTGCGCTGGTCTCTGTTCTCTGGTGAATTCCTTGTACCGGCTTACCCCACTCCACCTTCCACCGTGTAACTTTTTAAAAATGGTTTATAAAGAGCTACTGTTCCCCGGGCATAGAAAAAAGGGGTGGTTCATAACCAAGATGTTTTTTTTGTTGCAGCCTCTTCTACTTACCTCCCCTTTCAGATGCATTTTTAAGGTGGTATAAGGAAGTTGAAAAAAAAGACAAGTTGGTGTGGATCCCCTGCACTCCTAGGTCACTATTTCTGCAAAAACATCAGCATCAGGGTGAACAAATGTGTTTAGACATTGGCAAGATATAGAATAATCATACAGACAGGGCTGATCGGCGATCACTTGAGGTGTAGCTCAGGATATGGGTGAGCTTATAAGGCTACTGATAAAGTAAACCAACTATCCAACTTTCTCGAGGAGAATGGCCGGCTGAGGGACTCCCAGACGGGATTCCGACCGGGTCATGGAACAGACACGGCTCTGCTAGCAGTGGTAGAGGAGGCCAGAAGCACTTTGGACGCAGGGGGGTCAGTGGCAGTGATCCTCCTGGACCTTAGTGCGGCCTTCGATACGGTCAATCATGGAGTGCTGATACAACGTCTAGCAGAGTCAGGTGTCACAGGAGTGGCCCTGGAATGGTTGGCCTCCTTTCTGGAGGGGCGTACCTTCGAGGTTTGGGAAGGAAACGCAAAATCTCCTCCCCTCCCACTTCACTACGGGGTGCCCCAGGGCTCATCCCTGAGCCCCACGTTATTTAACGTGTATATGGCACCCCTGGAGGGTGTGGTGTCTCCGTTTGGCTTCAAGATCATAAGCTATGCGGATGACACCCAGCTAGTAGTGGGCCTGACACAGCTGGAGAAACAGCCTGAGATGCTCCACTCATGCTTGGGAGAGGTGTTTGATTGGATGTCCAGGTCATCGCTCAAACTGAATGGCTCAAAAACTGAGCTGATGATCTTGGGCCAGTCAAGCTTCGCCCTCTCGCCGAGCAGCTGGCCCAACTGTATGGGCACCCCGCCTGACCCAAAGAAGGAGATCAAGAGCCTGGGGGTCTGGCTGGAGCCGGATTTGTCCTTTAGGACACACGCCAAGAAGACCGCTGGCGTGTGTTATGGAATGCTCCGGTCGGCCCGTAAGGTTCTTCCCCTGTTACCAGAACTCTCTCGGAAACTGTTAGTCCAAGGTCTAATCATCTCGCGCCTGGACTACAGTAATGCGCTCTTTCTCGGAGCGCCGGAGTCAACGTTCAAGATCCTGCAACAAGTGCAGAATGCAGCAGCAAGGTTGCTGCTGAACATTCCGGCCAGGCAGTCAGCCAGGCCCGCTTTAAAAGCACTTCACTGGCTCCCTATCCGAGAGAGAGTCACCTTTAAGGCCCTCTGTATTGCCCATAAGAGCATACAGGGGACAGGACCATCCATCCTGAAGGATATGATCCGGCCTTACAAGCCTACAAGAGCCCTACGCTCGGACAACAAACACCTCCTTCAGACGAAGAGAGTTAGGAGAGCTCGTTCAGGCGGCAGGAGCTTTTCCATCCATACGGCGCGGGCCTGGAACTAGCTCCCACTCTCATTACGTTCTGAACCAGATCTTCTCAGGTTCCGGAAACATTTAAAAACCTATCTATTCCCGGTATAACTTTAGCTCTCTTGCTCTGCATGTGCAGCTCGCTTTAGGTCTCTATAAGCGCTGGGATGCCCCTGGGTAACCGTGCGCGGTACAAAATTCGTTAATAATAATAATAATAATAATAATAATAATAATTGATCCAGTGAAACTACACAAAATGTATAATTAGCCAAGAAGGCATCAATGAGTGGATGTATGACGTTACAACGCATACTTTTACCACGCATACCTTTACAACGCGGTTTTTACATCGCAAACCTTTAAAACGCATAGCGCTTAGAGGTGCTGGATAGTGGTAAGTATCATTTTCTATTCCAACTCCAGTCCCCGTGGACACTAGGGAAGGTGTTGGATAGAAAATTAAACTTATTCCCTATCCTAGAGCGCCCCCCAGCGCAATGCGTTGAAATGGTATGCGTGGTAATGCCTGCGTTGTAATGTTAGTGCGTTGTAAAAATTTCGTTGTAAACGTTGTTCACCCAATGAGTTCTCTCACTTTCAGATGATCACCATCTGGCCAAAGGTCAACATGTTTCTAATGTTTGACATAAAGCAGCTTATGATTCTACAGAATGTGAGTTTGCTGCTGCTAGATGCAGTGGCGGGTCCTCCGCTAAGGCGGGGGAGCGTCACCACACAGCTTTTTTGCAGTGAAACACAGAGAAAATAAAATGATAATAAATTGCGTTATTTTATTTTCTCCTACTTCCACCCACAGCTTTGCGTGAGGGGGCTGGGGACGAGTGGTAGCACCTTCCTAAGGTGCGAATGACTGCGCTCTTCGCATGTTCTCTATGCAGGCTGCATTACAGCCTATGTGGAGAACATGCCTAGGCCCCCAGTCAGCGTCTGAGCGCCGAAACACAGCGCTTAGACCAATCACAATGCTGCTAAGGCAGCATTGTGATTGGCTGACTGGGAGCCTGGGTGTGCTTCCTGTGGCCGAGCAAGGGAGGACTACGGAGGAGAGATGCGACGAGGAAGCAGCAAGAAGGTAATTTTGTTGTTGTTTTTTTTCTATATCTGCTTCCCCACCTCCCAAATCCTCCCGCCCTTGCCCTCCTTCCTCTGATCCGTGCCGGCTGCCGCTGGATGGTAGACAACAAATCCTGGAGTTATTGTTCCATGGAATCAGAAGAATCAGAAACTCTTTGGTGTCATACCCTGTCAAGAGCTGGGCATAATGATCAATCTTTTACTTATTTCTTAGAAGCTCTGAGGAAAGGGCGGCTCCTTCTGAGTGTCATAATGTTCCCCATTGGCAGTGCTGCTGAGCTACTCGCATGTCACCAATTTTGTTTGCAGTGCGGTGCATCCCACGTGATCAATACTTCTAACTCAGCTGGTCATCTTGGAATGGTGTTGTTCATTTTGCATAAAGATTTTTTAAGCATTCCACAATGCTGCTTCTAAATGGGCTGGCCTTGCTGGAACTTTAAAACAATGACATCCTACATTTTTTTTTTCTTCATTTTTCATAAGTCTTTATTGCGATTCTTCATCATAAAAAGACAGAATTAACAAAATAATACAATATTACATATTTCATCCATTAACAATACTCCAAGGTTATAAAAATATAGATTCGCAAATGTTACACAGTCACAATAATAAATACAACCATATAAATTAACATTGTCATTATTAAAATCAGTTAAAAATATATCAAACATTTAACCCTGCAAAAAATACTTAGGACATACATTTGTTGTCATTAGCTATTAATGCTATTAAAAATAACACGCTATAAAGTGCACTGAAAAGATGTGTGCCGGGACCTTACATGTTTACTTTACCCCCACTTGACATCCCACATACAAGACCATTGCAAGGTGGAAGAACGCTGCTAAATTTACCTTTAGTTTTTATTGTAATTATACGCCCTACATGTTTAGCCTGTTTTTGTTTATTTTGAATATGCTTGTTGAATTTATGAAACATGTAGCTTTCAAAATAAAACCAACCTATGTAAGATCGCATTTGTTTTTTCGGATGAGGCTGTGTACTAATCTTAAAATATAGGGTTTCTTAATCCAACATACTATCCTCTTTTGAAGGCCTATTTGTTGTTCAGATACAAAGGAATCCTTTGGCCTGACATCTAAAATTACACACTTATTGGAAGGCAGATCTTACTTTACACGTTTCATGGGGAGGATAGACAGGTCCAATAAACTATTTTAATTCCCTCTTTTTACTCCAGTCCAGTAATCTTTTTTTTGTTATTCTATGCTGGTTTTCACTTGGTTGTTCACAAAGATAAGAACAAAACCTATGAAGCTGAACCAATAAATAACATAACAGAAGCTTATAGGTCCTTCAGAGAAGGTGGACAACACAGGCCAACAGGAAAACAGTTCCAAGGGAAGGAAAGCTTGCCCAGGAGGTATACAGCCTTTACAACGAAACTTTTACAATGAACTACCATTACAACGCAACTTTTACAACGCAAACTATTACAACGCATTGCTCTGGGGGCGCTCTAGGATAGGGAATAGGTTAATTTACTATCCAATAACCTTCCCTAGTGTCCACGGGGACTGGAGTTGGAATAGTAAATTAAACTATTCACTATCCAGCACCCCAAAGCACTATGCGTTGTAATGGACTGCGTTGTAATACTTGCGTTGTAAAGGCATGCGATGTAAAAGCATGCGTTGTAATGTCATACATCAGCCCAGGACACTGCCGGAAGGTAAACAGCAGATAACATCACTTAAGCCAAGTCTCTATACCAGGATCACGATCGCACAGCCCGGCGGTGTATTGTCTACATTCTAGACAGCAGTGCCAGGGACAGGCATTGTGGCCATAGCAAACAGCAAATCTTAGGAGGTAACTGATCGGGGAATCAGTAGATCACGCATGTATGGCAGCCACTCAACTGGATCCTGGATGGCGGGTATTCTGTGATGAAACCCCAGAGTCCTACTGGAAAGGAACTTTGAACTATCCAATAGTGAGAAAATGGAAGCCATATCTGATAGAATGTAAGAGATATGAACTGTAAGACAGTTCCTTTAAAAAGCAGAAGAGTTGCATGCAGATTGATGAGCTTTCATTTTCCATCTCTTGATAAACTGGTAAACCATTCATTATGAACGCGAGCGATTGAAGTCTGGGGATCATGTGTTGGCAGGTCAATTAATGAAACTGCAACCGTAAGCCTTACCAAACTGCAAGTTCTGTGCAATGTTACTCGAAGTCAGTGGTGTAGCAAGGGTGCCATGAGCAGCAGTGGCCTGTCCTTAAGGACGGAAGGCCATGCCCCTCCCCCCCCTCCTTTTTTCAAACTTTTCCCGACTTAATATGGTTCCGGAGCAACTTGGCCAAGTGCCCCTGCTGCACTTGATTCTCAGTGGTAGCTGTGGACAAGCAGTCAAAGGCTTCTTGGGAAGGAGAGGGGTGCTCAGGCGGGTTGTGAGTAAGTATAGATTAATGAACGTGACCCATACCCAAAGTGCAAGCAGTAATGCCAATAAATCAACATTGAGTTGAATACTGCTTTTATAGGAAAAAGAAGTATTTTATTTTTAACTCTACATATGCAAAAGAATAACATTTGTAAGCAACTACACAATCCCCTTGAGGTCGGGGCTCCAGTGTTTGTCAGGCAAATCCCTGTCCCACCCTATTCCTTATAATGTGCTCGGGGTTATTCTCCATTCACTGGTGGCTGCATCCAAGAAATGTCCACTAGGAGGCTTTTGTCAAGAGGGCCTCTTTGAATCTTAGGAAGTAGTCAAAGGTGTCTATGGTGCTGCAGCACCTTCAGCATGGAGTCCCTAGGGCCCCCAAGGCAGATTCAAGTCGTACCTGCTCCTGCAGGACAGAGGCGTTCTGCCGGTCAGGGGGGGCCCTGACCATGGGCTCGTTCGTACAAGCTCTGATCCTTTATGGCGAAGATGGGCTACTCGCTGTACATGTAGCAGCACCCAGGAGGCACAGGCTCTCTCCCAAGTGGCGCTGCATGCATTCCCCAGTGATCTGAGATACTCCCAGTCTGCATAGATGTGTTAGGCCAGTCTTTCCCACACAAAGATTAAGGGGGGGGAGAGGGGTGGGGGGGAAATGGTAGATCTTCCAGCTCCTGACCAAAACCCAGATAGGGTGTGATGTCTTCCTCTACGTCTTAGGTGGCCAATCAGGGGCAGATCTCAATGTGCAGGGCTCAACCCTCTGGTCGCAGTCTCACACTTGTACCGGGCACTAGCCCAAATTCTTTGGCAACTTAGTACCCACAGCCCCTTCTTGCATAGGGTTGCTGTGGTATCTCCAGGATTAACGCTCCAGTGCTTTCGCCGACACCATGGCAGCCTCTCCTGACACATGGGGTCGCCGCCATGGCGTTCGCAAATCCTGACACGCTGATCACACAATTACTTCAACGGTGGTCCCCTTTGGCATATGGGGTCACCACAACGAGGCGGTATGGGCTTGGTGCTCCCCGCACAGTACTCTATGCACGGCTCAAGTCTAGACTTTGCTCCTGGCATACAGGGGTCACTGAATCTATGCTGCACTCATGCAACAACCTGATCAGTGCACAGCTGTATCCTCGGACCTCACACAGGGAGACCTCACTGTAGGGCTCTCAACGGGACCTCACTCACTGAAACGCTGTCCTCTTCCTCACATGGCACACTGGTCTTGGCAGTAGGCAGGTGCTGGTGCTCCAGGGCAGGTGGTCTTCGTTTCCCTGGGTGATATTCCCGCAACCAGCTTGGAGACTAGCAGGCCTTGGACGCCATGCCTGCTCACATGCAGAAGTCTTGCAGAGTTTAAGTCTTGCAGAGTTTCCCCTTTTCACACAGCCCATCTGGCCACTTGGCAGATACATTTTGGGGTCCTAACCTCCCCTTCTTCTAGTCCATTTTCAGACACTAAGGGGCATATTTACAATAACTGGCGCATCCCTGCAAATCAGCAGGGATGCGCCAGTTATTCTGCGCCACAGCTCCGCCATCATGGATGCGCCGCATTTATAATGCGGCGCACCATGGTGCAAAAACGGCACAGATGCGTGACGCATCTGTGCCGTAAAAGTGACGCATTGCTGGAGTTGCGTTGCAAGCGTGACGCAGCTCCAGCAATGCTCTGGGGGACCTATCTAGTTAATGCTGCGTCAATCCTTACGCCTGCTTCAGGGAGGCGCAGGGTTTTGACGCAGCATGGGCCTAAAAGTGACTGAGTGAAATCTTGTAGATTTCACTAGCCACTTTTAGGAGGCGTTCCTGCGCCGGAACGCCCCCTCCTACACAGGAACGCCTACATGTGGCGCAGGGCATTACAACATGACGCATCTCCCAGATGCGTCACGTTGTAAGTACCCCCGCACCATGGAGCAGGATTTGCGCCGCCGCTGCGTCACAAAAGTGACGCAATGGCGGCGTAAATGAGGCGCAAGGGGATGGTAAATCTGCCCCTAAATGTGATTTAGAGTCCGAGACTTTGATGTTTTATGTTGGGATTCTGCTTCCTTTGAAGTGTAAACTTTTCTTTCTCTTCTTACCTCTTGTAAGGCTATCTGTCATAGCAGGAGAGACTCGGAAGCTGATAGTTCCACAACACAGACCATGGGAATGACTTGTGTTCACATCTGGGTCAGCCACCATGATATGTGAATCAAAAGGTTAATCCTGGGCTTAAAGCCCCACTCTTTATGATTTCGTTATCAATCCCATCTACTTCCTCAGATGTGATCCGGTTCCTTCATTGGGATCTATCACTTAATCAAAGAGCGCCCTTTTATCGTGTAAAGGATAAATCTCCCTCTCCTTCCTCCAGTGTGCCCCACCCAGCTCACAGAAATGAAGCAATAAACAAATCTGTCGGGGGTTTAGTCTACTCATGTCTTCACCAGTCAATTCTGTGCTTCCCAAAATGGAACCCAGGGTCTTTTGTATAATGCACTGTTGCAGGAACACTTGCATTAAATGTACATACACAACGCACAACTGTCCAGCACTGTTACCTCCATGTATTTTGCCACTACAGACATGCATACATTCAGCACACACAATCTGCGTGCACTGTTCAGTACTGCAGCTTCTGTGTATTATACCATGGTGTGCGATTTGCAAACACACACACACCGTCAGCACATACACTCACCATGTGTGTGCTGCACAACACTTCACCCTTCATGTATTGCAGTGGCGTCACTGGGGTTGGTGTCACCCGGTGCGGGTAACTCATGGTGTCACCCCCTCACGACTTACCGCATGGACCACCTCTGTCGAAATGTACGGCGCTAGGTACTGTCTTACTCCCTCTAGCTCCCTCTCTCTGTCTAGCTCCCTCTAGCTCCCTCTCTCTGTCTAGCTCCCTCTAGCTCCCTCTCTCTGTCTAGCTCTCTCTAGCTCCCTCTCTCGGTCTTACTCCCTCTAGCTCCCTCTGTCTCCCTCTCTCTCTGTCTTACTCCCTCTAGCTCCCTCTCCCTCTGTCTTACTCCCTCTAGCTCCCTCTCTGTCTTGCTCCCTCTAGCTCCCTCTCTCCCTCTCTTATTCCTTCTAGCTCCCTCTCTCTCTCTCTCTGTCTTACTCCCTCTAGCTTCCTCTCTCTGTCTTACTCCCTCTAGCTCCCTCTGTCTCTGTCTTACTCCCTCTAGCTCCCTCTCTCTCTGTCTTACTCCCTCTAGCTCCCTCTCTCTCTGTCTTACTCCCTCTAGCTCCCGCTCTCTCTCTCTTACTCCCTCTAGCTCCCTCTCTCTCTTACTTCCTCTAGCTCCCTCTCTCACTGTCTTACTCCCTCTAGCTCCCTCTCTCTCTTGTGTTACTCCCTCTAGCTCCCTCTCTCTCTGTCTTGCTCCCTCTAGCTCCCTCTCTCTGTCTTACTGCCTCTAGCTTCCTCTCTCTCTGTCTTACTCCCTCTAGCCCCCTCTCTCTTACTCCCTCTAGCTCCCTCTCTCTCTCTTACTCCCTCTAGCCCCCTCTCTCTCTGTCTTGCTCCCTCTAGCTCTCTCTCACTCTGTCTTGCTCCTTCTAGTTCCCTCTCTTTCTCTTACTCCCTCTAGCTCCCTCTCTCTGTCTAGCTCCCTCTCTCTGTCTTGCTCCCTCTAGCTCCCTCTGTCTCCCTCTCTCTAGCTCCCTCTCTCTCTTGTGTTACTCCCTCTAGCTCCCTCTCTCTCTGTCTTGCTCCCTCTAGCTCCCTCTCTCTGTCTTACTCCCTCTAGCTTCCTCTCTCTCTGTCTTACTCCCTCTAGCCCCCTCTCTCTTACTCCCTCTAGCTCCCTCTCTCTCTCTTACTCCCTCTAGCCCCCTCTCTCTCTGTCTTGCTCCCTCTAGCTCTCTCTCACTCTGTCTTGCTCCTTCTAGTTCCCTCTCTTTCTCTTACTCCCTCTAGCTCCCTCTCTCTGTCTAGCTCCCTCTCTCTGTCTTGCTCCCTCTAGCTCCCTCTGTCTCCCTCTCTCTAGCTCCCTCTCTCTCTTGTGTTACTCCCTCTAGCTCCCTCTCTCTCCGTCTTGCTCCCTCTAGCTCCCTCTCTCTGTCTTACTCCCTCTAGCTTCCTCTCTCTCTGTCTTACTCCCTCTAGCCCCCTCTCTCTTACTCCCTCTAGCTCCCTCTCTCTCTCTTACTCCCTCTAGCCCCCTCTCTCTCTGTCTTGCTCCCTCTAGCTCTCTCTCTGTCTTACTTCCTCTAGCTCCCTCTCACTCTGTCTTGCTCCTTCTAGTTCCCTCTCTTTCTCTTACTCCCTCTAGCTCCCTCTCTCTGTCTAGCTCCCTCTCTCTGTCTTGCTCCCTCTAGCTCCCTCTGTCTCCCTCTCTCTGTCTTACTCCCTCTAGCTCCCTCTCTCTCTGTCTTACTCCCTCTAGCTACCTCTCTGTCTTATTCCCTCTAGCTCCCTCTCTCTGTCTTATTCCCTCTAGCTCCCTCTCTCTCTGTCTTACTCCCTCTAGCTCCCTCTCTCTGTCTAGCTCCCTCTAGCTCCCCCTCTCTCTCTCTCTTACTCCCTCTAGCTCCCTCTCCCTGTCTTGCTCCCTCTAGCTCCCTTTCTCTATCTTAATCCCTCTAGCTCCCTCTCTCTGTCTAGCTCCCTCTCTTCCTGTCTTACTCCCTCTATCTCCCTCTGTCTCCCTCTCTGTCTTACTCCCTCTAGCTCCCTCTCTCTCTGACTTACTCCCTCTAGCTCCCCCTCTCTCTGTCTTACTCCCTCTAGCTCCCTCGCTCCCTCTCTCTTACTCCCTCTAGCTCCCTCTCTGTCTTGCTCCCTCTAGCTCCCTCTCTCTGTCTTACTCCCTCTAGCTCCCTCTCTCTAGCTCCCTCTCTTACTCCCTCTAGCTCCCTCTCTCGCTGTCTTACTCTCGCTAGCTCCCTCTCTCTCTGTCTTACTCCCTAGCTCCCTCTCTCTCTGTCTTACTCCCTCTAGCTCCCTCTCTCTCTCTGTCTTGCTCCGTCTGTCTCCCTCTCTCGCTGTCTTACTCCCTCTAGCTCCCTCGCTCCCTCTCTTACTCCCTCTAGCTCCCTCTCTGTCTTGCTCCCTCTAGCTCCCTCTCTCTCTGTCTTACTCCCTCTAGCTCCCTCGCTCCCTCTCTCTTACTCCCTCTAGCTCCCTCTCTGTCTTGCTCCCTCTAGCTCCCTCTCTCTCTGTCTTGCTCCCTCTCTCTCTGTCTTACTCCCTCTAGCCCCCTCTCTCTAGCTCCCTCTCTTACTCCCTCTCTCTTACTCCCTCTAGCTCCCTCTCCCTGTCTTGCTCCCTCTGTCTCCCTCTCTCGCTGTCTTACTCTCGCTAGCTCCCTCTCTCTCTGTCTTACTCCCTCTAGCTCCCTCCCTCTAGCTCCCTCTCTTACTCCCTCTCTCTTACTCCCTCTAGCTCCCTCTCCCTGTCTTGCTCCCTCTGTCTCCCTCTCTCGCTGTCTTACTCTCGCTAGCTCCCTCTCTCTCTCTGTCTTACTCCCTCTAGCTCCCTCCCTCTAGCTCCCTCTCTTACTCCCTCTCTCTTACTCCCTCTAGCTCCCTCTCCCTGTCTTGCTCCCTCTGTCTCCCTCTCTCGCTGTCTTACTCTCGCTAGCTCCCTCTCTCTCTGTCTTACTCCCTAGCTCCCTCTGTCTCCCTCTCTCTGTCTTACTCCCTCTGGCCCTGGGACCCAAACTGCTGGGCAAGTGTCAGTGAAACCAAACTGCAAGTCAACGATGCCATTTCCTGCCTGCCTGCCTGGTATATGCATAACTGGGTTTGATTTGGCTTCGGTTTCGTTTCGACTTTCGATCAGAACAACAATGCAAACCCAAACCCTTGACTCTTTGACTTCTGTGACCCATCCATTCCGTGCACGTGCAGAATGCAGATGGCGGATGGTGCCCGTAGCTACGGCGGGCCGGGGTGCCGTGGTGGCGCGCTTCTTGCACTAAAGCAGGACGCAGGTAGACTCGTCAGTGTAAATTGGTGTCACCCCCCAGATGGGGTGACACCCGGTGCGGTCCGCACCCCCCGCACCCCTCTAGTGACGCCACTGATGTATTGCACTTCTCGCAAGCACACATACACCCATCACATACTTTCATTACACACGCACAGTACTACATATCTCATGTAATGTATCCCTTGCAGGCATACATACACTCACAATGCATGTACTGCGCAGCACTGCTCTATCCCTGTACTGTACCCTTCCAAGTCACACATACATCCAGCATAGAGTTACAACTCCTGCACTGCACAGCACTCCATATCTACTGGATGTAGGCCAAGGTTCAGTTAAGCACACAGCAGATGAACCTTAAAAAGGAGAGTAAGAGTGTAGGCCTGTTCACTACTACTGATCACTACACAATATGCTACTACCACCATTCTCGTGCTACTTAACCCATTGGTGAAGGCAGTAGCCTACCACCACTATGAAGATGGTGCCTGGTCCAACAAGACCCCAATCCGTGAGACAGCCTTACGTCATGTCTCTCACACACACACGATCCGTGTTTGCCTATGACAAAATCATTCAGGATTAGGGAGTCTATAGGTGAGAAGCACACCTAACTCGTGCTAGTCAACACGGAAAATATTTGGTGCTTTTGGTCTGGTGCGCTGCCCTTGGAACAAGCCTACATTTTTTTCCAACTCTATCAGTTGTGACACAAACTTTGTACATCGGGCCACAGACTATTAGTTACTCTGAAACAGATGACCCCAAATTTGGTAACTTCCTAAAAAGTAGTTCCTTTTCAGTAACATTGTTCTGTCAACAGAATGGTTAAGGTGCCTTTGTATACACAGCAAAGTAAGCCAATGATACATTCAACTTCTTTATAACTGTCCTTAAAAGCAAAATTGTAAACTGCACCTCTAATTAACAATGTTTTACAGGTCACATGTGATTGTATGAACATTTGTTAGGTCAAGCGGAAATCTTTCTGATTAAACAATCTACCAAATGATATTTTAGTTTCCCACCAATTAAAAGGCTCTGTTTGTTACACTTCTCCACAAACATCCAAGAAGACTCTGGATTTCATTACAAGTTCTCCAGGAACACCGTACCGAGTAAATATCTATACGGTTGGGTGCAGCATTAGCCAGATCCCTTATTAGTGTATCATTTGAAGTCCTGTACCTTATAATTAGGGCTCCCAGTTTTCCATTTTTACTGATTTTTACTGATAAATACAGACAGAAAACTATTTATTTCCTGGTCTGCATTTATTTTTAAATACAGAAAAATATGTAAAATAGGTCTTCTTTGGTTGTTTTGTCGACGGTCAATCATGAGTGCCAGTCAGTAGGTGTACAGATTGAGAGGTAGGGGAGATGAAAAAAGACAATGGTTTTATAATTAAGCTTAATTAAGTGCAGATCTACAGTTCTTTATGCTATTCTGCAATGCAAGTGTTTTCAGATAACACCAATACACTGTATACCTCTGAAACCTTTTGGACATTCAAATGCGAATATCTATTTATCAATCAAATAATGTGGAAAAATACCCATTGCAGCTTCATTTATACCGAACACAGACAATAAAAATGGATAACTACTCTACTTATAATGTAGGGACAATGTTGTAATATACCAATCAATCAATCAATCATTTGTAAACCACACTACATCCCCGCGAGGGTCTCAAGGCACGGGGGGAGGGGGTGCTACTGATCAAACAGCCAGGTCTTGAGTATTCTCCTGAAGGTCAGCAGGTCTTGGGTCTGTCGTAGGCTCAGGGGGAGGGTGTTCCATGTCGTGGCGGCAAGGTGGGAGAAGGATCTCCCACCGTGTTTGTTCTTCGGATGCGCGGGACAGTGGCGAGAGGTCGGCGGAGCGTAGCTGGCGGTTGAGGATGTAGAAGGAGAGCCGTCTGTTGAGGTAGGCTGGGCTGGTCTTGTGGAGTGCCATGTGCGCGGGTGAGGAGCTTAAAGGATCCTCTTGTTGACGGGCGGCCAGTGCAGGTTTCTCAGGTGGGGGGTGATGTGGCCGTGGCGTTGTACGTCGAGGATCAGTCGTGCCGAGGCGTTTTGGATGCGTTGTAGTAGTTTGATGAGCTTGGTTGGGGCTCCCGCATAGAGGGCATTTCCGTAGTTGAGTCTGCTACTGACGAGGGCCTGGGTGACTGTCTTTCTTGTATCTGTCAGGATCCATCTGTAGATCTTGCGGAGCATGCGGAGGGTGTTGAAGCAGGAGGAGGAGACGGCGTTGACTTGCTTGGTCATTGAAAGCGTTGAGTCGAGGATGATTCCCAGGTAGAGTGCGTGGTCGGTGGGTGTCGGGGCTGCCCCCTGTGCCGTCAGCCACCAGGAGTCGTCCCAGGCTGAATGGTTGGAGCCGAGGATGAGGCCCTCCATCTTGTCAGAGTTCAGCTTCAGACGGCTGGTCTTCATCCAGTCGGCGACGGCCTTCATTCCTTTGTGGAGGTTGGCTTTGGCGGTGATGGGGTCCTTGGTGAGGGAGAGGATCAACTGAGTGTCGTCGGCCTAGGAGATTATGTTGAGGTCGTGCTGTCGGGCTACGTGTGCGAGCGGGCCATGTAAATGTTGAACAGCGTCGGTCTGAGGGAGGATCCCTGGGGTACGCCGCAGATGATCTCGAAAGCTTTGGGACGCTCTGGGTTCTGCCGCAGAAGTAGGAGGTGGTCCAATCCAGATCCTTGTCTCGGATCCCTGCGGCGTGGAGGCGTGTGTGTAGTGTGCGGTGGCAGATGGTGTCGAAGGCGGCAGAGAGGTCTAGGAGGATGAGTGCTGCGGACTCGCCGTTGTCCAGCAGGGTCCTGATGTCATCGGTGGCGGCGATGAGGGCAGTCTCAGTGCTGTGGTTGCTGCGGAACCCTGACTGGGAAGGGTCCAGGATTCTGTTTTCTTCAAGGTATCGGGTTAGCTGTCTGTTGATGGTTTTCTCGATGACCTTGGCTGGGAAGGGGAGCAGAGAGATAGGATGGAAGTTCTTGAGGTCTCTTGGGTCTGCCTTAGGTTTCTTGAGTAGGGCATTGATCTTGGCATGTTTCCAGATCTCTGGGACGGTTGCGGTCTCGAGAGAGAGATTTATGACGTTGCGCAGGTGGGGTACGATGGAGCTGCTTGCTCTGTTGAAGACGTTGTGCGGGAATGGGTCTGACAGAGATCCGAAGTGGATTGTGCGCAAGGTCTTGATGGTGTCATCAATGCTCATGCTGGCCCAGGCTAGCAGGGGGTCGAGGTCAATGGTGTGTGGATGGTCTGTTGTGTTGCTGTCTGTTGGGGCTGTCTGGGTGTTGAAGCTGTCGTAGATGTCTGCTATTTTGCGGTGGAAGATGGTGGCGAGGGAGTCGCACAGGGCTTGCGACGGTGGGATGTCGTTGGTGTTGGAGCTGGGGTTGGAGAATTCCTTCACGATGTTGAAGAGCTCCTTGCTATTGTGTGCGTTGTTGTCGAGGCGGTCTTTGAAGGAGGTCCTCTTGGCCACCCTGCTGAGGTGGTGGTGGTAGTTGCGGATGGCGTCCTTGTGTGCTGCGTGGCTATCCGAAGTTTGTTCACTGTGCCATTTCTTCTCTAGTTTCCGGCAGGCTTGCTTAGAGGCTAGGAGTTCTGGGGTGAACCAGCTGACCCTCTTGCTGGTGTCTCTGTGGGGGGTTTCTTCATCAGGGCTAGGGTGTTGGCGCAGTCCTCGATCCAGCGTCTGAGGATGTGGGCAGCGTCGGTGTTGGAGGGTTTGGTGGGTGGGCTGAGAGTGAGGTTTGCGTGTAGTTGGTCTTCGGTGATTTTGCTCCAGCAGCGGCGGAGTATCTGTTGGGTCCGGTGGTGTGTGGTGGGTTTCTGGAAGGCGAAGTGGATGCAGCGGTGGTCGGTCCAGAGGAGTTCGGTGGTGTGGCTGATGGAGACGTGCGGGCTTGAGGAGAAGACTGGGTCGAGCGGGTGGCCGGCGGAGTGGGTGGGCACTGTGACGAGTTGCTTCAGTCCGAGGTTGGCGAGGTTATCGATCAGGGTGTGGAGTTGTTGTCGTTGTTGTTCTCAGGGTGAAAGTTCAGGTCTCCGAGGAGGATGTAGTCGGTGGAGGTCAGGGCGTGCGTACCGATCAAGTCGGCGATGGAGTCGCTGAACTGAGGGCGGGGTCCGGAGGGTCGGTAGATGAGGGTGCCTCCGAGGGTGGAGTTAGGGTCTGTGTGGATCTGGAAATGCAGGTGTTCGGCGGTGCTGAGCGTGTCATTGGTGCTAGTCGAGACCCTGATGCTGTTCTTGTGGGCGATGGCTATTCCTCCTCCAACTCAGTTGGTGCGGTAACTGCGGGTGATCTTGTAGCCGTCTGGGATGGCTATGGCGATGTCGGGTGCGGAGGAGTCGTTAAACCAGGTCTCTGTCAGGAAGGCGACGTCCAGGGATGTTGTGTCGAGCAGGTCCCAGAGTTCGACGGCGTGCTTGCGTCCGGAGCGGGTGTTCAGTAGTATGCATCGGAGGTGGTTGGGGTCTTTCTTGGTAGATGGTTCGTCGCCTCTGAGGCTGGTGTAGCTGCAGTACCGGCAGGTGAAGGGGCCGTGTGTGCGTTTCGGAGCGGCCTTGTAGCAGGTGTGGCTCCTTCCGGAGTTGAGAGCGTGCAGTGGGCTGGCACAGTGGCTTAACGAAACTTGAGGGGGCCCCCCTGTAAACTACATGGAGGGGGCCTCCCTCCCATCCTCCATGCCAGTCTAGAGCTCTCAGGCCAGCGACCAGCCATACTGCAGGGGATGCAGGACGATTGTTACGCCACTGTCACCAGTACAGCCGTTATAAGTAACACTGGATGGTAGAGTTAAAGGTTGGGCTTAGTCTGCCAGCAGGCTATCATAGGTGGTGGTCCATTTATTACAGGGTCCCTGCCATCAGTAGGCCGGGGAAGTTTGCCCAAGTTTAGGTGGGTTTCCTGATGCAGACTCCTGTCATGATATACAACATCGGGCCCACTCATCGTTCAGTTTTGACAAAAGTGCATCCACTGCTCCTTCTCAATTCCGTTGTAAAACATTACACAATGCGACAATGCAGTATTTCCATACCAGATGTAACTACAAAGAGCACATTTTGATAATACTTTTTTAGTAGTAGACAATAGCAATCTTAAGAGGCATTGCATAGCTTCATACACACTGTGACCCCAATTCCATCACAGTATCTCTCTCTCTCTCTCTCTCTCTCTCTCTGTCAGTCAGTCTCTCTCTCTGTCAGTCAGTCTCTCTCTCTCAGTCAGTCAGTCTCTCAGTCAGTCAGTCTCTCTCTCAGTCAGTCAGTCTCTCTCTCAGTCAGTCAGTCTCTCTCTCAGTCAGTCAGTCAGTCTCTCTCTCTCTCTCTCTGTTAGTCAGTCTCTCTCTCTCTGTCAGTCAGTCTTTCAGTCAGTCTCTCTCTCTCTCTCTCTCTCTCTCTCTCTGTCTCTCTATCTCTCTCTTTCTGTCAGTCTGTCAGTCAGTCTCTCTCTCTCTGTCAGTCAGTCAGTCTGTCTCTCTCTTTCAGTCAGTCTCTCAGCCAGTCAGTCTCTCTCTCTCTCTCTCTCTCTCTCTCTCTATCTCTCTCTCTCAGTCAGTCAGTCTCTCGGTCAGTCAGTATTCAGTCTCTGAGTCAGTCAGTCTCTACTCTCTCTCCACTCTCTCTCTCTCAACTCTGTCAACTCTATCTCCACTGTCTCTCTCTCCACTTTCTCTCCACTGTCTCCCTCCACTCTCTCTCCACTGTCTCCCTCCACTGTCTCCCTCCACTCTCTCTCCACTCTCTCTCCTTTCTCTCTCTCCCTTCTGTCTCCACTCTCTCTCTCCTCTCTCTCTCTCCACTCTCTCTCCACTCTCTCTCCACTCTCTCTCCACTCTCTCCACTCTCTCTCTCCACTCTCTCTCTCTCCACTCCCTCTCTCTCTCTCCACTCTCCACTCTCTCTCTCCACTCTCTCTCTCCACTCCCTCTCTCCACTCTCTCTCTCCACTCCCTCTCTCTCCACTCTCTCTTCTCTCTACTCTCTCCAATCTCTCCACTCTCTCTCCACGCTCGCCACTCTCTCCTCCACTCTCTCTCCACTGTCTCTCTCTACTGTCTCTCTCCACTGTCTCTCTCTCTCTCCACTCTCTCTCGCTCACTCTCTCCACTCTCTCACTCTCTCCACTTTCTCTCTCTCACTCTCTCCACTTTCTCTCTCTCCACTGTCTATCTCTACTCTCTCTCCACTCTCTCTCCCTCCACTCTCTCTCTCTACTCTCTCCACTCTCTGTCCACTGTCTCTCTCCCCACTCTCTCTCTACTCTCTCTCGCTCTCTCTCCACTCTCTGTCTCCACCCTCTCTCTCTACTCTCTCTATCTCTCTCTCTCTCTCCACTGTCTCTCACAAAGTAGTGTGTGTTGCCATGGGCGTCCGCAAAAATATTTCCGGGGGGGAGGGCACATTTCTAACTTCACCGCCATACCCCTTGCACCCTTTTCCCCTCTGCCTTGCACCCTTCTCGCCCTCTCCCTTGCACCCTTCTCCCCCTCCCCTTGCACCCTTCTCCCCATCGGCCTTGCACCCTTTTCTACCTTGCACCATTCTCCCCTCTGCCTTGCACCATTCTCCCCTCTGCCTTTCACCCTTCTCCCCTCTGCCTTGCACCATTCTCCCCTCCCCCTTGCACTTTTCTCCCCTCTGCCTTGCACCCTTCTCCCCTCTACCTTGCACCCTTCTCCCCTCTGCTTTGCACCCTTCTCCCCTCTGCCTTGCACCCTTCTCCCCTCCGCCTTGCACCCTTCTCTACCTTGTACCCTTCTCCTCTCTGCCTTGCGCCATTCTCCTCTCTGCCTTGCACCCTTCTCCCCTCTGCCTTGCACCCTTCTCTATCTGGCACCCTTCTCCCCTCTGCCTTGAACCCTTCTCCCCTCTGCCTTGCACCCTTCTCCCCTCCACCTTGCACCCTTCTCCCCTCCGCCTTGCACCCTTCTCTACCTTGTACCCTTCTCCTCTCTGCCTTGCGCCATTCTCCTCTCTGCCTTGCACCCTTCTCCCCTCTGCCTTGCACCCTTCTCTATCTGGCACCCTTCTCCCCTCTGCCTTGCACCCTTCTCCTCTCTACCTTGCACCCTTCTCCCATCTGCCTTGCACCCCTCTCCTCTCCACCTTGCACCCTTCTCCTCTCCGCCTTGCACCCTTCTCCCCTCTGCCTTGCACCCTTCTCCGCTTTGCACCCTTCTCCCCTACCCCTTGCACCCTTCTCCCCTACCCCTTGCACCCTTCTCCCCTCTGCCTTGCACCCTTCTCCCCTCTGCCTTGCACCCTTCTCCCCTCTGCCTTGCACCCTTCTCCCATCTGCCTTGCACCCCTCTCCTCTCTACCTTGCACCCTTCTCAGTCTGCCTTGCATCCTTCTCCCCTCCGCCTTGCATCCTTCTCCCCTCCACCTTGCATCCTTCTCCCCTCTGCCTTGCACCCTTCTCTCCTCTGCCTTGCACCCTTTCCCCTCCCCCTTGCACTCTTCTCCCCTCTGCATTGCACCCCTCTCCTCTCTACCTTGCACCCTTCTCCATCTGCCTTGCATCCTTCTCCCCTCCCCCTTGCATCCTTCTCCCCTCCCCCTTGCACACTTCTCCCCTCTACCTTGCACCCTTCTCCTCTCTACCTTGCACCCTTCTCTCCTCTGCCTTGCACCCTTCTCCCCTCTGCCTTGCACCCTTCTCCTCTCTACCTTGCACCCTTCTCTCCTCTGCCTTGCACTCTTCTCCCCTCTGCCTTGCACCCTTCTCCTCTCTCCCTTGCACCCTTCTCCTCTCTGCCTTGCACCCTTCTCTGCCCCCCCTTACCACCTCCCCTGCGGACGCCCACATGGTGCTTCTAGCAAGAGTGCTTACCTGAGGGCACCATTTTGCTGCCTCATCCCTTCTCTTATGAGCTTTGCCCTTGAGAATGCCAGTCTGACTCGGAGAGCCCCCACTCCCAAAGGGGATACCGACTCAAGACATTCTCCACCTTTGTCACAGTTTGAATTCAGAGAAACAATATACTGATGTTATAGAGGCAAATTCACTAAAGAATACAAACTTTCCACACCACCCTCATCAGCAAGCTCGAAAATATCCAACCCTAAGATTTCCTATAGGAATCAAGCTATTGTTTAAAATACTTCACAGTGGAGAGCTACAGCTAAAGGTGCGGTGTTACATGACAACCAAAGTTGTGAAATAGTACTACAATATTTGACAACATTGATAAGATAGAATCTTGCAAATGTAACATGGTGAAAACATATTCTAGGCCCTGTAATTACACAACAAAAGTTGTCATATAGCACTACAATATTTAACAACATTGCGAAGATAGGATCTTGAAAGCATTAATTCAAAACATAGTCTTGCAAGTGTGTGTGTGGGACAGCGTGTTACCCGTCTGCCCATTCTTTGTTAGGAAATGGCAACCAGTTCATGAAAAACATGCATGTTTGCATCCATACTCTTGTCATGAGTTTGGTATGTGCCTTCAAAACCTGCCAGAAGAACACCATCTCCATTTCTCCTCTCACAACTAGGTAGACCTGACCTCATGACTTGTTCTGCGTCCTAATTGTTAACTCCACAGAATTGTCGACTCCCGAGTAGTGCTCTGTGCTGCCTCCTGCTCTCTGGGGCCTCCCACCCCCATCCTCTTTCCGGCCTCGCTCCCTCTGACTGAAAAGAAATATTGCAACTTGTTACATTGTTTCTTTTCAGTCAGCAGGAGGGGGCGGGGGGCGAGGGGCGAGGGGCAGGCTGCAGCATCTGCTTCAGAGGAGACGGGGAGAGGCTTGCTTCAGCGCAAGCCTCTCTCACAGCAAGCTCTCACTGAAGAGCTGAGGGGCATATACTGAAGGGAGTGGGGCCCCCCCGCACCGCGTGGCCTGCGGGGGCCTTTGTTACGCCCCAGGGCTGGCATCGTAGTGGCGGCGGTCGTCGTGGTGGGTGCGGGGGCCAGGGGTTCTGGCGCTGGGCGCGGTCCAAGTGCGGACGGGCGCAGACGGGCTTGCCTGATCGCGCCTTTGGCGCGCCAGTGGTGCGGCCGCACAGTGGCCAGCATATAAGGGGAGGTGGGAAGGAGGAGCAGCTGGGAGGCGGGAGGTGGGGGCAGCGAATGGGCAGTGGGCCGTCAGGGGGGCGGGGCCGCAGGGGACGCGGCGGTCAGGGACAACGAAGGTAACTGAAGGAAAAAGGGGCACAAATCGAGGGGAAAACGAGTGGCACAGAGGGGCAAAAGGGCATAAAAAACAAGTGGAACAGAGGGCAGAAGGGCACAAAAAACGAGTGGAACAGAAGGCAAAAGGGGTACAAAAACAAGGGAAAAACGAGTTGCTCAGAGGGCAGAAGGGCACAAAACAAACGAGTGGAACAGAGGGCAGAAGGGCACAAAAAACGAGTGGAACAGAAGGCAAAAGGGGCACAGAACGAGGGAAAAACGAGTGGCACAGAGGGCAAAAGGGCACAAAAAACGAGTGGAACAGATGGCAAAAGGGGCACAAAAACGAGTGGCACAGAGAGCAGAAGGGCACAAAAAAACGAGTGCAACAGAGGGCAGAAGGGCACAAAAAACGAGTGGAACAGAAGGCAAAAGGCACAAAAACGAGGGAAAAATGAGTGGCACAGAAGGCAAAAGGGCACAGACCTACCGGAAAAATGAGAGGCACAGAGGCAAAATACAGAACACTGAAATACAGGGGCAGCTAAGAACAGAAGGCAGAAGGGGCAGAGAAATTATGAAAAGGGGCTAGCTTGCAAATTTGCCTGCTAGACTCAGGTGCGCACTACTGTTGAAGATTTACAATTCTCATCAAATTAAACAACGTTTTGAGCACCTTAGTCGTACAATATATTCTCAACATGTATCTGCAATTAAATTTTCATCTTCAAGAACATTGTTTACACATACAGTGTAATTTGCATCATGTAAAATATACAATGCATAACAGTAAATCAAAATACAAAACCACTTTCAATTGTGGATGTTGATGGCCCAATGAATGCAGACCCCACTGAGACTTCAAGTTCCACTCCAGGGCTCACATACACCATCTGGCATGGGCGACTAGGAGGATTCAGGAGGTCAAGAGGCCTCAGAAGCATCGTCATGCGGATCGAGTCTGGATGTCCTGGACTTGCTTTGCCAGAGGGGAATACTTGAACTCCAAGTGTTCATAATCTCCCCGATCATTCTAAGCCTCTGTGATGGAATATGGTAGGTCTTGAGTTTGTTTATGTTTATAGTTAACCCCAACAATAATAGGGATTTTGCTGTTGTTCTGTGGGGAACCCACTTTCAGCAGTTGTCAAGATATGGGAATCCAGAAACTGCCAACCTCCAAAGACGGGCAGTGACCATGGCCATCACGGGGAGCACTGCAAACTTTGAATGCTCTGTCGATCTTGGATCACAAGCAATGCCATTGGGACTGCAGGACGGATATGTGAAAATACGCATTAATCGATCCAAAGGACACCATACAGTCTTAGCAGGTCTAGAGCACAAAGAATCTGAACCAATGTGTACAATTTGAATTAGTCCTTCCGTAGGAAGCTGTTTAGTAGTCAGAGGTCCAAAACAGGTCAAAAGCCCCAGTCCTTTTTCAAGATGAAGAAGTATCTAGAATAACCACCCCGCCTTTTTCAGAATCCAGTACCCTCTCTATGGCACAGGTGGAGAGCAACAGGAGAAAGAGCTGGGCTGTCTGCTGCATCATGGACTGGAAAGGGTGTTGCTGCCTATATGCCAGTCCTCTGTTGTAGACCCTAAATTTTCATAGCAGGTGAGGTAATTGCTTGGCAGGTATCAAAAGCCCCACGGAACGTGCTGTAGCTCAGCTATCTTTAAAGTTTTCCAAAGCAGAGTCCACCTTTTCCCTGAAGAGGTGAGACCAATCAAAGGGCATATCCAATAGCAATGCATGTACATCAAGGGAGAATCCGGTGGACCTCATCCAAGCATGTCTATGACAAACAACCCTGGTACAGACTTCCATGGCAATGCAGTAATGGCAATGCTCTAAGTGGTATGCAAGCCACCGCAGATAACATATCTGGCCGCATCCTTCCAGTCACGGATCATCTGAGCCAGAGAGGCCCTAACGTCTTCTGTAACTGTTGGCAAAATCTCGCTGCCCATGTCCCAAGTCATACTACACGTATAGATCGCAGTGCCAGGCTGGCAGAATAAAACAGATATTCACCAAAGGCATCAATCCTTTTGGATTCTTTGACAGGGGCACAGGTTTGAAACTAATTAGGGTTCGCCTTACTAGCTGAGATCTGTACACTGGGACTCTGAAGTACAGTGCTTGGTGAGAAAATCAGGGTCACTGGGTGCCAGTCTATGTAACCTGGCAACCTGCTAGCTAACAAGAGGGTAAGAACATGGTTTCAACCGGGTATCCAACAAAGTATCTGTGAGTGAGTCTTTAAATGGGAGTAAGAGCTCATATGTTGCTGGCACCAGGCTGCAACACATTTTTCAAAATATCTAAAATATTCTCAGTGGAGGGCAGATGCAATTCTATTACTTTGAATGCCCTCTGAACCACCACTGAAAAGAAGGCACTTTTTTCAGAGAGTGGCCCATGTGGTGAGTCAAGGTTGGTCTCGGGAGGCATCAAGTCCACCGACATTCTGAAAATCAAGGTATAAGGCATGACAAGTATAATGAGCAGGGGAGTAAGCTACTAGGCCTCACCATCCTCAGTATCATGAGGTCCACCATGTTCTGGCACATGATCAGAATCAGAACCCCTCTGCTGATAGTGGCAACGTAGTAGCAGCACTGGGTTAGAGTCTGGCTGAATGACAACGGATTGCACTTTTTTTGCTTTTGTAAATCTGATAAGCTCAAGCCAATATTGGTTCAGGATAGTGTGCTTGTAAAACTGACCGTGCCACCAACATAAGTAGCCCTTTTAACAGGTTTCAGGCTTGCCATTGCAGAGCCTTTGTATGCCATATCGACCTGGCAGGTTAAACCTTTTGCCAGGCCCAAATCTTCCTTTTTAATACATATAAGCCACCTTCAAGGTAGGCCCTGGATGGCCCCAAGGGCAAGGTGCAGTGTATTAAAGAACTTGGATGTGTACTTTTAAGTTTGGCATGTCCTGGTAGAGAAAACTCTTAGATTAGTTTTTTCACTACTGCAAGGCCTATCTCTCCCATAGTATAACATTGGAGTTGCCTTAGTACATTTACTAAGTGCAATTTGAAAATGAGGAGAGATAACTGGTTTATGTTTGGTGTCTCTGGAACCCTAATTCATGGTGAAATCAGATTTTGAATTACAATTCTGAAAATGCCACTTTTAGAAAGTTTTTACAACAAGGGGTGGTGAGGGACAGAGTCTCTGAATTAAGCAGAATACTCTCACCCAGTCAAGAGATCAGGGCTAGATCCAACACTGTTTTTTAGCTCATTGCACCATCCCAGTTTCAGAACCTGGCTGTATGCAAATTAGTCTGTCCCTGGCCCAGTGCATCATGGGAACAGGGCAGACCAGACTACAAAAGCCAATTCTTACACTGGGAAGGAAACAAGCTTCCGGGGACCGGTTTCTGGCATTACAGCCGTCTTCGGCCCGGCTTGCTTGAATCCTGATGGTGCAATGAGCAAGGGACTCATGTCTGAGTATGCCCTTCCACGCTTAGGGTGGACAAAAATATTTACAACAAGGGGTGGTGAGGGACAGAGTCTCTGAATTAAGCAGAATACTCTCACCCAGTCAAGAGATCAGGGCTAGATCCAACACCGTTTTTTAGCTCATTGCACCATCCCAGTTTCAGAACCTGGCTGTATGCAAATTAGTCTGTCCCTGGCCCAGTGCATCATGGGAACAGGGCAGACCAGACTACAAAAGCCAATTCTTACACTGGGAAGGAAACAAGCTTCCGGGGACCGGTTTCTGGCATTACAGCCGTCTTCGGCCCGGCTTGCTTGAATCCTGATGGTGCAATGAGCAAGGGACTCATGTCTGAGTATGCCCTTCCACGCTTAGGGTGGACAAAAATATTTACAACAAGGGGTGGTGAGGGACAGAGTCTCTGAATTAAGCAGAATACTCTCACCCAGTCAAGAGATCAGGGCTAGATCCAACACCGTTTTTTAGCTCATTGCACCATCCCAGTTTCAGAACCTGGCTGTATGCAAATTAGTCTGTCCCTGGCCCAGTGCATCATGGGAACAGGGCAGACCAGACTACAAAAGCCAATTCTTACACTGGGAAGGAAACAAGCTTCCGGGGACCGGTTTCTGGCATTACAGCCGTCTTCGGCCCGGCTTGCTTGAATCCTGATGGTGCAATGAGCAAGGGACTCATGTCTGAGTATGCCCTTCCACGCTTAGGGTGGACAAAAATATTTACAACAAGGGGTGGTGAGGGACAGAGTCTCTGAATTAAGCAGAATACTCTCACCCAGTCAAGAGATCAGGGCTAGATCCAACACCGTTTTTTAGCTCATTGCACCATCCCAGTTTCAGAACCTGGCTGTATGCAAATTAGTCTGTCCCTGGCCCAGTGCATCATGGGAACAGGGCAGACCAGACTACAAAAGCCAATTCTTACACTGGGAAGGAAACAAGCTTCCGGCGACCGGTTTCTGGCATTACAGCCGTCTTCGGCCCGGCTTGCTTGAATCCTGATGGTGCAATGAGCAAGGGACTCATGTCTGAGTATGCCCTTCCACGCTTAGGGTGGACAAAAATATTTACAACAAGGGGTGGTGAGGGACAGAGTCTCTGCATTAAGCAGAATACTCTCACCCAGTCAAGAGATCAGGGCTAGATACAACACCGTTTTTGAGCTCATTGCACCATCCCAGTTTCAGAACCTGGCTGTATGCAAATTAGTCTGTCCCTGGCCCAGTGCATCATGGGAACAGGGCAGACCAGACTACAAAAGCCAATTCTTACACTGGGAAGGAAACAAGCTTCCGGGGACCGGTTTCTGGCATTACAGCCGTCTTCGGCTCGGCTTGCTTGAATCCTGATGGTGCAATGAGCAAGGGACTCATGTCTGAGTATGCCCTTCCACGCTTAGGGTGGACAAAAATATTTACAACAAGGGGTGGTGAGGGACAGAGTCTCTGAATTAAGCAGAATACTCTCACCCAGTCAAGAGATCAGGGCTAGATCCAACACCGTTTTTTAGCTCATTGCACCATCCCAGTTTCAGAACCTGGCTGTATGCAAATTAGTCTGTCCCTGGCCCAGTGCATCATGGGAACAGGGCAGACCAGACTACAAAAGCCAATTCTTACACTGGGAAGGAAACAAGCTTCCGGGGACCGGTTTCTGGCATTACAGCCGTCTTCGGCCCGGCTTGCTTGAATCCTGATGGTGCAATGAGCAAGGGACTCATGTCTGAGTATGCCCTTCCACGCTTAGGGTGGACAAAAATATTTACAACAAGGGGTGGTGAGGGACAGAGTCTCTGAATTAAGCAGAATACTCTCACCCAGTCAAGAGATCAGGGCTAGATCCAACACCGTTTTTTAGCTCATTGCACCATCCCAGTTTCAGAACCTGGCTGTATGCAAATTAGTCTGTCCCTGGCCCAGTGCATCATGGGAACAGGGCAGACCAGGGGAGGCGCTAGGGGGCGGACAGCGGCATGGCTGCCTGAGTTGCGGCTCCGCCGGGCGATCACACGCGATGTGATTCATTGCCGCTGTAACCCCACCAACCCACCTTTCACGGACCGCTATCTGTGTCGGAAGATGAGGGGCGTCAGCGGACCTGATTAATAGTGGTCTCGGTCACTGTGTTGGAGAGCAACGCCGAGATATCTGCGGCGAGAACCGAACTGCCTGACAAGATGGCCGGCGGCAGACAGCGGACCCTGTGCATTGTTGGCGAAATCGTCGGAGGGCTGCCCGGAGGTCCCAGCAAGCACGGATTGGGGGTAAGCTCCTGCTGCCTGGCAAAGAGTGCTTGATCTAAGCTCCTGTCGCCCCTGTACAACGCGGGCTGTGTCCTTAAACTCCTCGCCTGCATGCCTGACAAGATGGCGGCGCCTATTGCCGAGATGACGGTCACTGCATACTCGCGCCGATGACCGCACAATAGACTGTGTGGCTGTCTGGACGGAGATTTGGCGGGAGCGACGGCTGGGAATGACTTTGATGGATGATTGAGACAGGGAGCAGCCTGCCGCCGGCGACCTGAGGCCAACCTGCTGGCTACCCGGGGGAAGGAGTACCGGAGCGGCCAGGGGGCATCAGGAGCAAGTACACACACGGCAGTGGCAGATTGCTGCGGAGAGGCCCCCCTGCGGACGCAGACGTGCCCATCCGCCTTACTTCCTGGAGCTCCTGGTGTGGACTGATCACGACCCACGCATATCCCGAACGCCCTGGAGGGTGATCACTGGCGGTGACCGTGTCGTGTGGACAGTGAAAGTAAGGTACAACTGCTGGGCCCCACTGCCGCGACAACACGGCGACGGCGGTCCGGATAACGAGGGCGTCTGGACCCACATTGCGGAAAGTGCATTCACCGACCACCACAATGGGGAAGCCAGATAAGCAGCAACCAAAACTCACATTTGACGCCAGGAAGGCGACGAAACCTGCGGAGGAAATGGCGGAGGCGGGCGGCTCTTCAGATTCCCCGTCTACTACTAACATAGAGAAGATTCTGATGGCAATTCAGTCGAATCTGCAAGATATAAATGGTAAGCTTGATAATCTCACATGCAGGATGGATGGCATGGCTGCTCGGCAAGAAAGACATGGAGAGCGATTGGATGAGGCGGAAACGAGAATATCGGCGGTTGAAGATGAGGCACGAACGTCTACCACTAAATGCGCGGGAATGGAACGAATACTGGAGGTGATAAAAGCGAAGGAGGAGGATTTGGAAGCGCGCTCGAGGCGCAATAACGTGCGCATCACGGGCCTGCCAGAAACGACCAACACGGGGCGGATGGAGCATTACATCGAGGGCCTGTGTAAGGATATCTTTGGTGCGGAGGCGCTGTCGCAGATCTTCATTGTCGAAAGAGCCCATCGGACATTGGGCCCCAAACCACCAACTGGGGCCACACCACGGCCAGTGGTGGCACGCATCCTCAATTATCGAGACAGAGACGCGATCCTCAGGCTAGCAAGGGAGAAGGGCAAAATCACCCATCAAGGCAACACTCTGGAGTTTTACCCTGATCACACGGTCGCCGTACAGCAGGCACGAAAGGAATACACAGCAGTGAAGGCAAAACTGAGAGAGTTGAACATTGGCTATTCCATGCTATATCCTGCCAGACTCCGAGTGGTGTGGAAGGAGAAGGCGACCATACTGGCGACGCCCAAAGTGGCCTTTGAATTTGTTAAGAAAATACAGCGGGAGGCAAGGTCAGAGTCCCAGAACGAGCAGAACGGAGACCTGGAATGATGCTAATGGTAGTGTTTCACGATGAACGGCGGTGAGTGTTGCTGTACAGTTGACTACACTGGGCCATTACATGGCCATCTCCGGCTATACTGAACGGCACTGGCCGATACAAGACTCCTAGAGGTGAGAGATTGGCGCTTTGATTCGACATTGGGCGTGGGAGGGGCGGGGGGGTGGGGGGATGACGAGGGCCGTAATACACTCCTGGCCTGAACTGTACCAGCTATCCATGTATGGCCCTTGCTGCTGCGCACTCCCCGCCGGATCACTGCTCTCACTGCCACGTTGAACTGTCACTATGACTGATTCTAGGGGCGCTGGATTGGGACCTTTTCCTGTGGATGTGCTCATAGACCCGCTGAACTGAAGCGCGGTGATGCAGAGAGCGACAGGCGATTGAACGCTGAGGTACATATCGGATAGTACTGGGGAAACTAGCAAAGATGTGATCAACCATGCCCGCCGCTGCTATCCCAAAAGCGTGTGATGGAGGGTGGATGTGTACGAGGCAGACTGCTGGCGGTTGGCTCTGAGGCTAGTTCAAGTACATGTAGCTGATTAACGAAAGGGGAGGTGGCACTTCCTATATGACTGCACTAATGCTTGAACTAATGTGAGGAGTGGTATTGGGGAAGTGGGGTCGGTGGATTAATGGACACATATATTGCAAACATGCTAAAGTTTTTCTAGTATCGCCTACACCCGTCCGTCGGGTGAAGGGATGTGCTCCTAGCGGTCCTCCATGAGGGTAGTACCCACTACAAGTTCTTAGTGCGAGCACTGAGTTGAAGGTTATGTGGTTGAGGGTTTTGTGCTCTGAAGGGGTATGGCTTCGGCAGGTTGGGGATGCTGGAGTGGGTGGGACTTGGGGAGGGGGGATGTTTGACTGTTTACAAAGACCGAAGACTTTACGAATGTACACATTATCAGATGTTACACGGCGTGTGATTGTCATTGCAACTTATGATCGCAGTGCAGGGGGGGGACAGGTTCCGGGCATGACCCTTATGTGTGATGGTCTAAGCGGTATTACATTACTTAAGAGCACAAGGTTCTGGAGGTGAACGCAGAGCTGGCATAAACGTCCTAACTTGGAACATACGCGGATTCTCACAACCTCAGAAAATTAGACAGGTATTCGCTAGCCTTACCAGATGGAACATTGATATAGCATTCCTGCAGGAATCACATCTCGCACCGCACACTCATGCCACATTGGGGTCGAGATGGGCGGGGAGGTCATACAGGGCATCATACTCATCTTACTCCCGGGGGGTGCTCATATTGATTAAGAAAGGGATCGAATTTGAGGAAAAGCATGTCACGCAGGACCCGGCTGGCAGGTATGTGCTGGTGTCCGGTACACTGAGGGGACAACATATCACACTCCTTAATGTATATGGCCCGAATACTGATGCCCCGGAATTTTATCGAGAAGTTTGGGGACACATGCAGAAACACACTACCACACACTTGTTATGCGGGGGGGACTGGAACGTGACATTGCAAGACGGGTTGGATCGCTCCTCACTGTCAGTGGAGCAACACAAACAATCTAGACTAATGGTGGGTCACATGATGAAGGATCTGGCCTTAGCAGATCTCTGGCGATTGCAACACGGAGACGCGCCTGGCGCTACACACATCACTGCATCTCACAATAGTTGGTCCAGGCTGGACTACTGGCTGGGGTCCAAGGACATGGCACTGTGGGTTCGCACGCTGCAAGTATTGCCGCGCACTTTGTCGGACCACAACCCGGTTCTGTTGCAGTTGGACATTCCACTTTATGCACCCCCCCTTTTCAATGGCGTTTTAACTCCCAAGCCCTGACAGACCCAATATATGTTGACACCTTGACGAAAGCGATCAAAGACTATTTCGCTATTAACTCTCAGACTACTGAGGACCCATGTCTCCTCTGGGAAGCCTTTAAGGCCACGATCAGAGGTGTCTGCATTAGCACTACTATTGGAGTACTAAAGGACATTAGGGGCCAGATTCGTCGCTGCGAAAGTCAAATGAGGGACTTGGAACTACAATACGAAACAACGCAGGACATCTTATTGTTACCCAGGTTGCGCGACTTAAACACTGAGCATGCTGATTTTTTATCATCTGAAATTAAGTACTTAGATCGCAAGCATACGGCTAGAGCCTTTGGAGAAGGGGGTAGACCAGGGGGTGTACTGGCACGGAAAATATGTGAAGGTCGGGGACAGTCAGTGATACTACGAGTTAAATCTAAGGAGGGGGTATTACATACACAACCCACTGACATATTGCAATGTTTTGTGGACTCATATAGCACTTTATATCAATCTCAATCAACAGCGGCTGAGGAAGAAACATATGATTACTTGCATGATGTGGCAATTGGCTGGCTTTCGGACACACAGAGGGAATATTTAGCGCGGCCAATTACTGTGGAAGAGGTCACCGACGTGATCGCTTCACTCCCAAACGGAAAAGCACCGGGCCCTGATGGGTACACGTCCGAATTTTATAAGAAGTTTGTAGATGTACTCGCCCCCTATCTGGTGGCCATGTATGGTGCATCTTTTGAGAAATCACTGCTCCCCCCCACGCTACGGGAAGCCATGATCATGGCACTCCTGAAACCATCCAAGGATCCAGAACACTGCGATTCCTACAGACCCCTGTCCCTAATCAACGTAGACTCGAAGATAATAGCTAAACTGTTGGCTGTCAGGCTGTCCCCTCTGATGACTCGACTGGTCCTTCCGGACCAAGCAGGGTTTGTACCCACTAGGTCAACCTCGCATAATACCAGAACCTTATTTGCACTGGCACACTACCTGCAGCCCTCGGTTAGAGCTGTGGCTGTGATGCTAGACGCTGCGAAAGCGTTCGATTCCATTGAATGGCGTTATATGCTAGCTGTCCTAAATAGGATGGGTTTCCCAAAAAGGTTTGTCCAGTGGATCTCCTTGCTATATACTCAACCATGTGCAAGGGTCCGGGTTAATGGTTATGTTTCAGCTCCGTTTGACATTGGGCGAGGAACAAGGCAGGGCTGCCCCCTGTCACCCTTGCTCTTTGCGCTGGCGTTAGAGCCGCTAGCGTGCATAGTGAGACAAAATTACAAGGAATCGGCGTTACAATTTGTGGCTAGGCCGCTACACATATCGCTCTATGCAGACGATATGCTCCTTTACGTGCGCGTTCCAGAAGTGCATCTAAACCCGATACTCAGAGAATACATCCGATTTGGAGGGCACTCGGGATTAGCGATTAATTGGTCCAAATCCTCAATCATACCTCTCACAGACACCACAGATCCCTTTGAGGTTGATTTCCCACTAGAGTGGCAGCAGGATCCGATTCGCTATCTGGGGATCATGTTTCACAGGAATCCGGACGAAGTCATGCGAGCTAACTATGGGGTGGTACTTTCCAAACTGGACGAGAAGGTCCGTCGGTGGATCCACTTACCTCTATCGCTTGCTGATCGATTAGCGATCGTCAAAATGAACGTTTTACCCAAGTTACTATATCTTTTTAATAATATACCCATCATGCCAACACGAGAGGTCTTCCGCCATATAAAGTCACTGGTACTAACCCTGATATGGGCGGGTAAACAAGCTCGTATTGATTTACAGACATTGACGCTCCCGATTGCCGAGGGCGGCTTCGGGGTGCCTGATTTTCTACTATATTACCTATGTGCCCAGGCACAGTATGCAGCATACTGGTACCACGAAGTCCCCTATCTTACTCACGTGGCTATTGAGGAGGGAGATGCCCACCCTATCCCCCTATCCGCGATATTGTCACACACCAGACCGCCACTGCATGCGAAGGATATCAACACGGTCGACACCACGATTAAAGCGTGGAATAAGCTAGGGCAGTTGGCTCACAAAACCCCGTTATATGCACCGGACATGCCTTTGCAGAATCATCGGGCGTTGTCAGTCACTGGCGAAAAAGTGGGGATGTCTCTGCTGACTAGAGCTGGAATTGATAAGATGGGTGACGTGTTTCAGGAAGGCACATTTCAGGACATAGACCGATTGAGTTATATCCAAAACCAGACTCCTATGTTTAGATTCACATATTATAGATTAACGAGGGCGTTGAGGGAGCACTACCCGTCCTTCCCTGCGGAACCGGAAAGCCTGGCGCCCCTGCAGATGCTGATCACTACAAAAGACCTGTCACACTTGGTGTCCAGACTATACACTGCTGCACAATCGGAAATAGCGGGCCACACACTTAAGGCTAAGGGGAGGTGGGATGCGCTACTAGAAACACCACTAACAGATGAGGAATGGCAAAGCTCCTGCGCACTGACACAGATACTGACACCAAATGGAAATCTGAGAATTATCCATTTCAAGTTCCTACATCAGGCCTACTACACGCCGACGAAACTGCGTAAATTTGGGCTGCAAGAGGAAGACAAATGCAAGCGCTGTGGCAGGGAGGGTGCGGATTTTGTGCATCTGGCCTGGACTTGCGAGAAAGTAGCGGAATACTGGGTAGAGATTACTGCCAAACTCACGACCATGTTAGAGGATGAGGTACAGTGCACACCACAGGTCTGTTTACTAGGGATTATACCCCAACTCAGAGCGCTAAAGCGCAGATTCTGTGCAATCGCCCTGTTACTAGCGAAAAGACAGGTGGCGCAATGTTGGCACAGCCGTAGGGTACCGACTACAAAGGTGTGGCTGCATGACATGTCCGTATGCCGAGATAAGCTGCAAACGTATGAGGAGGACTTACCAATGCACTCGAGACCAAAGGATAAATGGTGTTTCTTAACTGCCTACCTGACCTCACTGCAGGGAGATGATGAGGATTAGATTGTCCTGCAGGATGTGCTGATATGTGTGATACAGGGGAGAGAGTCGGGGGGGCTGGGGGTTGTGCTGGGGTGTTGATGGAATGCTGTTCCACTTACTGTATAGGTCGTGTATGAGGTACATGCAAGGTCTTAAGTTGGGGTATGTTTACTGTTAAATTGTTCTGTCATGACAAAATGTAAGACTCATACTAACTATTGCCAAGAGTCCTACGGAGGGCATACGAGGTGGCTCGGACTGGAATTTCCGCACTGCATTACATGGCTGAACTATTGCTTATTGGATAAACATCATCAATAGCGGGCCGGCCTCAGGGTTGTAGGCTCAGGCTGTGTAATTTGCTAACTGTGAATAAAGGTCTTACAAAAAAAAAAAAAAAAAAAAAAAACAGGGCAGACCAGACTACAAAAGCCAATTCTTACACTGGGAAGGAAACAAGCTTCCGTGGACCGGTTTCTGGCATTACAGCCGTCTTCGGCCCGGCTTGCTTGAATCCTGATGGTGCAATGAGCAAGGGACTCATGTCTGAGTATGCCCTTCCACGCTTAGGGTGGACAAAAATATTTACAACAAGGGGTGGTGAGGGACAGAGTCTCTGAATTAAGCAGAATACTCTCACCCAGTCAAGAGATCAGGGCTAGATCCAACACCGTTTTTTAGCTCATTGCACCATCCCAGTTTCAGAACCTGGCTGTATGCAAATTAGTCTGTCCCTGGCCCAGTGCATCATGGGAACAGGGCAGACCAGACTACAAAAGCCAATTCTTACACTGGGAAGGAAACAAGCTTCCGGGGACCGGTTTCTGGCATTACAGCCGTCTTCGGCCCGGCTTGCTTGAATCCTGATGGTGCAATGAGCAAGGGACTCATGTCTGAGTATGCCCTTCCACGCTTAGGGTGGACAAAAATATTTACAACAAGGGGTGGTGAGGGACAGAGTCTCTGAATTAAGCAGAATACTCTCACCCAGTCAAGAGATCAGGGCTGGATCCAACACCGTTTTTTAGCTCATTGCACCATCCCAGTTTCAGAACCTGGCTGTATGCAAATTAGTCTGTCCCTGGCCCAGTGCATCATGGGAACAGGGCAGACCAGACTACAAAAGCCAATTCTTACACTGGGAAGGAAACAAGCTTCCGGGGACCGGTTTCTGGCATTACAGCCGTCTTCGGCCCGGCTTGCTTGAATCCTGATGGTGCAATGAGCAAGGGACTCATGTCTGAGTATGCCCTTCCACGCTTAGGGTGGACAAAAATATTTACAACAAGGGGTTGTCATTTTCTTGCCTTAGCCATTAGGTACCTGCAGACTGTCTTTGGTCACATGGCTAGGCGTAGTTGTTAGGTGGGCTTTGTGTATTCCTACTAGACAGCCGCACATTGGGAGCTTAGGTGTGACTGGATGGGCAATCACTGGGAGGGAATAGGCTGCGTCCTGTCTCCACACAAATGGCGGCATATCCCCAGTAGTTATTCTGGACCCGGGGCAGGGAGGGAAAGGAATCTGAGCTCTTCAGAGACATGCCTCCAGAAGCTTCTCCTCACTTCACAGACACAGCTGTGTACAAAAGAAGGACTTCAGACACCACCACTTCAGGACACTTCTGGACCTGTGGATACTCTGCCAAGAAGGACTGCTGTGCTGCTACAAAGACTGCCCCTCTGCTGGACAGCTGCGCTGACCTGTTACATCCTGCCCTCTTACCAGGGGAAGAACTGGACCTGCAACTTAATCTTGAACCCAGGACCTCAGAGTGACTCAAAGGGCTAGTCTGCTTGCTTCCTGATATAAGCCTCAGGGACATGACAGGCTCCCCAACAGCTCCTGGGTCCGTCTTCAGTGAGTTTTTGACTCCCTTGAGGTGTCGCTCGGACCACGGACCCTTTGTGTGGTTCAAATGCAAGCTTTTGGGCTCTTTGCAACAGTGAATGAACCCGTTTGCAGCGCAACCACCCCGCTCCCTTGAAAAATTAGCATGAGCCATGCAGGCCCGTCTATACACACTGCTGCATCTTTAACCCGCAGGGGACCACCAACGCAAAACTACATCCCACCCGTGAAGCCCTGCCTGCTCTTTGCACCAAGCCGACTGCTGCTTGTGACGCTATCCAACGTGAACAGGACTCTTGGCACAAAACTTGAGAAGGTAAGCCGAGAATATATCAGACCAGTGCACAACCTGAACTTTTCACTTTGACCCAGTCTAGCGCGACCATATATCTGTAGTTGGCGCTTTCTGTTTCTAGGTGCTATTTTACAGCTTATTCTTTAGAAATTCATAACTCTGGTTCTACTGATTGGATTTTTGTCGTTTTGGTCTTGTGTTCTTTATTAAATTAAGCTCTATTCTTCTAACCTTGTGTGTGATTTTTTGTGAGGTGTTTTAACTGCTTGACGTGTTGTACAAATACTTTACACATTGCCTTTAAGTTAAGCCTGACTGCTCTGTGCTAAGCAACCATGGGGGTTGAACACAGGTTAATTTGGGGTTTGCTTGTGCCTTACCTTGACTAGGATTATGGTTGCTGTTTGACCAGGGCTCACACTCCACTCAACCAGTAACCCCAATTCTAAAACGAAGGAGACAGACCGCACTAGGATGGTACCAACCAAAGAGACAAACAACAACAAGATCCCTATACCTGGGGTGATTAATACATTTCACAGACATGAGAAAACATCACTTCAGATTTTATTTTTAACATACCGAAGTGGACCCCTGCTATCTATCGCAGTGTGGTCAATCCTCTAATGTCTAATTGTCCCCACTTAATCTATTGTTCCAAAAAATTAAATACTAAGGCCTCTATACAACCAGTGTCCAGGGTGATGTCCAACAAATGTCTGCCTTCTTTACTGGCAGTACATCTATCCACACTTCACCACATGTGCATAAACCTAACAAGGAAAAATGTGTGGTGGAGAGGAAGGCACCTCACGGGCGAACAACCCTCGGGGATGTTGGCAGATGTTACCAACTCAAAGCCCCTTTCTCATCATCGGTTGCCTTTCAATCCAAACAAAAAACAAAATGAGTACAATACATAAACTGAAATGCGTGTGCAGGTGCAAAATAAAGAGTATCAATACATTAACTCATAACGGACAGAGTGACATAAAATCGACAGCCACACCCACTCAATTACTTTATTCTTAGATTCAGTGTGAGCTGAAGAGTTAAAAGAGAGGTTGGTAGCTTAATATCGCCTACCAGTACCTGATACCGACATGTTTCACTGCCCCAAACATTTCGGCAGATTCATCAGGGTATTCAACACTCGGTCACTGCACCAATTTTTTGAACATCCTTTCTGGACACTGTTGGATCGAGACACAAATAAAAACCAGAGACATGCCCAAGGGTAAATATGGATTCATAGGTTTCCACATTAGAGTAATGGTTGCAAATATCCTTATAGTGATGTAGTTGTACAGTAATCATTATAATTACCCCAGGCCAGCATGGGCAACTCATACCGGCTGACCAAATCACACTTAGATTCGTGTAAAATCGGGAGGAGGAGCCAAGATGGCGATCGGAACAGTCGCATAAACGCTTCGCTCCGTGATCCCTTCCTCCCCGCCGCCTATCCTGTCTTTAATCCTGATCGGGGTGTTCCGAATTTGGTTACCTGGGAAGAGCCTTCACTTACCGTCTTCTTCCGGGGCTCTGGCGTGCAGTGGTTTCTGCGTTCTGCCCTTGGGACCTTGCTGGCCTTCCCGGCCCTGACGCCGGGGCCTCGAGTGCTGAGTCTGCCCGGAGGTGTTCGGAGTGCCGGCGGCCCGGAACCGCTGAAGAGACCCGCTGGTGGGAGCCTGAGAGCCGCGAGCCGAGAACGCCGGAGCGGACCCACCCCCGATGGTGAGCCGCCCCGCATGCCTGATTGCCTGCCGGCCCGAAGAAGAGAAGCCGCGTTGTCCAGCACCCCTCGAGTGAGAAGCCCACTCCTGTTGATTGTCCCGCCTGGGATCCGGTGCAGGGCTCCCCCGAGTGTTGTGGGGGGCACGCCCGTTCTTCTGGTGACTCTCCTTTCTCCGCCGAGCGCCTTCCGCCGTGGATCGGCTGTGTGTCCTGGGGCCTCCGACACTCCTGATGGGCTTGTAGGCGGATGCGACAATGGCGGCGGGCGATATGCACAAGATGGCGGATGGCCCCTCGGAGTGTCTTCTTCCTGGAGACAGGGACGTTGCTGCATTTGCTCTCCCCAGACCTAGTTTGATTCGGGCGGCCCCTACACGGAGTGCTGTCTTGTTCGCCCTGGGTGCTCTGCGGATCGACCTGTCCTTGCACTGCCGGGACTTGGAGTTGCGGATCGCCGCCATGGTTGTTCATCCATTTTGTGACGCGGTGTCGTCTCCCCGAGTTGGTATTGTTGAGACTTCTCCAGCTGCTGTGCTGGGATATCCGTCTGGGTGTTCGATTTCATGGGATCAAGTGGACCCGGTGCCGATGCAGCAGTATTTCCTACATCCTGATTTCTTTGCTTTGTGCTGGACAGCCCGGACTTTGTGCTTGGCCACGTGGATCTTTGGGTTACTTTTGCATTCTGACTGCTGCCGTTTTTTCCTGGCTGCTTCTTGTTCGCCGAGACGGTGTTCCGTGAAGATCCCACTTGCCTTCCCTGACTGGTATGGACCCACTGTGTCGTGCTGTTTCCTGGCCGTGGCAGGGTCTGGCAGCTCTGCTTTTCATAGAACTGGGCAGGGGTGATCGTGCCTAGGTGCCTGCGGGACTTTTGTTTTGTTTATTGGCATCTCCGTGCTTCATCATTTGGACAGTTCTGTTTTCCTCCTTTATGTAGGCTTTTCTCGATATCCCTTTTTTGACCTCGACTACTGATCCGTTATTGCGGGTGGGGTGGTGTTCTGTCTTTCGATCGCTGGCTCCCCTCCGCTCTTCTCTTCTCTCCTTCTCTTCCCTCTTTTTTTTCTCTCCTTTTATCCCTTTCTCCTTTTTCCCTTTGTTATTATTCCCTTTCTCTTTCTTCTATATTTCGGGTGATTCGGGGCGACAGGCACGCTGTTTAGTGGGATAGGCCATAGCCATTACAGTGATGTAGGGTGGGGGGGGTGTTTGTTATTTTAGTTTGTTTTCTTCTATGGTCCCTTCTTTGCTTTCTTTCTAGGGGGTGGGCTATGTCCCTTTGTTCTATCTCCTTCGTTTCGTAAGTGTCTGCACCTTCTCCTTTTTCGGGGCGGGAGGGCGGTTTATGCGGTGACCCATTTACTTGTTTGCTACAATTTGTCCTTTATTTTTGAACCTTTGATGGGCAGTGGATGTCTCTGGGCTTTGCTCTACTGTGGTTATTTGATTGCGTAGGGGGCTGCATCCCTCTCGTCCCCTCCCCTCTTTCTTTGAGTATGTTGCATGACACATGGGTAGATATGGCTTTGACCTCCTCTATACATTATAAAATGAAACCTTTCTTATCCTGGAGCATACTGTGTAACGATTTCATTGTACGTCCATCCTGTATTCCTCCTACCGTACACGTTGATGTTGTTCCCTTTTGAATCTCCTGACTTTGCGGCCGGCCCTTGTGGTTGTAGGCCTGCGCTTGTACTTATATTTGTTTATCAATAAAGGTTTAAAAAAAAAAAAAAAAAAAAAGATTCGTGTAAAATCGATTGCACTGTCAATCTATAGGAAATGAGAAAAGATAGTATGAAACACTACATCCCACCCGCGAAGCCCTGCCTGCTCTTTGCACCAAGCCGACTGCTGCTTGTGACGCTATCCAACGTGAACAGGACTCTTGGCACAAAACTTGAGAAGGTAAGCCGAGAATATATCAGACCAGTGCACAACCTGAACTTTTCACTTTGACCCAGTCTATGTTGAAACCTGAGTCGGGTCGGGGACAATCGATATTTGCCCGGCGGTATTGCCTCTGTGACCCTCTAGTTATTTAATCAATGAAGAGGCAGGCGCTGGAGACTGGAAAGCAGGAAACAAGGTTTTTATTCTCTCCGGAGGAGAACACAGCAAAACGGACAGAAGGTATCGTTCTGAGGTGCTCTAACTTACGTTTTGGGGCATGGCCCCTTATATACAGTGTTTGTGGTTTTTATTACAGTTTACATACATATGATAAAGCTTTGATGTACGAAAAGACATTCCAGGAATCCCCCTTCGGGCCCGTTCCCACACATATCTACAGTAGAAATCCCCACCCTGGTCACAGCAGGTGATGACTATCGCGCAGCTGGATATTCCGCCAATTCATGGAATGCGGGGTTCGATCGGATCTCATGGGGTGGGGGGGCTTTGATCAACTCGGGGGTCCTTTGAGGAGGGAAGCTTTCTATTGTACGGGGAGGGGCAAGGGATAGTATCGGCAGAGCTGGGTGTCGGCCTGGGAACGGGGAAGACAAACGGGCACACGGGGAAAAGGGGGTTTGCATCTAAGGGCCGGGGATCATGAAAGGGAAGAAGGGAGGTGTCGCGCTGGGAACAGGATGAGGGCCTGGGGCAGAGCAGCGCCGAAGAGGGGTTTATGATTCAAGGCAGGTGCAAGCAGGGGGGGTGGTCAGCGTGCAGGCTTAGTGAAGGCGAAGGGCTATGTCAGGGGCCAGCGGCATGCAAAAGGGTTCGTTCTGATCGGGGCGTCTTAAAATGGCGGGTGCGCACGACAAAAGTGTGGCATCAGGGGAAGAGGCAAGATGGCGCGGATAATGTTCACCAAAACGTACTAATTTTCAACAGTCCTCCCTTTAACATATTCAAGACATCTTGCTGGTTCATTTTCTACTTGGTTCTATTGCGGTGGGCATGAGAAAGAAAACGGTAGGAACCCTAGATGAAAGAGTTGTAAACAATACATTTTGAGATTTCTAGTTTTTAGGAGCTGGACCTATTGGATAAACTTTGATAAACTTGTTCAGCAGGAAAGTCATAGGAATGTAATACAAAAAACGGTTCTGTAGCGAGAGCAGCAAGTACATATCATAACGTGAACTGGCAGGTTATTACATATCTCAGATTCGGATTGGAGCAGGATCAATACAATGGCGGCTGGGAGAGAAATGAGGCATAGCAGAAACGGTGATTGAGGATGTCAAATGTTCGAAGTTAACGAGTTCTCATTATTCTTTGTGGTCTTTCGTTGGCGCTGTGGAGCACCGGCGATGGAGCTACGGGTCCAGCTCTATTCTAAGTTCTGCGTTGCAGGGCACGACCCTTTCCTCGCGTTTCTGGTCGGAAAGGTCCCTTTCGCCCTGTGTCCTTTGAGGTGATTGTCAGAAAGTTCAGATGGAAGAAGAGCGTACAAAACAGTCCATAGGGTAGGTCGGAGAAAAAGGGGGATGGAGCAAGGCCAAATTAGGAACAGACTAGGGGAACGAGAGACTTCAGATAGGCGGGCGTGTGACCGAATTCAGAGAGCGGGGACTTGTCGGCAAACACTGGACATCGAGCAGGGGCATCAGGTCGGCCCTTTCTTCTCATGTTGTCGAAAACAGTGCCTCGTCCTGCAGCTCTTTTCTGTCGTGGTCTCGCCTTGGCTAATGTCGCAGGTGTTCCTTAGTCTGCAGTCAGGCCTCGTGCTCCCACATCCGGTCCTTCTCTCCTCCAACAGCAGTACCCTTAAACAAGTTTGAAAAGACAGTCTTTAGAGAATTTGCAGATGAAGATAATCAAAAAGTCTATTTCTCTCCCAGCTCCAGGCAAAGAATGAAAATGCCCGTTATATTAGTGTTCACAACTGGCATATGAATGACCGGTGACGGGCCTGTTGGATCTACTATGACTTTCCTTCATAATTATTTATTACAGTCACGACAGTTCATCTGATGGTGACCCACCTTCGTGGGACGAACCTGGCAAAGATATGCCGTTCTCTAGAGTTTTACATTTACAAAGGGTACTGTGAGTTGTCAACATGGTACTACACAGGCATTTTGCTGAGAGACGAACATGGCTAAACATTTCTTTTCTATCGATGCATCCTGCTTTTCAACTACTACGGGGTTCATTTCGATGATTCACCTTGGACTAGTCAGTTAACCTTGTAAAACATCATTCTGGGTCCTACGTAACTTCCTACGGCCTGAGTACTTAATCAGAAAAGACAGGGGTTTTGTGGGAGACGACTAGGGACATAGAAACTTGTGGTAAGGGCGTAAATCGACCCATCTCTCACAACCGGAAATGAGGGGTAGTTTCATAACTCCCGTTTTTGGGCGGCTGATACAGGGGATGTAACAGGGGTGATCATTTTTCCTGTTTGGGTATTGCGACAAGTCGGGGTGGGGAGGGTCGCGTATTCTGAGGTCCTTTCTTATACCATAGGAGCCGTTGACATGTAGTTCCCTTATTACGGGCCAGATTAGGGAACCTCTGTCGTCTATCCTGTCCTTTCCCTTACGGCCCAACCTCGGTTCATTGACTTCTAGCGGAAAAGGAGAGGTAATGACGCGGTCTCGGGGTGATTGTATTAAAGACAAGTTTTTTTTTTTTTTTTTTTTGTGTGCAAATACTGACGGTATTTGAAGCCAATTAGGTGGTGTGCTAGGGGGGGGGGGCAGTCTGCCAATTTCGGGGCTAATCACTCGGAAGAGTGGGAGTGCAAAAATAGAGGGAGGGAGAGAGAGAGAGAGAGAGAGAGAGAGAGTGAGAGAGAGAGAGAGAGAGAGAGAGAGAGAGAGAGAGAGAGAGAGAGAGAGAGAGAGAGCGAGCAACGGCAGGCTAAATAGTACACGTGCAACAGAGAGGGTGGCAGTGTATTCAAGAAAGGCTATTTAGTGCATTACACAGTAAAGGGCATTCATGGGTCTGCGTTAGAATCTTGTAATCATGCAGTTTGAGCATTAAACAGGGTAGAGGGGACGCGCCTTGAGAAAAAGGAAAGAAGAAAGGAGGTACCATTTTGTCGCACTTTCTCGCATTCTCGGTCCTTCGACCAGTTGGGTCAACGCCTCAGTCACACACACACATTCTCTCATAGTTTCGCATCATATGTGACATGGGTTCATTCGTCCGGTCTGGTTTAAGGGTGATCACTTTTTATCAGGTTGTGCTAATTTTTCGGGTTTGTTCAATACGTGAGTAGTTTGCAGGCGTGCTTAGGCACCACCTTGCGGTGCTAGTCTGCTCCGTGTATTAGACATGGCAAGGCTTCGGATCTTCGCCACACCTCGGCTGTAATCTCTGATGTAACCTGCAGAGGGAAGGAAAAAGGGGGTGGGGGAGACAGCATTCGCGCATATTTAAATACATGTATTCAAGAGTCCTTTTTACTCACCTCTTACTCGTCTTCCCTCCTCGGGGCAGAGTCCCCGGGGATATGGTTTCTGGAGTCAGGGGGGGGGGGGGGGCAGTGTGCCCTTATAGGTCGTGTGCGGGGAAAACGTAAAAAGGAAACCAGAGGTGCCTAGTACGAGGTATCTAGTCAAAAGGATGTATCTCACTATCGGGATCCTTAAACCTCTTTCAACGCTGTGGCGTTCTAAGGTTCTTCGGTTCTTGGGTCAGCTCCGTTCCCTGATACCTTGGAACGTTGTACTTTATAACATTTACACCATTTCATTTTACCCTCCTTTAACATTCCCTCATTTACACCGTTCGTTTTACCCATCCTTGGAAGTCAAGGCCTTCCTCTACGCGAGAGTTCATGGGTCAGTCGCGTACTTTCGAAGGCGGGGTGTCGTGTTGTCGATCCGACCCGTCCTCCAGGGCTGGGCAACCATCTTCTTTTAACCTTAAAGAGAGAGCAGAGTAGGGTGCACAGAAAAGAACTTTCCCACCGATCCCACATTTTTAAAATAAAGCATGCAATACCCGTCCATAGTTTCAAAAAACTTTATTTTGCAAAATCATTTCAGCACGTGGATTATGAGGGTGCGGTCGTATTTGGCCGGTCGTGGCAATGGCTAAAGTGCGTACAGTGGGGGGTGTCGTTTGCAGCAATAAAAACATCGGAAAGTTTTATTCATTCATTTGTAAGAAACTAAAACGTCTATTAATTGGCTGGGGGTTCGGGGGGGGCATTTATTTTCATAATTTAGAAGCATAATCATAATAGTTGCAATCAGATTTCCTATATGTATACCGTATGTGTGCGTCGTAGATGAGGTTATACATCAGCTATAAAAAAATATAATACATTGTACATTTGTAATCAGCATTTGTAACGCGATTCTTTCATACTGTTCGTCGAGTGAGCTCTCCTTGTCTTTTCTAGCCAAGTGTACAAAGGATCATATAAAGTCTCAGAACATCAAGTTTATATTAGTGCGAAGGAACACCACGAGGTGTTCGTAAGTTCCGATGGATACCAGCGCCATCTTGGGCGGGGCCGGCTCAGTCCGGAGGCAGCATCAGGGGGAAATGTTCCCATTACTGGCAGTTGGACCAGAGTCCTTTTCGGCAGTTCTAGAATTCATGCTAACAGAGGGAGTGGCAATGTCACGTTTATTTCGTTGGCGATCAAGGCAGCCGTCCCTTAACGGAAACCTGCAGAGGCCGAAGGTTCCGCCGGGGACCTTTGTAGGATCTTCAAGGCTGCGGAGATGCTGTCGGAGATGGGGGGCTCGTGCCCCAGCGGGCAAATGTTTGAGTTATATTGCTGGTCAAAGTTACTCTAGTGGCCGGGGCCCGCCTTCCAGCGGACCCAGACGCCATTTTGAGGCCCTACAGGGGCCACTCTCGTCGAGTTTTGCAAGAGTGGGAGAGATCCTTCGGAGTGAAAGGAAGAGGTCCCTGTTGTGTGAAAGCGGGACGTTCAGCTGGGGTGCAGCTGTGATGCCCCCACCTGGGGGGGGGGGGCGAGGGAGACTCGTTCGCGCCGTCTCCTTCTCCCGGTGCACTCCATGCTGTTCTTTTTCATCGCCCCGCATGAAGGTCTCTCCACATCCGGTGTTCCCCAAGTCTTGTGCTCAGTGCTGTGGGAGTATGGCCACCTGTGGCGCGCATTCGGCGCGGCACGAGTATCAGTGCAGTCATTGCTGGTTCGGTGTTCCGAAAATATGGCCACCATTGCACGTTCGGTGCTGCGCAAGTACTGGGGTGCCACCATGGTGTGTTCGGTGCTGTGGAAGTATTGGCACCATCGCCTGACTGGGGGTGTTCGGCGTCGGGCCGGGGGCTGGGAGACCTCCTATCGGTGGAGGTGGGAGAGGCTCGTCCGCGTCGCCTCTCCCTCCCAGCCCAACTTGGACAAATTGTTGTGGAGGTACGTGCAGGACATCCCGCCGTCCAGAGCTGCTGCGGCTGTTACGGAAGGGAAAAGAAAGAGGTGCCTCGTTCTTCTCTGGACATGTGGCGGGACTACTTAAGTCTATCCAGGCCCGTTGCGGCTGGCTGAGGAGACATGTGGCGGGACTACCTACAACTGCCCAGGCTGCTGGCTCCTGCCTCTCCTCCGGCTCCCCCATACGTTAAGATTTCCTGACCAAGAGTTGGCAGCGGGGCCCGCCTTATATGGGTTGTCGCTGGTTGGGCGTAGCCGTAACCCTGCCCTACCTTGGAAGGTTCCAGAATGGGGGGGGGTGAATGTTCTGTTTGACTTTCATTTTCTACAGTTTTACCGTTATTATTCCTTGTTTGTTGTGCTAAATTAAAAGTTCAAGTTCATCAATGGTCTACGGGTTTTGTTTTGCCATTTCTTTCTTTCCAGGTTGCTTTTATGCTAAGTTTCTGCTAACAGAGGTCGAGTAACACGGAAACACGTGTAGAGGGATGACGCAGATTCGTACATTACATACACACAAACTCAGACGGGGGACAGTACAAGTACGACATACAAAGACCCAAGACGAATATAAAACAGTTATTGGTCATGATTATCTCTTTCCGTCTGTGAATTTTAAAGCGAGGCTGGGTTCCCGTCTTGACGTTGCCCGACCTAGGAGAACTTGAGCATGCCGCTGAAATTGTCCTGGCGAAATCTGTGCCACCGGGCATAATCAAACGTGGTGGTTCTATCTGGTCTGCCTATGTAAGTCGGGTTCTTCTTTGTCTCGCGCTTTTTCTCGTACTGCCGGTCTGTCGTTCCTGTCGGCCCTTTGCCTTTACTCACGCTCAGTAGAGTCGGGCATTGGGCTTTCCAGTGTCCGACATATCTACAAAAAGCGCATTGGTCTGGCCCTAAGTCTGGTCGTCTTTTGCATAGTGTCGGGGGATAAGTTGTGGGTAGCGGTGTCCTGGGGTTGTCCTGTCGGTATATTTCTCTACTTGGTTTGTCCTCGTCTTTTCTCTGTCGTTGCATAGCCTCTCTGCGCCACATACCGAGACTGTCGAGCATAATAGGCGTTGTCTTATTATTTCGAAGGGCTATTTCTAACGTTTCTATTTTATCAAGGTCAAAGGATCCTGCCAGTGGCCACTGTTTGTCTTGACTTTCTTTGGTATACCTGTGCCACAATTTATTATAGGCTATGGTAACTAATCCATAGTTTATGAACATGTCCTTATTAGGGGTGCCTTCTAGTGGAGCTATATGGTCCACCTCTAATACACGGTCCGGGCTGAACCAATTATCAATCAATGGGGAGAAGACAGACATGACGGCTCGTAACGAGGGACTAATAAGTCAGCAGTGCCTATCTTATCACTAGGTGCAAAGACTAGACAGAATATTCCTATTCTACGTTGTTTGCAGGCAGTGAATACCTCATGAACAAAAATAAAAAAGAGTAACCAAGAACGCGGAACAATCAAGCAATTAATAAATAAATAAATAGGATAGAAAAAGGACAATGGGGAGAGTAAGTAGGGCGCAAAAGTCTGCGTCCTCTACCCTTTCACTAACCGCAAAGAGGAAGCTGTTGTTTCCGGTTTGCAGACAGAGAATCTCCAGAAGACAATCTGTGAACAGTAGTTCGGGGTTAAAGAACCCAGTTAATCAGTGAGGGAGTGGGGAGTCTCCCAAAAACCGTTGAGAAATAATAGAGTCAGTGGGGGAGAAAGATAGGTGCGACGGTTACGTTACCTATCCTTCACCGTTTGCAAAAGAGAAGGAGCCTACTGTTTCTCCGTGTGCAGACAGTGAATCTCCAATTAGGTCAAACAAAGAGTAATACTAGTATTTTATAAATAATCAAGCAATCAAACAATCAAGCAATCATTTCGCACCTTGTCGTGATTACACGACCTTACCCGGACCATGTGGACAGTTTCTTGTCTTCCGAATCCAGCGCCCGATCGTCCTCTTTTTCTCGTAATTCTCACGGCACTCCTAATGGTCCCCAGTCAGGACCGTAGATCACTCGAGAGAGGTCTGTTCGGAACTAGTGAAGTTCGGATGATCGGCTGCCAGACGAGGGTCTATTGGGCAAGAGCTCTCCCGATCGTTGCAGTCGTTCACTCTGTCGTCGGGACCTCTCCCACTGGATCCACGAGTCGCTGATGGGCCCCACGCTTGGGACGCCAATTGTTGAAACCTGAGTCGGGTCGGGGACAATCGATATTTGCCCGGCGGTATTGCCTCTGTGACCCTCTAGTTATTTAATCAATGAAGAGGCAGGCGCTGGAGACTGGAAAGCAGGAAACAAGGTTTTTATTCTCTCCGGAGGAGAACACAGCAAAACGGACAGAAGGTATCGTTCTGAGGTGCTCTAACTTACGTTTTGGGGCATGGCCCCTTATATACAGTGTTTGTGGTTTTTATTACAGTTTACATACATATGATAAAGCTTTGATGTACGAAAAGACATTCCAGGAATCCCCCTTCGGGCCCGTTCCCACACATATCTACAGTAGAAATCCCCACCCTGGTCACAGCAGGTGATGACTATCGCGCAGCTGGATATTCCGCCAATTCATGGAATGCGGGGTTCGATCGGATCTCATGGGGTGGGGGGGCTTTGATCAACTCGGGGGTCCTTTGAGGAGGGAAGCTTTCTATTGTACGGGGAGGGGCAAGGGATAGTATCGGCAGAGCTGGGTGTCGGCCTGGGAACGGGGAAGACAAACGGGCACACGGGGAAAAGGGGGTTTGCATCTAAGGGCCGGGGATCATGAAAGGGAAGAAGGGAGGTGTCGCGCTGGGAACAGGATGAGGGCCTGGGGCAGAGCAGCGCCGAAGAGGGGTTTATGATTCAAGGCAGGTGCAAGCAGGGGGGGTGGTCAGCGTGCAGGCTTAGTGAAGGCGAAGGGCTATGTCAGGGGCCAGCGGCATGCAAAAGGGTTCGTTCTGATCGGGGCGTCTTAAAATGGCGGGTGCGCACGACAAAAGTGTGGCATCAGGGGAAGAGGCAAGATGGCGCGGATAATGTTCACCAAAACGTACTAATTTTCAACATCTAGCGCGACCATATATCTGTAGTTGGCGCTTTCTGTTTCTAGGTGCTATTTTACAGCTTATTCTTTAGAAATTCATAACTCTGGTTCTACTGATTGGATTTTTGTCGTTTTGGTCCTGTGTTCTTTATTAACTTAAGCTCTATTCTTCTAACCTTGTGTGTGATTTTTTGTGAGGTGTTTTAACTGCTTGACGTGTTGTACAAATACTTTACACATTGCCTTAAAGTTAAGCCTGACTGCTCTGTGCTAAGCAACCATGGGGGTTGAACACAGGTTAATTTGGGGTTTGCTTGTGCCTTACCTTGACTAGGATTATGGTTGCTGTTTGACCAGGGCTCACACTCCACTCAACCAGTAACCCCAATTCTAAAACGAAGGAGACAGACCGCACTAGGATGGTACCAACCAAAGAGAACCTTACTGGAGGCACCCTGTGATTCCCAAAGGTGCGCCAGAGGGAGCCGAAAGAGCACTGAAAATTTGGAGCATGGCCTTTTTGAAGGCCTTGATCTGCTGTGGGTCGATGAAGGCCTCTGGAACTTGGGGCATATCAGGACCAAGGCAGGATTTACTTCTGTGACAAGTGACCTTGAGGAAGTGTTACTTACATCTCATTAATTCCCACTTCTATTTCTTATGCTTGCACTTGGACTTCAACTTATGTAATGATGTTGTGTGGGCAGTGGAATGGTTGGGCGAACCGCCCGAAGGTAGGGACTGGGCCTGCTACTTGGAACGGGATCCACGTGAACATGTTGACTTGTTATGCGGGTCAACATAAAACGTCCTCTCCCAGTCTCAAATCGCATTCTGGTGCATTAGGGAACATTTATTACACAACTTGGAGTACAGCCCAGGCACCAAAGGCACACCTTGTTCTGGTCTGTGACAGACATCTGCTTTCTTCAGCTTTGTCTTATCTTGAAGCCTGTCATTTTCAGTGGGGACATCGTTCCCTAGCACACCGAAGAGTTTCGGAAGACCAACAAATTTGGGCGTGGAGCTCCAGATCCTCCTCCGAAGCAGCAGAAGGAAAGGAACAAACATGAGCATGTAGGGGTGACGTTTAAATGTAGCTCCGATGTGTCATTTTGAGGCTAGTATGGGGTAAAAGCCGAGCCGCACAGTGCCATCTGTCAGTGCTCTAGAACGCTGCTACACAATTCTCTGGATCCAGTCTGGTGCCTGGGGATATTGCAAGGAGAGGAGCCTGCAATTAGAAAAATCCAACAGAAAACTCCTTCCTCACCCACTCCAGAAACGTCTTCCTCAAACTCCTCCTCACAGGCTTTTCTGTAAACTACATTCTTACACTCATGGCAGCATTCACAGAAATGTCAGGCACACCCAGACAGAATCAATGCAATCATTGGGTAAGTGAAGTTCACAGACCGAATGTAGGCTGTTCCAGTAGTGATGGGTGTCACATTGTGAAGAAAATGTAAATGTCGTTTTCTCTAGCACAACCAATCTCTCATCAGAGTCAATTTCATTTTACCACAATCTGCACTCCCATCAGCATGAAAAAGGTTCCAATGTTCTTCCATCTACTCTTCATGTTAATGCTTCTTTTGTATCAGTGCTGAAATAAAGACATTTCTTGTACTTGTTATCACATTAGAATATACACTTTCAGGACAGATGGCAAAAATAAATAAATCTTATGTTACATCTGTACCCTAGAAAGCTATGGTCTTCAGGATGATGAATCGACAAGACCTTGGAGTCATACATAAAGCTGAAATAGAAGTCTGACAAAGAATTACTTTTTATTCCATGAGAGACCTGCACTGGCTCCCCGTCAGCAAGAGAATCACGTTCCGACTCCTCACCCACGCACACAAGGCCCTCCACGACCTGGGCCCCAGGTACCTCAACAACCGCCTGGCCTTCTACACTCCCACCCGCCAGCTACGATCGACCAGCCACGCCCTCGCCGCCGTTCCACGCATTCGAAGAGCCACCATGGGAGGAAGATCCTTCTCCTACCTGGCAGCCAAGACTTGGAACTCCCTCCCCATCCACCTCCGTCTTACCCAAGACCACCTCTCCTTCAGGAAGCAACTCAAGACCTGGCTGTTCGAGCAGTAGTGGACCCCTCTCCCCCAAGCGCCTTGAGACCCTCCGGGTGAGTAGCGCGCTATACAAATTTCTTGATTGATTGATTGAGGCCCACCACTAGATCACAGATATTAGCAAAATATATGAATCTAAAAAAGATGAACACCTTAATTCTGGTGGCTTTCTCCATTACCAGGTTTTGGCTCATTAATGGGGGCTGTATGGTGTGGGAACAGTGATTCTAGTGGTGGCTATTGTGTCCCACCTTTTCTTTTATGTGGCGTTTTAAGAGATTCTTAGATGTTTAGGAACTTGGCACATGTCACGGGATATGTAGAGGGATACAAGGGTTTTCTCATCAGATCAACTAATTTGCAGTGATCTCAAAGCACACAAGTTGTTCAAGTTCTGTGCTGACGTGGACCTGTGGTATATGTTGCTGGTTTAGAGGCTCAAGGGTGGCCTCTCAAGTGGACCTTACAGTATGTTCAGTTCATGTCAGAGCTGAATTCACACCAATCCGCACCAACTTCAGATTGTGGTCATTTCATGATTATGACATCATTGTATTGTATTGTATGATATGTTTATAGAGCACACTGTGACCAGAGTGGTATCCTGGCACGAAAAGTTGCTAATGTCATGGTAAGAAGCAGAAGGGAAAAAAAGAATAAAGGAGGGGAAGGGGGGAGCTGTCATTGGATCAATGTTATTTTGGGCAAAGCCAGGTCTTGAGGGCTTTCCTAAACTTAAGCAAGTCAGTCTGAGATCGTAGTTGAGGCGGGAGCTTATTCAAGACCTGAGCAGCATTGATAGAAAAGGCTTGGCCCCCTTGACACACCCAACTGAATCTATATTGCTGAACAAGACTGGCTGTAGCTGAATGCAGGTTTATTCTGGAGGGCTTTGAATACAATGCAAAGCGATTTCAAAAGTATCCTCTGTTAGATGGGTAACCAGGGAAGGTCCCTTGAGTCAGTTTCGCTATAGCAACATGAACTGTGTCCACTTTCTTAATAAGATACTTATGAGCTCCCAAGAGAAGGGCATTACAGTAGTCCAGCCTACTAAGCACCACACATCTGGCAATTAGCGATTTGCTTTGAACAGGTAACACTGGAAAAAGCTTTCTAAGGCTCTGAAGAAGAGCAAAGCAAACCCCCCCACCCCCCACCCCCCGCCCCCCTACTACTCCATTGATGTGTTTTTCAAGAGAAAGAAGTTTGGTCTAAAATGGCTTCAAGGATCCAAAACTTCTGAGGAACTGAGAGGAATCTCCAGAAACAAAGGAAGAAACTAGAGGGCAGAGGCACCAGAGCCTTACTAGGAGAGCAACTAAGCAGCTCTGTTTCACCTCCGTTTAGTTTCAGCGAATTTACACTCCTCCAATTTGAGATGTCCGTGACGCAGGCCTGAAAGTTGCTAACACTGTCAACCTGATTGTTGTTAAGTGATAGAATCAGTTGAGTATCATCTGCATAGTTGATTAAAGTGATCTTATAGGTTTTAATAAGCGAGATCAGTGGCTTGATATAGACATTAAACAAAATTGGACTGAGTGAGGAGCACTGCGGGACTCCATGCAAAATATTTCTGAAACTAGAGCAGCAGGGAGGCAGAGCCAAAGCTGGCAGCAGTCTTGAAGGTATGATTTTAGCCATTTTAACACAAGACCACCAACACCTACTGAGGCTAATCAAGTGAGCAGGGTGTGGTGGTTCACCATGTCAAAGACCGCTGACAGGTCGGGAAGGCCATCCACCTCCAAATGACCGTTGTTGACCATCCTACACTTCCCGGTTCTTTCAGGGTACAGGCTTGTGTCCCACTACTTTTGCTGTTCTACGTATTTTTTGACTTTAATTCCTTATCTGTATGAATAAAACTCCATGTCCAGATGGACACTGGATTGTGATAGTAACCCAACATGGACTATACTCTAATTATTGTCTATATATCCATTTTTTTCCTTAGGACCTTTGTTCTTTGAAATAGTATTAAAACCTGTGGTCCTCAGCCATTTTTTTCAGGTCCCCCTTGTTCATTTAAAAATATAGTGGGAAGCATATAAGGCAAAAAAACAGGTGCAGGGCATGATAGATGGGAACGAGAGGCAGCTGAAACACGCAGAGCTCATGAAAGAAATTGCAGAACTAGAAGCTCAGGCATTGGCTAACTGTAAGGAAGCAGCCATGTATGTTCACCGGGCCCGGGTTAAGCAGAAAGAACTGAGAGACCTGGCGGAGAATAGGGCCTGGGCCCATGCTCTGTCTAGTCACAGGAAACTCTTTGATGTGGAGGACAAGGCCAGCAAAATATTAGCGTGGCTTGAACGGAGGGACCAGGGGAGAAACTGGGTGCAGGAAGTGAGAGCGCATATGGGACACTGAACAGGATAGGAAGGGAAATAGTGGGAGCCTTTGCAGACTACTATGAACAACTATATGCTCCGGTCTCAACACGTACAGCAGAAGACTGTGTAGAGCTCCTGCGTGATATAACACTTCCAGCACTGTCGGGAGAGGACCAACAGATGCTAGAAGAGGACCTAACTGAGGAGGAGATAGTAGGGGCTATCCAGGACCTATGGTCTGGTCGGGCCTCAGGCCCGAATGGCTTGTCGATCGAACTCTATATAAGAGTGGCAAAGCATATGCTCAAAATGTTTCAAGCAGCTAAAGACAAGCGGTATCTGCCAGAGGATCAGCGTACAGCTTTAATAACTATTCCCAAGCAGGGGAAAAACCCTGAACTATGCAGCTCCTATCAGCTATTTCCCTACTAAATCTGGAGGTCAAAGTTCAGGCAAAGGTCCTGGCATCTAGGCTGTCCACAGTGATATCATCTGTGGTACATCCAGACCAGTCAGGAATTATACCACAGAGAAGCACCAAAGCGCTACATATGACCCAAGATAGACCAAGGGAAAACGCTGTCCTAATATCGTTAGACGCCCGAATTACGTCTGACAGCATTGAGCTGCCATATCTATTTGCAGTTCTTGAGAAGTTGAGATTTGGGCAGGAGTTTATTAGTTGGGTCAGTCTGTTGTATACAGACCCGAAGGCAAGAGTTCAGCTAAACAGAGTGGTGTCAAGAACCCTTACATTGAGACGGGGGACAAGGCAGGGCTGCCTGCTATCCCCAATGCTCTTTGCGTTGGTGCTGGAACCGCTGGCAGAATGGGTGAGGGTGCATCACATGGTGAGACATCGGAGGCATAGAGGGGTCGGAAGAACGAATCTCGCTATATGCCAATTACATTCTTGCATTTGCCACCAGACAATACAGCACTGCTCCATATCTGTTGGTTCTTTGGCAGCTACTCCAGCTACCAGATTAACTGGGATAAATCCCTCTGTCTCCCCCTATTAGGGGTTAATCGCTCTAGGCCAGCTATAGATACCCCCCTATTAGCAAGGACGAGCCTTAAGTACCTAGGGTATACAGATCACCAGGGACCCACAGGATTTCCTAAAGATAATCTTCTCCCATGGATTGAGAGGCTTGGGATAGACGTGACACACTGTAGAAGCCTCCCGCTGTCCCTGATGGGTAGAGCGGCCCTCTTTAAAATGATGGCTCTACCCTGCTTTCTCCATGTTATACAAAATACCATGTGTAGGGTTCCTCCTGTCCTTTTTCGGAGGATAGATGGAAACTTGAGGGGGCAGCTCTAGAATTGCCCTTTCCAAACTGCAGAGGGGGGTTTACAAAGAGGGGCTAGCAGTCCCAGATATTAAGAAGTACTATTGGGCAGCACAGTTGAGTACGATTAATGCATGGGTGTATGCGGATAGGAAGGAACCAGCGTATAGGGTAGACCGACAAGCGATCGGTGACGCATCATATCCGGCAGTGCTATACCAGAAAAAGCAATCGAGACAACTTCACCTGCATACTAGGACAGTGACTCAAGTGTGGTACAAGGTAAATAAATACCTGAAATCTGCGACTACCCTGACGGAAAGAACCTCTCTATGAGATAGTGACTTGATAAGGGAAGTATGTAGACTAGAAGGATTCCGCAAATGGAAGCTATTGGGGGATAGAATCGCTGGGGGATGTTTGGAAGGGCCAAGCGTTGATCACATTTCAGGAACTACAGGAATACAGTATGGCGAGCACGGAAGCGTTTCACTATCTGCAACTGGAGCATGCATTTATTGCATACATTTGGAAAGGAGATAGTATACCCGAGTACACACCCCTGGAAGATAGACCCCTTTTTAACCCTATACAGTCCAAGGCAGTCTCGTTGATATATAGGAAGATCCTCAACAACTTGCCGGACCCGTTGGTCCAACCGCTGGAGGCATGGGAAGAGGAAGTGGGTATTCTAGAAGACGACGTTTGGGCAGAGGCACTACAGGGGCCAAGGGAGTTGGCCATACAATTGTGATTCAGATTAGTGCAGCTACGGATACTACAGAGATCATATTTCTCTAGGTCACTCTAATATGGGCAGGTAAGAAGGGAATCGGTCAAGTGTAGCAAAGGCTGTGGGGAGGTGGGATTGTTCCATATTTTATGGCAATGCATAGGTATCCAGGGCTATTGGACAGAGGTCACAAAAGAGATGTCAGAGTGGTGGATAAGGTGGTTCCGCCGGGACCAAGAGGACGTATATTATGTGTCGAGGGAGGAGCAATGGCCCAAATATCAGAAAGTGTGGCTTATGATGGCAGCAGCAGTGGCAAAGAGAAATGTTGCGAGGGAATGGGGCATGGCGCTCCCCCGAGGCAGGGGAAAAAGATTTAGACTGGTGCAGTCAGGCCGAAAAGGTCATCTATCAAAGCAGGGACTGCCCAGGGAAATGGTTGAAGGTCTGGGGTGGGTGGGAAGGATACAGGGGACACAGTAAAGACATGCCACAATCCTCAGTAGGATGAGTGACATGCTATAAGGCTCAAAAGTGGTCCATTCCAATTCAAAGGGCATTGTGAGGAAAGAGAAGGATAAGTTACTTACCTGTAATCCTAGTTCTCTTCCAGGGGTATACTCATCAGTCATAGTCCCGCCCACGTGCGGGATCCCGGAGCAATATCCAAGAATATGCATACATCTACATATATACACATATAAATACCCATATATATTTAGATAATATGCATATACATATACACCCAAAAAAACATATTAAGCTCCAAAACTGCCATTATTGCATGTAAAACTTTTACATTTGAACAAATAAAGACATATAAATCACCATATATGATATATGTAAAAAAGAAAATACACAACCTTTATTTTCAAAGGTAAAAACAGGCAGGATCATAGAGGCAGGTTTAGCATAGACAGGCTGCATAGGAAACAATTGGAAAATTGGCGCCGTGCCTTTCAGACCTCCAGGAACCCCCAGGCTCCCATTATGCACCCCAGGTGACAGTTAGGTCAGTTCTTTTGGACAGCGTATAACAGTGTAATCACAGCATGGTTAACAGGCACATATATAGGTCTGGCATTCGTCCGGGGAGGAGGGAGGGATGCTTATGACTTTGATGAGTATACCCCTGGAAGAGAACTAGGATTACAGATAAGTAACTTGTCCTTCTCTTCCAGGGGATACTCATCAATAGTCATGAGCACTGAATAGATTAGCAAGCCCATACCCTGCGGGCGAATACCAGCCTACCAAAACATTTCACCAAGACATTACCCAAACAAATTTCTCAGGGATGCTTGCCCAAACGGAGCATCCGCCTGAGTGTCAGAATCAAGGCAGTAATGGCGCGCAAAGGTATGAACCGAACGCCATGTGGCTGCCTTACAAATTTCATGAATTGGTACATTCCTAAGCATTGCTATTGTAGCAGCTTTGCTTCTTGTAGAATGAGCTCTCGGCTTGCCCGGGAGCTGCTTTTGTGCCAACCGATAGGATAACAAAATGAATGACACTATCCATCTGGAAATGGACCTTTTAGAGGCAGGTACATTTGTATTCAACAGACCATAATTTACAAACAATTGGTCAGACTTTCGTACACTCTTTGTTTTATCAAGGTAGAATTTCAACACTCGTTTTAAATCCAAAGAGTGCAGAGCTCTCTCAGCCGGAGTGTCCGGATTGGCAAAAAACTTGGGAAGAGTGACTGACTGCTTAATGTGAAAATCCGAGACCACCTTAGGGAGGAACCTTGGGCGAGTACGCAATACCACTCTATTCACATGAAAAACAAGATAAGGCTCTGTAGAGCATAAGGCTTGTATAAGTGATTGCCACGAGAAAAGCAGTCTTCCATGACAGGTGTTGCAGGGAAGCCTTATGAATGGGCTCGAACAGGGGGCCCATAAGTTTAGATCGGGCCCCTTCTCCTCCCTGGGAGATAAATGTGGTCCTAACAGGAGGATAGACTTTCTTGAGGCCCTCCAGGAAATCCTTAACTGGCATTTGAAAGAAAGAAGCCTGAATGAGAGACTTTCTATATGCTGTTATTGCTGCCAGGTGAACTTTTATGGAGGAATATTGTAAATCTGCTTTGGCTAAAGACAGTAAGTATGGCAACAGTACCTGTTCTTGACCTCGAATAAGGTCATGACCTTCAGCAGTACACCACATGAAAGAGCGCTTCCATTTAAAAGCATAAGACTTCCTTGTAGAATCTCTCCTGGCCTCTTAAAATCTGCATGCAGTCGTGTGAGAGGCCTAAATGTCCATATTGCATGAACTGAGGAGCCATGCTGTTAACCTCAGGGACGGAAGGTTGGGGTGGAACACCTTGCTGCTCGCCCTGGTCAGCAGATCGGGATTGTTGTGGTTATTGGGTTAATGAGGAGCACTCCGTTGTATTCAAGATCCTCAGTGTTACTCAATCGGTGCTGTGATTAATAAGGATAGTCACTCCTTTGTGTGAAAATGTTAATTATGATGGGTATACTAGCCCATCTAACCACGCACTGTGCACTTGGTGCTCCGCACCTTAATTTCTCATGTTACTATGCACTGTAATCATCAGTCTTTTTTGATTGATATCATGAGATTTTTTAATTCACCTTATTTTGTTTTTATACCATCATTTTTTTGATACATTCAATATTAGAATAATACATATTTGATTGCAATTGTTACATATCTGTTGCATACATATTTATGCTGATGTGCATTCCAACAATACATTATTGTATGAACATAAACACATTTTCAATAAACCCAATGCATTTCGGCACCTTGATGGTGCCTTCATCAGGGGTCAATCTGTATGAACCTATCTTCCAAAAGGAGATGTGAACACAACAGTGTCACACTTTTCTTCAGTCTTATCTGTGCTCTGGTCATTTACTCTTTATTGGACGAACCGTTCCGCAAGCTCGAACGCTACCGGCAGCGTTCGAGCTTGCGGAACGGTTCGTCCAATAAAGAGTAAATGACCAGAGCACAGATAAGACTGAAGAAAAGTGAAATAGTGGCATAACTTTGAGAATTCAGAATAAGAAAAAATAGCGGTCAGTGTGACACTGTTGTGTTCACATCTCCTTTTGGAAGATAGGTTCATACAGATTGACCCCTGATGAAGGCACCATCAAGGTGCCGAAATGCATTGGGTTTATTGAAAATGTGTTTATGTTCATACAATAATGTATTGTTGGAATGCACATCAGCATAAATATGTATGCAACAGATATGTAACAGTTGCAATCAAATATGTATTATTCTAATATTGAATGTATCAAAAAAATGATGGTATAAAAACAAAATAAGGTGAATTAAAAAATCTCATGATATCAATCAAAAAAGACTGATGATTACAGTGCATAGTAACATGAGAAATTAAGGTGCGGAGCACCAAGTGCACAGTGCGTGGTTAGATGGGCTAGTATACCCATCATAATTAACAGCAGATCGGGATGACATGGCAGCCTCCTGCGGGGTACTTTGTATAGATGAAGAAGGTCCGCATACCACCACTGGCGAGGCCAATCTGGAGCAACCAGGATCATGTCTTTCTTGGCCACGTATAGCTTCTTGATCACCAAAGTAATGAGTGGAATTGGTGGAAAAGCGTAGAGTAATGTCTCTGACTAGTCTATCCACTGAGCATTCCCCTTGGACCCTGGTTGCGGGTACCTGGAGGCGAAGACGAGGCATTTTGCATTTTCTGCGTCCGCAAAAATATCTATGTCTGGTGTTCCCCAGTTGTGGAAGATGTCTTGTACCACTTCTTGCTTTAACATCCAGTTGTGTGCTTCTGCGAAGTGCCTGCTTGGGTCGTCCGCTTGAACATTGAGAACGCCCGGCAAGTGGATTGCAGATATTCTCATATCTCGTGCCAGAAGTCATTTCCAGATTGTATGTGCTTCCAGAGACAGAGGTCTGGATCTGGTTCCGCCCTGCTTGTTCAGGTAGTACATCGTTGTTGTGTTGTCCGTCTGAACAAGCAGAGAGGTAGCTTTTATTGACAGGAAGAACGCTTTGAGAGCTAGATGTACAGCTCTGAGCTCCAGCATGTTTATGTGGTATAGTTGCTCTTTCTCTGACCACATTCCTTGGATCTGCAATGATCCCATATGAGTGCCCCATCCCTGAAGGGACGCATCTGTCACCAGAGTCTGTTGAGGCCTGTCCGCTTGAAAAAGGACTCCCATGAGGAGATGAATCCATCGCATCCACCATCTGATGGAGAGTCGGACTGACAGAGGTATAGAAACCTGTCCTCCCAGTGATTGGAGATCTGGGACCACTGATCCTCCAGAGTCTGCTGCAGCGGTCTCATGTGAAGCCTGGCGTTTGGCCTCGTGCATATTTCTCGTTCCATCGACCCCAGTAGGGAGGAAATCTGTCTGGCCGTAGGCTGAAGTGTCTTCAAGAGAGGTTGACACTTGAAGAGAATGGATGATAGTCTCTCCTATGAAGGATACGCTTTTGCGTTGACGGAGTCCAGAGTTGCGCCTAGACAGTGTATCCTCTGTGCTGGATTTAGGATGGACTTCTTGAAGTTTACATGTAGCCCGAGCCGAAGCAACTGATGAATACATTGCTCGAGATGTTGTGGCAGAAGAGTGGGAGACGCACTCTTGAGAAGCCAGTAGTCTAGGTAAGGATAGACAAATATGTGCTGTTTCCTCAAGAAAGCCGCTACTACTGCTATGCACTTTGAGAAAGTGCGAGGAGCCGACTTCAGCCCGAAGGGCAGGACCGTGATTTGGAAGTGATTTGATTGGATGCGAAACCGTAGGAACTTCCGATGCTTTGGCAAGATTGGTATGTGGAAATAGGCATCTTGAAGATCTATGGAACAGATCCAGTCCCTTGATGCCGAAGTGGAATTATTTGATGTAAGGCCAGCATTCTGAACTTTTCTCGGAGTATGTATCTGTTGAGACGTCTGAGATCTAGTAAAGGCCTGAATTCCAAGGTAGCCCTTGATAGTGCCCAGAGCAGAGGCCTGCTGGGAAAGAGAAAGAAGGAAGAGGAGAACCTCAGAAAGGGGGGCAGAGAGTGGATCCACAGCCTTTGCTGTGCACCATGCCACAAATCTTTTCCACCTGCAGACATATACCGACTTTGTGGAGGGACGCCTGGCTGCCAGAATCACATTACAAACTTCAGGAGGCAAGTCAAATAGCCTCAACTGTCGCCGCTCAATCTCCAAGCATGGAGGTGGAGACTGGACAGGTTCGGGTGGAGGAACGTCCCCTGTTGCTGCGACAGAAGGTCCTCCTGAAGAGGCAGACGAATCGGGGGATCGACTGACATGCTGAGTAGCTCGGGATACCAGCATCTTCGCGCCAAGTCCGAAGCCACAAGGATGACTTTGGCCCAGTCGTGTTTGATCTTCTTCAGCACTCTGGGCAGAAGTGGTATAGGCGGAAAGGCGTACAACAGACCGCAACTCCACTCGCGGCGAAAAGCATCTCCGAGCGAGTGCCGCCTTGGAAATTTCAACACGCAGAACTGATGACATTGCGCGTTCTCTTCTGAGGCGAATAGATCTAACCAAGGCTCTCCCCACTGCTGAAATAGGCCTTCCGCCACGTCCGAGTTCAGACGCCATTCGTGATCCATCATGCACCGAAGGATGAGTTCGTCCGCCCTGGCGTTCAGGGAACCTGCCAGGTGTTGAACCACCAGGGTCACGCCCTGATGTTCCAGCCACTGCCAGAGGCGCAGGGCCTCCTGGCATAGGGTCCACGACCCCACCCCGCCCTGTTTGTTGCAGTACCACATGGCGGTGGTGTTGTCCGTGAACACCTGCACTACACTCCCCCGGACAGAGGGGAGGAATGCCTTCAGTGCAAGCCGGATCGCCCGCAGCTCCAGAAGGTTGATGTGGAGCCGGGACTCTGCCAGAGACCAGAGACCTCTGATCTCCGCCTCTCCCATGTGGCCCCCCCAGCCCTGGAGGGACGTGTCGTCACAACTATGTGCTCCGGTTGGGGGAGGGAGAGGGATCTGCTGCTGACCCAATCGCGGTCCGTGAGCCACCACTGCAAATGTCTTGCAGTGCCCTCCGAGATCAAGACCTGGTCGGACAAGTTGCCCTGATGCTGGGCCCACTGAAACTTCAGGTCCCACTGCAGAGCCAGCATCCGCCACCGTGCATGATGCACCAGAAGGATGCAGGAGGCCATCAGCCCCAGAAGCCACAGCGTCAACCTGACTGAGACTCGGGATAAAGGCTGAAAGATCAGAATCAGAGCCTGAATATCCCAAACCCGCTGTTCGGGAGGATAAACCCGAAACTGCGCCAAGTCTAGAACTGTTCCGATGAAGAGGAGCTTCTGAGAGGGACACAGGTGTGACTTCGGCACATTGATGGAGAACCCAAGCAGGTGCAGGAGGTTGGTCGTAGTCTGGAAGTGGCTGACGACCGTCTGGGGTGAGCCCGCCTTCAACAACCAGTCGTCGAGGTAGAGGAAGATTGAAACCCCTAACCTGCGCAGATGAGCTGCGACCACCGCCATCACTTTGGTGAACACCAGTGGGGCGCTGGTAAGGCCGAAGGGGAGCACGGTAAACTGAAAGTGCTCGTGGCCTACCATGAACCGCAGGTAGCGCCGGTGGGCCGGCAGGATGGGGATGTGGAAATAAGCGTCCTGCAAGTCCAACGCTACCATCCAGTCTCCCGGGTCCAGGGCAGCTAAGACCTGAACCAGTGTCAGCATCTTGAACCTCTCCTTCCGGAGGAACTCGTTGACGTTCCGCAGGTCCAAGATAGGGCATAGGCCCCCTTTGCTCTTCTTGGGAACCAGAAAGTAGCGTCAGTAACAACCACACCGTACTTCTGGCCCAGGAACGCGCTCGATGGCCCCCTTGGCCAAGAGGGCCGTAACTTCCTTTCGCAGAAGATTAAAGTGATCCCCCAACATGCGTTGGTATGGCTGGAGGGGTCGCACGAAGGGGAGGGAGTAGCCCCTTCGGACAATTTGCAGCACCCATCTGTCCGATGTGATGTCGCACCAGTGGAGGAGGTGATGGCGAACCCTGCCCCCCACTGGCGTCACGTGGGCCTGTAAGCTCGGACTAGGAGGGCTTTGAGGCGGATGCTGCGGGGGTGGATGTGGACTGGCCTCGCCGTTGTCCCCGGGCACCGCCACGGCGGTTACCACGTCCGCCACCGCGCTGGATGTTAGTCTGTGGCCCGTGGCTGGCAGGACGTGTGGGGGCGCCCCTTCCTTAGCGACGAAAGGAGCGAAAAGCAGCAGTTTACTGTCACGGGCCGACAGGCCCAAGGACTTGGCCATAGCCCTGGAGTCCTTAAAGCGCTCAAGCGCACTGTCTGCCTTGTCGCCAAAGAGGCGAAAACCATCAAACGGCATGTCCATAAGGGTGTTTTGGACATCAGCCGAAAAGTTGGCGGACCTCAGCCAGGCGTGGCGACATATCGCCACCACCGTTGCCATCGCTCTGCCAAGCGTGTCCGTTGTATCCAGCCCACATCGGATGGAATACGGTGCTGCATCTCGTCCCTCCGCAAGGGCTTGGGCGAGTTTAGTCCGGGCCTCCTCCGGACATTGTCGCAGCACGTCCGCGACCGTGTCCCACAGAGAGTGGGTATTACGGCCCAAGAGGCACGCGGTGTTAAATGACCGCAACCCCAAACTCAGTGAGGAGAACATCTACTTACCATACTGTTCGTACCTCTTGGATTCCCGATCGGGGGGAGCCGTCGGGAATGCGGTCTGGGAGTTAGAGGCCTGTATGACCAGGCTCTCGGGAGTGGGGTGGGTGGACAGGAAGCAAGGGTCGCCCGGAGCCGGGCGGTAGTGTCCGGCCACTTTCCTATATACAGGGGGACCTGCAGCGGGCCTGGACCAGGTGCCCAGAAGAACGTCAGACAGGGCCTCATTAAACAGCAACAGAGGCTCCGAAGAGCTTGCTTGCGGTTTAAGGACCTCAGTGAGGAGGTTAGTCCTCACGACCGCGACGGGGAGTTCAAGGGATAAGGCCTTGGCCGCACCGCGTCAACACCACACTATAGGCAGCCCCCTCCTCCAAAGCCACGGTAGGAGGGGAGACAAAACCAGTGTCTAGCGAAGTGTCCAAACCACTGGCATCCCCTAGCTCACCTGCCCAGTCATGAAAAGACTAGCACTCACGTGCCAGAGGGTCCTCAGACCCCTCCCAATCCGCCTTGCCACCCATAAAATGATGGGGCCGGATCATAGAAGAAAAAGTCTTTTCTCGACGTCTAATGCGGCGTCTAAATCGGGTCAAGGGGGGGACCGGGGACGACGTCCGTGGACGGCGCCGGAGGCGACACCCTAGGGGCCGGCGCCAGTGAGGTCGTAAGGTCGACCGGCGACGACCCGGATCCAGTGGGGCCCTGCGGAGTCGGGACCGAAGTCGTGGAAGCACCCGACAGCGCCAGGGCCGAAGCACCCGGCCCGCTTGAGCTCCCATTCGGAGCCGCTTGACCCGAAGGCGCCGCAGAACCCGAAGGAGGAGTGAGTGACCTCATGGCCTTGAGTAAGGCTTCGATCTCCTCCGGCGTCGTGTTCTGCCCAGGGACCGGAGGTTATGGAGCAGGCCGCGACACCCGCGGCTCCACCGTGGTGTCGCCCGAACCCCCGGCCGCGTCGGGGGGAGTCGGAAGAGCGATGTCGCTTCTTCGACTTCTTGTGCCTCTTACCCGAGGACTTGGAGCTCGAGGAGTGGTGTCGATCCACCGAGCCGTGATGACTCCGGCCCCGCCGGCTGCCGGAGCTCGAGGCGCTTGCGGGACTGCTCCCGCCTAGCCTTTGACGTCAAGGCCCGGCAGTCGGGGCACGACTTGTCATCGTGGTTGGGCCCCAGGCAATGAAGACATCGGCGATGGGGGTCGGTAACCGACAGTCGGTTGCAGTCGACGCAGGGCTTGAATCCGGACATCCCTACCGGCACCGTCGGAGTCGTTTAAATTCGAAGAAAGATTGAATATGATTGAAAAAGTTTAGTCAAAAATTGACTAAGGGTACCACTTTTTCCGGATCGGCGCTTGCTGGTGCGGAAAAAATAGGAACTGAGGTCAGCGTGCGAGGGCGCCGTCTAAGTACTCTGGCGATGTCATTCCGGCGCCAACGACGGACGCGGAGCCGCTAACGACGCCTACCGACGCGCAAGGTTACTGCTACGCAAAAGTTTCCGGATCCAGTCTGATGCCTGGGGATATTCTAAGGTAAGGAATCTAATACTAACCTGTTTCTTTCAGATATTGCAGTTGGGTGAAATGTTCAGTAACAGCGTAACATTTTCAACTCTGAAACCACAGAAATTCACCAGCTATAGTTATCTCAAGTAACCATGACTCATACTCCAAACTAACTATAACTTCCACCCTCGCCATGCACTGCTAATTACCCCACATATTACATCACTCTTGATACTAGGACATCATTGATAATATAATTGCAACATTTGCATTGAAATTATACATGAAAAACCTGTGCATGGCGAGGGCACAAGTTAGTTACCATAGGGCATGAGGTACTAGGTTCTATGGTCCCTTTGAGGAGAAGTGCCTTTGTTAAGAATGTAGAGATGTTAGGGTGTGTTTATGCAGTGCGATATTTGGTAGGGTCGAGAGGCGTTCTAGGCCATAATAGTGCTCTATTATTCTGAGAACCCATCCGCTTGAGGGGATTTCCACCTACTGAGGAAGGAAATCTTATAGTCTCCCCCTAATCAGTGTTTTGTGATAAGGGGGATGCAGGGCATGTCAGTGCTTGGATGTAGAGGCTCCTTTGCCAGAAGCTCCCCAACCAGCTCCTTTTGTTAGAATTATTGTCCCTGAATGATTCCTGTGTGTAGCCTCTATCCCCTTTATATTAGGTCTGCTGCTACCTCTGATATGGTTGAGGCTGGTTAGGAGAGGTGGTCTTGGATTTTCCTCTGCACTGTTGCTTGTGATATTACCCCTGGTCGATGGAGTCTGCAGGGTTCCCTTGGACTTCACAATATCAGTGTCCTTTTTGATTTTTCTAGCTTCTCATTAACTGTAGAAGACAATGGAAGAGGTAGAAGGATAGACTACTAATTTGACCTGGCATGCCTTGTTGGAGAAAGGAATGTGAATAAATTGGGGTGGTGTACAGGTTGGGAGGGAGGAATGCTGCAGGGAAGTCGGGTCAATATGAACAGTTCTTCTCGGGCAGCCAAAAAGAGCAGTCTCTGGTTCCACACCGAGAGTTAACAAAGCCACTGAACAGGTTGGCCTGATTTGTGTGTACTGACAGCGATTTATTTATTATTTTGAATGACTTCTCTATGTAAAAGGATCGGATATGGACTGTAGTGGTTTATGGTTTCCGGGTCAGCCGTTTGGTTTCACAGCATCAGACATATTAATGTATGCTTGCTTTTTTGGAGAAATGTCTTCATATTCAAGAGAAACAGGAAAAACGTTGCGTTGAAGGGATGAGGAGAGGCTGCAAGATTGATGAATTTGGCATTACAGGTTGGTTTGGGGTCAGCATATTTTAACATACCAATTCTTCAATTTAAAGTAGAAACATTGTTTTCCAATTGGGAGCAACAGAAAAACTATTTACCAGAAAAATATAATCTTTCACAATTTTATTTGTTACCCATTTGTTTCAGGTAAAATTATCAAACGTAAATAAATGTGTTAAGTATACTGTACAAATACTTTAAGAGTAGTCTCATAACTATAACGCAGAAAAACATTGGTTTTAAATAGTTTTTCTGTCGCTTCCCATTGGAATATAATATTTGAGTTTTGAAACATATATGTTGGTTGGGTTAACGACTAACATCATACATCCTTAACACATGAAGTTGAACATTCTTACATTTAGTTGCCCCTTGACCTGGATTAAAGTTGGAAAACCTGGTAGTTTAGGCTTTGTCTAATAAGGTCATGCCCTGGGGAGTCTTTGAGCAGGTTCTTGGCCCAGGTTGTGTTGCTCTAGTCTTCGAAGAAGGTATTGCGAGCATCACAGCAATTTTGCCCCGTCTGGCAGGGCACCCATAATAGTTTGTTATACTACTTCAGTGCCTGTTAAATGCAGGCCTAAATGTGGGATTTTTTGTTTGTTTGAAGGAAGACATGTTTCTAATCCTGGTAGAATAGAAGGCACAGCATGCCAACTGAAATAAGTTTTGATTTCAACCAGTGTGTTACAAGAGTCTCATTGGCTCAGACAATGTTCTTCCATTCAGTTTGGGATTTCTGTGATTTGACATTCACCCTGTGCTAGTACATCATCTCTTCTAATTTACTTGAAATACTCTCATCCTCCTTCTATTTCTAGATTAGTGGGCTTCATTTTATTGTCTTCTGTCACACAATTTCTATCGCTTGCCAATCTCTTTCGTCCCAATAGACTCCTTCCCTCCCTCGAATAGTGCCTCTCGCTGCCCGCTTCAATGTCTTCTGCGATTTCTCCAGTACTGCTGAGAACTCTTCATTTCAATGATCTCCCATACCTTTCTTTCCTATATTCTGTCTTCGACCGATAATTCAGATCTGTACTTGTTTGCATTGCTGCTCTTAAAAGTGAGGAAACAATAATGGACAGAGAACCAAATTCTTCTTCATATTGACTTCTATCAAGAAAAAGAAAAAACTTGACCTGCCATCGTGGACTAACTGAATCTCCTGCTCACCCGCTGCCAATTTTCATCTCACATTTTGAATTTGATCTACCATCTCATCTTACCTGACCACCAACTAACAGCTGTATATTCACAGGTCATATCCAGACTGGACTTTAGGAATGCAGTTCTTGCAAATGCCACTTCTATGGCCACTGCACCACTCAAAGATGTCCTTCATTCTTGGGTTAAATAAAGCGGATGTACTGTGCAACGGCTAAACCACTTATTAGATTGCCTAAATCGCAATATGGCTGCTAAGTAACTTTTTAGAAACCAAGTCAATCTGGGCAAAGTCTGAATAAAGAGAACCACAACAAAATAGAATTATTTTAGCAGTCATAATTTAATGAAAAAAGTACTTGTAAAAAGGAGGACATCTTAAAAAGGCAGAGTCCGTTCTGGAAAATTGAATATATATATTTATATATATATATATTTATATATAAAACAAAATGCATAACACAAAAAAGGTTTTACAAAAGGTTAAGAGGTAATACTTTCAACAACATTTAACAACCAAACAAGTACAGTAAAACTAGCATATGCACTTTGTGGCAGGCAGGGACAATACTTCTGATACCCAAGTAAAAGAGATCCTTCATTTACATAGTAAATTCATTTTAAGAATATCAAAAATATTGCCCAAGACAGAAACACCCTTCGCAATAATTTGGCAAACTATTATTTGCTAAAGCACCAAAATATTTAGTTTCTTGCCTTGCATGATAAAGTACAGCAGCATAACTAGGTTAGTGCCTCTTTCGAGTTAGAGAGAGGGTCAGTGTGTTAGCTCAGTGTTTGTACACGCTTAGCACGTGATCAAAACAATACAAACCGAACCGAAGGAAAGAAGTTAGAGGTTGTTACAGTGCAAGTGAGCTGCCTTTCTTTGTCCCAATGGGTAATGCCCAGGTGATGGCCAATCCTTCCACAAACAAGTGCTTAGGCGCAGATAGGCCTTACAATTACCAAAAATGCTACCAGTAAGAATACTGACCTTTTGAAAATGGGACAGCTTTAGATTTCCACTGTACACCTATAAAGTGAACAAATCCACTACAAATGTAAAGAATGTAGAAATCTCAAGTTGCCTAAATGATTCTGTCGGGATTCGTTTTGGGTGAAAAGACAGGGAACCACAGTACCTGTGTTCATCATACTAAAGTTCTTCTTTGTCTACGCACCAATATAGATGCATTTCAAAGTTTAATTTGTAGAAGTACAATTCCCAAACCCAACTCGGGCGTTTAGTGTTAGATTCCCAACGACAGTTACAAGTGTCATGGCAGCACCAACCGAAAGTGGTCCAGCTTGAAGTTAGAGTATCAGTGCACAATACAGAGCTAGCACTTTTTCAATGTAATAACAAGGATTAGCACAGGCTCCCCTCTCCAAATTATTTCACTAATCAAGATAACGCCTATGGTGGAAGCATTCACTCTAACAAAACCTTACTCACTAACCCAATGGGTTTTAGAAACTTTTCCTACAGCACCACATTTTTCTGGGTAAGAAAAGCCTGTGTAAGTGATGCAGCTCTACATCTCTTAATATATTGCTTTGTGGTCGTCTGTTTTTGCGGTCGTGAGTAAATACGTTATCATGAGAACAGCCCTGAGGTTGAACACTACTCAGTTTGTTTGAGCATTTAAAGTTATCAGCACAAGTGTTCTTAGTTTCAGATATGGCTTTGAACGCCAAGGTTGATATGTATCATGCAATGAATTTAAAAAAAATTTACTCAAAGTGAAGGGACATCACCACACACTAGCGAACAAAGTGAGCTTGGGAGAGCCAATAAGATTAGAAAGAACAAAGCAAATCCCACTGATTTTCCCACTTTCCCAATCCCACGAAAGCAGGCACAGCTCATATGTGATTGCAGCTATTTTAGCATAAGAGACACTTCAATGTAGTGCATCTACTCCAGCAAACATTATTTGAGAGCTAGACATTTGTACTTGTTTGATGGATAAAGGTTTATACAAATGAACCCCACAGCCCATGCCCATATGTACAGAGCACCCACAACTGTAGCACCAGAAGCTGCATCCAGGTTTGGGGAGGAGGAATAATGTATGGCAATCTTGTGCAGGATCAAAAAACGTGTCAGTACGATGCGAGAACACGAAGTTTAGCATCCATCTCAAACAAAATTCACAATGTGTAAACAGGGATTCAAATGTTTGGTGAATTTCCACGTAACAGCCTTACAGGAACACTCAGTCACACCAGTAGAAACACCAAAGGATTATACTGTCTCTTTAACCAAATTAAAACATAAATGTAAATAAAATACTTTCCATGGCTGACAAAGAACCACCATTTTTTCCTAACCACAAAGGCTAGGATCCACTAATTTTCAATGTATTTTAAGAAAAATGCAACCAGGAGTTATACCATCCACTTTTACATGAATCACTCGATGCTGCAGCAAGCCACAGCCTTGACAGAGAAACACATCTAGCACAAGCTATTCCTGAAGGCTACTTTAAGGGTTTGATTGATAATCCACGTTGAATTACTGAAGGAGGACATTTGTAAACTCCAATTTTATTCTAATATCACTGCACTGTTCGCCTAGACTATGGGCATTTGAGGTACCCTTCGGTGCCCACACTCACTCACACTAACCTATTGGAAATATATGACAATTGTCAATATTTAGAGTTTGTATCACCTTTGCAACGAGCTGTGAGACGGTAAGTTTGTTTTGCCTTTGCTGCGACAATTTCTGCCAAAGTCTTTAATTGGGCTTTCCCGACCAGAAACGTTTCTCCTTAGCTGGTTATGTTCTCTGTTCTCATCGCTTTCTGCTTCAGAGTCACTTAGTTCTATGTCGGGACAGTACCCGTCATTGTCCTGGTAGGAAGCAACTGCTGCAGGATAGTCTGTCTGTTTACTCCATGCCTGATCTTTTGTTGTCAGCCTCCTATGTGACTTTTCAGAGCTTCGGAGGTCCTCTGTGGTCCTCACTAAACTGTTAGTTGCCTCTTTGAAGGACCTACTAAAATGCTCCATAGTGGATTTCCTGAAGCTGCTCCGACTAGCTGAGTGAGAAGTGAGAACAGATTCTTGCTCATAAGAGGTCTGGCTGGCACGGTTTCTTTGCATATTGTCTCCCGCTCTGCCTACAGCTCCGTTGCACTTGCTAAATCTCAAATTCTCATGATGAACTTTCCCATTGCCATTGGAAGATTGTCCATGTAGTACAGCTTGGAGAGCTAATGGTTTCCCCAATGTCTGACGCATGTGAATATTTGAGGATTCTGTAGGTCCTGAATTGTGCACATCCTTTTTGGCAAGTCTAGTCTCTCTCCTTACTCCATTACTCTTCTTATCACCTGAATGTCTGGAATAGGATTTCTCCTTCAACTCTGCGGACTCCATAGGTTGAGGACCTTTTTTACTGCGCGTGGGGCTGTGACTATTTTTCTCCACAGAAAAGGTACTATCCAATTTTGTCTGTGCATTTAATTTAGAGTTACCCAAAGTGATTTTTGGCATTTTTAACTTCAGAGTGATGCGTGGAGGTGGATAGAAAAGAGTTTTCTCCAAAGCATTGGACAGAGGACGGCCTGAGAAAGACAAAAGCAACATTGTTTTAATAATCCAAGTAACATATTTGCAATTAACAATACTAAATATAATTTATTCAAAGCCACACTTAAGTTCATGTCAGAAAAATGTCAAAAAACAAAATATTTTAGAATAGTTACCAGAAACAATAGGGGGAGGAAAAACGTGGAAAAACTAATGCAGCTGTGCCTGACCCGCATTTGTGAAGGTGGAGCATTTCAGCAGACC